>NC_140526.1:29618678-30323678 GCF_057382185.1 Mchenga conophoros
AAAGGAAAGCAAGAGCACCACTTTAGAGTAGTCGAGTGAGAAACAAGAGCACACAAGAAGCCTCGTATTACATCGAAGAAGAACTGTAAGAAGCTCACTGCTTATCACCGCCAAGGCCATATAGCCTAGTCTGCTGTCTTAACAAACGTTACCGTTTTGTGTGTGTGTGCGTGCGTGCGTGCGTGCGTGCGTGAGTATGTCTGTGTGAGACTGTGTAGGGAAAGACCCAGGATGGTGGTCTTTGTGAGGTTGGTCTGATTTAAATTCTCTGTTCTTAGCCCTTGGCCATTATGTCTGCTCCTCTGGGTGCGTTGCTGTTTGTAGTAAATGTACTGTAGATTATTAAGTATTAAGGTAGGATTGTACACATTGTTTCCAGCTCGTAACATCATCCTGCACATAGTTTTGGCACTCAAAGTTTTTGGTGCTTACCAGACGTGACCAGGGATCGAGCCCCACCCTCAGATGGGATCCATGTACATTCCCACAGTTGCATTCTGTCACTTTGATTCCAGCACTTTACATACTGTACACCACAATATTTTCCCCCTTTCCTCATTTTATTTGTCAAAGTGCAGATATGGAAACTATTAACGGAGGGGCGAGGATGATAACGAAACGTTAGATGAATCAAATGTTCCCCGCGTTGTCTGTCTGTCAGTGTCTTTGAGCCCTCCTTACTCTTTCTGTTGCCTTTGATCAGCTGCAGGTCCAGCCAAGTCTCTGATATTTGTCTCTTACTGCACACACAACAGTCCTACTGCCACTGCGCTGAGGCTAACATTCAACCCACCTGGTTTGGTGCGAACATCTTAGTACAGCTTTTCCATTTTCCAGCAGATGATCATGTGGTTCTTTGAAATGTTGAAAATTTAGCCTTCTGATTGGCGAGCGTGGTGCTACAAAAGGGAAAGTTCAGCAGATGTGAAGCAAATTTTTCATTTGTAATAATCTGAGCTGTGAGGTTTGACGAGTAGGAGGGCTGAAGATACCAAAGCTCAACCGCTATTTATTTTAGTGGCTTGTTCGTATGATTCTGGTGTTTGTTTAACTGTAGTTTAGATGGAGAATGCTGCATGCAAGAAAGAAGATGGATTTTAACCGTAGGGAATATTTTTTTATTTCAAAGACTTTGCCGAAAATCTCAGTTCTTGTTTTGTTGACTGCACTGAGAATAAAGGGTGTTGCTGCACAAACTGCTGAAAAAAAGATCGCAAACATCTCTTGTTGAAATCATACTGCAAGACTGGGACCTTTGGACTTTTCAAAACCCGATTTAAATTCAAACCTTGTTGTAAGGGCTCTAAGGAAGCTTCTTCCAAGGCAATATAAAGCCAAGAAATGTGTGATCTAAAACCTGCTTCTGAACACTGTGATGAGACGCTAAGGGTGGTTTGAAATGATTGACTGACAGCAGGGCATTTTATGAGGCTTCCTAGGCCGTGGTTTGTGTGTTGTAATACCTGGTTGATAGTATTTGATAAGTAGAAGTGTTTGAGTACTGGAAGGTTTGCCATATCAGGATATAACAGCACTGAATGTCAATCAATCGAAGCTTGTAAAGTAATAATAAATATCAGATAATAAGAATTGAATATTAAAGCTTATATATGGCGTTCCAAAGTTTGTTCTTAGCTTTAGAAATAGTTGCTTGGTTACCAGTAGTAGTATTTAAAGTGCTGTAATTGTGAATCTGATCTGTTGCTCTTTTTGCTCTTTGGAAATTTTATTATCAGTTATTTTCTGAGGTATAACTGCCTTAAACCTTTCTGAGCAAATACTATGACATCCAGGTATTAATCTCACCAATGCTGGCTTGGCTAATGTGGGGATAAAAGGGAACTCTTATCCAACTTCATCTCCTTTAACTCAGGGCATCTGTCAACACCAAGCACCAGTCTGACACCAGTGAACCCTTTTTTCTTTGTTTTTCGTCTCATTGGAGTCGTTTTTAATGTACTGTAAGATGAAATGAGACACGCTGTGGCAGGTGGTCATCAGCCTGTCTTCTGAGTGGAAACCCTCAGTTTTATAACAGTATTGGAAATGAGGCTGCACTTGATGTGATTGGTGACATAATTGTGTTTGGTGTTTCAGTTGGCCTGCCAACACCCTCTTTCTTTTCACGTCTAGCGGTCGTCAACCAGCATTTGCTCAAACAACAAATCACTGTTGCCATCTGTTGTCAGGGAAACCGAACTACAACTGCCAGTCTTCGTGGCAAACATCCTCTCATCCACCCACAGTCAGATTATAGTAAATGGTTCATCTGTAGTCCACAGCTCTCATTTAAAATTACACCTTTGGGTTTATTCGGGCTCGATTTCGATGACACCAGCAAAAACCCAGTTTCTGCAGTACGAGCCATGTGTTTTGGGTTGTTGCTGTTCTTGTTGTTTTTGTTGTTGTTGTTTTTTGTTTTTTTAGAAAAATGTTTTTGCCTCTCCACAACTTTGCACAAAAATGCAAGTTTGGATGTATTATTTGGATTTTTTTTTTCTAGTTAATTATTTTGGGGGTATTTTTTTTTAATTTTATTTTTGTATTGTTCTTATGACTTCTTGTGTTATCTGCTTGTGTAAATGCAGTAGAGTGTGAGTGTTGATAGGTAAACATACAGCAGGTGTATACTGTGTCATATCACCACCTCTGATCCCCAAAAATCCAATATTGTTCACTTTAACAACAAAAATAAAACATCTATGTAAAGATGGTGTATATTAGATTTGAGGGACCAGGGATGGAAAAATAAAGGCAATAACCAAACAGAAGGGATTCTCTTATTATTTAAACACTAATGTGACAATAAATGGTGTCAAAGTATATTAGACCAAAACATGTCATACTCATTGTAATAATTTCTCATGGATCTGGGATCTGAAATGTTATTTTACTGTACTGATAAAAAAATTGTGTTCCCCTGTATTTATCCTAAACTCACTGCTTCAAACATCAAGTTTATGGGCTCATATTTAATTGCTTGGAAACTAAATGACTCAGATATCTTGAGTAAATTTAAAATGTCCAAAAAATTTGGGAAGAAAAACTTGGATTGGAGTAAAATTTGCTTAATATTATTGTTTTGTTTTTTTCTAGAAAGATTTTTTTAAATGTAGAATCCATAACTGTCAGTACCAGGCAAGTGGATGGGAGCCCACTGTGTGTTAACCTACAATTATCATTATACAGCTTTAATTTTGTGTTTACAGTTTTGCTGAATGAAGGCTAAAGGGTGTGTTGGGACAACTAGAGGGGGGGATGCAGTCACACAACATAATGTACTCTGATACTGAACCCTGGGTGTGTTTGTTGAAGAAATACCAGTGGTGTGCGTGTGAACTAATTATGTGAGGAGACGTGCTTATTGTGTTCCAAAATAAATTATTTTCTCAAAAGAAAAATGGTTTCTTTTTTCTCCTCCAATTAGAGCTTTGTAAATATATTGTAGAACACGCTTTAATATTTAACAATAATTTGTATATCACAGATTGTGCTGAATTGAGCCTTCATGTATTGACTCCTTTTATCTTTATAGCTTTTCTACCTCCCCAGTTATCATGTGTACTACACCACAGGAAAAGTAATCAAAACACAACTAAATCAAACCTTGTTTTGTTTTTTCACCATCTATGCTGTCAATTAGCAAATATGTGGTGTGTTTAAGGACAGAACAGTTGGTGGGAATGCTGCATGCTGTAAGGGCATCTGTATTTTAAATGCAGTGCAATTTAATAGCTTGCAGTCCAGATTTTAGGTACACATTATGATCAAGTCGTGTGAAAAGTTCTGACAAAATTCAAAACTCAGAAAGATAGGACAACTCTGGAGTTTTGCCAGGCCTAAAAAAGCAGCTTGACCTAGAAATCTGTATGAGGTAACATTGGTCACTGATTCATTTAAGCTACAGCTTGCTGATATTAGCTACTTGCAGATGTATTGATACTAGCGTTTATAATAACCAATGCATAGAAAATATAAGTGAGAAACATCTACCATGAGTATTGAGCTTGCATAGTTTGTCCATCAGAGGGTGGTCTTTAACTTCCTTATTGGCAACAGAGGCCTGGGCAGAGCCACAGCTAAGACCTTCATATACCATGATGACCTGTTTGTCTCTCATGGCTTGGACTTTCTTTTTATGACTGAAACGTGGCTACCCACTGATGATCTAGCTGCTTAGACCGTAGTACAATTAATTACAAAAATCCAACCTGGAGGTCACAAAAGCGTGAATAAGCTTCTCCAGGTCCTCATGTGGAACATAATGCCTAGCCTTAGAGATAAGGCGCAGTTGGTGGAAGCTAGATCTCACTACAGCAGACACTTGCTTATTGAGTTTGAGCGAGCTATCCAGCAATGGCTTAAAAGCAGATTGAAATTTCTCAGCAATATTGTTCGTGTCCAAGTACGCCTGGAGCTGGGAGAGTCTCTCCGGGATCTTGGACACGAATGAAAGCTTAGAGCTCGGTCTGTAGTTTGAAAGGTCATAACAGTCAGAGTTTCTTATGACAATAAACTATGACAAAACTGAGATTATAATTTTCGGTACGCAAGACTCTGTTAGTCTCATAAGAAATGACTTGGGCCCACTATCACCTAATGTACACCCCCATGTAAAAAAGCTTGGTTTCATTTTCAATTCTACCCTTAAGCTGGACAAACAAATAAATTCAGTTGTTCGTGGCAGTTTTTTCCAACTCGGGAGCATTTCCAAACTCAAAAATATCTTTCATCTGAAGGTCTGGAAATCGTTATCCATGCCTTCATATCATCACGTCTTGACTACTGTAACTCTCTCGATTTACACATCTGTCACTCAAGCCTGTTCCGCCTGCAACCAAAATGCATCAGTACCAGAAAGAGAGTATTACTCCGATACTCGCATCTTTACATTGGCTGCGAGTTAAATATGGAGTTGACTCATGGATTTATTATTTGTTTTTAAAGCCCTCCATGGCTTGGCTCCAGATACAATCTCCTTAGCCTGCACCTACCCACTCAAACTCTGCGTTCCTCCAGTCAGATGCTTTTATTGGTTCCACGCTCCCAGTTATAATCTAGAGGTGACAGGGCTTTCTCCATTGCCACTTCAAGACTCTGGAACAGTCTTCCCTCTTTCATAAACTCCTCTTCCTCTTTGGAAGTCATCAAATCAAATTTGAAGACCTACCGATTTCCAAAGGCTTTCGCATCTCTTTGACACCACTTTTATTCTGCTTTAGTTATTCTGGTCTTTTATCTCATTGGATGATGTATGCATGTATATATGTATACACCTATTTTATGTACACGTATGTGTGCTTGTGTGTGAATGTGTACACTTTCGTATATGTATCTGCATATGTGCATGTACATCTATATTTCTACAAACAGGTGTATATAAGAGTCTGCTTTGTGTGTCTATATATACGGATGTCTGACAGTGTTTTTACAATGTTTCTTATCTATTTTAATTCTTTTTTATTTGATTTTATTATCTCTCTGTTCAGCACTTTGGCCGACACTTGATGTCTTTTAAATGCGCTATATAAATAAACTTGACTTGACTTGATAGCTGGACTGGCCATCCAGCTACGCTGCACAGCTGCCTCTTCTTCTCTCACTCTCACTCTCTCCCCCTCCCTCTCTTGCTGCTACTTCAATCACGAAACTGATCAATGACTTTTCTGTCGCAAGTCCCGTCTCTCTTGTTTGTTTATCGCCCACTTTGCACCAGAAAGAGGAAAACTGCATGTTTAAGCTGTTGTTAGAATTTATTTAATATCACTTTCTAGTATCAGGTGATGTTTGCTGGAGCCACAGACATACAAGCTGCTCATAATGATATCGGTTTGGATGTCTGGTGAGAGGGAAACATGAAGATGTAACCAGGAGATGTCCTTACTGAAACATCAGAGCTGAACAGGTGATGGAGAAACAGATTTACCTTTTAGGTGACATGAATGAGTTAAAGAGAAGTTATGAACTGTTTCTGAGAGACAAATAACACCAGGATAATTTTTTACATAGCTGACATCTGTGCAGGGGCGGGTCTAGCAAAGTTTTGCCAGGGGGCCAGGTAGGGCATTAACAGGGAAAGGGGGCACAAACAAAGAAATACTTTTCTTTCTTATTCTCATTTAAAATGTCTAGCTTTTGATAAATAATTATCTGAATCTTACAACCAAAGTGGTCATCTGATGTAAAATGTAATCATACATATATACCAACATAACAGTGTACATCACCATCACAACAGCATTTGTTTTCATTCAAAGGCTTTATGGCTTTTCCTATAATTCCTGGTGGGCCGGTCTCTAGTCGGGGCCCGGGCCGATTTTTTGTCCCAGTCCAGCCCTGGGCAGAGCATTAAACAAACAGAAAACAATACAACAAACGTGTGGGAAATCTGTTTATGGTTCATGTGTCTGAAAGAAAAAAATATATCAGCCACTACATCAGAATAACAGATTTTAAAATCACCAAATATAAGGACTGGATATCGGCCTTAAAAAAATCGCACATCATTCAGTCTCTAATTTAAAACTCCATTATTTTAAATATACTCATTAATTAACCCTGGTATAACCATTTAACCCTAGAGTGGGTTTAGCTGGTTAAAATATAGAACAAATGATAAAAATGGTCATTAATTTAAAAAAAAAAGATGCACAAAAAAGATTTTATTTGACATTTTTCAATCCAGTGCAACCTCCAGAATGCATCTTCTTGGTACATCACGCCTCACATGATATGTTGAAACAAGGCCACTGAGGCAAGCAACTGTTCCTATTTAAGGCACTGCATCAGGAGGCCCTTTATTCTAAAACATGCCTTATTAGTTTTCCCTCTGGATATCAATCTCAAATTCACCCCTCGAGACTTTGCTATGTTGAAATCTGTATCACGGGGTCGTAAGCAAAAGGTTGTTCTGTGTACAGCAGATTGATCTATGAGGCAAAGCACACCAAACACAAATCAGTCTGGTCTTGACCAGCTCTGTCATTCTTCCTCCACTCATACATGTCATACATGAGAGGAATGTCAGTACATGTCAATGTAAAGTAACAAGTGATTACTATCAGTTATTCTCTCCTTCATATATCTAAACAACATCCTTTACCTTTTCCATTTATATAACACAAAACATCCCCTGCTTCTAACCCTACATACGTCTATGTACTGCCTGAATTTTTTTTTTTTTTTTAAAAAAAGTAAAAATCTAGCCTTAATACAGACCACATATCTGATCTGATCACACAAAAAGCACTTCAGGTAAAAGGCTCTACTCTTGGGTTTGAAATGGGAGGATTGTTTCTTCAGAGAGCGGTGTCTTCAGAGCCAAAAAGCTTTGTGGCGATGGGCTGGTAGTCGGCCACCGGTGCTTTTCCACCGAAGTCTGAAGGCAGGATGTCTGCATCGAATTCTTTGAGGTAGTTGTCCAATTCATCACCATGAACAAAGACCTGAGGGAAGTTAGAATCAGCATTTAAAGATGTAGCTTAGATTTAAAACCAAAAAAATATAGCTGCTGTCAGTTGTGTCCCTTATCTTTACCCTCTCCAGCAGCTTGCTCTTCATGAAGGGTTTAACCACGTTGTAGGTAGTGGTGAAGTACCAAGGCTGGTGAATAACGTGAACTGCCTTGAAACGGGCTGGGAACGAGTCCTGCAGAAAAACACAAAAGAGCCAAAAACTAGTTTGAGGCTCCACATCAGCTTTCATTCTGAGTCTGTTTGGGCCTGCAGTTGGGGTGGGCGATATAAACGGTATACAGTAGAAATTATATGAATTTGGTCAATGTTAGAGATTTTGACTAGGCGCTCTACCATGATAGCGCATGTTGACGGAGTCATCAAGCTGCGCCTGTTTTGGTTGAAAGCATTGCAGCGGCTGCAAGCAATATCATCTGCAAATTATGCCGGGCGACAGTAATAAGCCAAAAGCTACGCTTCCTCCACTTCCATACCATTGATTTATTAATGCTGAATTCTCTTGCAGCTGCTCTATTCCCATCTGATTATTTCAGTTGTTCTCCTGACTGAAGTTTGGTCCGTTTACAGCATCCTGTCATGCGATTGCATTTGTCCCTAGTCATCGGGAACCCTCGCGTTAACTTTTATTGAGTGGAAAAAAGATAGCATTCATCCTCCAGCTTCACTGTGTTTATGCTAACATAGCTGTGTTGCTAGCGATCACATAACACATCATTATATACCAGCTAGTCCAACTTCAGTAACCCTAAAAAAGTCACTGCTGTTTCGTTTTCTGTCTTCATTTATGTTGGAAGTGATAGCAGAGCTGTACGTTTTAAGTCTTTTAGAAATCTCTCAGTCAAAATATCATGTTTAGGTGGAAACTAGCGAGCTGACTTCCTGCTAACGTCTAACTCTGTTAAATGTAATAAATTCTGTTTTCATGGATGCCTGGATGTTAAACTTAATTGTTACACCTGGTAAAGCAGCAACACTGATCATTTTATTAAAGATGAAAGAATTTAGACAGTTTTTAACTCAGTGATGCCGCTGTGTTCCTTTGACTTTGGGACCTGAAACAGATGGTGTTTTGGACCCAGATTATTCTGGGGATTATTCCGGATTATAAGGCACACTGTCGATTTTTGAGAAAATGAAAGGATTTTAAATGTGCCTTATAGTGCGGAAAATACGGTATACAGAAGAAGAGAATATATCGCGATATATATCGTTACGGCACATGCTTCAAATTAATAATAATAATAATAACTTTATTTATAAAGCGCTTTCAAACAAAGTGCTGTACAGCTATTTGAAACTAAAAAGATGAATAAATAAAAGCAATAAATAGCAGTATAAGTAAAAACACAATACAAGTTAAAAATAGTAAGAATTTAAAAACTAAAAGACATAGAATTAAGACATGTAAGATAGGGTGAACAAATGTGTCTTCAACTTAGTTTTAAAAACCTCCACAGAGCGTGCCTGGCTAATATCTTGAGGGAGGTTGTTCCACAAGAATGGGGCACGAAAAGAAAAAGCACGCTCTCCAACTGTCTTTTTTCTGTCTCTAGGAACCTTTAGAAGGCCTGAGATCGTAGAGCACGGGATCGAACATCAAGGTGTAAAAGGTCGGAGAGGTATGAAGGTGCCAATCCATTTAAAGCCTTGTAGGTGGGCAGCAGGATCTTAAAATCTGCTCGAACCTGACAAGGTAGCCAGTGAAGAGCTCTCAGTACAGGGGTAATGTGCTCAAATTTCCCAGTTCTTGTTAAAATACGAGCAGCTGCATTTTGCACCATCTGTAGACCTCTGAAACTTTTCTTTGGAAGCCCGTTACAATAATCAATACGTGAAGACACAAATGCATGGACAAGAACCTCTGCTGTAAAAAGCTTGGGCATGTGGTTCAACATGGTGCTCTCCTTCGAGTCTCATGTAAACTCTGTCTTATCAGTATTTAGGAGCAAGAAATTATCCGATAACGAGCCCCTAATTGCAGATACACAAGATTCTAGTTTAGAGACTTCAGCACAATTTCCAATGGTTAGAGGAACATAAAGCTGCAGGTCATCAGCGTAACAATGAAAAGCTACATTAAAAGAACGTAAAAGAACACCAAGAGGCAGTGATGTTATACTGTGATATGGATTTTAGGCCATTTCGCTCAGCCCTAACCTGCAGCATGTCCACCATCTTCTTGAGCTCAGCTGGCTTGATTCCTGAGGCATGCTGCATTGTGAAGCCTTTGAAGTTCTCAATCAGCACAAATCCATTGATCTGGGTCTCGTCATTCTCGAGCAGCTTCTCTAGGATCACGCAGTATGCCCTCAACACCTATTACACGCAAAAGGACATATATTTCACAGAGTACACTTGGATGACTGAGCTGCAGCTGTGCAGGGCTGCTTTTCGGGTACCTCATCGAAGGTGATCTCCTCCAGGTCCCAGTTGTCGATGTTAAAGAGCAGGACCACGCGGCCATACTTGTCTCTGCTGGGCAGAACCACTGGGTATCCCGCTTCGACTGTGCTGCGGACTGCCTCGGGGGTCAGGTTCTCAAAAAGCTCAGGATACTCCTTCCTGAAGCGTACGTAACCTGGAGAACCACAACCAACAGATCAGCTGCATTCGCATTAGTTATTATTAATCCCCATCTCTCTTTCACGGCGCGTCTTTCCCGTTTTACTCCCATCACCACCAGTCGGTCGTGGTAGATGGCTGCTCGTCCCTGTGCCTGGTTCTGGCGGAGGTTTTATCCTGTTAAAAGGAAGTTTTTCTTTCCCACTGTCACCAAGTGCTTGCTCAAAGGGGATTATTGGATTGTTGGGTTTGTAGGGTCTTTACCTTACAATATAAAGTGCCTTGAGGTGACTGTTGTTGTGATTTGGTGCTATGTAAATAAAACTGAATTGAATTGAATTCTCTCACTGGATACTAATAACTCACAACCCCACAGTGTACACAGCACTGCATATTTCTGATGCACCCACACAATGATAGTCCTGTGTCAGTGGGGCTCCAGTCCATCTAAGCAAGGCACCAATTAACCCACAGTAAATGTGTTTATGAGAGAGAGAGACAGAGAGGGAAAGACAGTCCATCTGGATGTGCATGGATTCCAGTCTCACACGGAACAACTTTTCTATATTGATGAATGTGCAGGTGTTTATTTTTGTTTTTGTGGGGATGGAGTATTCCAACAACAGCAGCACCAAGATTCAGAAATTCTGGTTCCAGAATTATGCCGATGCTTGAGTTAAGGTTACTAGGTTTAAGATCAGCTCAAGGTTTAATGGAATATTACATTATTATATTATTGGAATAATAAATGGGCATCATTTTGACCCAATCTGGTTAGGAAACAGCATTCTGATCATTCGGAGGATTGAAAAAAAGATTAAGAGGTTTTTGTGTGTGCAGGGCAAGTCATAAGGTGTCCTCACTATTGTCGAATTGCTCTTTTTAATCTTAACCCGCTCCCAGAGCAGCAGAAGTTCCCAGCAGAACGCGGCGGACTCACAAGTGAAGCAAACCTGCCGTCCCATTTGGACACACAAAGAACAGCTTTGTCAGCTCACTCAGAAGAATCTCAAAGCTCCCAATTAATGAACACATGCCCCCCTGCCTCAGCGATGGCCTGGGATTCATGCATACGAGGAGCACAAAAGAGGCCTCACCATCAATTACTGAAGCGCTTGGGTGCCAAAATGATGCAAGGAAAAAACTCTCTTTTTTGTCTCTCTACTCAATGAAATAAAGTGCTTCTCATAAAGTTGTATTTAGTAGGTTGGAAATCACCTTTCATGAGCTCGTGGGCCCTGTCGACATCAAACTTGCGAGCTCTGAGGAAGCGCAGGAACAAAGAGTCGGGTTTGTCCCCAAAGCGCTCCAGGATCAGCTTGGCCAGGCCGTCTCCATCGGCTGCCCTCTCTTTCATCAAGGCCCGCAGGTCCTTCAGTGATGATGCCCGTCTCTCATCTGTCTCATTCAGCTCATCCTTCGCCTGGAAGGGTAACATCAGCACGAACCCTGAGCCATCCAAGGACCATATATATGACTTGTGTATTTGCTGCCATTAGAAACTATGCTTACTTTACCTTTTGCACAGTGTGTCCAGGCAGTTTGTGGCACAGCCCAAACACAGGCCCATGATCCTTCACTGTCAAATGCTCCAGCTTTGACCTCATTGCTTGCTCCTCCTCTGACACCATGCGAAAAGTACCAGTCTGCATGACAAAAAATCCACGTTAAAATCCTCCTTTATTGTTTGTGTTTTACCTCATCGTTTCAGGCTTCAGTAGTTTTCAAATAAAAATAAAAGTATGCATTAATTGTGCAAAAAATGGGTCCAAGGACCTCCGGACTCCATACGATGCATGCCAGCGAACGTCTGGTTAATCTGCTTCACATGATCGCAGAAAGGACTTCTAAAGCCATTTCTTAAAAACAGCTTAAGGACCCATCCCAGAGCCAGCATTTACTGGCACAATAACAATACTAAGCAGCATCATGTGCTGACAGTTAGACCTCAAAGCCCTCTAATGCTTTTAGCCCACACTGAACCACTGAACTGAGGCCAGAAACTGACCTAACTGCCGTAAACAGAGATAAAGTGACACTGGAGCACTCTGGACTGTTGCAGAGAAATTGAACTTACAGTAGCCATGGTTGCAGCGTCTCACAGCAGCGACGCTAAAACTGTGGAGGAAGAAGATTTGGCACAAACAGAAGGTGACCACATTACACCAAAAAGAAACAATGCAGACGCTCTTTCAATTAATGATGTATGACATAATCTGAGAACTACACAAATACAACATCACCAGGAGGACGCAATAGCATTCAAAATGAAGAGGTGGGTCTTTAATACATTGTATTGCTCATTAAGCAGCTTGACTGAAAGCATTTTTTTTAATTGAAAAGTTTATATATATATATATATATATATATATATATATAAACAATTTGCTTAAATATAGTTTCAATTCTGTATAAAGCCAAATAATTGTTATAATTGAGTTAAAGCTCTTTAACCAAGAATCATGACACAGGTGCTGAAGTTTCTCTTCAGTGAGTGTTTTAGGCTCTTTAGAGAGCAAAATTCAAACCTGATTGCAGTGCAGCAAACAATAGAAGAAACTTAGCACAAATGCATAAATCCTTCATTTAAACTATGAAAGACGTATTAATCAAAGTAAAAAACAAGGTTTCTGTCAATTGACATCAAAGCAAAAATATTTTGTTTTTAATGTGATTTTTAGTTACTACACAAAATATGATACATATATCCTCAAAGTGCTCATATGTTATTTGTCTGTGTTTATCTGTCTATCGAATGATTTAGAGCTGAGCAGCCTTACCTCGAGCAGACAGGATCAGAGACCTACAGCGAGTGGCAGAGGAGACAGCAGGGACAGAGAGGACCACGAGGGGAGGAGTTACTGGAAGAAAAAACACTCAAAGTAGGATTAAAATGACACAGTGGATTACGACAGGTGGCTAATCTAGATGATGCAAACTGCGATGCAAAGCGTGAGCTGGGATGGAGTCCCATGGTGCCAAAATGAAACATGCAAGACAAAGAATAGAATTTGTTTTAAATGAAATTAAAAAGTGAAATTTTATTTTTTATTTTTTATTTTAATTGTATGAAAAAAGATTTATTGAACAGGTATATGACTCGGCTTCTTTTCTTTTTTTGCTCTTGATGTACATAGAAATATACAAAAGAGCCATCCATCCGTTTTCTTCTGCTGATCTAAATCAGCGCTGTGGGGGGGCTGGAGCCTGGTCTGGCTTTAGGAATCAAGCTTAGGAACTTCTTGCTGTGAGGTGACCACTGTGCTGCCCTCAAAATCAGAATAAAAGAAACCCTTTCATTGAGAAAACACATGAATTAAACAAAGTGGTGTGTTTTTTGTTTTGCACCTTAGGACCACCGTGCCCTGGACCAAACCTTCCACAACAGTTCTTATTATCACCACATTCTCATGAAATATGCATTTCACTATCACTGATGTAGGAGAAATCCCACCTTTCATGTCACATGTGCTGTTAACCCAGCACATGTGACATGAAAGGAGGAAATGTCATATGAGCGAGAGGACCATTAGCTATTCCTTTATGCACATTCTTTGAAATCCTCCTGTTTTCGGTCCCACATTATGGATTACTTATCCATGACTGCACAATATCAGACAAACTGGCCTCTCTTTTAGTTCCTCTCACTAATTGCAGGAAGTGAGAATCCATGTTTTGCTTTATTTCTTTTAGAGTTTCTTTTATTGGTTGTTCAGTCTAGCTGACCGTGAGTGACCTTAATACCACTAAGCATTTGTAGTTGCTGTGACATATGTTTGATATGAAATTTGTTATGTTCCCTTTATTATGATTTGTGAGTTCATGAGCACCCCCTAATATTTTATCATCTAACTGCCATTGTCTGGTCAAAACATGCTGGAGGTTCGTGTCAGTTTTTTGTGTACTTATGAAATGCCAGTGCAGTAACTCATTAAAATAGATGTTGAATTGGTTAAAAATGTAATTAGTCTAACTAGGTGATTTGTTAATTGATCATAAGTGTAAGCAGGAGAGAATGCAAACTTTACACGTATATGTATGCGTGTTTATGTGTATTAACGTAGATGTGTGTCTGTTTTAAGTTTGTTTTTCTTTAGTTTAAGCTTTTTAATACTGCCGGCCATTAGTTTCTATTCCCCATTCTTTTTCTCTTCCCTTGTTTTGTCTTTAAGACAGATGACATAAAATCTACGGAACAGAATGTAACGAGAGGCTGAGTACGGACAAGGAGCGAACTACTTGAATTCAACTGTTGAAGATCAAGACCAGTTTCCTTAAAAGTGAGCTTTCTGAGCTCTCCCTGCTCGTTCAGCATCAGAGTCAAAGGTTCTTATGACACTCAAGGCAAACATAGATGGCGTAATGTTAGCTTATAACCTGTGCTTGTTGGGTTTTTTTCAGCTGGCTTGTTGTCAGCTTTTCAGAGTGGAGACGGTCGCTCTTCTATGCTGTTGACAATAACAAAATTGAGACAATATCAATTTGACATGCTTTTTATGTATGTGAGCAGAAACATGCTAGTTTCTGCTCACATACATAAAATGTAATTAGTCAGAACCAAGATGTCCAGATGGCGGCAACATAGCGGTTTCCAATAACTGGCTTGCTCTTATGCATTTTTAATGGATTATTACCAAGTTTATGTGAACGCATCAGTTCGTTGGAAGACGTAAATACACACAAATCGATCTATATTTTTTAGTAAAACATTCATTTTTTTTAATCACATAAGGTTGAAGCAATGATCGACTGTATCTTTAATGGCTGGATGAGTCATATGACATTTGTCACCTAAATCTTTTTCCTTTTTTTTAAATGGCAACAATCTTTGAAATGTGGTGTGCATTCAAAAAAACCTTTTCTGTGCAATTATAAAAAAACAAATCATGTTTTTTTATGTGGTTTGTGACATTGTGCTTCCTAAGACCAAGTTGTGCCATCGCAGCATGAAAAAGGAGAGCATTTTAGGTACTTAGGATGTAATCTGCATGTCGGCGAGACAAAATGGGAGTATTCAATGGCATTACTGTAAGGAGGTTAATGAGGTATGGGTAAACCGTCCACCCCACACTAAAGCTTGATGCTCTGCCGGGTCTCCTTCCTCCACACACTGAGGCCTCTGTGATCTAGAACTGGCAGGCTTACTGTGTCATTGTTCGTCTATCAGAGGCTCTCATTAGTGATTTTCTTTCTGCTTTTTTGAATAAGCTCTTATTGCCTTACAGAGGCAGTCAGGGGTTAACCACTCCTCCATGTATCACATCGGATGTGGCTATGTTTTTTTTTTTTTGTTCTTGTCTCTGGGTTAGAGTAAAGCTCAAAGATGCGAAGGAATTCCTGTCAGTTATGTCACCCTGCAAGCCAACAAGCAGGACTCTGTGACCACAAATCTAATAAAGAAGAATTTCGAGCTGTTTTACTGTTTCAGTGCACTCTGATCACCTCTGAAGTGCGAAGTATACTGTGCATCCTTTTACAGTGCAGGGTTCTCCTGGCATTCATGTGGATTTTACTTTGTAGACCCTCAAAACATAGCTGCCACTCCCTGACAGTGCACCACACGACACTGCAAGTAGTAGAGGCACCCATATGGAAAAGATATATATAAATCTTATAAAGTTTGTATCTGTCTTGTGTGAAACTTGTATGAAAAGCATATAAGAGTGAAAACAGATATAAGATCCCTTGAAAAATTATATAATGAAACTTGTATGTTTTGGATACTTACTAAAACAATGTATGAAAGTAATGAGAAAGTGGCCACTTTCATGAGCAAATCACATATAAGTTTTTACTATTTCTTTCCATATGGGCACTGCCAACATTTGGGGGCACAAAGGGGACTTACACTATACTAAGGGGATGCTTTTAACATTGTGGACAACAGAAGTAAAATGTATTCAGTGTATGGGAATTATTAGGGCAAAATCTACAGTGTATTAAAGATTTCAGGGAATGAAGATGATGTACTACAAATTAAATGCTAAAAGTAAAATTATTTATTCAAGATCTTCAGTCAGCCAGCATACAACTTCGATATCACTGTTTTTATTATTTAGACCGTGCCCTTGATCCAACACAGCTGATTCAAATGGCTAAATGATCTCCACAACACGTTTTGTAGTTCTCCAGAGGCCTGGTAATGAACTAAGCATTTGATTCAGGTGTGTTGACTCAGGGTGAGATCTGAAACGAGCAGGACACCGGCCCTCACGGCCTGGAGTTCCCCACCCCGATTTAGACCCTGGTTGTTCCACACTAAATTACTACTTAAAAAGAAAATTAAGTGAGATGACCAGCGTGTTTGCAAATGTTAAAATACCTCCTTGAAATGTCGCCTTCATGCGCCTACACGTAATCACTAAATGGTATTCCTAAAAACTTAGATTTAAGTCTCTTATTTCTGTCTGTTTGGTATGCTGTCCATTTTGGATGAGGCTATAAGACAGAGGATCAACACTCCCACCATGTGGCTCCAGTAATCTGCTGCCAAATGCAATCAAACCCCCAAACACACCACGCAAAATTTTAAAAACCCAATTTGTTAAGTTAAATATTCACATTGGACTTGTTTTTCTTTCACCTGCTCCCTTTAGAGGTCACCACAGGACATCATTTGCCCGTAGCCATACCACACCCCTGCAATCATGAACCCTCTCTGTGATCTTCCTCTTTTAAAAATTCTTCCTCTTTTCACATCCCACTCAAAAATGAAGGAATCTCTGTATGTGTGTTAGTTCCATTACTTTAAATATCTTATTTATTTTGCAGTTTTTGGTTTGAAGTCAGGGAATGATGACATTTGGGGTTCATGCATGAGATCATGTGTGAGTGAAAGTAGACGATGAGACGATGAGACAACGAGAAAGCTCCGTTGTAAACAACAACAACAACAACAACAACAACAACAACAAAGAAAGAACCAGAACTTGCACTCATTTTTTAAAGTTCCTTTTTACTTTGAAAAGGTTAACAAAAAGCAGTCGTGTTTCTCATGAGAAGAATGACCATAAGGCGCAAAATATACATGTAGTTTGCTTATAAAAAGACAGTCAAGGTTTTCAAATGATTTTTATATGTTAGAGTGCAAACTGGGTGATGTTGTGCTAAAGAAAAGGAGTGGCTTTTATTTCTTTGGCTAACCAAAGGTGACATTAAAAAATAAAAATAAAAAAGGCGAGGCATGTGACATGTCATGTCATTATAACACTTTTTTTGATGACAGTGTCCTTTTCATGCCAATCAAATTTATACTTCCTGCTTTTGGCACGTATGTGGAGTCAGAAGATTACACAAGAGATACTTCACTGCTTAAATATAACAGTCAGTACTTGGAGTGTAAGCAGGCTGAAATATGATACTTTATACTAGACCTGCAACCCTTTTTAAAATAGTAGTGATGCATCATCTTTTCAGTAATAAGAAGTAAAATAAGAGTATTAAGAACAATATGTAAGAACTTACTAAAATCACTGGAAAAACAACATTTAGTAAACAAGACCGGGTCAGTGAAAAACCAGTTTACAAACCCCAAATACCCAACTGAGCCAACTGTAAAGAACAACATGCGTGAAACAAAAGTAAAGAAACAATCAGTGCATTTCGGAAAGAAGTAACTGTCAAACTTCTCCACTGACCTTGCGATTTATAAATATTAAAGCTCTGGAGGCACCAGGCATAGTGATTGAATGAATTAAAAGAGGTCATACTTATAGACTGCCCCTTTGTTGCAGTGGTGATGTGCATATCCTGAAAGTTCAGAGGCAACGTTCAGCATGCATTTCAAAATAACATCAGCGATGAATTCAACAAATGCAGCACTGCAGTCAGTAGTTCATCTTTATGGAGGGCCAAAAGTGCCCAAATCAAAAACCAATATACAAATAAATGATATATAAACAAATGTATATCATTTATAAAATGCGACAGAAACACAATCCAGTCACAGGTTTGGACAAACTTTTGACTGGTTTAATTTAATTTGCATCTGTATTTATTTACCTTTGTATTAATAATCTTTTTTTAAATTTAATTTTTACCAGTGATATTTCCGTTTTATTATAAACTAATCATTCATTTTTTAAATATTCATATTTATTTATTGTTATGTTTTATTTTCCCTCTTACACAACAACCCCCAGTACCAATTCTCCCTTGAAAATCCATGTTTAAGCACAAATGCATAAAACACTTAAAAATATGTAATAAATAAATGGCAACACATGATTTAGTTGGGCGGTGGGTTAAATAAAACACAAATATAAAACCATATGGAAGCACTCTTGAAAAAGTACATTAAAATAAAAAAAATTGGTGAATTACCACAAAGTTAAATACAGATGCAAATTAGAACGGAAATATTAGGATGTGTCACATTTTAGAAACAAGTTAGCCTACAATTATTTTTAATACTATTTGATGTATTTTATAGCATTTGTTGACATTGATTCTTCATGTCTTGGTCCTCTGTATTTCAATATGCAATACTGTAAAAGTTAAAACGTAAATCAATAAAATGCCAAATGTTGTCACGCTCCTTTGATATGAACGACTCCAGGAGTAGGTGTGACCCTGTGGCAGCAAAGCTACGTCTTCCTTCAAGTTTGTCTCTGTGTACCAAAGTGAAGTGAATCTGTGGGAGCTGTACAACAGATGCAAGGGATATCCTGACGGAAATGTCAGCCGAAAGTAACGAAATGTCAGTTTCAACCCAAAAATGTCAAACCTGCCATGATGGTGAAGCCGAACAGGATGAACATCACCTTAAGGAGCTGATTCCCGGGGGAATTCAGCTCATGCGGGAGAATCTCCAGGAAAGTGATGTAAACAAACGTGCCTGCAGCGAGCCCCTCCAGCACGGCCTGGATCAGAGGTCCGGCTGTCAGCTGAGCCTCCATCACACCGATGCCGATGGCGATGCCTAAAGGAGACATCAAGGCAAACACTACGATGTAAGCGGCAACCCACAGTGGGTGAACTGTGCTCTGGATCAGCTTCACAGACAGGCTGAACACGATGATGCTCTTATGAACAAGAATAGCGATGCAGATCTCCAGTACCTGGAAAAAATAAAGACATTTTGCGTATATTTAGATTTACTTTGTGTTATAAAGCTGTAATTACAATGAAACAAACAACAGCATGTAGATGACTAGCTGTACTAAGGCTGGGGCTAAATTATAGAAGTTTAATGGTAGCAGGAATTCCGTCATTATTAAAAGGAATCTATTCTGTGACATGTTTTAATTATTATGTGTTTAGTTCTAACAAATTCACCAGCTGCCAGAGAAGAAGCCGTTTTATAAAACACAAATTTATGACAGCTACTGCAATGGGCTCCGATAAGTGTTTCAGCTATTTTAATATGGAATTCATTTAGTGAGTGGTACAACAAATTATTTTTTCCTGGGAGTAATTGAGTAATGCAGTCCATTACTTTCAATAAAAGTGTTCTGTGTAGTATGTGTAATAATGACTGTGAGTCACGACTCCAACACTGATCACAGGAAAGAGGGGGAATACCTCAACAAACATGCACAAACATTTGACCCACAGCATGCAATAAATTTGTGTGAATGTAATTTGCTTTTTGCAGCTTAGCAATGGCGGTGACTCTGAAAATGGAGCCAATAACAACCCAGCGAGAATCAATGAGGAACCGAATCGATATATTCTAATCAATTCCCATCCCTAGCAATATTTGTAGAGTAGTGTGCAAAAGTCTTAAGCCATCCTGGGGACTTACTGAAACGTCCAAACATACATACAAATACAACGTATTTATATAATTGTAAGGAGCTAGAACATCAATATGTGGTATAACCAACGTTACTCTTTTGGTTGTGTGTTTTGTTGTTGGTTTTTTTAAGCATAAAGGAGACAGCCTGCTGAGAAATGCTCTTTGGAAATCACCTTGGTGGTGAAAAAAACAATATAATGTCAAACTGTGTTATCTTTGGCAACAAATCACACGTTTATACAACAGACTGCTGGTAACAAAGTGCCTAAAGATACAATTAAAATAGGTTCTTTGATAAGTTTATGCTTGAATGATTCATATGTAGGGATGGGTACCGGTGTCCGGTGCCATGATGGCACCGGTTCTGACATAAACGGTAGTAACCAGACCGAAAAGCAGCGCACATTTCGGTGCTTTATTTCGGTGCTTTTTTTTCCTGAGCTGTGATACACTTCTAGCCAATCATTTTACGTTTCCGAGGATAGTAGGCGGGTCCAGGTACGTACGTTCTTTTAGAGCAGAGCTACAGATTAAAAATGTCCAAGGCGAAGCGGTCAAAAGTCTGGCTGTACTTCACAGCAGAATATGCAAACTCAGCAGCCTGCAACAAGTGCTTTAAGCTGATACTGTGATACTGTCAAAGGAGGTGACACCTCAAATCCGATGAAACACCTGGCGACGCATAGTGTTTTTTTTAAAAAGCCAAGAAATGCGCCGTATGATAGCTTGCTGCGAGACCTCACACCGAGCACATCTACTGCGGGTGGGTTGCCTGTTATGCAACATCCCCCAAAAACACGAAGAGGAGAGTCCTGGCCCCTAGCCCTGCCAGTGTAGCAGAAATGATGAGGATGATGATGGCAGCAGCAGCCGTTCTTCTCTGGGTGAGTAGCTTAATGTTGTTTGTGTGTAATTTACGTTGAGTAGGCTAACCACGTTATTACATTAATGCATGTAAGGTGAACTAGCAAACATCATCATAGCTACATGCGGCTGTCTTCTTGTTTGATGGCAGATACTCCCTTCACCCTGGCCAAAAAGGCTAAAATGACCAAAGAAAAAGTGGAAAACAGTTAAACATGAGAGGTTTTTGGACAAAGTTTGTGTTTTTTCCATTGTTTAAGCACTGCTTCCAGCCAAGAGTGATACCATATATGCCCCATAGCTGCAGAAAAGGCTAACATTGTTATCTTTTTACAAAAAACAGCTGAACATGAGAGGTTTTTGGACAAAGTTTGTGTTTTTTCCATTGTTTAAGCACTGCTTCCAGCCAAGAGTGATACCATATATGCCCCATAGCTGCAGAAAAGGCTAACATTGTTATCTTTTTACAAAAAACAGCTGAACATGAGAGGTTTTTGGACCAATTTTGTGTTCTCCATTCTTTAAGCACCGGTTTGAGCACCATTTGAGCACCGGCACCGTTTCAAAAGTAACGATTTGGCACCGGTATCGGATAAAACCTAAACGATACTCATCCCTATTCATATGTCAGTGTTAAGTGGCTTAACAAAAAATAAACATTGTACTGAAAATGGTCAGGTACAGGGAGTGGACCGAAAATGGGTGAAAAAGCAGCCAATGTCCAAAGAAACAGAAAAAGTGTTAGAAAGCTTGGAGAGCTATTGCTCTAGACCAGAGCAACATATAAGGAAACTGGGGTTTACTCAAGACTTTTGTACAGTACAGTTACATTTTATGTATTGTATATATTGTTCTCAGTTGTAAAGTACAGCTGAACACACACATCAAATTTTCATGTGAATGAAAGATGCTGACTGAAATTCTGCTAAAGCTGCTTGTGCTGTCATTCGATCAGTAGAAATAAATCCGACTCATTTTGCTGCCAAAGTTTTCTGAAGCTCTGAACTGAAACTTGCTCTGCAAACATGACTTCAACTTCACCTGAGCGTTAATTTCCCAAATAAATGCTGACACGGGTTTGACACGTAGCAAGAGAGAGGTGCGATTACGAGCCTTTAAAAGTTTGTGTGGATTAAGAAGAAAAAAAAAAAAAAGAGCACGCGATCACAGTTACCGTCAGGTGATTTGGTCTGTCTTACCTTCGAGTCAGTGCTTTGCAGGCCAATAGCAAGACCCTCAAAAACTGAATGGAGTGAGAGAGACAGGAAGAGCATGAAGGAACGAAAGGAGGAGTGAGCCTGTAAGTCTACATGAACGTGGTGGCCGCTGCTCTCCAGATCACGGGCTGTGGCTAGCCCGTGGCCGTGCCCATGGTCATGCAAAAGGGGAGCACTCTCCTCACGAGCCCCTCTCATCTCCCGGAAGCTCTGGACAATCTTCTCCAGTATGAGGACCATGAAGAAGCCGGCAGCTATGATGAACTCTGGAAGGGGAAAGGGGGTCTTTTTAAGACCAGATACAGAGATTCAACAGTTAGCGGGGTCAATGTGGTAAAATCAAGAATTAGTGAATAGATGTTTAACACAGGAAGGAAATAGTAGACAGGATATCTACTGTAGAAGATGAAAATAGATGAAATAGAAAATATCAGCATTAATAGGAGTAATAGTATTTTGAGCTATAACAAACAGCCTTTCAATCTTGCGGTTTCACATGACTGTGGAGCAAATATGTTTGAATTTTGGACCACAAATACTTTGAACAGGTGACAATCTGAAAATCTGAGGTTGTTCATGCAAAAAAATAACATTAATTGGGAATACAGATCAATGCATTGTAAATATATGATATATTATCTTATATTATATTGTTTCCTTTATGAGTTCGTCTAAATCATTATTCCGAGATACCTCCACCTCCCGAGCATCCAGCACTGTGCCAATGTCTGACAGATAATCCGGAATGATGTCGAGCAGACATGCTGCCAGGAAAACCCCACCAGCAAAGCAGCTGATCAAACTGAGAACCATGCGATGAATATCTGCAAAGAGGAAGACAAAACATGCTTTATGTTTCAGCACAAACTTAAACACAGCAGTAAAACCTTGTCCTATATAATGGCTTTTTTATTGGTTTATTTAGCCTTCTATAACCAGGAAACCCAATGGAGATCAAATTTCTTTCACAACAGAGGCCTGGCCAGATGGCAGTCTGTATTACTCCCCTAGCTGTACTAGCTTATATGTTGATTTTTTTTATTAGAACATAACAGATAAAAAGCCCATGCTACTGACTAGTATGCAAAATGTATTGCTGGGAATCTAATAAACTATGACCTGTCACTAAAACATACTGTTTACAAATAAAGAACACTGACAATGATGTCATCATTTTTGAACACAGGAGGGGCCGGGCTCTTGTTAAATCACTACTAGCCTTCAGCTTCATCTGATCGTTCAGTAGAACCTAAACCTAAATCTGAAAGATTAATGGTACATGTCCAACTATAAATCACGGGATTTCCCTCCACCCTTTGAATTGTTGGAACATCATGTGACACATGTCTGTTCACGCTCATGAGCAATGATGACTCAAAAGAGGACTCCAGCAGCAATAAGCCAGAATTGATGCTTTCACTTCCTTGTAAGAAAGCCGAACTTAACTCACCTCTATAACACATTTTTTTCAAATTCATATTTTCACTTTTGTGTTCTAGAAATGTGACATCAGAGTTTTAACCTTCACAGCTATCAGGTGACTGAAGCCAGAGGTCAGAGGATGGTTCACTTGATTGGACAGATTAACCCTTTAGACTGACATAAATGACTGCTGTGATATTAGAAATAATAAACCGTCAAAATGTAGACATTAAAATATCTACAGCATTATCTTGCCCTCCACGTGTGAGACCCACCCTGTTTTTCAACACTTGTGCTGCGCATGTTCAGTTTCCAGGACCGGGCTAAAAAAATCAACTGCAGCACTTAAAACATTTCAGCGAGGTGATATGTGATCATGTGATCCACTGGAAGCTACAACGGTGAAACCATTGAGCTCCTGTAACTGGGCTTTTCTGAAGCTACACTAAACTTCGTTTACATTTCTTGCAAATTAAGGTTTCCGCCTTTATCTGTAAATGGCAGCAAATCCCAAAAGAGGCAGGAATACCTTACAGGAATGAGCAACTTCTCCCGTTTAGCTCGGCATTGGTGACATCGAGACACAACTAACAGAGAACAAGTAATATTAATAATTTGTTCCCCCTTTCCGCCTTTTGAGCTGAGATTGGTGAGATCTCGGTATTTGAAAATCAGATTATAGCAGTCACATATTTTATCCTCTCAAATACAGATACTGCTGCTATTAGCAGCTGCTTATGCCATTCCTTTTTCATATTAGTGTGTACCAACCTGTCCCATTTGTCTCTCTGAACCATTTGATCCGAGCGGGGATAAATCCAAAAAGAAGAGTTAGGAGCAACAACCCGATCAGAGCGCCGATTTTCACCTGGAACAGATACTCCATCGTGTAGTGTCAGTTCAGGACTGAGGTACAAATATTAGGTTAACATCGGCGCAAGACGACGACTCCAGCAAGTTCCAACTAAAGAATCTGACAGACGAGCCGCCGCTGCCGCAGGGTTGTTATTTAGACAAGAGCAGGCTACGAGGACCGTGAAGGGACAAAAGTGGCGTGGCTAAAAACAAATGAGGAAAAAAGCGAATTTTTACTCTTTACTGTTTTATAGTAACAATGCTTCTCTAATAATGATTTTAATGCTGCTACCACAATCTCAACCTCTACTGCTACCACTAACAACAACAACAACAACATTATTATTGTTGTTGTAGTTATAATAATAATAATAATAATAATAATAATAATAATAATAATAATAATAATAAATCCAAGTCCTGCTTAATAATAAAACCTATGCGGAAAACTATATATACAAAATCCCACTTTAAATATCGTATAATCACTGTGGTTGAATTTTTTTTCTATTACTTTTAATAGATCAAAGCTATTTCTTGTTAAAATTTTAAACTGTGGTTGTGGTGCTAACTGCTAAACGTTAGGGAGAAACAGACCAACTGTGTGGGGTGATGGAGCATATCTTCAACCTAAACCTGAGGCTGGGGAGAGTTCCACAGCTCTGGAAAACCCTTCTGTGTTGTACCAGTGCCAAAGACTCTACGTCCGAAGGCTCTGACATCCCACCTGATGCAGACCCTGGAGCGGCTGGTCCTAGCTCAGCTTCGGCCTCTGGTGAGCTCATCACTGGACCCACTTCAGTTTGCCTACCAACCTGGCATTGGAGTGGATGATGCTGTCACTCACCTTCCACATCGTTCCGTCTCTCAGCTGGAGACTGCTGGGAGCATTGTGAGAATCATGTTCTTTGATTTCTCCAGCGCCTTCAACACCATTCTTCCCACAGTTCTGAAGGAGAGCTGGAGTACACAGTGGACCATCACCTCACGTCATGGATACTGGGTCTACCTCACCGACCGACCACAGTACATGAGAACTCAGAGCTGTGTGTCACACAGGGTTGTCTCCAGTACAGGGGCCCCACAGGGAATGTTTTTGGCTCCGTTACTCTTCACCATCTACACTGCAGACTTCTCCCACAACTCCCAGTGCTTCCTTCAGAAGTTCTCTGATGACTCTGCAGTATTCGGCCTCATCACTGATGGGGATGACAGGGAGTACAAAGAACTGACCCAAGACTCTGTGGACTGGTGCCAGCAGAACTACCTCCAGATCAACACTAGAAAAACCAAGGAGCTGGTGGTAGACTTCTGCAGGCACAAACATCCTCCACTGCAACCACTGAACATCCAAGGTATGGACATTGAGGCTGTGGATAGCTACAGGTACCTTGTTGTTGAACAATAAACTGGCCGGACTCATAATTCAGATGCAGGCTGTACCTGCTGTGGAGGCTCAGGTCTTTTGGAGTGAAGGGCCCACTCCTGAAGACCTTTTATGACTCTGTGGTGGCCTCAGCAATCTTTTACAGTGTGGTCCGCTGAGGCAGCAGCATCTCTGTTGGGGACAGGAAGAGACTGAACAGGGTGATCCGGAGGGCCAGCTCTGTTCTAGGATGCTCTCTGGACAGAGTGGAGGTGCTGAGTGACAGGAGAATGGTGGCTAAGCTGTCATTTCTGTTGGACAACATCTCCCACCCCATGCAGGAGACCCTGACAGCACTGTGGCATTTTAAACCATGACATTAAATTCTAGAGGAAAAAAAATCATATTACCCTATAAAAGAAATTATATCCTTACCCCATAAAAAACAAATACAATACTTGAATAGCAAAACTATTCTAAACATCGTTTCTGCTTTAAATGTATTTATTCATTTATTTATTTATTTAGTGCGACTTCTAGAAATGGCCAGCAGATGGAACCCCGTGTCCATGGTTCGCAACTCACTTTCAACTACAGGAAGGAGGTTTGGCACTCTAAGAATCCAAATTAGTTGGAGAATTCAGGAACAGCTAGGCTGGTGGAAGAATAACTTCCAAAGAGAAAAATAAAACATTTTGGGGAAAGTTCATCCAACTAGTTGTGTTTTTTGTTTTGTGGTTGTTGTTTTTTTTGTTTTTTTTAGCTAATTTGACACTCACTTGCCACTTTATTGGTATAATATCTGTTCAACTGCTCATTAATGTAATATCTAATCACCAAAACATAGGGCAGCAACTCGGTAAAAACAACTTGCTGAAATTCAAACTGCGTATCAGTATGATGAAAAAAGAGTGAACCTGGCATGACTATTGGTGCTGGTCAGAGTATTTCAGAAACTGCTGATCTAATGGGATTGACAAAGAATGGCCTGAAAAAGAGAAAATATCCAATGAGCAGCAGTTCTCCGGACAAAAATGCAGCCACTAGTTATAGCCAAGGTATGCAGAAGAGCATCTGTGGACACACAACATGTCGAACCTTGAAGCAGATGTGCTACAGCAGCAGAAGACCGCACAGAGTGCCACAGGAAACCAAGGCTGTAATTCATATGGACTCACTAACTGAACAACAGGAGAGTGGAAACGAGTCTGATCTCAGGAGTCTATTTCTGCTGCAATGGATGAACCAATCTGTGTGACACCATCACATCAACATGAACCAAAATCCCAGAGAAATCAGCACCTTGTTGAATCTGTGCCATGAAGAATTAAAGAGGCTCTGAAAGTAAGAGGGTCCAACCCAGTGCTGCTGAAATGTATGTAATAAAGTGGCTGTTGAGAGAATGTGATGTTTTTTTAATAAAAAAAAAAAAACAATCAAAAAAAGTTTTTGTCCCGATGATCATTTAAATTAAAGCTAATTTATACAGTTGTTCATAAGTTATCCAGTTTAGTACCCTGTGTTTGAAGACAGCTGATGAGACTTGCTTTTCAGTCAGATCTTTATTTGTCACCTTTATCTGTCATATACATATCTCAAGACAAAATCATATACGTTTGTCAGCAAAGCAAAAACCAACAATAATCCTGAATCCAACTTCAACACACATGTTTTGACTTAACATAAGCTCCACAGCATCTGATACTCCTCTTTCACTGTAACAGCAAAAAAAGAGATAAAAGTTACTGTAATATAATGTCACAGCCTTTGTATCCTGCAGCGACAGGTAACTTAAACCCGTTTGTCCCACAAAACCGAGCCCTTCGTGAGGCAACAGCAAAACTATAATAAACTTCACAGGGCTCTATATATAAAACACTGCTTGATCACAGACAGACTAAACAATGCAAGCTACATTTAGAAACTCTGTTCTTGAAATGCTAAAAAGAGGGAAACACATGCAAACTGCAGATATACTACAGATTAATACAAAGGCTAGTATTTGGCTTTTGAGCGCAAGTGATAAAATATCATTTAAAAAAAATAAAATAGGTAAAGTAACTTCTTTAGATAACTTTGTATAGAAGTGCATAGAGTGATACTGGACTGTAAAATGAATACATGTCAGTACATTAAGGCCTTTGGTTGTAAGATTTACAGTCTCTGCTTCACCTAAGCAGACAATGAAGCCACACAGGTTGACGGGATGAACAAGATAAAAGAAACAACTGACAGCCATGTACTGAGGTGTGGCTGCTCAGGCCCATCTTCTGACTGTGTCAGATGAATCTGTGGGTGTTTGAACCGCTTGTCCACCCGTTACATGCTGTGGATCATTAGAGAGTTTAGAGTAAACACACAAGTTCAGCAACCATCGACTTGTTTCAGCTTATAATGTAGTAGTATAGTGGCAACTAGAGAAAAGGTGTGTGTGTGTATGTTTCTGTATAATTACTTGGTAACTCTGACTGATCCTCGCTTTCTGACCAGCTTATTCAAACACGACTCCCTGCTTCTTCATGGTCAGTGGAGCGAAGTGGAATACATTACATTAACAATATTCACGGCATTCAAGGTTTGAAGCCCAAATTCAACATTTCACACAAACATGTCAGCTTTTTGTCCTTCATCCTCACAATCACATCCAACAAGCGGGAGAGACTAAAGGTAAAGGTAACAACGATGATGTCAGGTCTAAGGTTAGTCTGAGTTTTACACTTAAAATTAGTCTAAAACACATTCAGTAAGGTTTTGGCAATAGTAACAGACAGTACAGTCAGAATACTTATATAATGAAAACACTTTAAATAACTGCAGCACTGAGATGCTGGCAGCTGTACCAGTGCTGAGAAATATATAGACCAGGGTGTGTGTGTGTGTGTGTGTGTGTGCAGCTGTAGACCACATATCTATCAGGCACTTAAACTCACAATTTCTACATTTGTAACCAAAATGTAACAAGATAAGAGTTAAACTGCACTCTCGCTGATTTGGTTTAAGGCTCATACACAATTTCCGAATTCAGTCAGCGGTCAGCTATTGGCAGGCACGCCGAGCCAGCCGCTGGAGATTTTGCTGGGCGTCTGGCACCTCCGGCTCTGGACTGACTGAGCGAGCATGCTGAATGGACAAGAGCTGATGGAGAGCTGAGGCTGGTCAGCTAAACAGCAAAGTGAAGTGAGCAAACTTGCTTTGCTAAAAGAAAATATAGTTATTATTTCCTGATCTATGTGTGAGTGCTGCTGCTGGTTAAACACAGCAGGCTAGGTTCAGATGAAAGAAGGAAATAAAAATGCCACCGTCTCAATGCAGTGTATTATAAACCACAGGGAGCAACTCACCAAGCATCATCTTAGCACTAGTGGTTTAATTCCACAGCCACAGAGCTATGTAAATGACAGACTGGAGTCATTTATGACTGCTTTTTTTTAATATAATGACTCTATTTGTGTTCATCCCAGTTTATTTATTTTTTAATCTATGACATATCTTGTAAAATGCCCTAATATAATTAATTATGGGTTTCAATCCCTGCTATGTAAAACAGGGGTTTGGCTTAGGCTTTGCCTCAAGGCTTCTACAGCAGTAAATCGGGCTGCTGTAGGTGTGTTTGCCATGGTTCACTGCAAAACACCACAAGTGGAAATTCACAATAAAACCCACCCCAGCAGTGTTATATATAATAACTTTCTATCAGCTGTGCCACACCAATAATTACTAATTCGTGGCTTATTAATAGGAAACCTTGAAAATAAGCCCACTCGGTTACCTGATGGTTACAGAGGAATGCCTAACAGAGGGAGGGACTGTGTAATATGTCAGGTGATCCGTGCTGTGTTAGTGTGTGGATTTTAGCCTCCTCAGTGTTTGATGAGGCCCTGCATCATCTCCAGCGGCAGCGGGAAAATGATGGTGGAGTTCTTCTCGGCAGCGATGGTGTTGAGGGTCTGCAGGTAGCGCAGCTGCAGGGCGGACGGAGACTCTGCGATCACCAGGGAGGCCTCCTTGAGCGCCCGCGACGCGTTCATCTCCCCCTCGGCGGCGATCACCTTGGCTCTGGCCTCGCGACTCGCCTCTGCCTCAGCCGCCATGGCTCTCTGGAGCTGGAGGGGCAGCTTCACATCTTTGATCTCCACCCTCTCCACCTTGATTCCCCAGTCATCCGTGGCGTCATCCAGTGACGACTGCATGCTGTGCGCGATTTCCTCGCGGTCGGACAGGATCTCGGCCAGGTTCTTGGTGCCCAGCACGTTCCTCAGGGTGGTCTGGGCCAGCAGGCGCGTGGCTGCATCCGCGTTAGTGATGTTGGCCACAGCCAGGGTGGCATTCTGGACGCGATAGTAGACCACGCCATCAACGCTCACTGTCACCGAGTCTTTGGTCAGAACCTCTTGAGGTGGGATGTCGAAGGTGATGGTGCGCATGTCCACGTTAATGAAGCTGTCGGTGCACGGCACGATGAAGAACAAACCCGGTCCTTTGGCTCCACCACGCAAAATGCGCCCCAGGCGGAAGATAATGGCCCTCTCGTACTCCTTCACGATCTTGATGCACATCCAGATAGATAAGGGCAGGGTGAGCAGCACGAGGAGGAGGGAGAGGCCGACCAGCAGCCAGCCGCAAAACCCGATGTCCGAGTCAGTATTCTCCAAAGTTACCTGACGCTCGCGTCTCCTGGCTTCTTTCAGGGCGGTGTCCTCGTTGTCGCCAGCCATTGTCTGGGCCCAAAATCTGAACTAACTGTTAAGCTGAGGTAAAGATGGCAGTAGTTTACTGGAGCAGCTGCTGCGCACTCCTGAAAAAACACAAACAGAAAAAAACTACACAACGATTACGCAAAGACGCGGGAGACGGAAATGGAGCTGATGATGCCATAATCGTGCGCCGGATGTGTTGCTATTCCCCACACAAGCCGTGAGTGCTGATGTGTTTCAAGAGTCTGGACGGGTTTAATGCAGTAACGAGCAGAGCGGCAGCGGCGGCTCGGAGGTCGATGTCCAAGAAGACGGCAGCGGAGGAGAGCAGCAGCAGCACCGGTCCGGAGAGCGAATGGCGGTGAGGCACACACACATGCGGCAGAGCTGAGTAGTTCACTTCCACATTTCCTCAATGCTGTACCGCAGCTGATGCACCGACTCAGCTGCAGAGAGCATCAGAAGCCTGCGGTTTGTTCTGCGATGGCGTGAAAACAAACTCAACACAAGAATCTAATTTCTGTCACTTTCTCACGTTTGATCTCTCCCACCCCGGCTTCGTTCACGCGTGCTGCTATGCAGTACTGGTGGAAGGGATCGATCCATGTATCGGGAGTGTCGATACCGACGCTGGTATTGGACACTAGCGCGGATACTTTGTTTCTATCCGATTCAGTTCAGCTGTGTTAAATTATTATCATAATTATGGGGGGAAATTAAAGAGAAATACCTCAAATATACACTATGAAAAAATGTCTGAACCTTTTCGTTTTGAGTCCCATGTCTGTTTTATTTTATTTACACCTTATGGCCACATTGATACCACAGAAGCTGCCCTGTCCCTGAAGCCCAAAGTGCTTTAAAGACAGGCACATTTACACTCCAGGTCCCCAAAATACATGAAAAGCTGAAAGGTGTGTTTTGTTGTGTTAACTCATTTTACTAAGTAAAAATCACAGTGATTTGGTGGTCATTAAAATGTGTTCAGAATATGCAAATTGATGATGATTCATGTCATAAATCATGACACACCGCTCTCCCCTACATAAGCTGCCTGTACAGGTTAAAAGAATTGGTATCGGCAGTATGGGAGAAGCGTTTCATACAGACAGGCACCAGCCAGCCAAAAGGTTTGAACGCAGGACCTTCTTGCTGACGCACTGCCCTGCATCAGACAGATACTGAAGGTAGATGAGTTTAAATACCTGGAGTCAGTCATACAAGACAACGGAGAGAGGTGAAGAAGAGAGTAGAGCAGGTGGAGATGAGTGTCAGGGATGATCTGTGGCTGAAGAATAGCAGGAGGTAGAGGTGTCTGAGATGGAGATGCTAAGAGTTTCATTGGGAGTGACCAGGATGGGCAAGATTAGAAATGAGTACATCAGAGTTACAGCACAGGTCGAGCAGTTCGGAGACAAAATTAGAGAAGCAAGGCTGAGATGGTTCGGACATGTATAGAGGATATATTTAATAAAGGATGCTGAAGATGGAGCTGCCGGGCAGGAGGAAAAGAGCAGGAGCACAGAGAAGGTTCATGGATGTAGTGAAGGAGGACGCACAGAGTGTTGGTGTGATAAAGGGGGATGCTAGGGATAGGGTGAGATGGAGGCAGATGAAGAAGAAGAAGGTATTTAAACATCTTTTGATTCGGGCCTGTATTTTTGCAGAGGGAACAATAAACAGAGCAAAGGCAAACTTTTAATGTAATCACATAAAAATGTGCATTAAAATCATATTTTACATTGAAGACAAAATTGATCTTGACAAAGACGTTTACATTTATCTGCTAAAACCTTCACACTTCATTCATTACTGATACTGTACCCCTACACTGATATTTAGTTATTGTGCATCATGTCAGATATCATCAGTTGAAAACATAATGAAAAGGTTTCATGTGAGTGGAAGCTTTAATCTGTGTTCCTTCTGTAGGACGCACTTTTTTAACCTAATTTTGTTTTTGTTTTTATATCATAGTAACGTCGTATTTAATGGACTGAAGAAGTGAATTAACGTTCTGAGTGTATGCTCATGCATTTGTAAATCGTACAACCAGTAGCGGTCTTAGATATGGGCGACATGGGGAGTTGTGGTAGGGTCAGCATCATGGCATCCGCAAAAAAACAAGTTGCACATACCCATGCTGCCCCGACATCATAACAGCGCATTTTGGGGATTGCAAAGGCACTGAACGGTTTTCTATCGCCCCTTTGCGAGGAGTAAAGGCGCCCTTTTTGAATAATTAAACGGCGTTTTTTTTTAATGCTATTTCTTAACCAGAGGTGTTAGAAAACTCACAATACTTGGCTGGCCTCTGGCTGGTTGGAAAAGCGTGAAAAATGTGCTTTAAAGTGTTTACATTAATTTTGGGGAAAATGAAGTGTAGTCCAAAATTTGGACTGTTCATATAACGATATATATCGGATGACGATATAAAAACGTCTATCGTTTCATTTTACGCTATCGTTTATTTCGTGGTGTCGCAAAATAAACTGTTTACGGCAATATCTTTTCATTATTTTGATGGTCACTGTAGTGGCTATATTAATTTCTTAAAGTTTTCTCTTTCTCTTATATTTTATATAGCAACACTACGGATGGACAAGCGCCTGTTTTTATGCGTTGTTGTTAGCAACAACGACGGTAAAACCATCGCATGTCCGCTTGTTTATTTCCACATAAACCTTTCACAATAAAGCTCAAGATCCTGTTGAGACCTTTCAAAATAAACGGAATCACGTGAAAAAGTATGCAGAGTATTGACGGATGAGAAGCAAAAAAAGAGTCGTCAGGTGCTAAAAAATAAACCTTAGACTCAAACGTTAGAACAGGCTTTTCCCTGCAGCACGCCGTGTAATAAATACAAAGAAAACGGCGAACGTTACAACCTGTCTAAAAGTGTCTAAAATGTCTAAAAATGTGTAGTTTCATGCATCGGTTAAAACACTCTACTCCAGGTAAGCGACGCCTAGCTGGAGACAATTCACCTACCCGAGAGTCACAGAATTTACAGAAAATATTACATTTTTTCGTTATTGGGACGATAGATGTTTTATATTGGGATATGAGATTTTGGTCATATCGCACAGCCCTAGTCCATATGCTTTATGTCCAAATGTAAGTGGGGCCAGTGGAACAACCACTGTGTTACTGTCTTGTGGTGCTTTATCATCACTGGAGAGAAGCTCGAGTCCAGAGGTGACATCTTCGCTAAGATTACCTGCTCATTTTAAGACATTGTTCCCTACCTAGTTGTAGATCTAATAACTCTGAAGACGTACACACATTGGTGCTTTAGATGAGTTGAGTTCTTCTATTTCAGATATTTATGGTAGAAGCTGATAGATCCAGCCAAACACCATACAGTAAGAAAGAAGTATCTGAAAGCTTTTGCGCCTGCCTTAATTAAAATGCTTGGATACGTATGGTAACGCTGTCATTGCCCTCTGTGTTTTGCCCATCAGCCCAAAGGTAAAGTTGGCACGAAGGGAAAGAAGCAGATCTACGAGGAGAATGAAGCCACTCTGAAGTTCTACACGAGAGTCATCCTCGGAGCGAATGTAAGAGGCCCTGTGTTGTTTTTGGATGTTTTCAGTCATGTTTTCAGGCCTTTACAGGGTCTCCAGGGTGAGAAATTGATTCGTAGGGGATCAAAGTGTGTTCACACTTCATTTTCTGAGGCTTTGACTATTTGGGACACTCAGATCTAATATCAGTTTAAGTCCTGACTGTAGGATTTGGGTGTTTATATATTGATTTAGGTGCATTTTTTATTTTAAAAAATGTAATTCATAATTTGTTTGAAATAGTGATCGCAGGTCTCTTGTGCTCCTCTGCAGGCGATATACGCCGCTGTAAATTTCTTGGTTTTCTACAGTTCGTCCACATTTTGGACATGGGTGAGTTTATTTAAAGACCATAATTTAAACTGTGAATGTCCGCAAATAGGATTGAATGTTTCTGGCTTTAAAACTCTTCTACGACTCCTCTGGCAGTTGCTGCTCGTGTTCGCGTTGGCGGTGTACGTCGGGAGTTACCGCTCCATGGCAGCCATGGCCAAGCCGGCGTTTGCTGACGACGGAAGTCTCCTGGACGGAGGGATAGACCTAAACATGGAGCAGGGAATGGCAGAGTAAGTCGTCCCTCCAAGATGTCTCACACCGTCCAGTGAGGTGTGTGAGGCATTTCCAGCTTTTGTTGAAGTGCGGTGGTATATCTGTCCTACTTGTGCATTGTGGAAACTAAACAGAGTTTTTGGTGTTTTTCCACTTAACAACATGCATGAGCTCTCACAGCATTTTTTGTCTTTGAAAAAAAAAAATGACACAATTAATATACTGCTCAACAAATGAAAGGAGGCTCATCGTCGCCCCTCTAGTGCACCTGTTGATAATTTCATAAAGACCAAAGCAGCTGAAACCGATTAACATCCTGACCAGATCAATATCCCACAACTTTAACTGACTTGATGCTATAGTCTGATTAAAAAGTGCTCCTTCATCTTTTTGAGCGCTTTATAAAAGTAGTTCAATTTCAAGCAAAGGCTTCACCAGATTTAGATTTGGCTGCTGTCCCGTACAACGCCGTGTTCTCCAGACATCAATAGAGAATCTCTAGTGGTGATGGACCTCTAAATTGTCCATCACAAATCATCAACCTCTGTGTCTGCCCGACCTGACTTTTTTTGTGAGGAGGAACCTCATTGCGGATGAAAACATAGGAAGAGTCCAGTGTGCAGGCCTGAAGGTGGCGCCTGAGGTCAGGAGTGTTGCCAGTAACACGCTTGTACTTTAAAAAACCCCAAAAGACATTCATGTGGTTGTACTCCATGTCGAGACTCCAAGATGAGACTGTGAATGTGGCTTTACTGTAACGCCTCGAGGAGCCCGAGGTGAAACATTTGCTGGAAACCACCTGAACCGTGGCACGTGTGCAAAGGTCCAGGCGGCCTGATGAGAGCTCTGTGTCCTTTGCTGTGGTCACATGTTCTTTTTCAGTGATGATTAATTCTGGTTTTAGACACCTGAAGGACGTGATCCTGCTCACAGCCATAGTGCAAGTGCTCAGCACCATCTCCTCTTACTTCTGGTATCTCTGGCTGCTGGTAAGAGCTTTTGTAGTCCCGACTTCTTTTCATTTTGTTTTCCACACACGTCATAATTTAAGTTTGTCCTGTGTGTGTGTGCCAGGCCCCGGCCCGTGCCCTCTACTTGCTGTGGGTAAACTTCCTGGGCCCCTGGTTTATGGCAGAAAGCCCGTCGGCGCCGGAGGAGGTGAACGAGAAGAAGCAGAGAAGACAAGAGCGCAGGCAGATGAGACGATTCTGATGCTGCAGAGCAGGCGAAGCAGTATTTTTATACGCAGAATCTAATCTAGAAGATGGCGAGGAATTCATAAGTTATTCAGGAAGAAATTTAGTTATTAAATTAAACTCAATCCAGATCTGATCTTGTGGAATCTCGTTTTCCGTGTTTGCTTTCTTTCTGCTCTCCTGTGATTGAGTTTTCTCCCGAAGTTATGAAACAAATTATTCCTTATTTAGATAATATTACAGCCCAAATGTAATTTGTCCCCAGGCAGAGATTAGGGGTTTTGCTGTTGCACAATGCTGCTGCACTGTCCCATGCAGGTTTGAGTTACAGTGAGTCAGATTTCAGTTCCACAGCAAGATGAGTCCAAATTTCTTTGAATCTGTCAGTGCCGCTTTTATTGTGGTGCACGGTTTGTTTTATTTTTCAAAAACTGTGAGCATTCATCGGAGAATCAAGAGACGTTTATGAGTTATTGCTGTCGTCAAATCAACTGAATGCCAGTGAGTTTTAATAAGAAAATTGAAACAATTTTGCAATAAACAAAAGAAATCTTCCTTCAGTGTCTCGAGTTTAAAATTTTATTTATTTGCAGACGTAATGTTTGGCTTAAACGCGACTAAAGGATTGAGAGATGATTATCAGTTTCCTTACGAGACTAAAATTAGGTTTTGGTGTAAATAAACCTGACAGGTGTTTCATGGGTTTAAAATGTAACTCTCAGAGAAATGTCGGATTTTAAAATCAATCCAAGAAGAAGAAAAATGTCATGTTTGGCAAAAGCTGAAGCCAGATGATCCACATAGGACACGGTCATTTGCAATCAAATATTCATGGCCTAGTTTAGACAAAGAGAAACATGAGTAATTGTAATGGTCGGTTATAATAAGGATTATTAAATTCACGAATTCATTTTGTGAAATGCCAGAGGAGGAAAATGGTTTACAGAAACTCTTATATAAAACAACTAACAGTACTATTATCCACATGACATCCATTTATTTCAAACTAACTATGATACAGTTTTTAAGCTTGTTCTCAACTCACATCCGCTCACCAGCGAATTCATTAGGTTAATTGGGTTCAACTGCTTGTAAATGAATATATCTCATCAGCCAATCACGTGGCAACAGCTCAACATGTGGTCAAGAGGACCTCCTGAAGTTCAAATCAAACATCAGAACGGGCAACAGGGATGATTTTATCTACTAGAGTTTTCCCACACAACCATCTGTGGAGTTTATAGGGAATGTTTGGAAAAAGAGAAAGTATCCAGTAAGCAGCAGTTCTCTGGGTGAAAATGCCTTGATGTTGGAGGTCAGAGGAGAACGACCAGACGGCTTTGAGCTGAGCTGAACTCAGATAGCCACTCATTAAAACCAAGGTATGCAGAAGAGCACCTCCGAACAGTGAACACTGAACCTGGATGCACACAGGCTACAGCAGCAGAAGATCACACTGTCCTAAGAACAGGTAACTGAGCTTACAGTTTCCACACTGTCACCAAAGCTGGACGACAGAAGACTGAAAAAATGTGACCCGAGTCAGCAGCAATTGAGAAATGAGATGCTGTTGGTTTAAAAGCCTGCTCTGCACCATCTAACCGTTGCTAGTAAAGTGAATTTAGTGATTATGTTGAAACTCCAAAGAGCGCAAGTAGGCTGGCGAAGCCCTGATCTGCTTCCAGTGTAATTACAGATTGGCATTGTTGTTCTGTTCATGCTTACCCAACGCAACAAGCTACGACCTGCAGTCGTCGGGTTTGACGGGGAACTGCTGTGATGGTGTGAATCCTTTTATAAGGAAACAGAAGAGAAAAAGCATCTACAAACAAAACAAACCCCCCAAAAATGAATTTAACCAGCTTTATTTATTTTATATAACTTCATGCTTTTCCTAAAAAGTCAGTGTCCCCACAGGCTTTTTAAAAATAATTGCTTTTACTTTGCCTGTGTCCTGTCCTCCTTCATCCCAGCCCTGTGGTCCTGTACTGTCTCTATTATAGGGTTATAAACAAAAGTAACCAAAATTAGAGCAGCACAGCATCCAGTTGTCAAGGCCAATCCCAGATGTGGGCTTTGAGAGGGAGCATGTTGCAGTGTAATTTAGTGCCGGGGCCACTCACACGCACATAACCCCACCCCCCCCCAAAGGGGCTTGCATGTGTACTTTGTGTTTTCTGACTGTTGTGCTTTCTATAATAAGATGTACCGAAATTTGATGTTCGTTCTAACCGTGCAGCGAGTTCAGCGAGAAACCTGAGACAGACAGGAAAACGTCTTTTTCTGCAGGCTCAAACTTTCCCCTTTTCTCTATAACATGAAGTCGTCTCGCTTTTTACTGTAAAGTACAACAGTATGGAAAAAAGCACAGTGCTGCATGTGAACATCCCTATCGCAGCTGCTGATTTAAGATGGAAGGGGGGGGAAAGAGTGGGAGAGCGAGGATGTTGTTTACCGTGGCAGTAAAACAGGGTTTATCCTGACAAGATGAAATAAGGGAGTTAAAGCTGCATTCCATAGGCTTCTTGTGTAACTTTGTATGGTATAACCTTTAAAAGGCTTAAACCCATCATAAACTCGGAGAGGAAAGGAAAAAAGCACGAGCTCAACAATCATGAGATTAACAGAAGGATGAGCAGACACAAATGGAGCTTCTTGACTCCTCGCCTTGAGCAGAAGGTGGCCATCACATTGTGGCTCCCTTTGGGCTCACGCCACTAGACGAAACAGGAAATTGGGAGCATTTGGGCAGCAGTCGAGCCTCTGACCCTTGAACTGCGGCTCTTCTCGTCTTTGAAGTCAAGCGAGAGAATCACTTACAAAGCAATTACACGCGATGTTGAGTGTGTTTCCTTGAGCATTCAGCCTCCGCTGTGTAAACAGAATCAGAGCTCTCAGTGTGTTTGGCAGAGCCGTGGGTGTAGTCCAGTCCTGTTTTGACTAAACCGAGCCACACACTACGGACGGCTCGAGGTTTATGGCGCTAATTTTTCACTTAGACCACGATCGCTGCGATTTCTTTTCCTAATAAGAATCATCTTCGAGCATAAAGATGTCACCGGCGAGGCAGCGTTAACGTCTCCCGCCGTGGCCTTAAAAGGCCGTCGAGAATTCCTGCTGCATTTGACTCTGCGTGGGTGTGTCGGTTTGTTTGTGTGCTTGTAATGCTCATGTTGCGGGGACATACATCTGTCTCAGACACTGTTACACACACAAAAACACGTATCATGGTAGTGACTTCGCTTTGGTTTATGCCAAAAAGTTTTATTTACAGCTAAGAAAGGTGTCCTTGTCTTCTAAAGAGAAACATAACTCTGTGTTCTTGAGCATTAGAGTCCCATCAGAGATGACCCCCCCCCCCCCCCCCCCCCCCCCCAAGTTGCTGGAAACATTTCATGTAAACGTGACGGCATCTGTTGGATTGAGATCAGGTGACTTGGAGGTCAATTGAGTCCAGCTGACTTACTGTGATGTTCATGAAACCAGTTTGAGATGATCTGAGCTTTGTGACATGGAGCGTTATCCAGCAGAAGATGGGTCTCAAAAAGGATGGACGTGGTCAACAACACTGCTCAGATAGACTGTGGTATTTAAACGGTGCTCATTTGGTACCAGGGGGCCCAGAGTGTGCTAAGAACATATCCCCCACACCATTACAACACACGTAGCCTGAACTGTGGATACAAGGCAGGATGAATCTATGCTTTTATGTTGCTTTCACTAAATTCTGACTGAACTGTAGCCTCAGTTTCCTGTTCTTGGCTAATGGGAGTTGCAGCAGGTGTGGTCTTCTGCTGCTGTAGCCCATCTGCTTCGAGGTTCGACATGTTGGGCGTCAGAGATGGTCTGCTGCGTACATTAGTTGTAACAAGTGGTTATTTAAGTTACTGTTAACTTCCAATCATCTCGAAGTACTCATGCTTGTTTCCCTCTCACCTCTGACATCAGCATGGTATTTTTGTCCAGGGAGCTGCCGCGCAGTGGATGTTTTCTCATATTTCAAAGCGCACATTTCAAAATAAGGCCACAAAATGTGACGTTGGACTAACCCACAGACGTACCGAATACATTTCTTTTTATAAGTCCTGGAAATTCCCGATTTTGCTTTCGTTTTGTTTTATTTTTTACTAGATATGAAGAAACCTCTTTATCAAGCCTTCTATTGCTCTGAAACACGGCGTGGCTGAAATTTGAACCTCATCTAATAGCTCGGGGCTACACCTGCTGCTACCATCAACCAACCAAATTACTGGCAGTTAAGCTGTACTGTGGGCAAAGCAGGTGCCAGACTCTGACAAGGAATTCATTGAGTGCAATAAAACAGTAGCCTGCTTTGCAATATTTTTGTTTGATGGTCTGATACTTGGACGCAGGTCAAAAACAATAAAAAAATTAATAAATTAAATGTGTCACGCTTTTTAATAACATCAGTTTATAGTCTAATTTAATTATCACACATTGCACACAATGAATGCTTTAGAGCATTCAGGTTGTATTTTGCACTCGCTGGCCTTAGCAACCCCATGAAACTTCGTTTGTACGTACATGTATCGGAGGATATGAGAGGATAGGCCTACAAATCAGCATAATAGCAGAAACGTCAAGATTGTGATGAATGTTCTCCTCTGGAGCTAAATTGATCATAAATAATTCACCGTACAATAAACTACACGCAGAGTTTGTCAAAACTTGTACACGCTGTTAAAAAAAATGCTCGCCAAATTATGTTTTGTGACACCGTGTATTACCTGGATGCGTGTTGTAGCAAATGTCCTCGTGGCTTGACAAGCTGATAATAAAACAGCACAAATATAAAAAGCAATTTAAGCAGTTTGAAAAAAAAAAGTTCTGTAATATGTAAAAATCTATTAATGTAACCATAAAAAACTCTGAAATTCGAAGCACCAACTTGGTCTGTTTGTGAGTTTCATTACATTGTTCAGCTTTTTTGGAAAAAATATGCTAATTCACAGTTTGCTTTACTGTGAACACCTTTGTTTATAAAGATTTACAACCTAGCAGTAACCTCCCAGGCTACAAAATGATGCCAAAGGAAAAGTGCCAAAGATTTTAATTTCTTGAGGTCCTCTCCAAAAGGGAGACTCCTGTATTAAAATGCCCAAGCGCCTTGTCTATGTCTATATAAGCAGACAACAGAAAAGTGATAAAAGAGGCAGATGGAGATTAATGCTAGATGCATTAAAGGTCCCCAGACAGATCATCTAATCATCTGTGGCTAAAAACAAACAAAACAAAACAAAATTAGCAGCAACTATAGACTGTATGCAGAAGACGGGCATAACTACTGTGAGCTCGTGTCAGGTCTCCACAGAGACTGTCCACAATTTCCCTTTTATAAAAATTCTACAGTGTTTCTTCTTCTTCTTCTTAGAATTCAAATATTAAGCCCTATAGTTTGCATTATTAGTAGCATGGCTAGTGGGTGCCATGACGTGTAGCTGTAGCTACTAGCTTACCGCTAGGCTTCATCTCAGGAAGTATGAGTTTTACCTATTGCTAATGCAGTGCATTTTTAAGAATTTTAATACAATATTATGAAGAATTATATGGCATGCTATTATTATTAGTGCTGTCAGCATCAATCTCGTTAAAATGATCTTAACACCATAACCACATTAACGCGTCGACGCATTAGCGCCATGCAGCCCCACGCACAGGGCAATCCGTGTTAACTCGCTAACGGAGATTTTCTGCGTTAATGCGGTTATGGCGTTAATATATATATATATATATATATATATATATATATAATGTTCTTCCTCTACACCCCCCCCCAATTTTTGCACATGTCGAGGAGCGTGTCAGGCTACATTTCACTGTGTGTTATACTTGTATAACTATGCATGTGACTAATAAAGAACCTTGAACCTTTACTTGTTTATTAATCATAATTATTACATAAAAAGAACTTTATGGAAAGTGAAAATAAAGTTGAGCTAAAATAAAGCTGCATAAAAACTATATTTTAAAATTGACTTCACTGGCGACAAAAACGTAGGAAACATATTTTAAATACATTAATTACTGTAATTACAATTACAATTCATCACTGTAAGTCAAAGTTTCTTATCTCGTCCATATCTTCCTGAGATCACCGGACCTGCAGCCACAGCTTCAGGTTCACACTGCTCCGCCTCAGTGTGCAGCATCACCTCCTCAGCTCTGCCCAGGCCTGAAACCTGACCAGTTTGGTTGTTCTGCTTTGGATTTCAGTCTTTATTTACTCAGATGAAATCTCCACACTTTGGATTGCCTGCTAAGTTCAGCTTCCTCTGCTGCTCAGAACAGTCAGACAGTTCTCCATGCATTCAGTGACACCCTCCCGTCTCTGCCCCTGTGCTCGCAACATCAAATCTCTGACTCGATCTCTGATTTGTTTTTCCTTTTTATCGTGCACAAACACCACAATTCACTATTTAATTAATAAGCTAATTTTAGGAAAAATCATGAAATATGAGATAATGTTGTGTCATTTTAACAGAGGTAATGATTTTTTAAATGCTATGGGATCAGGGACAGCCATGATGTTAACGTTGAGACAACCTAGAGCGTGACATTTCATACCCATCTTCAATTTACAGTCTATGTTTATTATTATTTATTAAATTGTTTGATTTGTTTGATTTGCTGCCAGCCTGGTGGACTTTTTCTAAGGCACCAGCCAAAAGCCATGATGATTAGAATCTGGATGTTAATATCTGTTGCATCTACTCTCCATCGCTCCCTGCCTCTTTTATCTTTCTGTTGCTTCTCTCTGATAAATTTATAAAAAGGCACCCTGCAGCCTTTGATCCAGTGATATGACCTTGTAAATAGATGTTTTCAAGTACTTGAACAACATGACCTCAGCGAGGATCACTTGCTGATTTTAAGTCGCGATAACAACACAGCAGTTCTCCGAGCCCCATTTATTATTTTGTTTGGTTGTTTCTCAGAAATAAATAAATACACAACCCTCTGTGAGCAATCATGGATTAGCTGTGGCAGTGGCGCCACTGTCTGAACGCCTCACACTGAACCAGGATCAGTAAGAGACAGTCTCCATCACACTGGGCTCCCTTCCTTTTCCTTTGTTTTCATTCAGTTTCCTTCCACGTTTTCTTAGATACTATTCTCCCCAATGCAAGTCTAAACAAACGACAATACTGTGAAAGTAAACAAATGTACAAATGTGATATTCTTCAACCTTTGGCCTCACTAAACCCCAGGACCAGATTCAGGCTCATCATTTTGGTACTTACATCATAGGTTAAGGAGAATGTCATGCTCGATTTTGTTTGTGATGGTTTTAATTTTGCATATGTTTACACAACTAAAGAGAGGTTGCTGATTCAGAAGAAGCAAGATGGCAGGGAAAGGTCTGTGTCAGCGCAAACCCTGTTTGGGAAAACATACGCGCTTTCATGCATTCTTAAGGTTACAATGTAATGTTTGGCTTTTTCTGCATGGATTAGAAATCAAAGTAAAGATACGCATCAAGGAAAGAAACAAAGAAGAGCATGATATGCAACACGGGTTCTGAGGAAATACATACTTAACTGGATGATGAGGAAGGATATTGTACACTTTAAGTGTAATAGGATATTAAATCAAGGGTAATTTATGCTGAACAGTTTCCATTGAGATTGATCCAGAGATAAAATTTAAAAAATCCTGATGGTCTTAGCGTGTCATTGCAATGTTCGGTGAGAGCTCAGACTCTTAAGACTTCATGTTTCATGTAATCCTGGTTTATTAAGTTAAAATGATCAAATCCTATGAATTGTTTCTTTGACCACACAGCTGGTGCTGGAGTATTTTTGTGTTTTTTGTTTTGTTTTGTTTGGCTGTTTGAGGTTTGAGGCTAGCATTGTGATGCTGATCGCCTTTTTCCACCATTTCATACCGATCCATCCCCGCCCACCTCATGCTATTAGACATATAATGGAAGTCTAGATTAATGGTTAATTTCCAGGAAACTCCTGTGTTCTGTCATAAAGTGCTTTCCATTAATTAGGGACTCTGTTTCTCAGAATGGAGGGGGAGTGGAGACGAGTGATTAATGAGCTAACTAGTGCAGTCAGCAGCTCGTCCAGCCCCAGTGGGGAGCCTGAGAGTCGGACCAGCGAGGACAGAGGAAGAAAAATAAATATGTGGCTGCTGGAAGAAGAAAGAAAGGCAGAAAAAGGTGCATGGAAATGCATGGAAGGGGTAACCCGGTTTAGTTTCAAAGGGATGGCTGTAGTGTTTGAGCTGAACTGTGTGAGTTTAGGATGAGGCTTGATTATGATCCTCCCTGGTGCCAGGAGTCTAGCACATGGGGATGAGTGTGTGCTGAGTAGCTGAGTAGAGAAATGCTCTGTTTATTTAACTGACATAGTGATAACAAGCACACACACACATGATTTTTGTGTTTTCAGGGTTTGGGATATTCAAATGTTCAGTGTTAGTCAGAAAAAAATGGTCACACTGCTAAATAAAAGGGTCCCTACAATCCCCTTTTTTTCTGATCTGGCTAAGCCTAGCCAGATCAGAAAACATGAAATTGTTCATTAGTGAGTTTTTAATAGGCTGATTTTACTTTTTACTTTTTATGGTACTTTTTATTTTTTAAGATAAAAAATGTACGTCGACATCAGGAGGTGATGATTCCAAACATTCACGCAGGGTTCTCGTCACAATTATGACGGGAAAAGTTAAAGGTTTAGCAAATCTTTGGTGCTAACACTTGGAGCACTAAAAGTACAGATGTACAACCAAAAGCAAACAACCGTTGATGTCTTGTGTAAAATCCTCTGTTCAAGTTAGTTAACAGGTCAAATCAGTAGTTTTTTGTGCAAGCTGTTATTAGGACGTACAGTGTAGATAAGTCTAGTAAGTACTAGCAGTTAAGTGACATCTTCCTGCAACACGGCGAACACCAAGGTTGTTATAGTTAAAACTAAAATAAAAAGTAAAACTTAAAAAAATTTTAAAAATGTTTTAGTTTTTTGACTTTTGAAAAAAAGAAGTTAAACTTGCTGATTTGATGAACTTGGAAAACTACATAAAATTCAAAAAGATAATAATAAAGTAAATCTCAATTTCAGTATTTGTTAGTTAGTTTTTTAAATGCTATTACAGCTTCCTCGATGAAGCTTTGATGGGTATTTTTATTGAGACTCTACAGGGCGACTGTAGACTGTGAGTCAACACGCACGCCCACTCTGGAAAATACCTGAAACTAAACTGAAGTAAAAACAAAAGGTCAAAACGAAACAAACAAACAAAACCTAATTACAAAATGCAAAACTAAATAACAGGTATGCATTTCAATGAAATCTGCCTAAAGTGTGCAGGTTCCTACTTTTACTTTTGACGTAATGCTACTTTTGACAACAATGTCTAGGAAATAAGGGCAGCCAGTTCTCAGGACAGTAAACCTTAATCCTCCACTGAGAGGGCCCCACTCTGAGTCTGCATAGGTTTACTGCTGGTGCCAAAAATCAAGATGTTTGAAGGCAGAAGATCAAAAGAAGGAATTGTGTTCCCAATAGCACCACAATCAATTTCATAGATTTAACATGGTGAAATGCAAGGCTTTTATGGATGTCTATGTCTTCCCATCGAATCAACTGTAAATCACAACAGTATTGCAAGCAGACTGGAATAAAAACACAACAGCGCTGACTGCATATCCATGGTGGTGCCAATTAAGACTACTTTAGCCTCCGGTATTGAGTAAGAAACAGCGGCGCCAGCAGAGCGACGGCAGACAACTCGAGTCATCAAATGACATGAAGTGGGCCTCATTCCCATCACTGCTTTTCCTCCCACATAACGTGGGTGTGAAATCATGTCCAACAGCGTGTGCAGCAGAGTGGTATTCATGTAAATCTTTGCACGAAAGCAAATCATCTTTTAAATGCTGAAATATTCCTTGAAGTCAGGATCGCTGATCCTGGCAGGTAAACCCTGTAAACGCTGGCCGTGTTGCTAACCCTTGGCAGTGTTTACATATGCAGAGTTTCCTATGGGCATCTGATTAAGAGGGCAGCCTGGCCTGAGTCCAGAGGTCTGGCTCGACATTATCTCCAGCACCCCTGACTGTTATTATAAGGGGGCCTCCTAGTCTCTCCGCTGCTAGCCTGTAAATGGCTGGGAGTGGACAGCCACAGTGTGTGTGTGTGTGTTTGCAGAGTAAACTGCCGCCTTGGTGGGGCAACATACTGTCTGCCATATCTCTGGTCTAGAGTAGAGCCATTAGGGGAGCGATGAAGCTGATGACATGTTGTTCCTGTGACAGGCCGCCTGGCCCCAGACTCCACTCTGCTGCCGCTGGAGCTGAGGGAGCCTGCGGGTCTGCCGCTGGACAGACACAGAGACGCAGGGACGGCGTTTATTTTGGGAGGTGGTTTGGTGCCGGACACCCTGTCTGCTCTCCCACCAACCTTAACACACCACCACCCTCCTCTTCCCACGCTCTCAACGCAAATCACCGCCAACACACACACACCGGTGCACTTTTGCCAAAAATGATGACGGTGCTACTGACACATATTCTTTTGGAGGATCAGTTTGCACAAAGCAGTAAGAATAACAATAATAATAAAACAAGAAAAATGTTTGATAAAAAAAATCAAATGCATAATAATAAAGGAAAAAAGAGATTTGTATGTAATTAATAATCTTCATTAACTGAATAAAATAGATCATTCTTATAAAAGCCATCTTCCAGTGAGCTTTTGTCTTCTAATTTGTTTTTCCTTGCAGGTTCAACAGTACCACATTTACTGAGTCGGGTATTGTAATTGAGCTTTGTTGTGATAACATGACAAAATTAATATAACTCCAAAAAGAGCACTATTTTGGGGTCAGCTTCTGTTGTTTAAATGTGCTGTAGGCTATAAATAAAATATACACATACATCAACACAACAAGGTTTAAAAATCAGGCATGTTTGAGGTATATATATATATATATATATATATATATATATATATATATATATATATATATATATATATATATATATATATATATATATATATATATATATATATATAATTTATTAAAGAATTCAGTAAGCTACACAGTGAACTTAGAAGATAGAAACAATAGAAACAAAATCTTGCTCCTATTACACTAGTGTCAGTCTGAAACCAATATCAGAAATATATTATATATCCACATTTTTTATATTATATATCTCGATGCTATCGATACTTTGGATCGTTCAGCACTGTTTGAGTTCATTTGGGATTTCCATTACAGCTTTTTGTCTTCTAATATGCAAAATACCAAAAACCTGACCCCAAAGTTTTTCTGCTGCCTCTGATGTTTTATTAAACCCTTCTGAGCATTTGCAGGAATACATTTTACATTTATTCATGTGTTTAACTCAGCGGCTGCAGCAACGCTCGTCTGAATTTTTTTCTATTTTTCTGTTGGTTTGTTGGAGTCTGTGATAAATTTAGATAATAATAATAATAATTTATGGCTGTTGTTTTCCATGGCTGCTGTGACTCCAGTGACCTGTAAAACATTAAACTCAGGACAAAGCTCTTCCAAATCACTTCCTTCTTCCCTTTTTGCATATTTGCTTGTGATTGACTTACACAGGGGGACACATTTTGAACAGATGCCCAGTAAACCTCGCTGTAGCCACTCACAGACACTGCATCCTCTTCTTTGTCAACTCTCTCCTGCTGCCATTGCAACTTGACTCTCACTTCCTCTCATATAGACAGTAGGCACTGATCTTGGACTAGCACACATAACTGGACAAGCCATGAATAGACAGGGTTAATGCTTCTGTTATGAGGTGTGGACTTCCCCCCACCACATTGTAAGGAGTTGCTAAAATACCAGTTAGGAGTCACAGAGACCAGCACTGGACTAGTGCTATGCCACTGGGGGATGCCCTAGTCCCTTGCTTACACTCCAGGTGTTTATCCTGACCATCAAAAGGAATGTGGGCTTCACATTTCAACATGTGAAGGAGAGGAGCTAGGAACTGAACTGTGTGATTAATGGAGAACCTGCTGTATCAGTATCCCCTGTAAAACAATTAAAGAGTACATTCAGCATTAACTGAAGAATTATGTTGTACCACACCTAAACAATAAATGAATAAATAAATACAAACACACAGTCATCTATATGTTACTAATAATGTATTAATATTAGCTAATACTTACTCTTGTTAACCCTATTTCTCTTGCTTGGTCTCTGCTCAGGACTGAGCAGAGGAGAGCAGGATGATGCGTCTTTAAGAGTTAAGAAACTTGAAACCGTGTTTGCGCAACAATCATTGCGGCTCCCAGCCGCCAAAGTGTCTAGACTGGCACATGATGGCGGGAATCAACCAATGGCTCCAGAGCTTTCCTCTGGGGCCCCGAGAGAGAGAGAGAAAGAGAGAGAGTCAACACCAAACGAAAACCAAGGCGCTGTGACTTTGGTTTCAAAATAAAAGCGTAAAAGTTCCGGAAAATTGTATCTTTTAGAATCAGAATCAGAGAGACTTTTAATCCCAGTAGGAAATTGAGTTGAAGATATATACAACAAACGTCAAACACTCATATAAAAGGAAGTGTAGAAACAGAGATATTAACAGATAAATATTAAGATAAGTATAGAGATATAGGTGTAGATATAAATGTAAATATACATATAAATATAAAAGGACACAAATATTTGTGCACATATATGTCCAGAAATGTGTCTACACAAGAGCAAACAATCAAAAATAATACTATTAAATGTATAATGGCATTCTTTAATGAAAACAAGAAAGAAAGAAAAACTCCCAAGTTACTTTCAGGAAGTTTTACAGAAAATTCTGTTTACCTACGACACGCTTTTTAAACCTTATCCGTGGCAGTGGATTTGGCCTTTCTCACTCTACAGTGTGGATAAACGCTTTTGGATCCCCCCCCCCCCCCCCCCCCCCAACTTTCTCGTTTTAACTGCTGTATGTTTTATTTTGAAAAGTTACCATTGGATAATCCAGGTTTTATTCCGTTTGACTTGACTGAAGCTTGTGTCCGTGTGTGTTTGCGGGAGCGTGTGTGCACGTGTGAACGCGTGTGTTTGTGTGTGTGCGTCCGAAAAGTTCCTGCAGGGGAGTGGAGAGTGGAGTAATTCCAGCTCTCTTTAAAACAACTTCTCAGCACGGATTCCGTCCTGGAGTTTGGCACCGGAGTGTCCGATCATCTCTGCTTTGTCCCGGGACACTGACGCGGAGTTCCTGCATCCCACACAGCGACAGAAACCGAGATTTTAGTGTTGCAAGGATTTATTTTTCGAAGCCAAGGAACCACGAAGGGATCGAAGAGGCTCTAGTCTGGAAAGTCTGGAAAAGTTCTGAGTTTCTGATTGTGATGGTCTTTCTGTTCATGTAAGCTGATCCTGGCCCTTTGGGCGGTCTGACTATGTTCTGTGAATTGTGTGTGGGACCTTCAGAGTGTCGGGGAGTTAACGGCTTTGTGAGAGGGCAGGCGAAAGAAGTGGCTTAATTGAGTTGGCGACAGCAGGTCACTGAGCAGTGACTGCATGTAGCCTTCTCCCTCATCAGATGTTCGGTGATGTTTAACGCGATGCGTGATTGATCATTACCTTCTAATGCTGCGAGGAAGCCTGGAAACGGTGACCACCGGCTGCGCACGCTGTGCGCACCGTGCACAAACTCACGGTCTTGTGCGTCGAGTGTAAATCGATGTGGCATCTCCCGAGAAGCGGACGGGACCGACGGGACTCATCCGAAACTGTTTAGGTTATCGTATGTTCAAGTCGAGACGCCCAGGTCTTGTACGGCGACTCTGGAGAAGCCGTGTGGTCACCGAGAGCGACGGGCGGGATGGAAGCAGACGAGGTGAAGGAGAGCGGAACGGTGAGTGGGGCAGACACTCGGGTAAGCTCCACAGACACGAGCAGCGGTCGATGACACACACCGACACGGCTCCGGGACTCACGGGGGAGGCTGGAGACCTGACAGAGGGCGCGGAGAGAGAGGACGAGGAACAGCCCGACGATGACCGGGGTGCCATGTGCGTCCCGGAGCACAGAGGCTCCCGGCGAGGACAGGAGAGCGACAGCAGGACGGTGACGTGTTGTTTGTTTGGGGAATGGGATTTCAGACCTCGGAGCTCTTACTGGGCCGCGAGAAAAGACGGAGCTGGCCCCTGTCAGTGCGCACCGAGGCGTGGGGTTCTGGAGGAGGACCTTGCGAGCACCGCTCACGCTTTTTTGAAGAGACTCAAGGAGAGGTCTCTGGACGCCTTGGTGAAGGCTGTGGAGACCAAAGGAGGGATACCCGGCGAGTGCGTTATGGTGCCGAATACTGAGCTGCGGCTCGGTGCTCATCACATCTCTCCATACTATCTCCTTTGTAAGCTGTTCCGCTGGGGCGACCTGCCGCTCTCAGCGCGACTCAAATCGCTGTGCCACTGCCAGAGCTTCGGTGCGGTGGACAGCGCAAAGGTGTGCTGCAATCCTCATCACTACAGCCGCTTATGCGGGCCAGGTAAGGACACTGACACCGGAAGATAGGGGTTGTGGAATCAGAGAACATCGATCAAACTCATTAATCAGACATCATCCCTTAGAAAAGACCATTATAAATGCCTTAAACACCGAAATATCCACCAATATTCCAACCTCGAGATTGAGTTATCTGAAACCATCACACACACCTTCACGAGGGCCCCTGGTCTCCCCCCAGAATCCCCTCCAAGCTGATAGGCCTTGCAGAAAGTTAGTCTCATGCAAATAAAAAAAAAGTGTATTTAATGCTATATAAAGATTGATGACCTGTATAACTACAGTATAACGAATAGCATAATATAATGGGGAATTCCAACAAATATGTATCGCTCGCCTGAGGCCTGCAGCTGAAGAAGAAAGTCAGTATTGTTAAAGTGTCGAGCATTTCTTTTCCTGCAGTTATTACAGATGAACTCATCATGCATTTGCAGGCGTCTAACTGGCTGCACTTCCAGCTGACAGTGCGAGTCTGTTTTTTCTTCTAGTGTTTTATCGTCTGTCTTACAGGTTTATGGTCTATTCATAACTCTTTTTTTTTTTTAACTTTGGGCAACCATTACTTTGGTCCTTCTGCACATTCCAATTACGTTACACGCTTATTTCAATTTTCGCAAAAACTCTGGCGCTTCTCACATCATCCAAATGGAGGTCGCACTCAAGTTGCACTTAGGCTCTTTTTCCTCTGACAAGGAGGTCCTCCTCTTGTTATTTAGGTTAAGGAGTGCCGATAATATACAGTTTGCATAGTGCTGGCGCCAGACTGACTCGCTGGGTATCTGACTGACTGAGGACTCCGGCAATTACTGGCTCTGCTCTTAAAGGGGCCGCAGCCACAAACTTGTGTCCACTTTGGAGTGAAGGATTTATTCCAGCAGCAGCAGAATTATGGAGCTTTCAAAGCCGGTTTAACACAAAAGTCATAATGAGAGCTTGTATGAAAGAACGGAAAGATAATGAAGAAGTAACAGGGGGTAAAAACGAAGCAAAGGCTTTTAAAAGTGCATCAGATAAAGACGCAAATATATTGTCTAGGGTGAAATACTTAACTGGGGGTCTGATGCAATGTGACTCGTGTTGATTAAGCATATTTATTTAAAAAGCTCCAAAGGAATTCCAAGATATGAGCTGTGCAAATATTCCCCACGCTTTAAGTTTTTTCCTTGATCTAGGGTAGAAGGTATGTCGATACAAAGTGAAATTACAGACACACACAGCCTTATGAACATATTTTCCCATGAAAAATAACACAGTGTAAAGTTGATCTGCAGTGCTGCATTCAGGTCTTGCATGTGTTACCATTTGATATAACAACAGGTATGTTTAAAGACTTCCCTGAGGAGAAAATACTTTTTATGTGAGTGTAGGCTCTAGATTTTTTTCTTTTTAGGGGGGGGGGTGTTAAGCAAAATGTCTTCAATTTTGAACTGACAGACAGAGTTCGACATGTTACATTCTTGTGTGCCTCCTTGCATAATTGTGCATCTCGTAAAACCTCGTGGACTTCATGCATCTTTACGATATGATTAATAAAACAGTAATGAACTAACCGTGCATACTGTGCGTGGCAGTCTTCATTGAACCTTTAGTTTAACCTCATGTTTTTTGGCTGTTCTTACAGAATCGCCTCCACCTCCATACTCTCTGTCCCGTTCAGATGAACACAAGCCACTGGGTGAGTTTGGAAAAAAAATGGCCACCACAAAACAAAGTAGGAAAGGAGTTCATTATATCTTTCATCTGAAAATACAGACTTTATTTGATATAAGACACTTGTGCTGAAAGAGACACATGATGGTGTTGTGTTATGATAAAACAGTCCCCTGTTTCATTGATCTGACAATTATGCTTTCAGATTAACGGATTGATTAATCATTTTGTGCACTGTCAAAGAAAGTCCAAGGTGTCCTATCGACAGTCTAACAATCAGCGAAGCTTGAGCTTTAATGACGAGAAGATTTTTATTGTTTGATAAAGGATTCAAGGAGTGCTTGATTACCAAAATCATAGTTGGGGGAAAAAAATTAACCTGGATCTCACACTTCTCCTGTATGCCTTTGCTTTTTCTTACATTTCCCAGACTCATCTCTGTCTTACACTGAAACTGCGCCACCCCTCTTCTCCAATCCGCCTCTCAATATGCCAAGAGACTACACAGGTGAGTAACTTGCATAATAACTGCTGGCTTTTTTGCTTTTCCTGCAGTGCATGGTGAAGAAAGCTGATTCTGAAGAAAGGAAAAGTTCTCACAATGAAGTTTGGAAGCACAAATGGGGAAAAAGTTTTTGAGACAGGCATCCCGTCTGAATGTTTACATAAAAGCCAAATTATATTTGCTGGTGGTGTTATGTTGTGCTTTTCCCCTGTTTTCAAAGGCCGCAAAGGCAACAGAAAACTCCGCTGCATAAAGCTTCTATTGTCAGAGAGGCACGGAGGGCTCGGTGGGGGTCTGGGGTCTCGCTATCTAGATGCCACAGCAGTGTAGGCTTTCTGTCTCTCTTTCCCCCGTCTATGCTTTCTGCACAGCAAAATATTTCACTGCGACGAAGCTGCAATAAGATCCCTGTGCATACTCTCAATCCCCTTTTGCCTCTCTAACCACCCATCCCCCTCTTTCCCTCTTTCTTCCCTCAAATCCCTTCATTCCTCTCTGCAATTGAGCAGTGGAAAGAGGCTGGCACTTTGGGGGCGGGGGAGCCGAGCGGCTCTGATGAGGCGGCGATGTAGAGCTCTGTGTGTGTGTGCGGACGCGCGTGTGTGTATGCGGTAAAGGGGGAGAAGGGGCTCAGGGCTGCTTTGGACAGGAAACAGCCCCCTCTAGATGATGAAACTGGAGCTTTATTTGTTTACGTGCTGGGGTCGGGTGGAGAGGTCCTCACAGTGTTAGAAGAAACCCACAAACCTACTCGATCAAGCCTCCCCGAGCTCGCTTGTGGACGGTGTTGAAAGGTGAATGGGCAACCTATGAAGTCTGCGTAGTGTAGCCATGGTATCGTTGACCTTTATGAGGAGTCACTGAGGATTTTCTTTTTGGAGGAGGGGGTTGTTGTGCCCAGAAGTTAACTGGAGACCTTTAGTTAAAGTTGATGTTGGAAGCAGAAGCAGTATATTGAGTTGTTATGCGCGTTTTCCAGGGGCAGAGCCTTAGCCAGCTTTTTTAGCAATACTGAGGTCGGCAGTCCTCCCAAAGCACACGTCACCCCTCTCAGAAGAGTTTGAGCTGAAATGCGAGCAAGAAGATGCTTTAATTGCAAATAATATAAACTGTCCACCTGCATTCACCCTACAAATCAGTTTTCTGTTGAACACCATCATGAATGTGTAAGATTGCTTTTTGGATAGTTTTGGAGAAGTCATCCACAGTTGTTTATCAATGACTAACAGTCACTGCACACTTTCTGAGTTCAAACAATTTATCTGATTTGTGAAAGTGTACTTATTTTAGCAGACTGTGTCCCAAATCATCCACACTTGGTCAGAAGTCCATCAAATGTCAAGTTTTTGACTTTCTGAGTAATGAGTGAGGGGGAACCATCTATTGTTTGCCTGTCTATATGAATGGAAGTGTATCAGCTTCCTTACAACATGTGGTGTGTCGAGTGTATAGACAAGTTAGCGTGTGTGTGTGTGTGTGTGTGTGTGTGTGTGTGCGTGTGTGTGTGTGTGTGTGTGTGTGTGTGTGGTCTCTGATCCCCTGCCCCCCACCCCAGCACTCTGGAGCCGAGAACCAGAGCGGAGGCCAAGAGGCATGAGTAGGAGTGAGACTTGGGTAAACAGAGGCAGCCAAGAAATCTGCATGTAGCTTTTGTTGTTAGCTCTGACAGGTTAGAGGACTCCTGTTTTGAGCTACAAGCTGGGTGAATAACAGGAAGTGAGCTGAACGCGAAGCCTACTTAAACATGTATCAGAATGAGCGTAGCTGTCACAACCTCCCCCCGAAAAAACCCCTTGATGTTGGTAAGATCTTTCAAGAGTGCAAATTAATCTCTTTTATTGTGCAGGCAATCCTTTGGCATATCATCTAAAGCTTGCAGTGTTTTTTTTAGGACAAAAACAAGCATTGGACATGTGCTTTGGCACTTTAGCATCTTTTTTCATTCCTTTAAAAACCAGCTGTGTACTCACAGCTTTAAAAAAAAGTGCAACAGCAGGGTGTGGTCCATACATACCTTTGCCCTGGCCTCTTTTATCATTCAATCAGTTAACGTTCCCTTTAAACCACAACAAACAGATCTGCCTTGAAAAAGAGTGTTTCTGCTGGAGGTTTAGTAGACTTATATCTGCTGGGATCGTCCCCCTGTGACTCCAACGAAATGTGCCGTTCAGCTGCTTGTGTGTGTTGTGTGTGTATGACAGGGAGAGAGACAGGGAGGAATTTCTGTCTGACTCGGTGATAAGATCGTCTCAAAATACTCGCATAGGGGTTCTATCAGGGCAAACACACACACACGCTTTCACCAATCACGCGATTTGTTGGGGGGGATTTTTCCTCTTTGTACCTTTAAAATCGATGTATAACTGAACAGGCCTGCTGAGTACTGTACTTGAAGGTGTGTGCTGGCTTTTCTCTGATTCTTCTGACTGTAAGTTTTTCTCTTGTAGCTTGGAATGAAATTTGCTTTTTCACGCACGGACAGTGTTGTGGCTGTCAGTTTGGAAACGTAATGAAATTTGGTCCTAATGTGGATGAGACTAATAAATCGCTTCCACTTAGCATAGCCAATGGGTCAAACTAAAAAACAAAGAGGTCTTATTAGCCTGAGCTGACATTAAAAGTTAAGGTGGTAGTGTAACCGGTCTGTTCCTGCATTGTGTCTGACACTGAAAGACCTCCAAGTAAAAAACGTGCCCACTTCAGCTCCTATAACCAAATATAAATAGGACGAGAGTTAGCTCAACCCACGCCAACTAACAAGCTAGCAAGGCTTATCTGTTCATGCTAGCATTAGCATTGCCTATACACATACGCCGCACACACGTACCACATATTCACAGCATCTAAAAAAGACAGGCGTAATTATGACAATAATGAACCAAAAACACACAATCAGAAACATCAGGGTGGATAAAAATATAATTAGTGTTGGAAAAGAAATGAAACTGACCTCTCCCACAGGGGAATCGAAGAAAAGGGGAAAAGCCCGAAGGGGTACCCCAAATTTATAGGGTTGCACCAAAGAAGAAGAAAAGGATAAGAATAATGAAGATAACTACAGGCTTGGAAGTCCTAAAAGTCAGATATACCAGGAACAGTTTGGGGTTTCGAACACATTTTATGTAATTATAACAATATGTAATTTATGACCCGATTACATTAGCACATTTGTGTCAGCTGTACAGGTTAGCTTCTACAAGCTGTAGCTGTGTTCTAAAGTTTGATATGGAGGAATTTAGTATTGACAGCATCTGCACAGAAATGTTAGAGCCTTTTCTGATTTCAGGGAAAAAATATTGTTTGATTTCTAACAATAATAGACTTGGTACCTGATGGTTACCTGCTTTGGCATAGTTGGCTGGACAGATTCATGGTTTCTTAGAGCAGTGCTCATTGGTTTCATAGGCAAGATGAGCGGCCAATCAAAAACAGCTATCAAAATTTAAACGTATAACTTATTTGAATTACTGTAGCAGTTAAAAAAACAATTTTTTTTTAAAGGTCTCGATAACAGAGGGCTGATTGTACATTATTGTCGTAATCTTCGCTGTTGTATGTGAGAACCCTGGGCAATGAGTTCTGTTTGTGGTTTGTTTAAAAGTGCTGATTTCACAATGCATCCATCCTTTTCTTGTAAAACTGGAAAACAAAAAATCTATCTGAGGGGGGAAGCAGTTAAACGTATACTCCCAAACTAATGTAGTACATCTAGAAACAAAGACCTACACTTGATGGTGTTGCAAATTAGTTGGAACACATTTGTTGTCTGGCTTTAGTTTAAAAACAAAAATAAAATGTGCTCCTGCACTGTATGTAAGTCTTTTGTAAACTCTAATGTAGTAACGCTGTACAAAGAGTTTCATTTTTCTCGCCAAAGGTAAATGCATCTGATTAAATTTAATTCATGGTGTAATATAATTGTATAACTATGATAATCCCAACACTAGTTGCAGATTTCCATACATCGAATAACAACTTGCAAACCTGCTTTTTAAATACTGAGAAAGGCAATAAATAGAGAGCTGAGTGTAGCTTCTCCGGCGTCAATCAGCAGTCAGGACGTGCCATTTACTGGATAAAAACAGAGCTAAGTGACATTCCCATCCAAACACGAATCAGATGACATCAAGACAGTTTCTGGCCATCATGTTAAAACTCGCAGCGTAACAACATGCTAACTGTTACCATGTTGACTCTAGCACATAAACTCTAGCATTTGGTGTTAGCAGCTAATTCTGATGCACTAAAGTCATGCAGAATTGCAGAATGAGGTTTCATATTATTAATAAGCGGTCCCCTGTCATCACACCATCACATAGCCAAAAAAAGTAAGGATTTTATAGGTGTAGCTCATTTGGAAAACCTTTATTAGTAAGTTAAAATACAAACAAATGTATTTTTCCTCCCCACTGTCGCCAAGTGCTTGGTCAGAGGAGACTGTTTGATTGTTGGGTTTTTCTCTGTCTTATTGTAGAGTCTTTACCCTACAATATGACGTACCTTAAGGAGACTGTTGGTGTGATTTTGTGCTATATAGATACAATTGAATTGAAATTAACTGAATTTGCGATTATCTCAATTCTCATAATTTTATTTAGGCTGACTGTTGTCGACTCTTTCTTTAGTTTATTTCGTGCTGCTTCACGCGCATGTTTAAACACTGCGTGCAGATGCATCTTACTCACATTTTCAGCACGTAACATAAAATGTATCATAAAATGTAAATACTTACATTCAGCCTTGGGATAAATGTTATATTTTTGGCATAGATGTTGTGTTTCAGCTGCTTTCTTGTCCTCCTGGTGTGTAATGAGTATAACAAGCTCGTTTTACTAGCATTTCAGTGAGCACTGTGTATGTTACTCACCACATTGTCAAGTGTGCCATATGCAGATTCATGTACATTTGACGCAACTGAGAGTGTAGCTAAACAGTGCCAAGAGTTTGTGATTTCTTTGCCATCTTTCACCATATGACATTCTTGTGCATGTCAAACATTTGCTCGTCTTCTTGTCATTAGCCCCTTGGCTTTTGAACATGTGGAAACAAGTAAGGCAATGATACTTAGAGGACATTAGTATGGCCTGGATGAAATGAGGTAAGACAAGAGGACTGGTCCCTTTTTGCCCTCAGTAATCATATTTTGGGGGCTTGTTTGGTTAAGCAGAGCGAGGTATCAGCCAAACATCCTGTCTCAAAGCCCTGTCTGCACTCACAGCAGCATTAACCCCATGAATTGGCCCTTTGACTGATGTGGCACGGCCTAGGAATGTTGGGAAATTGGGAAGGTGAGGGGGAGCGGGGTCTCCGAGTAAAAGGAGTAGGTGGGGGATAAGGGGAGGAGGGGGTCTGACTCTTGGGAGTGACATGTGATACATGTTTGAACATATCGCCGTTAATACTTAAGAAACGTGGAGTGGAACTGACATTCTTGGAAGTTTGGAAGCAGGCAGTTTTAAGAGTTTTGACAGTGCTCCCATGCTACGTTTAGCTCAGAAGGTTTTGGGGAATTCGCCCACCAAAGCGATGCTGCTCTCAAGTAAAGGCTTTACTCTCAGAAGTAGAATATTAAATTAGATACCTAGATTAAACAAAACAAAAAATGTTATCACTTTCAGATGCTTGATGAATTGTTCAAAGACACAAAATAAACACCTGCATTCTGCCGTGTCCGGTGAGAATCCCTCTGCCGCCGCCTGAATGGGTCCTCCTGGTGACCTGAATCTCCAGTCTGTTTGCTGGCACGCGTACAGCACTTGCTCCTATGCCTGACTGAGACACATTAGACTATGGAATTCAACATCAAGTGCCGGCCCATTAACCATTTGCCATTTCCTCAAATATTTTCCACTGCGCCTCTTTTTCACTACAAGCAGCCGCATGGGTGAGGACGCAGCACACAACTTGCTCAGTTTATTGTGTTTGTGACCTTTTTTTTTCTTTTTTTTTTAACACATTTTGGACTGAATGCCATGTTATTACAGCCCTGCTCCCAGAGAAAATACAGCAGTGAAGGGAATATCTGGAAGAGCTGACAAGTTCTGGATGTGGCATTTCTCTCAGTTGGAGAGCACCATCATTAAACTTTTCGTGGTTTTTATTTTGCAGTTTAATTCTGCAGTGCTCTTCCTATAACTTTGCCCTTTTGTGGCTTAAACCAAAGCACAGACCAGGTTAACATCTGAAAGAAAAGTAACAAATAAGAGTAAAGTTAGATTTCAGATTTTTCAGGATAGCAAACAAATCTTAAAAAGCAACAGAAAAAAAAAAAATATATATCAAATCAAATCACTTTTTATTGTCACATCACATGTGCAGGTACATTGGTACAGCACATGCGAGTGAAATTCTTGTATATATATATATATATATATATATATATATATATATATATATATATATATATATATATATATATAAAGGGCTATAAAGGGTTAATGCTTTGTATAGATGGACTTTCTGATAGCAGACCCAGAACATGTCAGCCACACTTACCAAACCCTCCAGGTTCCCTTATTTTATTTCCCTATAGAAAAAAAATAGAGGGGTTTAATACTTTCCAACTTTTAAAAAAGATTTCATTTCTTCTGGCTCTGTCTCAAATGTAATCAAAAAGCTGTAAAATCTGTACTCACTGAGTGTCCGAAGCTCTAGTTTTGACACGTCACGTGCGTCACATCGCCTGTTGGGGCGAAGATGCCCCCCAAAAGCAGCCAACATGAATTATAGCGTATGTGAGCATCTGAGGTCCCTGCGCCTAGAATAGATTGCTTGAGCGGGTTGTGTTTTCTTGATTTTCTTTTTCATTATGATAGATGCGGCAGTAGTGTGCATATGTTTAAACGCCGCGTGCAGATGCATCTCGCAGACATTTCTAAATGAAGCAAAGTGAATCAGCAGGCTTCCAAGTTCATACACTAAGAAGACGTTACATATTTGTAGCCATCCTGGTGATTAAGCAAAGGTTGTTGTTTCATTGTTCACAAAAACCTTTTCTCCTCGCTTTCATTATCTCTTCTGCTCTTGCTCCCTTCCTGCCCTTACTGAAGATCCATCTCTGCTGTTGCTTTTCCACAGTTCTTCTGCTTGCTTTTTGCTCTCGTAGTCTTGCTCTCCTCTCTTTCAGCCCATGTTGTCAGGCAATCACAATTTAAAATAAGGTTTAAATTACAGGACTGGCTGTGGCTTTCCGTTGTTCCCTCAGAGTTTTTGCCAACTCGCAATTTGGCTTTTAATGGAATCCTGCCATGCTGCTGAACCTAAAGATTCTTTGCAGATGTCGACAGACTCTGACTCTATGAAATGTAAGAAACTGTCGGCAGCACCGTGAGCTCCAAAGGCAACCCTGAGCTAAGACGCACGTTAATTAATATTTGTAGGTATTTTCAGGACTTGTAGCCGCCTGTTCACCCCGCTTTGGAAATCACTTTTGACAGCATTTGTCATCATTTGATTTTGATGACCGAATGACGAGAAATAGTAAATGTGCTCTTGCACACGTCGCCCTCCGCTAAACGACTGCAGGCCCTCGTGTCACCTCGCTTTCGGTCCACACTCCCGCGTGCACGTCTGAGCTGGAGTTTCACATTCTGATAATTCTCCCAAATTACATTTTAGTGGAATTCCATAACTAATTCTTCATAGTGGAACAAATGGATCTATTCCACCAATAAACGCGTGTAATTATGTTGTGAGGAGTGAAGGCCATATAGTCGGACCACGTGAGGCTCAATGAGAGACTTGTCAACTTGACCCCTGTGACTGGCTGAGGGGAGGGTGGGTGGGGGGGAGGAAGTGTTGAGGAAGAGGGCCTGTCCAGGAATGTGTTGGGAGGGGAGAGTTGTCAACTACCGAGCTCTGAAGCAGCCCTGCGTCTGCTTTTCGTGCCTCCGTTCAGACGTTAATCATCTTTCTTTGAGTCATTTGTGCACTTTAAACTATGCATTGTCTTAAGCAAGCCAGATTTAAGACTCTAAGTCTTTAGTGGTGATGACACCTGCGTATGTATCTCTGGTGGCTCTGTAGGTGCACGCACAGTTGCATGTATAGGAGAAGCACAATGGGAATAAAAAGGTAAAAACTGACCACAGATGAGATCATCTTGCAAAGCCAACTGTGTGTAAGCCATTTACTTTCACAATTTTTTTTTTTATGGCCAAGGTGATGGCATAAACGCGACAGTGGAGTTGTCCAGGATGCGAGTTGTATGCAAAACCTGAGACATTCCTTGGCTCGAGTTGTTTGGCACTTTGAAGTAGCAGCAGAAATGCAGGAAGCTCGTTACTTTCGCTCTTCCTTTCTAAACCGCCTCCGAGCACTTCTCCCTAGGAATTTTACAGGGACACACTGTAACTTTACTTCAGCTCAGTCGGGTCGGTCCAAAGGACGTCTCCAGCTGGCGAGGCCAGGTTTGTGTCTCTTGTGCCGTTAAACACGAGACATCTCCAGTCACACACCGCTCCATCACACAGATCCACTTCACAATGGAAAAAAAAAGAGGGAGAAGGAATGAGTGTGTGTGTGCAGGAATGCGTGTTTGTGCGCGTGTGTGAGCAAGAGCCCCACTGTGTTCGACTGTAAAGGCCACGTCTGGCGATAAGGCAGCCCGCTGATGGTAGAGATAGTCGAGACGCCAGCTTAAATGTGGCTTGCTGGATTGAAGTTTTTTCCCTGTAATGATAGTTGTCTCAAACAACATAGAATCTACCATTTGTAGGCAGGGAGGGGTGTCTCTCTCTCTTTCTCCCTCTCACTTTTTCTCTGTTTTTCCCCCACCTTATTTGATTTTATTTCTACTCTTTTAGGATTTTGGCATTAAGTTGAATCAAAACAAAGCATTTTAAAGGCAACCGACGATGGTCAGTAGATAAATTCTATCCTCCCTTCTCGTCCCTCTGTCCCCCTCACACTCCCTCCTCATCCCTGCCCGCCCCCTTCCCAACCCACCCACTTCTTTCAGCACAGTGGAAGAGTCTAATAACTGGAGGGGAATCTAATCCTTGGCACTGGATGAAAGACGAGGGTCTCCCTCCCTCCCTCTCTTTCTCACAGTCTCTTTCTCTCTCTTCATTTTTTCCTTGGATGCTGGTTATGCTTGGCAGGTTCTCGCTCCCTCTCGTTCCCCCGCTCCCTCTTTCAGTCTACCCAGTCTCCCTTTTCCTCTGTCTCTCTCTTTTTTACTCCTCTGCTTCCCGTCTTTTCCTGCACAGCTTTATTCCTCTCTTCTCTCCAGGTTACAGTTTGGAGGAGGAAGCCTCCACTGTTCAGACTGGAGTAAGAGAAAACAAAGCAGGAAGTTTGGAGGAAGTTAAAGTAGCTTTACAGCTATAGACATGTAAACAGCCAGCTTATTAGCGTGTTTGCTTCACATATGCAAGACCCAAAATATGTTCATAACCAATTAAGCTTTTATGCATCATTTTGTCTGCTGAGGGAGCGTCACATCATATTCCCAACATTGTTACAGGAGGGAAAACAGAGAGATGCGGAAATGTGAGATAAAAGATGAGTGCTGGCGTCCTCGTTTGAAGTCCAGGTTTAACAATCTGTGAGCATCCGGCAGGAAACTGACTGTCTGACCTCTGAACTTTGATTGCCACTGCCTTTTACTTTGTTTGTGCAGTAAAGTTGCAGCTTGTTGTCGTGTATATTCCCACCTTTGTTCAACCCCTAAAGTTCAGTGGGCGTCTCGGTGAGATTGGCACTAAGAGACAGCGATTTTGAAATGAAATAACAAAAGCTACTTATCTAATTGGTAAACAGGGCTGTTAAATAGAGGTTGGCTTAAATGCTTGCAGGACTTTGTAATTGCTGCCAGCCCACGTACAGATGCGGGCATGCATGCACACCAACAAAGTCCCACAGACACACACACACACACAGCTTTTTGACTTCCTCCAGTTGAATATAAACATGCTGATAACCTCCAGCTTCAACCCCTCTTTAAAAATTCCATTGAAGAAGTCAGTTGCCCTCCTCCTCCTCCCTCCCTCCTTCATCGTTCTCACACAAGCTGGTTACACCTTTACTTGGATGATAGCCAGGCCGAGCGTGATGACACCGAGGACTCTGCCAGAAACATTAAACATGCCTCGCTGTCAAAATGCTGGTGGAAATTTTGATCTAGTGTTTTGAACTTTACAGCAGGTCAGTCATTCTTAAATTTAATAAAGTCTGCACAAGCACACTTCAGGCGTGCATGAGACCATAAATAAAGAGAGCAGGAGGAGATCTAAATTCTTATGAGTGCTCATGTCTTCTAGCTGCTGCCTCTTATGTTTCTATTTCCAATATACTATCCAGCTATGAATACTGAGGGTGTCTGAAACGTAAAAAAGCCAGCCTTTAAAACCATATTATTTGCCCCATCATTCATCATATGATTGAAATTAAAGTGTGCCGTGCCTTTTGAAAGAAAACCTTAAAAGTTCCAGTTTGTTTTAAGTCTTCTTTGGGAATTAAGTTGATCGTGAGCTCATAAAGTCTCCCTGTGTTTCCCCAGACATGTTTGCGTTGCCTTATTACAGGGAAGAGCATGGCTTGTAAAAGTGTGTGTTTGTGTGTGCGTGAGCGAGCCACGAAGAGATAGAGTGGGAGAAAGAGAGAGATCCTAGCTAGCCGTGCAGCCCGCTCTCTTATTGGAGAGCTGTAAAAACTGCAGTCCGCAGGAGTTGCCAGCCTGGAATTCACTAATGACACACGTGGGCCTCAGATGAGAAGTGCAATTTTGTGTGTGTGTGTTACAGTCATACTGTTTGGATCAGAGGGCTCAATTTGTGTGCGTACGTGGGCATGTGTGAGGCCCTGTCTCATCATTTTCTGTGTATGTTTGTGCTCGTGTGCAACCACTCACATCTCTTCTACATTTACCAACCCTTCTTCTCTGAAACCCCTGAAATGAAAATGGCCGGGGCATAAACACAAAAAAGATCTCGGCCCTCGTTTCACTTTCTTCTTTTAAAGCAACCCGCCATTGGGAGAAAGGCTGCCGCCATTTTGGCCCCTGGTAAATGAAGTCGAGGGTTTTTTCGCTGGAATATGAAAGGAATGGGGCCACAGGCACATGGGTCTTTAAATCTTCTGTGTCAATAGAGTCTCTGGAGCAAAATAATGGCATCACTCTGTGTGGGAGTTAATGTGAGCTGATAGCATGAGGGCTGGGGGGTCAAGGGTTCATGGGCTTGCGCTAGGTTGACAGAGAGCTGAATGCTTTCCACCCCAGACACCCCGCTCTAAAACCTCCTCTTTAACTCCGGGCCTGAAAGAGGCTTGCAGAGGGTGACAGTGAGGAGATGTCAGTGGAGTTAACAGTTTTAACCCCCTTTTCAAAATACCGCAACAGGCGACTAACTAAAGGGAAGAGCATGCATCCATGCAGCTGAATGGGTATAAAAATGATGTGAATCATTTACAGCATCGAGTATTGGGACATTTTGTTTATCATTTATCAGGGGAGGGAGACCGTGGTCAACACTCATGTCCATGTGTTCTTTTTTTTAATTGTTACAAAAGAGGAAACAATCCAAGAGATGCATTTAGGACATCCAGAGAATGCTAATTTTACATGAAAGACAAACTAGAAACAAAATAACAGCATTCAAGGAAGCACAAGGAATTTGAGATGGTCCCCTCTATCATCACGGTCCTTCCTCTAGAGCTCAGTCAAAGCAAATAAATGTTCTATAGTACTGAGATGTGGTAACTTAGGTAAGCCCCTTTTAACCGTATGCTGTAACCATTCACGCCATTCAGCAATTGCGGGCTGCATTGACCCGAAGTGTGGTAACATTTCTCGGGAAGTTGCATCGTGAGTTACAATGTAGATTTCCAGAAGAAGTCCAGTCTAATGAACTGTGGGTGCATTTTCACACATCAAACTGTGCTAAAATAAAGCCTTTCTCCACTTCCTAGAAAGTGATTTCCTGCTTTCAAAACAGGCATGTTTTCTGTGGCCGCGTGAAACCTGCTGTAGTTGTGTTAGTCTGATATATTTTGAGTGAAGAGGTTGTACTTAAACAAGATTTTAACACACAAGGTTCACACAAATTGACGACCATCAACTTAAAAAGTGAAGTAGATCGACTGATAGCTACTTCCCATTATTCCTTTTATTGATGAGTCAGAACAGATTTCAGGGATAGCAATATAAAGATCCATTTATGATATTCTGATGTTGTTTACTTGTGCTCAGCAGCTAAAATGTCTTTTATATCATCTCACACTGATAGAAAAATTAAATACACTTTACTGCTACGACCATTACCTCATTCACTTCCTTTCCTTTCCTCTTCAGACACTGGTACCTCCATCGGCTCGGTGACCTCTGGCGGACATCGCTCTCACTGGTGTAGTGTTGCTTACTGGGAGCAGCGCACACGCGTGGGTCGCCTTTATCCAGCCTACGAGCCCTCACTCAGCATCTTCTATGACCTACCTCAGGGCACTGGCCTCTGTCTTAGCCAACTCCAAGCCAACGCCTACCATAGCCGGCGTGACGACCCAGGGAGCCACAGCTTGTTAGGTCATCACGGACATCACAGGCACGGAGGGAGCAGCAGCAGCAGTGTGCAGCAGATACGCAGTAAAATTGGTTTCGGCATCGTTCTGAGTCGCGAGCCGGACGGAGTTTGGGTGTACAATCGCAGCCAGCACCCGGTGTTTGTTCACTCGCCCACTCTGGACCCGCCCAGTGCTCGAAGGCTAAACGTGAAGAGGGTGATGCCGGGCTTTTCTCTCAAGGTGTTCGATTATGAGTGCTCCAGCTGGATGGCAGAGCACAGCGTAAAGCCCGAGAGCCAGGAGGGGCCCTGGGACCCCCACAGTGTTCGCATCAGTTTTGCAAAAGGATGGGGGCCCTGCTACTCCAGACAGTTCATCACTTCCTGCCCCTGCTGGCTGGAGGTGCTGCTCAATAACCACAGATAGCACGCACACACACGCTCATAGACTCACAGGAAGCGTCCTGGTCCAGTATCCTAATTGTAATCTACCTAGATTTAATATAAAATTTATATATTATATAAAATATATTATACTTGTAAATATTTGAGTCATTTTTACAATGCAATTATTTATGTATAGTGTAATGTGTACATGAACAAAATAAAAAGGAACAAGAATATGCACTTTTGCCTCTATATATACATTACAGATTCTCAGCGTCGTTTCGCAAACATAAATATGAAACTCTCATGATTTAGCAATTCCATTGAAAAGTATGCCACACACACATTGTCAATAAAGTCTTTGTATGAAGTGAATGTTTCCATCATGTTCTTGAGTGCTTGTACCTGAGCTTTGGCTGGCTTGCTTGACTTGTATGCACATGCAGGTTTATAACATTGTCATTAATAGGATCCATTAAAGGTGAGTAACTCATTCCTGAGAAAGGTTGTTAATGTTTGAACTCAACAACCAAACAAGCACGCCTCTTCCTTCAGTGCAATCGACTTTACATAAAAGATGCACAGAGCCACTGAAACACCATCGACTGGTAAGTAAAATTCTGTCTTGAAGCCTCTGAGCTTGTTAGTCATTGTCATTTCCATCTTGGTGTTTTGAATTGAGGTCTGATGAAGGAGCTGTGGACCTGACCTTCATACTGAAGACACGCCACACTCATACGATGTGAACTGTTAACTACAAGGTAGCCCAACCTAATGCACACCCTGCTTTGGCATGAGGTCATTATCCCATAGACTTCAATACCATCAGACTTCTCTGCGGAGCCATGGTAGTCCTCCACCCCCTGTTGAATATTAGAAACAATTGACATTTAAGAGACTTCCACATCAGCTTCTGTCTTCACGCGATGGTAAGTAACTCATCAAAAGGTCTTGCCCTCAAAACCACAGGTCTGCTTCCTGCATACATTTCAAGTGATGCTAAAAACTCAGCAAGCTAACAATGGAGAAACATTCCAGGTTTGTAGTTTCTTGTTTTCATGGAGGAAGCTGAACACATACAATGTAATCATACTAATAATGTAAGTATGCACAAACACAATAGAGAAGTCCGCTGAGAAGAAAAAGGGGACTATTAATAAATGTATAAGCATACCAGATAAACCTTATATAAGTTTTCGTTTTTTGGAGGCAACGATTTTGCATAGTTTTTTTTTTAAGTTCTGGGAACTAATTAGATTTTACAGTGGCAGATATTTCGTCTGTTTTTTTGTTTGTTTTTAACCAGAGCAGAACAGATAATTCACACTCCCAAAAAGTTGATTCTTTGATCAGTGTTGCTGATCAATGGTCATGAAAATTTGCATATTAATGATCAAGAAACTGATCTCACAGCACGTTGTTCGCCAGTGGGCTAGTTTCAGTCATTCTGTAAATGTACTGTTTATAGGATTGGGGAAAACTGCAGTCAGCTGAGACTGAAGAAGTCACTTGGATGAGTGACGAAACGTTTCTCCCCCTGAAAGCGTTACATCCAGATCAACTTTTGGGATTTCCTTACCTGGATGATTGAGCATGCATCAAGACAGATACGTACCCACTCCAATGATTGGTGATTTGTACTGTATGTCTGATCTTTTAGCTGCCGTGGTTTAAAACTCCATTCATTTGTCAGCAGATATTATATTTTGTCCAGATTATAAATGTCTTGAAAACTTGACTTATCTTAGCATGGTGTGCAGTGTGTCCTTAAAAACTTACAGAAACTGGACAAGTGTAGGACAAAAGAAGAAGTGGCCTAAAAACAGCAGATGAACAGTAACTGTTGTGTCCAACCAGGGAAAAATCCAGCAAAAACTTGACACAGGACCTCATAGAAATGAATACAAATCTAAAATGACTGGTTCATTTCATCACCAATATGTACAAAGGAGGTCAGGAGAGAGGTACAACAGTGAGCGTCTACAGCCATCTGAAAAACACTGTGGAGGCTCTGTCATTTCATTTGAAAGTTGATGGAATCATGAAGGGACCCCAAACGCACCGCCAATGCAGTAAAAGTGAACCTGGATAGAAAAACACACAGAGGAACACTATGAGTCATGGACTGGCCTCCCCAGAGCTGGACCTCAAGATTATTGAAGCAGTGTGGGATCATCTTGACAGAGAACAGAACAAAAGGCAGAAACATCCAAAGAAGAGCTTCGAATGTCCTTCAAGAAACACGAGAACTGTTCCTGAATAAATGTTACTTATACACTGTATTTCCAGTTATGTTGGCAAATGTTTTAATAAATTGCCCATTTTCCTTTAAAAATGTAAAGAAATGAGCAGTGGCTCAAGACTTTGGCAGAGCAATGTAAATACAGTTGCTTTTTGGTAGTATGGAAAATCCACCAAACCTTTATTCAAGTAACTCTAGGCTCTAGTTGCTGTAGATCATACAGAGACATGTGAACCAACTCCATTTGCTAAAGAGATGGTAAATGATCTAAAAAGCTGGTGGATCAATGTACCTCGGCTCATTGTAACCATACTGAAATGCTTGTTTTGTTATGTCTCCAACACCGACACGAGGATATCAGATCGTGCGTCTCCATGCGTACATACAGTCCCATTACACATACGCAACATGTTCTTTAAAAATGCGTTCAGACTGTGTAAATCATATCCAAGTTTCAGCTATCTTCTCGCTTTGAAAGCACCAGCAGCAATGGAAAACAGTGAAAGGCGTCACAGTGCCAGTGGTAAGAAAATAAAGTGCATAACTGAGAGATTACACAACAAACCACAGCAGGGCACTCAGGCCCCAACCGACTCTGGTAGGCGAAAGTTTTGTGTTTATAGCGTAACGGCATCCTGTTTGAGACTTCCAACAACACAATTATTTATGGAAACTCATATCTGAGAAAAGGTCAAAGAGCTGGAGAAGTGAGATGAAAAAGTAACGTATACGTCAGAAGGGTGTTAAAAAACGATAACCTTTCCCGAGTTTCGGTCGAAGAAGCAGAAGCAGCAGCGGGACATCGCTCGGCTCAGGCAGTCAGGCATTTTTGTTTTGACCCTGAACCTCTTCAGGCTGCTTGCTGAAACCTGTAATTAACTTTAGCCTGAAAAGTAAAGAGGGGTTGATTACAAAGTTGCAACACTCCTGAGGAAAAAGAAGAAGAAGAAGCACCGCACCACTTAAAAACTTCTCCAGTGTTGGAAGTTTGAAATAGATATCTTAGCACAAAAACACAGTAACAGTATCTTAGTTTTAAACTTTTATTTGTTTAACTGAATAAAGGCTTTGTAAAAGTTTTGGGCATTCCCATACACCCCTCCTAAAAAAAATTCCAATGTATATTTCAGTCAAGGCTCCTCTCTGCTTTTCCAGGCAAAGTGTGGGATTTGTGGTTTGGATACAATGGAAGGATTCAGTGCAGGGGTTGGGGTGGGAGAGTTGCTGCTGGCAGGACTAGTCCAGAAACCTACCATGTTTCTCTTCCACCTCTTTTTTGGTTTTCCCATCTGAAAACAGCCAGGCACAGCCTCCTGTTCTAATTGTTTTCCTTTGTCCCGATTCAGAGTCATGAAGACAATGAAAGGATCCTATGCACAGCGAGCAGCGGAGGATGGTATTTTCTTTTTTCTTTTGGCCCTTGACTTCGGGGCTGCGGTGGCTGCTGACCTCACTGTGAACTGAAGGAAAACGGGCTAATTCTGCCCCTGGCTCTTGAGCTCCACCCCTTCACTGTATAATTATCCCTGTACGAACTGTCATGTTATAATTATGTTAATGAATACATCAGGGATGTGTAATTAATGGAAGGCGTTCTCTGTTTTTGCTACAAACAAGATAAGTGACAAATGGATGCATATAAGTTTGAGCTCCTTAACTGCAAACACCGTCTACCTTTTAGCTTTGAGTCTCATGTAGGTAATGTTTCATTTATTAAGGGTCACAAAAAAACATGTTTTAAACAGAAGTAGAAGCTCGCCTCACCACTCTTCAGCTATGTTGGTAACATCCTCAGGCACTTATTTGGGCATTTATTTTAAAGCCCTAAAGCGAGATCCACGGTCATCAGGACATAAAATATGCAGGTGCAGAATCATCAGAGAAATCTGATTAAAAAGATGCTCAAACATTTGTTGACTTTGTTCCAAAACCCAGCCAGTTATCCTCTTCTGCTTATCCATTGGGCAAGAGGCGGGACACGCAGTACCAGCCTATCACAGAGCAATAGACAGCTACTCAGGCTCAAACTCCCACCAATTGATCTAAGTCCCTAAGTGGGTGGAAGCCAGATTACCTATAGAAAAAACCCACACAAACATGGGTAGAACATATAAACTCCAGACAGATAAGCAGATTTAAACCCAGGGCTTTCCTGCTGTGGGGCAACAGTGCTAACGCCCATGCCACCATGCTGCCCTCATGCTGGACCTCTAAAAGCATTTGTTTTTTCCAGTCTATTATAGTTTGCTCGTGTGCAGAGTGCTACTCCATTCATGTTGCCAACATGATCAGTGCTCTTGCTTACTTCACTAGAGCACCAAACAAATGCCGTGCTAAATTCACTTAATGACACAGTGGATGCAATTAATCCAAGAAAAATGATACCTACTCTCACCTACCTCTCCAGTGCAGTAATGCTCATCATCAAAACTACTAACCTGTGCAGTGCCAGTGCAGCAGCATGACTGGGCTCACAGGCTTCCTAGCTCGATTATTGTAAAGGTGTTATTTTTTTCTTTTGGCACCAGGGTTGGGACTGCCGCGATCTTGCTATCTTGCTCAAGTGTCATGTTTCTTTCTTCTAATATCTCTGATATCGCTGTGAGTTATTCAATACTTGCAGCTTGTTAGAGCTCAGCGGTCAGTTGCTCTGAACTGTGAGTCAGTATCAGTTTTGTTGGTGTAATATTGAATGGTAACTATTTTAACAGCAGTTTAATCAAAAAGGTTAACAACACGATCTGATAATCTATCGCAGCACACTTTGATCTTATGTCAGCTGGACAAAGACAAAGAAGAGCAACATCCACTGTTTGTCTTAGTTTCTCTACATGATAAAGAAATGCTGCTGTAGTAAATTTCTTTTTTTAAACTGTATGAAGTAAATGTATAAAATTACAGAAATGTGTAATTTAATTACTTTGGTGTATTGTGGATGGCCATGGGGGAGGTCTTTATCAGTAGGACAAGCTGTAAGACTTAAAAGTCCAAAATGTATGTCCTACTTCACATTTTCTAATTTCACATGCGTTGTACTCGCATCAGGGCTCCCAGTTTAGCCAGGACATCGGAATAGTAAATAATGGATACAGGGGTGGGTGGAAAACTTTGTTCTGTCTGTATCCATGTATCTCGTTTAGGAGTTGAGATACATTTTCGATTGTGGCTCAAGAGTTGGGAGTTCGCCTTGTAATCGGAAGGTTGCCGGTTTGAGCCCCGGCTTGGACAGTCTCGGTCGTTGTGTCCTTGGGCAAGACACTTCACCCGTTGCCTACTGATGGTGGTCAGAGGGCCCGGTGGCACCAGTGTCCGGTAGCCTTGCCTCTGTCAGTGCGCCCCAGGGCAGCTATGGCTACAATATAGCTGCCATCACCAGTGTGTGAATGGGTGGGTGACTGGATGTGTAAAGCGCTTTGGGGTCCTTAGGGACTAGTAAAGCGCTATACAAATACAGGCCATTGTCAGGGTCCTGGGTCTCCTGACCCAGCGTTTTAGTTCATTGTGATTTTTGTATTATTGTACTTGGTGTGAGTTTCTATGGTTTCTAGTTTCGATCCCTTGCCCTTCATGTTTCTCTGTGTCCCCTCTGTTCTGTGTAAGTCTGTGTCTGCATGTTTGAGTTCCCCTCTGTGTCTCTCGGTTCTTAGAGTCCTCTGCCTTATGGTTTATGTCTCTGTTTTTCTTAGTTGCTGTCTCCACTGTGTCAAGTTCGCATCTCTGTGTGATCCTTCCTGTTTTACTTTGTAGGTCCGTGTCTTATGTGAATGTGTCCTGCTTTGCTTGTCTCGTCAGTTCTAATTTCCCCCAGCTGTGCCCTCCTTCTGTGTCTCATTCTCCTCGTTACTTCCCAGTGTATTTAGTCCCTGTGTTTCTCTGAGTCAGTGTTGCGTCGTACCCTCAACAAGCTGTGTGTGTTTTGCCTCCGTGTTACCAGTGTTTTGTTTCCAGCTCTAGCTCCAGTTCAGTATTTCTGCTTCAGTGTTTTAGTCCACCAGCGTTTTTGTTGTCCTTTGGTGAGTTTAGTTAGTAAGAGGTTTTCTAGCAATAAAGCTGCGCTTTAAGTTGAACTTCTGTGTCTGAGTCCTGCATTTTGGATCCACCACTCCTGCTTGCCCGCCTGCCACACAGCCAACCATGACAGAACGACGCAACCATCAAATGGATCCTGCGGACTCACGGTCTCAGTATCTCACGCAGTTGTGGAATTACTGCCGGGAAGTAATCCACGCTGAGGACACCCCCAAGAGACTCCTTCAGGTGGTCTTTTTTGACAACTTTTTGTCTTCCACCCTCTGCACAGCTGGTTTTTTGGACATTAACAGATTAAAACAACTAATAACAGCTCTGAGAGCCAGGATATGCTTCGAACTGTTTGGCATGGGCGGTCCAGGCACGGTAGAGTCAGCTACCCTCCTGGAAGCCCTCGCTGCCTGGTATTCTCAGCATCAGCATCTGTTCCCATCAAGCCTTATCACTAAATCATTCCATCCTCCCTTAAGAGAGGGACTGCATCCTCGTTGCCTTCACCCCAGTACACCAGCGTCACCTGTGTCTCCAGCAGCTCAGCTCAGCTCCCAGTGTCACCTGCCCCGCAGCCTCCCTCAGCTCGGTTAGCTGCCCCGCAGCCTCCCCCAGTAGCTCCAGTGCCGCCTGTAGCGCAGGCCCCAGTAGCTCCAGTGCCGCCTGTAGCGCAGGCCCCAGTAGCTCCAGTGCCGCCTGTAGCGCAGGCCCCAGTAGCTCCAGTGCCGCCTGTAGCGCAGGCCCCAGTAGCTCCAGTGCCGCCTGTAGCGCAGGCCCCAGTAGCTCCAGTGCCGCCTGTAGCGCAGGCCCCAGTAGCTCCAGTGCCGCCTGTAGCGCAGGCCCCAGTAGCTCCAGTGCCGCCTGTAGCGCAGGCCCCAGTAGCTCCAGTGCCGCCTGTAGCGCAGGCCCCAGTAGCTCCAGTGCCGCCTGTAGCGCAGGCCCCAGTAGCTCCAGTGCCGCCTGTAGCGCAGGCCCCAGTAGCTCCAGTGCCCCCGCTACCCGTAACTCTGGCTCCAGTAATAGTGGTCTCACACACTCACTCCATGCAGGGAGAAAGTATAATTTTACCTCAAGGTGCTTTTTGTAGTTCAGCCGCCTTTGGCACAGTTTGCCGCTCCAGGGCTTCCCCAGAGGCTAGGTCCCAGTCCTCAGCTGATTCTGGACCCCTGGAGTTTAAGCAGCCACCCGAGGGACCGCTCCGGCCTTCGTGTCCTGTTTCTGCTGGAGGGTCCGAGGGACTGCTCCGGCCTTCGTCTCTTGTCTCCGCTGGAGGGTCCGAGGGACCGCTCCGGCCTTCGTGTCCTGTTTCAGCTGGGGGGCCCGAGGAGCCCGTCCAGCAGCCTTCCTCGTCAGCTGGTGGTTCCGGAGAACCACACCGGCCTCATGCCTCGTCGGCTGGAGGGTCCGAGGGGCCCGTTCAGCCTCCCGTCTCCGCTGGAGGGTCCGAGGGGCCCGTTCAGCCTCCCGTCTCCGCTGGAGGGCCCGAGGAGCCTGTCCAGCCGCCACCTGCGGCCGCTTCGGCGTCGCCTGGTCCAGCTTCATCCGAGTCTTCGTCTTCGTCCTCGTCTGGTCCAGCTTCATCCGAGTCTTCGTCCTCGTCTGGTCCAGCTTCATCCGAGTCTTCGTCCTCGTCTGGTCCGGCTTCATCCGAGTCTTCGTCTTCGTCCTCGTCTGGTCCGGCTTCATCCGAGTCTTCGTCCTCGTCTGGTCCGGCTTCATCCGAGTCTTCGTCCTCGTCTGGTCCGGCTTCATCCGAGTCTTCGTCCTCGTCTGGTCCAGCTTCATCCGAGTCTTCGTCCTCGTCTGGCCCAGCCTCATCAGAGCCTTCGGCCTCGCCAGGCCCAGCCTCATCAGAGCCTTCGGCCTCGCCAGGCCCAGCCTCATCAGAGCCTTCGGCCTCGCCAGGCCCAGCCTCATCAGAGCCTTCGGCCTCGCCAGGCCCAGCCTCCGTGTCTTCGGCCTCGCCTGGCCCAGCCTCCGCCTGTGCTTCGCCTGGTCCGTCTGTTCCTGCCTTGTCATCGCCTGGTCCGGCCCTGTCATCGCCTGGTCCTGCCTCGTCTGGTCCTGTGCCCACCGGGCCTCAGCCAGTACGCTTGACACTGGAGCGCCGCCGCTGCCTTCCGCGCGGCCGGCCCCCTGAACTGCTCCGTCGTCTCCTTCGTCGCCGCCGCTGCCTTCCGCGCGGCCGGCCCCCTGAACTGTTTGGACTCCTGTGCTGTCGGCCCCCGGGCCGGCCCCCTGAACTCTTCTGTTTTGGACTCCATTTGCTTCGGTGTTTTTGTTTCGTGCCCTCCTTCCTGGGCCCCCGCCGCCCGCCCTGGTCGGGTTGTTTCCTGTTTTGGGCGGTTTTTGTTTTTTTGTTTTTTTTTTTTTTCATTTTCTTGTGTTGGGCTGTCGGGAGCCAGCCCTTGGGGGGAGGGTACTGTCAGGGTCCTGGGTCTCCTGACCCAGCGTTTTAGTTCATTGTGATTTTTGTATTATTGTACTTGGTGTGAGTTTCTAGTTTCGATCCCTTGCCCTTCATGTTTCTCTGTGTCCCCTCTGTTCTGTGTAAGTCTGTGTCTGCATGTTTGAGTTCCCCTCTGTGTCTCTCGGTTCTTAGAGTCCTCTGCCTTATGGTTTATGTCTCTGTTTTTCTTAGTTGCTGTCTCCACTGTGTCAAGTTCGCGTCTCTGTGTGATCCTTCCTGTTTTACTTTGTAGGTCCGTGTCTTATGTGAATGTGTCCTGCTTTGCTTGTCTCGTCAGTTCTAATTTCCCCCAGCTGTGCCCTCCTTCTGTGTCTCATTCTCCTCGTTACTTCCCAGTGTATTTAGTCCCTGTGTTTCTCTGAGTCAGTGTTGCGTCGTACCCTCAACAAGCTGTGTGTGTTTTGCCTCCGTGTTACCAGTGTTTTGTTTCCAGCTCTAGCTCCAGTTCAGTATTTCTGCTTCAGTGTTTTAGTCCACCAGCGTTTTTGTTGTCCTTTGGTGAGTTTAGTTAGTAAGAGGTTTTCCAGCAATAAAGCTGCGCTTTAAGTTGAACTTCTGTGTCTGAGTCCTGCATTTTGGATCCACCACTCCTGCTTGCCCGCCTGCCACACAGCCAACCATGACACCATTTACCATTTTACAAGGCATTTTTACCTTCACACTGCTGAATCCCTCTCAAATACTGTTGCTAATATCAGTTAAAAGATGGAGTTATACAATATACAACATCCATCTTGTATATTGTGTGGAAAATACAAACATGTGCTGCTTTAAATGCAGTATTGTGTTGATTAAAATTTCACACACAAAAATCTGAACAAATGTGCACAGAAAGTGTTGAAAGGGCTAAACGATGTCAGTGTGTGGCGTTGTTTTTAAAGCGCTTCGGGTCCTATTAGGCTCCAATGATTGCAGACAACACTGTAAAATCGGATCTTTTCACCTTCTGACCCTTAAAGAAAAGCAACATATCAGATGTCTGTGGGTTGCTACACCTCCCAGCTTTTCAGGTTTTATGCAGGTCACTGTTTGAAATCCAATGACGCATTTCACTGAAAATGAAACACATATTCCAGAAAAAAATAGCAGACATTAACACAATTGTGTGTTTGTGGGGTTTTTTTCTATCTTTGTTATCAAATCTCCCCCACAGATTTATCATGTGATGCTTTGAAAGGAGTCCTGAGGCTGGGAACTACCAGCTTACACAGGAAGCTACAATATCGCCTTGACCAGTGTAGCAGGAAAATGCGATGGAATTAAAGATTTCATATACTGTATCAGCTACTGGTAGAAGATAAGTCAGTCACAGGGCCCAGTCTAATTCAACACTTTACCCAAAGAAATTTGGATTTTCAAATCATATGTGTACTAGAAATGTATCTAATTACATATTTGATTGCATGCATACATATTTAAAAATTATATTAAGTACTAAAACTGAGAAATATCATTGTTTTTCCTGCTCTGTTAGAATTTGATACCAGATATATAAAAAAATTTTGCATGAAAAAACAAAGTTGTATCGGGAAACCAAAAATTAAACTAGTTCTTAGACTAGACAAATATTAGACAAGTAAAAAAAACACACTAGTTTTGACATTTTCAACAAATTCAGCTAATGCAACAATGATGGGCATAAAAAGAGCATCACAGTAAGGCTGAGTTTCACTGTTGAGGTTTGAACCACTCTGTGGAAAACTGTCCTGTGGTGTGATCAATCAAAATTTGGTACTAGCACCACTGAAAATATCAGTATTGTTAAATCTACATAAATATGTCAGTATACTTTTAAAAGCAAAGGCTCCAAATGATCCGAGTACAAAAATCTAAAAAAATATCCGGAGCCAAAAGCTCAAACCTCAGAATCCATAATCTTCACTCTCCATCGCGTCATCATCACCTTGACAGTGTTTTGTCACTTTGCTATTGAGTGGGCCCGTGGATCAATATCTCAGCTGTTAGAGAGCCCTCTTGTGTGTGAAACCGCAGACAGCTCAGACAGCCTCCCTCTCACCCTACTGCAGCTGAATAGACTCCACCCACCGCCCCACCCCCCGCAATCTTAAATTAGCTTGCTGGTTAGGAACATGGATGGATGACTGAACAAAGGCTAATGAAAAAGATCAGTTTAGTTAGAGCACAGGTGTTACTGGAATTCAAGCTCCATTAGTTTTATTAGACCTGCGGCCATAGTCCATCCATGTGCACCACTGCTTTCTTTTTTAATTGTTTATGATCACCAGCCAAAATGCTGGAGGTTTATATTAGAGAGTGAATAATATACTGGTCAAATTTACTCTCCAACCATGCTGCCCATATTGCACTTTTTACACCTTTAATTAAACTGTCGCAGAGTTTAATTAAATTTATTAGGGAATTATTGTTTCCTCTTTTTTGCTCTTAAGTACAATTTACACTAAAGACACATTTCTTCGTTTTTTCCTGATACTTTGTATCATACACTCCTTGTATTCGTGACAAATGAACAAACCCAGTCTCAAAGTCAAACACACACATACACTTATGTCACTTATATTTAGTGTGTGACGTCTCTGTCAGCAAATTACAAACTGAAGGGAACATGACTCATTTTTGCTATTAGAAATAAAACAACAGTTGTGTTGGAGCTTTGTTTTACATCAGTAATAAATGAAAATGAGTAATAACTGTCACTTTTAGGAGTTATAAGGAAATGTCTTTGTTTTCACTGTAAACCACATCCAGCTCGCAGTAAAACTATTGTCTATACAAAACTCCGCACCGCACTCATCTCTCGCTCACCCTTTCAATGAATGACTGAGGTGCTGTTTATTTTCCAGTTCGTCTTTGTTTTGTTACCTTAAGCACCGTGTCTGTCAGCCATAGTGTAATTATATGGAGACCGGGGGGAGTGGAGACAGCCTTCTCTTTCAGCTGCTGTGAGCCGCGACCAGTTCGGCCTGAAGCTGCTCGCCTTTTGAACAACAGCCAAGAGATACTCCAACTCGGGTTTAACCCCTTAGATCACCCGAACAGGTTTTTGGTTTTTATCAGTTCACCTGTGTCTCAGAAAATAGTTCTGACCAATCGGCAAACGTAGAAAGTGACGTTTTTTACCCTTTAAAACGGTTGTGATCCACAGGTTGGTTTATTAACCACTGCCAGGTACTGAAAAACACAGAGAGGGGAGATTCTCGTTTGTTTTTACAAGACTCATTTATCATTCATTAGGTCTAATCCAGACTGAGGCAGCACCTGTAGGTGTAGAAGTAAAGAAGTTAAGGATTTTCTGCACCAACACAGCCACCGAGTGTGATGTGAAAATTTATGTTAAGCATCAAACTTTTAAAAAATCTTGGCTTCTCAGTGATCTCAATTGCTGACTTTAATCTTTGCTGCCTATTTAGTATTATGGTGTTTGCCCTACCGGCATCAAGGGGCAGCCCACCTCCTCTTCCTGTTGAAAATGACTAGCTAGTCCCTATTTTATCTACATTGTTTTGTTTATTTACTTTTTTATTTGACCTAATGCAGCATTTCCACCTCAGTGTCAGAGTGTTCAATGCACTTTGCTGTCATTCACAGACGTACATCTCCTGTGCTCTATCTCCATGTGTGTGTGCGTTTTACAGGTGACTAGAAGCAGAGCAGAGCAGCCGGGAGAAGATGAGATTACCTGAGCTGGCTGCAAGTCGTTATGTTACTCTAAGTGCCACAAAATGCGCTGATAGCAGGGAGGTTAGTCTTGGCCAGATGTTACAGCTGCATCCCCCTGACGAGCACCTGAGACCCTGGAACTCCTTCTGGCTGTACAAGTAGAAGCAAATGTTAATAAAAAAGCCGTTCACACTCAATATGGAACGACATAAAAAAAATGCATACAGGGAAAAAACGGCATCATTCTCACCTGTTCACCTGACTAGAGGCCTGTTAGCCAACTGTATATCATCCCCCACTTTCTTCGTTTTTAAGTTTTTCTCTTCAGCTGTTTCTTAACAAAACGCACTGTGGACATAAATGCAAACATACCAATATTGGATTTTTCCACTTTACAAGCTATGCACAACCCAATTATAGACCTATTTGTCAAATGCCAAAGTGGCAATAAAGCTAAGTGGCTTCTAAAGCAGGACCCAATAAAGACAAGTTCAAAATTCAAAAGGTTTATTGAGCTGAGGCAAACAGACACAGCCACGGAAACTATTGGGGACAATTTGGATCACAGGGACTGGAGCCACTAGTGGAGAGGAGAGGTTGGTCACCCCTGGTTAATTAATAATAATAATAATAATAATAATGGATACTTTATTGATCCCCATGGGGAAATTACTTGTTTTTCTCTGCATTTGACCCATTCACTCAGTGAAGCAGTGGGCAGCCCACTAAGCAGGCGCCCGGGGAGCAGTGTGTAGGGACGGTACCTTGCTCAGGGGTACCTCAGGGTAGCCGTTAAGTGGATTAATTCACGAGAGTTGCACAAAATATATGTGACTGCTTACTTGCTCGGTCTGGGAAGGATACTTGGGGGGCACTGGTCTGTTTTATGCTGGTTGTACAGTTGTAGCAGGGTGAGCAGCTCGGTGGGGACACTCTTCAGCCACACGGGGAACACTAGGAAGCAATATGTGCTTAACCCAGCCTAGACTAGAGATTGGGTAAAAAACCAAATCCATGGCACTATTAGTGTTCATAAAAGCTGAATGCATATGATGTCTTATTCTTACATGTTGCATAAATCTGCCAGACATCAAATAACAACTAGAGCTTGCTTCTTTCCTCCATCTTTTTGAAAGGCATGTATCTGAAAACAATGAAAAAGCACACAACATATGGTTGTCAAATAGTGGTTCAATAGTGGTTAGTGAAAATATCATGGCTGGTTATGCTGGAGTAGAGCCACACCACCCGGACGATAGCTACAGCACGAGACCACACCATCAAATATCAAAACCAGTCCTGTTTTCAATTTCTTATTGTTCACAGATAAAAGATTCCACTTACAAAACTTGCATTTATCCAAAATACCAGTGCCCCCCCCCCCCCCACACACACACACACACACACACACACACACACAAATAAATTAAAAAAACAATCACTGCGCAACCACTGTACGACTTGACTTTTCTTCTTTAAGAGGTTTAAATGTTTTCCATATTGCGGTATTCTAAATGGATGCAGGAAATGCTGTCACTCCACTCTGCTTTCCAAACTTCCACAGTGAGGTTTTGGCTCTGGTAGATGCCAGTGTGGTAGATTTCAGAACCGACCGACCCTGCTCAGGTTTCGTTTCGCTGGGGGAAGTCTCATTTCTCTGTTGTGCACACTGTGTTTTGCCTTTGTTAGCGATTGAGCTGATTTTAAATCCTGTACAAATGTGTTTGCGTGACTTTTCTAAACAGAAAATTTCTGAACAGACCCAAAAGGCATCATTTAAGCACAGCTGACCGTGCCCGTTTTTTCTCCTCCTGTACCATAAAGTGTCTAGATCATAGCAGATGCCCTGATGTGCTGTGCAAGCACAACGGAAAGCACATATAAATGCTGTGACATAGTGAGAAGCATGTGAAAATGTAGATGTAGATAAATTTCAGTATGCATAGCAGCATGTTTAATGCTGACCTAGTCTTGTCAGGAGTTGTTGGGGTTTTTTTTTAATTTGCATGAACAGCATTTAAAACTGACAGCAATTAGCTTGAAGAATGAGCCTGTCGCTACATGCTTGTAAGTGAACATTCATAAAGCCGCAGTTTGTGCATTTCTGAAAAACTAATAAATGTCACAAAATGTGAATAAAATGTATTAAATATAAAATTCTTCCAATACACATTGAGAAACTGAACTGTTACTATTCAATGGCTCTGCAGCCATGCTAGCAGCTCTGCTGTTCTCGTTGTTGTTGTTGGATTTAAAAGCTAAACGATCATGCATGCTACTTTATCAATATTTATCATGTCGAGGATATTATGATATACCTTCCTGATTAAGGCAGTGCATAATCAGGAAGGTAAATGAGGGAAGATGAGAAAACAGATTAAAGGTTAAGGAAATACAGTTTATCTTTATCAGGACATTTAAAAGTAGTCTGAATTGAATCACAGATTTCTACTTGCGACCATTAATTGTTGAACATTATTTTAGCCCTTCATCTAATGCAATACATTAAAGTCTCGCCCATAGTGCTGGACCAACCAGCGCACTGTTATTCCCATCCTACAGCTACACCCCAGATGTGAAAAAGAACGTTGGCGCCCTGCCCTCAGCTCGTACTCCGACACCCGGCCTCTGGCAGAGTCGGCTGCCTGTTGCTTCTGGTCTTTTGGGGCTCTAGACATGCGATGGTAGACCGTGGTAGATCAGGACATGTGTCCTCGGGTCTTCAGCTCTTTTGGGGGTCCGTGAACTGGCCGGGCCTCCTGGACTTTGCTCTGTCAGCCTTTGGGCCCCAGGGGCCGTTATTGCAGTTTCCCACCCTCATTGTTTGTCTCACGCTCACCACACACACACACACACACACACACACACACACACACACGTTTGTGTATCTATTTTTTCCCCTTTCAGGTGCTGTTTGTCTTTGTTGCAGATGCAGCAGTTGATGACCCGTTCCACTTTATTTGTGCTTTGACCTTTTAGTCTTATCGATTCACCTATTTTTTCTCCTTTTTTCCTTCTCTTTTCTCTGCCTCTCAGCTTTGGCATTGTTACATGATACATATATAAAAATAAAAATGAAAACAAATTATGACGATCAGTTAATCAAGTGCATTCGATTAGCAGGATCTAGCTGCTTACTGACCCTCTTTATTCCTTTAGAAGCAGTAAGAGTGGACTTAGTTATTTTACACATTTAATGACGTCCCCTTTAAAGTCCTGTCCAGAGCTTTCAGATTTCTATACATTGTGCAGTTTAAAAATGGAAGTAAATCCCAATATAGAGATTTTCTTTTTACATTTTCTTCCTTTTGTCTTCCCATTCACCTTTTAAATAAAAGCATTTAAAGAACTCATTAATTATACACTGAAAATAATAATATAATGGACCTGCCCATAGGCCTTTCATCCTTCTCAGTATAATTATTATGTTTAATGCTCTAACTGGCTGCATTCGTGACATCTGCAATCTGTGGTAACGGCTTCATTTGTGAGCAAGACTAAACTGAACCTGAACACAAGAAAGTGCAGGGCTGCATCAGACAGCCCCAAACGGCTGGAGACATTAAACGTGACTCTTTCATCTCTTTTCCTTTCTTCTTTTCTTTCAAAGACATTATCCCTCATATCAAAGCATGTTACTGAACTGCAGCAGCCATCTAAAGCCACAAAGCCTCGTTGTCCGACCCCATTTGAGCCAGTCAGAGGTATAACATCCATTTTTCTTCTCTCACCCTTTGTCTCAAGGAAGGTGTTAAAAACAAAAATAAAAAGGTGGAATTGAGAGAGCCCCTGCAGCTCTAAGGGTAACATGTTGGAAACTGAAGAAATCATTTTCAACCCATCGAACTGACAAGAGAAGATAACTCCTCTACTGTCAATCAAACCGAGGTGGAGGTGAGAAAACTATGTTGGCCTGTCAGGGTGCTAGTGTTACAAGTACTAGCCTGAGCCCTAAAGGCAACACAACCATCGCTACTGATGTTCTTGAGATAACTGAAGGAGTTGTCAACACATGCCCTGCAGTGCTACGTTCAAATCTGATTTCTCCCTCTCTGTCTGTGTTTCTTTGTGCTATTACATTTTCATCTATAATGTGCTGGAAAGTCCTGAAAATCAAGACATCTTCAAAACCTAAGGAGAACTTTTTTTTTCTTTTTAACTAAAACTCAAACCACAGAAATGTTGGCACCAGGGTTTGCATTGCATTGCACCTAAAAAACAATGGAATACTGTGCATATTGCAGATATTACATGCCAGTTATCCTTGCATCTACAGTGCAATTCTGACTTTACTAGAACAATTATTTTTCAGAGGCCTTTAAAATCACGCCTAAAATTCAAACATGACCCATTTCACCCTTTAAAACACCCTGACACAGGCACACTGTAATCAGTTTAGTTATTTGGTTTCCTGTCTCTGAGGCAGATCTTCAGAGCAGTAAGGAAATCCATCATACTCATGACATCCAGTAGAGCAAGGACATTTGACAAGAGTTTGAAAAGTAATTTTAAAACATCTGTGATTTTAATTAAAAGTAAAATGTGAATATCACCCGCGGCTGTGGGATGTGGCTGTGGCTCAACAGCATGGTGAGAGTTGAAGCTGGAGGGTTCAGGGTGGAGGGCAATACCAGAAGAAGCTGGGCTGGTAAAGCTGGGGAGTATTTTATAATCCGGTTGTTCAGTCTGACGTCACTAGCCGTGTCTGGGTCTAAACTCCGCTGCAGGTCCATATATCAAACGATCACTGTGGCATTACTGAGAGTTGAAAAACTGTCTAAAGTCTTTCTTCTTTAATAAAATGATCAGCGTTCTGCTCTACCAGGTGTAACAATTGAGTTTAACATCCAGGCATCCATGAAAACGGAATTTATGACATTTAACGGAGTTAGAAGTTAGCATGAAGTTAGCTCGCTAGCTTCTATCTAAATACAATATAGCATGTCCTGACTGCTGGGTTTTGGAAACAAATTAAAACGTACAGCTCTGTTATCACTTCCAGCATAAATGAAGACAGAAAACTAAACAGCAGTGACGTTTGTAGGGTTACTGAAGTTGGGCTAGCTGGTATATAATGATGTGCTACGTGACCGCTAGCGACACAGCTATGTTAGCATAATATAAACAAGCTAACTTTTTTTCCACTCGATAAAAGTTAACGTGAGTGTTCTCGGTGGTCAGGAACAAATGTAATCGCATGGCAGGATGCTGTAAAAGGACCAAACTTCAGCCAGGAGAACAACTGAGATAATCCATCCACAATACGAGGTTAGTCATTCATATACTGCTGCATGGGCTGGGCTGTAGTTACATCCTAAGGTTTTAAAAACTGAGCTTAAATAAATGATTAGCGGTAATAAAAGCCGAGGGAGGTCAACAGTGATCACTGACTGTTTTAGGAGCTTTTTGAGATCAAATAGAAGAAAATACATAACATTAAACATGTTAACAACACAAAAGCCATATTAAACGCAGACTACTTTAGACCCGGAAGTAGGATTCGTCGCGTCATCACTGAACAACCGGATTCTCCTTCTCTTGCAGTACTGCGCCGGGACCAGGAGGAGGCAGTATAAGGAACAGCCACCAACGCTGCAGGGGCCATGCTGGGTAACCACTGAGAAGTTGCAGCATATACAGGGAGTGCAGAATTATTAGGCAAATGAGTATTTTGTCCACATCATCCTCTTCATGCATGTTGTCTTACTCCAAGCTGTATAGGCTCGAAAGCCTACTACCAATTAAGCATATTAGGTGATGTGCATCTCTGTAATGAGAAGGGGTGTGGTCTAATGACATCAACACCCTATATCAGGTGTGTATAATTATTAGGCAACTTCCTTTCCTTTGGCAAAATGGGTCAAAAGAAGGACTTGACAGGCTCAGAAAAGTCAAAAATAGTGAGATATCTTGCAGAGGGATGCAGCAGTCTCAAAATTGCAAAGCTTCTGAAGCGTGACCATTGAACAATCAAGCGTTTCATTCAAAATAGTCAACAGGGTCGCAAGAAGCGTGTGGAAAAACCAAGGCGCAAAATAACTGCCCATGAACTGAGAAAAGTCAAGCGTGCAGCTGCCAAGATGCCACTTGCCACCAGTTTGGCCATATTTCAGAGCTGCAACATCACTGGAGTGCCCAAAAGCACAAGGTGTGCAATACTCAGAGACATGGCCAAGGTAAGAAAGGCTGAAAGACGACCACCACTGAACAAGACACACAAGCTGAAACGTCAAGACTGGGCCAAGAAATATCTCAAGACTGGTTTTTCTAAGGTTTTATGGACTGATGAAATGAGAGTGAGTCTTGATGGGCCAGATGGATGGGCCCGTGGCTGGATGGTAAAGGGCAGAGCTCCAGTCCGACTCAGACGCCAGCAAGGTGGAGGTGGAGTACTGGTTTGGGCTGGTATCATCAAAGATGAGCTTGTGGGGCCTTTTCGGGTTGAGGATGGCGTCAAGCTCAACTCCCAGTCCTCCTGCCAGTTTCTGGAAGACACCTTCTTCAAGCAGTGGTACAGGAAGAAGTCTGCATCGTTCAAGAAAAACATGATTTCCATGCAGGACAATGCTGCATCACACGCGTCCAAGTACTCCACAGCGTGGCTGGCAAGAAAGGGTATAAAAGAAGAAAAACTAATGACATGGCCTCCTTGTTCACCTGATCTGAACCCCATTGAGAACCTGTGGTCCATCATCAAATGTGAGATTTACAAGGAGGGAAAACAGTACACCTCTCTGAACAGTGTCTGGGAGGCTGTGGTTGCTGCTGCACGCAATGTTGATGGTGAACAGATCAAAACACTGACAGAATCCATGGATGGCAGGCTTTTGAGTGTCCTTGCAAAGAAAGGTGGCTATATTGGTCGCTGATTTGTTTTTGTTTTGTTTTTGAATGTCAGAAATGTATATTTGTGAATGTGGAGATGTTATATTGGTTTCACTGGTAAAAATAAATAATTGAAATGGGTATATATTTGTTTTTTTGTTAAGTTGCCTAATAATTATGCACAGTAATAGTCACCTGCACACAGATATCCCCCTAAAATAGCTAAAACTACAAACAAACTACAAACTACTTCCAAAAACATTCAGCTTTGATATCAATGAGTTTTTTGGGTTCATTGAGAACATGGTTGTTGTTCAATAATAAACTTATTCCTCAAAAATACAACTTGCCTAATAATTCTGCACTCCCTGTAGTGAGAAAATAACAAAAGAAACATGCAAACAACGCTGCTACAGCCCACAGAAGGCATTTATACTAGTGTATCCACTGGAAATAGATTTTTCTAAAAGGAGCAAAAGAAATGAATTTTAAAAAAATTTAATTCTTGTTAAACTTTATAATGTCTCTATTTAGAAATAGTTTCACTTGTTGTATAAACTAAACACAATCCAACCTTTAATAGTGTTGTTAGTAATACTTATGTTTACCTCTACTGTTTCATATCAAAATGCTGTCTAAGAAATGTTGATTCATGTAAATAGACACTGTTAGTGAGTTTTTATCTTTGTTCAGCAGGCACTTGCTGCTCACTGTGCAACTGGCGAGTTTTTGCTGCCACCATGTGGCACGAGTGTAATAAGGCATGTAATGTTTCCGTCTCAACAGCAGACCTGTGTGGTACACAAAAACAAAACAAAACATTGTTTAAGTGTATATCCATTTTCAACCTCTTACAGAATTTCCCAGATAAACCTTAACCCACAGCTGAGATTATAATTAAATTAACAGCTAAAACCTTGATATGAACATAACAATTAATAATATGTCACCACCTTCCCCATTAGGCATATAACAGCCCTGCACACTGGGCTTACATCATACTTTAATCAAGATATCATTATTATTTAATCACATTCGCTCAACAGTGTCACACAAATATGACACATACTTGAAGTGACCTGTTCAGCATTTCATAAATCATATTTTTTTTTAAAAACAAATCAAAATATAACAAAACATATTAAACATGAATATGTACCAGTTAGCATAACTTATATTTGGTTTTAATGAGAGTTAGGCATGCTCAATTGCTCAATACTGGCATGTTAAATAAAAAAATAAAGAAAAATAAATATGTTTCAGTTAACCAGTATAATGAATCAGAAACGGAACGGTGATTCTGATAACAGGCCTCGCTCAGAGCTTGTTCACAGTCTGATCTTGCTGTGTTTGGTTGGTCAGAGCAATATACTGGAGCCACTAATCTCAGAGAATGTCTGACTTATGAAATGTATGATTTAATAAAAGGAAGTTGCAAAAAATAAATATAAATAATTAATTGGTGTTTGACAAACACAGAGTGCTAAGAGTGCACTCACACTGAGGCATGTCAGCAGCCACAGATCTGAGTATTCCAACCAAATCAACAGCCTTTGTGAATAAAGAGAAAAAGGTACAATTGCACTACCAGCGGCTATTTTCCTTTATTACAATCATATAGACCTAACAATTTATCTTTCTGACAATGTAGGTTGCTTACTCAACCAAATAAAATATTATATATCTCATAAAGTAATTAAAGCTCATTAATCCTGAAAAATCTTAATCTTTTTTCTTCTCCTAAAGACGAACAACATACTTTATGTCTAAAGTCCTCCTACTCTGTGGGATTTTATGAGCATGTCTGCTGCACATCATACGCTGCAAACAGAAAAGTGGATGAGACTGAGAGTAAAATTCCAATGTGACTCATAATTGCACATTATGTCAAATATACCAGCCTGCTATTTGCATTTACAGGGCAACTAAAACCCTCAGAGAACATATGCATAGAAGAGCAAGCATTTCTTAGTGGCTGATATCAATTCTCACTCGCCTGAGCCCCATTCACACACTCATGACAATATGCAAACCACTGTATTGCTGCAGTTGAGCAATGCGAGAGGTATGAGCACTCTGGTTGTTGGAGTTGTTATCAGACTATATAAATCATGGACACAAACAAAAGAGATCTGCCTCATAAGGGTTCTGCATGGAAAAAAGAGGACACTAAATTGATTTCACAGCTCATCGCAATTTATTCCAACTTTTTTTCCTCTTTCCTGCTCGTAAACAAACGGTCACCTAGGCAACCGGAGCCTCGGACATCCGCATGGGACCGGCTGGCAGCTGCATAGCGATGTGCGAGGACCAAATAGCTTCCAGTGTGTACGCAGCTTAATGGTAAGTAGTGTCGAATCACGTCAACATAAGAGAGATTAAAGCTGGAACATTTGAAGAGCATTTCAACCCAACCCAGATATTGTACCTACCGTTAGCGGAGTTGTTTACCTTCTGTGCGCATGCGCTAGGAACACGTGTACGTCATAAGGTGGAAAGAGCAAAGCATTTCGTATGACGTCAAAAATTCGCAAGATTAACTTAGCAGCAAGAAGTCTCGATAGGACAGCATTAACTGCAACGAATCCCGTTTATCTGACTTTACTGATTATTCTGATTATTTGGTGAAAGTAAGTACCAAATCTTTAAAATATGATTTCCCAAAGAAGGCAACAAGGTCTGTAAGATTTTGTTGCACAATATATGTTCTATATTTGTATTTAAAAAAACAATTCTTTCCATATTTGTCTTTCACAGCTATGCTGAAAAGAAGCAGTCGGTTACAGTCTAATGGCTATTATAATAGCACCGGCGAACCAGTCATCTCCTATAAGGAGAGACTGTATAGGTAAGTGTTTGTATGCATATTTTTTTGCTGTCAAACGTGTGTATACACCCATGTCATGTATGCTTTCATTAAACAGTCAGCAGTTCTCAAGCAGACTTTTGTTCTCATTTGGTTTTATTTCATTCAGAGTTTTCAAAAGGCGTCGATTTCATTTCCGAAACGGCGAAGAACGTCACTTTGAACATGACTTGGAGCATAAAATTTGCACAAGTGACGCGGAGCCTGGATGTGGCTCAACAAAAAGAAAGACATTTCTCCTCATCTTTCTGGTCTTCTCTTTTGGTAAATGATCCCTTTCCACAAACCATTACATCCTCTCCAGTAGCAATATGTGATTTTCTTTTGAATTAACGTCTTATCACATGATTTCTCTTCATCCACCAGGTCTACTCTTCAGTCTGGCAGTTTTCACCGGCATCCCCTCTGTCATCATGACAAAGGTATGGCGTACTTATGCAGTTTAGAAGAACAATAAAAGGAAAACAATCCTGAACAGAAAGTAATATTGTAAAGGTGTTTACATTAAACATAAACAAATTCTTTTTGCAATTATAGATATTCACTACAAGCTCCAAGCAGGCTTGGAAACAACTCGAGGAGCTTCAAAGTGAACTGGCCAGTCTGAAAGAGAAAATAGACTTTCTAGTTCCGGTGGCAGACAGGATGCCAAACTTTGCCCTGGAGTCACTCGGTAAGTCAGAAACTCAAACTGTCAGTTAGGTCCAAAGAAAATATGTTGTTGTTTTGGAATTTCTTTCTCACTGTTTTTTATCTATAGGAGCTAGAATAATTTACGATAAGACGTCAGAAAGCTATCCCCCTGATAAACCGGTGCTACGAATCTTTGGTTTCACGTTGATTTGTCCCAACCAGCGACCATACAGAAGCCCAAGAATCCTTCTTGAGGTAAAAAAAACGTATTCCACAAAGCAAAATATGTCATGATATAACAGCCCGACTGCTTTGCCCTTTACTCAACTCTATTTTCCTTTTGGTTCCCCTCTTTAGGGCCGGGCACCAATGCTTCCAGGTCAGTGCTGGGCATTTGGTGGTAGCCAGGGACAGATTTCAATTGGCCTGGCCCAATACATCACGATCAGCCACGTGTCACTGGGGCACATACCACAGATGCTATCTCCATATCTGACCGTGTCAAGTGCGCCCAGGAAGTTTTCAGTATTTGTAAGTCACAGATTCCTCAGTACCACACGATTGAACTTCTGCATACATTACAGTGTGTTATAGAAAAACTTGATATGCATCTCTTTGTGTCTCAGGGAAATCAACATGCTGAGGATCCAGTCATTTATCTGGGTACCTTTCAATATGACCCAAAGGGAGGGCCGCTTCAAACATTTAAGATAGCCGTGAGTCCACTGTGTCATTGTTCACATGCACATACACTTTTTTTTTTACCAACTTTTTAGAAAATAATAATTGTAGATTATCCCCTATATCCTCTTGTAGTAATGATCATATCTCTGATTTTACCATCTTGTCACCTTTTTAACAGTCACATTGGTTTTGTTCAACTAACTGTTATTTATCTTTCTTGTCTCACAGGAATCTAACATCAGTGTGGTGAAGTACGTGACACTACGGATTCATGACAACTGGGGCAACTCCCAGTACTCGTGTATCTACAGTTTTAGAGTTCATGGCAAACTAGCATGGCATGAACACTAAAACTGTGGAGACATGCAGGACTGTGGTGGAGTTAAGTATAAATGGAAAAAGAGAGAAACATCCGTCCTCCACGTAACTCTAGTTAACAGTTTGTAGTCTGATGCGCCTCACACCCAGCCGGTCGTCATATTGTTGGGGTTTTCTCTCTTTCCTTTTTCTTTTTTAATTAAATATTTTTCATTTCATTTCATTTCATTTCATTTCATTTATTTAATTTAATTTATTAAAACATTGCTTTAAAAAAAATCATGTGTGTCCTTTGAAAGTTCTTAAATGACTGTGTATATTATGATACAAAATTACTAATTACAAAACACCTCGAACAATCTGTTTAGATTTCACGTACTGAACAGTAAGACAGATGAAAAGCACTAGAGCCACACGGTTTTCCCCTTAATAAAATTCAAGTCTGTGTTGAATATGACAGACTTATACTGTGAAATAGGATTTAAGGATTAATGAGGAGACTTGAGGTTTGAATGGGTTTTCAGGTGTACAAAGGTGGCTTACTACTTACCCTGGGTACCACTGTTACCATCATAACTTTTGCTGCAGATTTATTCTAAACAATAAGAATTTATAGATGTATATATCACTAAAAACTGATATTTGATATGTATATCCACATAATTATGGATTATTATCATATATATATATAATATTATGCAAAAAGACAGACTGTATTTTAAAAGAAAATACGTGAAGAAACACATTATATTAGATTTTTATTTCAAATATGACAAAATGCTGATTTTACAGCAGTAAAATTATTCTATCTCTGCACTTTAAACATTTAACAGCCTTTCTTCCTTGCACAGAGTGGATAGTCAAACAAACTGACTAATCATAAATACATTTTATACAAAGTTATATTTATGTTATGAAGCTGCCAGTTTTAAATAATCTGAGGCCACGCCTTCTCAATTCAGACTGGCCTATAAAAGAGCTTCAACCGAGGCAGGGAAAATAAGATGGCCACCACAGAGGCAACCTGCGAACACTTTGCTGCATTAGTGCTTCTCAACAATTTATTACTTTATTCTTTTGTTTTTATTACTTTTTTATTATAGCACTAGGAATAAACAATAAGATAAGGATTCTGGATCTGGATCAGCACCATGATGCAAACTTGTGGTCAGAGTATTGACTGTGTTCTGGAGCAGGCATAAAATGTCACTGTGCATGTGTGCGTGCATCTCCACCACCACTATAACAAAGGTATGGCAAACAGACCCACTTTCTAATAAAATATATATATGTTCATAAAATTATTGACAATATAAGCATTTAAGCACAACTGGATCTAAAAAAGCACTTATCCCAGTGTTCCAAGTTGATGAAAATCACCCAACAGGAAAGCAGCTGGGCATTCAGAAATATGATGTTAATCAAATCCTTCTGAATTAACCATCTAACACGGCAAAAATGAGCAGATGAAAAGCCAAAAATTCCAGCAGGCGGTGCTGGACCAAGGCCAGGAAGATCGTGAAGGACCTCAGCCATCCCAACAACGGACTGTTCTCTCTGTTGAGGTCAGGAAAGCGATTCCGCTCCCTGAAGACCAACACAGAGAGACTGAGGAGGAGCTTCTTCCCGCAGGCGATACGGTCTCTCAATCACACCACCACACAGTACTGACCCACACATATGGTTCTTACACACACACTGGACATTCTGGACTTTGTTTTCACTTCATCACTTAAATCAAGACACAAATGTGGATTGCACAACACTGGACATTATATTTCTTCATTTCCATTTAATACTTGTACAGCTGTTGTTATTGTATATATATATATTTATATTTCTTCACACATTCTTATATACTTCTATACTGTGTATTGTGTATTTTGTTGTACAGTTATTTTATTTTCAACTTTAACTTATATATTTTATCTTATTCTTTCCCAGTTAAATTTACCCTTCATTCTAATTTGTGTTGTACAGTTATTTCATTTTTAACTTAAATTTTTATATTTTATTTTATTTTATTCCTTCCTAGTTAAATTTACCCTTTTTAATTTTCATATTTATTTCCTATCTTATTCATAGCCTTTTCTTTTTTTCTTTAGGTCACGAGCAGTTGTGTAAGCATTTCACTGCATATCGTACTGTGTATGACTGTGTACGTGACAAATAAAATTTGAATTTGAATTTGAAATCTATTCATAGGTTCACAATTTGGGCTGCGGTTCCCCCTGATTGTGCAACGGTGTTAACCATCAGCAAAACCACATATAAACCGCTCTGTGTTTAAGAATTGCAACGCTTATGCTATTCTTCTGATTTAGGATTATTTGGATGATGAGTTGGCGACACAGTTCTTATCTTCCTGCATTTCTCCAAAAACACACAAAACTGCCAAGGTTGAAGCTGGCACATGTACTCATACACACACACACCCTCAAACACTCAGACATTACAACAGCTATGTCTACTATTCAAACTGCTTTTCTCATACTGATCAAACATATTTTGATTTATATCCTTATGAATAAAATTTTTTCACTATTTGGAAATAGAGAAAAGCTCTATTTTAGCACTCTGATCATTTTTACTCACATAAGGCTGAATATTGAGACCTTTTACTGTCTCTTAGCTGTGATGTGGATGGGCGGGGACTTCAATCGCTTTCTACGCCTCTGTCAGTGCGCCCCAGGGCAGCTGTGGCTACAATGTAGCTTGCCATCACCAGTGTATGTGTGAATAGGTGGATGACGAAATGTAGTGTAAAGTGCTTTGGGGTCCATAGGGACTAAGCAAAGCGCTATACAAATACAGGCCATTTACCATTTACGCCAGGTCACATGACAAAATTAAACAGCTTGTGATGGACAGAGTTACCATAACAGACAAGACATAGAAAAACGTAATTTGTGCCAGTATAATTTTATTTTATGAGAAACAAATTAAAAATGTGACCAAGATACTAACATTAAACTAAAAACTGATCAGAACAGCTTTGGCTGAGCTCTTTACATTTATGTATGGGCTTTTTTTGTTAGGATGCCTGGGTCGTTGACCCAGGGTTTTTGAGTTTATTATGTTATTTATAATTTCTAGTCTTTGGGTTTTTGTTAGAGTTCTGTCTTATGGTTTGTCTCTGTGTAATCCTTAGTTGCTGTCTCCCCTGTCTGCTATATCCCCGTGTCCAGTCAGTGTCTGTGTCTGCCCTGGTCCCACGTCTCTGTTCCCTCTGTTGTAGTGCCTGCATGTGAATCTGTGTCTTTGTTCAGTCTGTGTTATGTGTTTCCTGTTTTACTTTGAAGGTCTCTGTCTTATCTCAGTGTGTTCACGTTACGCTTCCTTGTCTTGTCAGTTCTGATTTGCCGCAGCTGTGTTTCCCTCCTGTTGTCCATTCCCTGATTGCTCCCTCTATGTATTTAAGCCCTGTGTTTCAGTTTGTCATTGTTGTGATCTACCTTTATCTTGCTGTGTGTTTTGGCTGCATAGGTGTATTTTGTAGTCTTAGTTTTTGTTACCCTTTTGAGTTCAGCATTAAAGCTGTTTTGAGTTACTTTCTGTCTCCGGAGTCTGCACTTTGGGTCCTTCTCCTGCCTGCACACAGCCGTCACATAACATTTTTGCTGTCATCATGTAGCTGAAGTGAAATAAGACATGTAATGTTTCAGCCTCAACAGCAGACCTGTGTGGTATAAACAAACAATTATTAAACATATTTTAAGAGGCTTGAAACACAGCTGGGGGGGTTGGTGAGGCCAAACGTCATAACGAGGTACTTAAAGTGTCCCAGGTGAGTGTTGAAAGCAGTTTTCCATTTATCCCCTTCTCGAAGGCAGACCAGATGATAGGCATTGTGGAGGTCGAGTTTAGAAAAGATTGTGGCACCTGCTGTAGCTCAAAGGCGTATGCTATCAGCTAGCACTTATTCTTAACAGTTTTTAATTTAACCCCCGAAAATCAATGCAGGAGCGCAGGGTTTTATCCTTCTTATCAACAAAGAAGAATCCCGCCCCGAGGGGAGATGTGGATTGCCGAATAATGCCTGCTGCAAGTGAGTCCGTTATATAGTGCTCCATAGCCCCGTGCTCAGGCTTTGAGAAACTGTACAAGCAACTGTTTGGAAAGGAAGCGCTAGGGAGAAGACCTATACAAAAGTAATAGGGATGGTGAGGCGGGAGCGGCAAGGCCCGATCCTTACTAAACACTTGGGAGAGAACATGGTATTCAGTGTGAACCGCAGAGAGGTCAGTGATAACCTCTGCTGGGTTAGTGGCTACAATGTTAGGTACAGCCAACCTTAAACACTGCTTGTAGCACCTAACACTCCACCCTTGCTGCTTTAGGGGCATTTAGTACTTACTTTCGCCAAATAATAAAAAATAATCAATCAAATAAATACAGAAAAACATGGATTTGTTGTAGTCAGTGCTCCTGCTGCTACTTACAGCTGACCGAACTTTGCACTGACATCATAGCCCAGAAGTCTTTGATACATCAAAGGCAAACGTATGATGTACACGTATTTCAAGCGCATGTGCGCAGGAGGTAAACAAATGCATCAGGTGTGAACAGATGACTGCGTTCGCTAACTGAAGGTACAGTATCTGGGTTGGGTTGAAATGCTCTTCAGATGTTCCAGCTTTAATCTCTTTGATGTGATTCGATACTAATTACCATTAAGCTTCATACACACTGGAAGCTATTTGCTCCTCACACATCCTTATGTAGCTGCCAGCTGGTCCCTTGCAGAATCCCAAGGCTCCAGTTCACTAGTTGACCCTCTCTTTACAAGCAGGTCACATGTCAATATTCTTCCCTGTTCTTGGCAGACTCTTCAGTCAGTCTGTTGAATGTTTTTGCCTGCTCAGTGTAGTGGGGAATGCAACTGCTTGACACTGAAATGTTCCTGCTTCCATTCTTGCTGGAGGCACAAAAGTATCCAGTCAAGCACGTAGACTGACTCCAGTTTTACAAGTAAGCACCCAAAAAAAGCTGCTACTATTAATCTTATTTATCTTAAATTGGTTAAACATCCATCTCGAGGAAAATTTTAGTTTAATGTCTTCTTTTTTGCATGTTTTTCGGTAATGCAGAACCCTTATTAAGCAGACCTCTTTTGTTCGTGTCCATGACTTATACGTTACACATTTTTAAAGGCTTATGGAGTCTGATAACAACTCCAACAGCCAGAGTGCTCCTTCCTCTCGCATTGCTCAGCTGCAGCAATACAGTGTTAGCCCAGGGACATTCTTTGCATATTGTCATGGGGTGTGTGAATGGGGCTTAGGCGATTGAGAAATGATATCAGCCACAAAGAAAAGCAATGGTCTGTGACCAAATGCTTGCTCTTCTATGCATATGTTCTCTGAGATTGAGGGCTTTAGTTGCCATATAAATGCAAATAGCAGGCTGGTATATTTGACATAATGTGCAATTATGAGTCAAATTGGGATTTTACTCAGTCTCATCCACTTTTCTGTTTGCTGATGTGCATACTGGAGCATACTAAAATCCCACAGAGTAGCAGGACTTTAGACATAAAGATGGCTGATCGTCTTTAGGAGGGGAAAGAAAGATTAAGACCCTATGTCCAGGATTAATGAGCTTTAATTATTTTATGAGATAAAATACTGACGATGTGTGCTGCTGGTAAAGTTTCTGGGCTGCCTTTCCTCATAAAAGCCATCCCTCAAGATTCTCTCCATATAAAGCAATGCAATATCAGGGACTATAACATCTAGTCCTTTTACTGAATCATGAGATATATAATATTCTGTTTGGTTGAGTAAGTAGCCTACATTGTCAGAAAGATGATTTATTAGGTATATATGATTGTAATAACGGAAAATAACCTCTGGGTGGTGCAATTTCACCTTTTTCCACCCTCTGGTTAGAATACTCAGATCCTACTCTGTGTCAGGGATGAGTTGATGCCCGAAGTGGGGAACTTTAAGTAAGAGGGGAGCGGGAGATCGACAGACCGATTGGTGCTATGGCTGCAGTGACACGAATCCTGTACCAGTCCGTCATGGTAAAGAGAGCGCGAAGCTCTTAATTTAGCGGTCGGTCTGTGTCCCGGCCGTCACAAATGGCCATGAGCTCTGGGTAGTGACGGAAAGAACAAGATCAGGGATACAAGCGGCGGAAATGAGCTTTCTGCGAAGGATGACTGGCCACTTTCTTAGAGATAGGGTGATGTCCCACTGGGAGGAGGCCCCTAGGCAGACCCAGGAGAGATTATATCTCTCGGCTGGCCTGGGAACGCCTTGGTGTTGCTCCAGACAAGCCCGAGAAGGGAACTAGGGAGAGAAGTGGTCTGGCCTTCTCTGCTTAGGCTATTGCCCCCTGCGACCTGGTCCTATATAAGCTGAGGAAAATGGTTGGATGGAATTCGATGGTTTGATTTTGTCAGACCCTTAAAAGGCCAACCCTGGGTTTAAGTCCAAGAGCAGTGGTGCTGACTGAAGGAGTCATGGTTACTGAAATTAATTCTTGGATCTTTCTTTGTGCCCCCATTAATTTACACAGACTCACCAACATTGGACAGCAGGAGACTAGAAAAATGTTATCTGATGTGATGAGTCTCGATTTCTGTTCACTTGTTACTGCATCTCAGTTCAGTAGGGAGCTTTGAGTTGTGGTGGAGTGACAGGTTCACTTCCAACCCACAAATCTGTAGCAACTCTGTCATGCTGTCAATATGAAGAAAAATGTCTGAGGAAATGTTGTTGAATCTGTGCCACTAGCGTTCAAATGGTCGTTGAATGTAAGTCCCAAAGTCTGTAAAAACAGAATTTTTTCCTGGCATAGCCAGTTAGTTTGATCATTTACTGCATTGTATTTTCCCATTTCGGCGCTACACTCTTGGTCTCCTGGTACCTTATTTCTGGTTTGTGGTGTCCGCATATGATGTCCACATATACCTCACTGAGGTGTCACTGTTGAGTAAAGTTGAAAAAAGAGACTTGGTTGAAGCAACAGCTGTTCAAGTGTTAATTATTAAGATTGCTGTGCTAAGGGCTCAACAGTTGCTTTACACTGGAGTAAATTTAGAGTCATTAGTGAAAGGAGCTGATGATAGGAGGACCAGAATCATGCTGTTATACTATATGCAGCAGTCATTTTAGACACATAGATCATTGAAAGCTGTTTAAACAATGGGAATTCGCTGACTGAGTCACTTCAAATCACCTCATGAGTCACAGAGTTAAGTTCATTTAATGTGAATAAACAAGTTCAATAAAGTGAATGATGACTGAAAAATTGTTCGCTTTACTCTGAGAAACATAAAATGCCATTTACTTCCTGTTATTATATCAGTTTAATGACCTACTTTTACATTTGCTACAAAGTACCTACTGCCTATTCTTTTTTAAACTACTTTATAGTAAGTACTACCTATTTACTATTACTTATAGGTGAAAAGTTCCTGCAGGAAACTGACTAAATGGAGAATATCATGTTCCCTTCATCCCTTTTGAAGTTTTCTGAACCCTCAAAATACACATCTGGTAATATAATCATCATGTTTCTTTTGAAACAGTATAGTTATCTGAGAAAAATGAGTTTAAGGATAACTGAGCTTTATACGTTGTAAAGGAGTATGAAAATAAGTCAGAATTCTAGATTAATCTGATTTTGCTCAAAGTAATACTTTTAGACTTAATTAAGAGAACTGATTAGTTCCTTCATTGAATATCAAGTATATGTGTTAAACTGTGGGTATGTCAATATGATGAGAAATCGGTTGTAAAGCTTATTTTATCTGACTTTCTGTCATCAAATATGTCTACGTTCAGTGGATTATTCTTCCAATTATATTTGGCCACATACTCTGCTACTTATCAAGTTTAGCACATCCCGAATTACAAGTGAAAGTACTCTAATAAGGCTGTTAGAGGATACCTAATGACTCCGTGTGTCATATGGCACAGTATTCAGTACTCTTTGCCTCCAAACAGTGTCTCAAACTGAGTGACCTTAACTCAATATCCTGTCTGCTATCAATGAGATTATGCAGGCATGCTAACAAAAGGAAATTTGCTCTCACAGGGATTGACCAACAGCCATTTATAGTGACTCATGACTCAGAGGTAAGTCATGGCAGCGCTGCCTCAGACGACACTGTACAAGCTTGCATTTTATAATAAGTCATAGTAGGAACAACGGGTTATCACCAGGGCTATCGTTTTTTACGGTGAGTCATAGCTCAAGTGGAGATAAACTTTTCACTGCAGATACAAAGACTAGGTTTACCACAGCTATATAAGGAAAGAGAAAAGACCCACCTGGACTGTGAGTCATGTGTGTTTATGTAGTACCAGGGAGAAGTCGTATGAGCAGAGTCACACAGTGCTGATGAGCAACAAACATGAGTCTGTGGTACCAGTCAGGACACTCACACGGACCCATTTCCCTGCAGGGTCATCCTGTCAATCCTACTTGAAAAACTAAAAGGAAATATTTATTACTGAGTTCCTATCCTTTGTTTTTCTGGGAATATCTAACAAATAGTTTAAAATTAAATATACTGAACTTTTATTTTGAGAAAAACAACAGCAGCTACTATTGGGCAGTAAAGTTCATAATTCAGCGGGTGTAGGGGGTAATATAAGCAGTTATTACCATTTTACATTTGCGCTGAGAGGAAATCTATCTCAGGAAGCTTGGCTTTATGGGAAATGTTCTTTGCTTCTGCTTTATTTTACCAATTTGAGTCATTGTGCCATCAGACAGTGAAGTTTTATTCCTATTGCCCATTTCAAACAAATAACATGCATTCAAAATGCCGTGGCTGGCAAAAAGAGACATTACAATGACTTTAATTTATTAATTTGATTTTTTAAATTCATAGCAGCAATATTGGGTTGTTCTGGGGTTTATTTGTCATCTAATGTAAACATTCTGTATAATAAAAAACTGCTTCTCTAGCAATGCAAAAATAAAGAAAGGCAACACAATCTCATAGGTTTTGGATGTTATGTGGAGCATGTTGCCTCATTAGAAGGTCCTGGGTTTGAATCCACGTTCTGGCCGTTACCTTTCTGTGTGGGGGTTGCATATTCTTTCCAGGTACTCGAGCGTCCTCACACAGTCCATAGACATGCAGTTAGTGTGAGCAAGTTAATTAGTGATTCTAAATCACCCGTAGGCGTGAATGGGAGCGTGAATGGTTGTCTCTCTCTGTGTAAGCCCTGCGACAGACTGGCAACCTAGCCAGGGTGTACCCTGCCTCATGCCTGGGATAGGCTCCAGCCCTCCCGTGAGCCTAAATTGGATAAACAGAAGAGAATAGGCAAGCAGTCTTGTTGAACATATTGAGTAATAACTTACAGTACAAGATGTTTAAAAAAAAGACAGTCATTGTCGCAACAAATGTCCCTAGAGCTACTTGGCAGTTTCTCTAATTTAAGGAGATGAGATCAGACGTTAGGATTGCAGAAGTGTCGTTATAAAAAGGTGTCACTACAAAGCGTGCTCACTAAAAAAGTCCTACGACCAAGTTTAAAGTTTAACATGACTTTATTTGGAGGAAAAGTGGGTCTGCACACAATGGACGGATCAGCATACATTCAAAATTGTGTCCAGATTTTATTTAGGAGTATATGAGGAGAACCATAGTAAATGACCCCCCGTCCCCCCAAAAAACAAAACCCGCATGTTTTTGAATTATCAACTCAAGACTAAATTCTGACCCCTTAGCCCAACTAAAATACTATTGCCGGACCTGAAGACAGCTGCTCTATTAAGGCATTGCAGAAATAGTGAATTGAAACAGCTCTGCAAAAATGAACCTTCCTAATTTAATCATCATCAGTGTGCAATTCTCATAAGCAGCTACAGGAAATGGAGGTTGTTGCCGCTTTCTATGAGTTATATTGGCGAGAGTTCACTTGTGTGATTGTTTATTAACCTGCATTGTGTGTTAGTTCAGTCAGATTGAACGCTGCAAATATTTTAAAAAGAATGTACTCTCAAGTTTTTCTTGCAATTGTGTGATTCTAGTAACTGCAAACAACCAATAAGGGCATGCTTATGAAGACTGACTATGAAGATTTAGCCGAGTGACTGGCAATTAGACTGAGATGAAAAATAGCTGCCTTCCTGTTATTCATAGCAGAGTGACTTGCGCAACAGCACAAAGTTTCAAAAGATCTGTCACAAGGGATTTGGACCGAACACCATTTCCTGTGTTTGAGTAGATGAGCTGGTAAAAAGAGTGACGTCACACACAAAATAAGTGCCGGAACAAAACAATCTGTATACCAATGTGGAAACAGAGTCACTTTTGATGGGTCTGCATACAAAAGTGAAAGCACAAGCAGGCACAACGAACTGTCATTTATAGAGTAGTGAAGTGAGAAAGGAAGGGCCTACTGCATGTGGAAGGGTGTGTGTGGGTTTGCCTGTGTGTGCGTGATAGTTATGGTGTTGATTGGTACACCATGTGCTCGCTCTACCATCCCTGGAGGAGCTGTCATAAGCTGTTGAACGATTGATGGCTCTCTCAGAGGGAAAACACAGTGTCCTGTTATTGCCAAGAGGATCAGTGTTAACACTTTTATATGGCACCCCTGAGCTCTGTTCACTCATGAACTGGTATATGTCAAACACGCACAAACAAACACATGCAGGCAGTCACGCCAACTTTGTATATGTTAGTGGTTCTCAGGGGGAGAAGCTGGTGTGACGGATCAGGAGAAGGAATTAAAAAAAAAAGAAGTCAAAGAATATTGCACCATTTTTAAAACTAAAATTAAACTTGTTCCTTTTTCATTTTTAATAACAGAAAAAAAGGTTTTTGGAAGATTATATACGTTTTTTTTCTCTCTAGCAGGGCATGCCAAAAAAACTTTGAGAGTCTGTGGTGAAACAATGGTGAATGGTAGATTTTGCGCATTTAGTTTGAGAAAGATGTGTATAATCTTCATGGCCAGGTAAAATATTGTCTTTTAAAATTATTTATTTCGTTTTTAACACCTAAAAATGTGTAATCTTCTGACATAATAATTGTGGATTTTATTGTAAAATCATACACAGGGTTGTTATAAAGTGATCTCCTTTGACAAACTATGAACAGTAAAATATGTAACATTTGGAGCAATCACTCTATTTCATGGTCTGGTTTTACTAGTTTTATTAGTAATCCATTGCGTTCGAGCTGCAACACTTCTGTGAGGGGTTTTTAAGCAGGATTTGTGACATTTACCTACATTTTTTTGTGTATTTTTGTTGCTTTTCAAACATCTGTAGCAACTGTCAAATACAAAATTTTATATGTGATTATCCAAAACCAGGACCTTCTGAAAAAACTCTAAACAGTATATGTTACAAAAATCTGCAGAACATAACCAACAGAAAAAGATCTGTGTTTATTGTGTCCAATATATAACTTTTAAATTGATTTTTTTAATTTACTGAAATAAAAGTGTGCGATAATTTTAGATGTAGTTGGGGTTGGTACACATGAGCGATGAATTAAACTTTCTAGGGGATGCTGACTGTATTTAAGCAGTTATTTACATCTAAGTTCAAATGATAATCTTCAGCATCTGTCTTTTTAAAATTGGCTAATAACTGGTCATCTGCTTCCTTATCACATCCATCCAGACTCCCACAGTTTGAATGCCTCTCCACTGGGACATTATGACGTCAAAGACCCACCCACACCCACACACACACACTGGACCAAGTCCCCTGAGGTTGCTGCCAGCACAATGTCATTATCATCCATCGGACTGCAGTGGCCACTGCCCATTGAGTCTCGCTGACGTTCCTTTTGTGCTCAGTAATTCTTCTCACAGAAGCCCACAACTCCACCCCCAACCCCCACCCGTACACCCGTCCTCCCGCCTGTCTACTGCGGCCCATCTGTAATCCCATCCCCCCGCCCCGCACCCCCATATCCGCTCCGTCTCGGCCTGCACTTCTCCAAAACAAACCAGCTGTCTTGGCCGGTCGTGTCCCTGGGGGCGTAAACAGGTGTCGAGAGGGCCGCGGGGCCTCAGCGTGTGACACACGGCCACACGCTCCTCCAGCCTTCTCCTCCAACCTGCCAACCCACCACAGAGCGAGAGAGTGGTGTGTTTTACACTTTTGTGGACTTGATTGTTACTACAGACAAGGAGCTGTTGATATCTGGGACTGCACATAAAACCTAATCTCTACAGGTCAAAGCAGCTGCTCACACTAAGTGCTTGTGATAGTTTCCTCACATTCATTGATCTGAGAAGTCCTTTGTTTATTTTTTAGAAAATCTTTGCTCAAGGGTGAGAATTCATTTAACAAAGATATCATGTATGAAGAAACCTTGACATGCCTGTAGCAGATATAAAAATACACACTGCTGTGCAACCAAAATAGATGAAAGGAGACGGGTATGTCCTGCTGAGCTTAAAGCCAGCTGTATTTTTAGCACAAACTTCACACTGTGCATAGGAGTGGAGGAGGGGGCTTGCTGGCTGAATGCAGGTCAATGCGCCTGTACACACATACCAAAATGGTAACAGCAGGTCAATGCCACTATAGTTGTATAATTCTGAACAGTCAGTGGAGGCAGTGAGCAAATATTGGCACCTCACTACCATCACTATCCTCATATATGCGTCCACTGTGGGCCATTTGAATTCCAGCTGTGTAAGTTCTTCTTCTGTGTGACTATAGAAAATTTGTAAACTAAATCCAAGCAAGTGCACCGGCTTCTTTGTGCAGAGCGTTCACATTTTACGACTCTTTCAAGTGCCTGCTAATAAGATACCCGACTTTGGAAACTGTGCTTGAAAGCAGTAAAGTCTTTCTTTTGAAGCTGCAGGAACAAAGGCAGCTTCACACCCTAAACAGTCCCGCTATCACTCTCTCTGCGGTGAGCTCAGCGGCACTGCACGGCCCATTGTACATCTGCCACTTGACTCCTTGACACTGAAACAGGGAGTGTGTGTGAAAGGTGGTGTGGTGGAGGTGTTTAGGCCTACATGTGCATGTGTCAAGCTGTACTTGTGCTTTAGTGGAGCTGAGCCAAGCTGCAAAGCCAAACTGCCACCTCGTTGATTCCTGTGTTCACATGTAAAACAAGCTGAGGCAAGTTAGTGGCTCATCTCTTGCATTCATGTACGACTCCTATCACCTTCCATCTTTACAGCAGCTCCAGAGTTATTCACCCATCTGGAGACAAAACAAGCCAGTAGCAATTACTGGAAACCCTTTGCGCTAGAGATGCTGAATGTCAAACCTCAAGCCTTTATTCAACAAAAACATAGGCACGGCTGTATTCTTATGCAACCTTGGTTATGTGGCTGACAGCCAGGCAATTAAGCATATGTGGATTTCTAAAAGTAAAATGGAAAAAGAAGCATAGAGTATGTTTTCCAGCTGAAGTTGGAAACCTACACTTATTTTTAAAAAGAACAGCTCTTTTGATTATAATTATGTCTCACAGTCTAAACTGAAACACAACAGAGCCAACGTTTTTTTTATTTTATTTAGACAGCTCCACTGTCCTATACAGCCTACTGAAACAAAAGGAAAACAGAAGGAAAACAAGGACCTAATTTCATCAGAAATTTTGAAGTGAAGTCACATGCAAAAGAACAAAAACTGCCCAGTGTTACATAACTAAATCAAGTGATCTGTTGTGACTGCTTATTTAGACACAGCCACGTGGAGGTTTATCAGCAATAACAGGGAAAAGGATGGAGATTGCGCAATATCAGCGAAACACATTTGGCCAGCTGCTCACACTGGCCTTTCATGGGTCTGCTGTGCAGTCTAAAGTCTGAATTGAGACTCTCAGCAGCAGCTCATGCATTTGCATTTGATGCAGACTCTTAGCAGACTTCAGTCGGAGGCTCCAGCACCCGCGGATGACTCTGAACTTAACCAAAAACTTTGCTCGTGGAAGGCTAGAGCATTCAGAGACGTAAAAAACCTATCACGACGCTTTCGTTTCTGCCTTAGAGCTAGCGACGCAGTTTTGGGTGTGAGTCAAGTGAGGTGTGTTTAGACTAGCTCTGGCCTGAAAGAGTGCAGACGGAACTAGGTTTTCTGGCGGAGTAGCACTAAATCCACAGCGCAACAGACTACCGGTGCACAGTTCACGGCTGAGCTCGAGACAGACGGAGCGAGTCCGCTAAAAGTGGTCGGTGCGACTCCGAGATGTGTTTTGTGTGACATTAAAAACAACAACAACAGCAGCAGTTTGTCTTTACTCCCGTCGTCTCCACTACTCGGAGCGCTTTAGGGACAATTGTTCCTCCGTGTTTTTTCCAAACTGACGGACTTCTCGACACTGGACTGACTTCAGCTGAACTCAAAAGATGTCAATTTTGCCTTTCACTCCCCCCATTGTCAAACGACTTTTGGGCTGGAAGAAGGGAGAGCAGAACGGCCAGGAGGAGAAGTGGTGTGAAAAAGCGGTGAAGAGCCTGGTGAAGAAGCTGAAGAAGACGGGACAACTGGACGAACTGGAGAAAGCCATCACCACCCAGAATATCAACACGAAATGCATCACTATACCGCGGTAAGGAGAGTTTGAGCGTTGACCGTGAAATCAGCATCCTAGCTAGCTGTACACTTAGTAGCTTCCCCGGGGGGTTATTACTTCAGCTGATTTCATTACAGCTTTGTTACAGAAAACTCAAAAAGGTTTCTTCCCTGGTTTCTGTCATCCTCGGCGCCTTGCACATGTATGGCATCATTGCTCGACTTGAGAAGTTGACATTTCCACTTCCTTTCTGGCGTCAATATTTCAAACTGTTGATTTCCTTTACGTGTTTATTGTGCAGCAACATGGTGGCTAAGGTGCTGCTTAACGAGCTAGCGTTGGACCATGAGCAGAGCTAGCAGATCATGTCTGAAACATCTCGGTGGCGAGCTGCTGGGGCATCATGCTGTCATCGTGTGCACACTTCACTTTAAGCGAGCAGCCTTCAGCACTTTCTTATTATCACATCAGCATTCAGCTGAGGGTGTTTTGCTGAGAATAAAAAGGGTACAGTCCATGCATTAACTAGCCAGCAGAGCACATGCAGTGCAAAAGCATTAATGGAGTCCAAGTTATATAACTTGGCCTTAATCTGGGACGCTTTCTAGCGTTCTTAGTGCGTAGGCGAGCCCGTGGAGCTGGCTTCTTCTTGCTCTGTCTGCACAGCCATTTGTCCATCAACACATTATTTAGAACAAATAACCAACAGTGGCATTTGTCAGTAAATCACAGCTGGTAGCTTCTGTGAGTCACTTCTCTCCTGAGCAGTCATTCTCCTCCCTCGATGAGAGGCTGTGCTTGTAAAAGCCTCTGAGGTGCACAATGTAAACACAAATCATGGATTTTACCCCTGCCACTCTTTAAAATGTATGTGTGGTATTACTGCAGTGTTGATTTTTCAAGTAACTCTCAGTTGCCGGTTGTTTTAGTACACCTTAATCCACCCAATGAGCAGAGATTAACTGATTCGTCAACTTGAAAGTTCTTGTCCGTTACATGGATAATCAATTTGAGTCATTTTGCATACTCACATGTGTCAGCTTACGTGATGTGGTTTTTAAGGGGCATCCCTTTAAGATAAGATACTTGGCATATAATTAACACCCGTGTCAGTAATAAAAAGCTTTGTCAGTATCTACAGATGGAGAATGCCTCCAGTCTGTTGTGCAGAAGAAGCGAGTAGTCTGCAGCCTCCAAAATAGCTATAAAGAGCCTGTTACACGTCCCTATAACAGTTCTAAAAACTGAACATGATACATTTTGCTTTGGAGATGTCATATCAAATTGAATTAGTTTTAACCAGGTCCAACTGCAGCGAAAGAAAATGGATGGATGGACAGGTGGAACTTGTATTAAAAGTACAGTGTGTGCTCACATGTATTTTACTTCTTCTGCTTTCTCTACTTTTACAACTAAACTCTCCAGACCTTTGCTTGCATCTGCAAAATCTCACTAGTGTTTGTGGGCTATTCAGATTTAATAGCATACTGTCAGATGAAAATTGAGCCTCAGTGGGGCACTCCCACATTCTTCATTGCCACAAGTGTGCATATCACGGCTTGCACAGGCCTGGGCCAGCGTTTAGAATTAAGCCTACCCAGAAAGTTAAATAATGTTTGTCATGATCCAGGTTTCATATTTCCCACCACTAATGCAGAAGGGAAGAGGTGGAGTGCATTAAGATGACCCCAGATCAGAGCTGGCTGTCAGTGTTGGCTAACAGAGTCCCTGGAGAGCTGCTGTTTCTATTAATTCCCCCACGTTTTGGCTTGCTGACAGCAGCTGCTTGCATGTTCAGGCCTGTCCACAGGGAGGTCAGATTCTATCTCTCTGACACATGAACTCCCTGTTCAAGCTCATTGCTACCCGTCTTAATGGTGGTTTGCAGTGATGCTGAGTCGAAGGAAGCGGGCTCTGTGTATATTGATTGAATCAATAGTTGTATATGGTGGGGGAATAGCAGGAAAATTATATCACATCTCAGTGGTGTACATTGAGATAGAGTTATGGGGAAAGAAAGGATCAGATCTCAGCGGGCCAAGTGACAGAATATTATATTGAAATCTCAAGGCTATTTTTTTTTTTCCTGTCGTGTCAAGCACACTTATTTCTTTTTGTGTATGTGAGTTTGGTCTGTCAGATGAATCTTCGAATCAGCTGGGGAGCTTTGGGAAAGACTAGTTGTTTTTGAATGGCTGCAATCTGCTAGATAACACTAGCACACAATTACAGGACTATCTGTGGAAACTGTATAACAGCTTGGTGAGTTTGGTGGTTAAGTTATTTTTGGGTTGGAGGTCATTGACGTGGTCAGTGGGGCTGCATGTAGGTGTAGGTGTGCCTTTATCTTATGAAAAAAACATTAGTCATGTTCCCAGTTGAGGTCAAAACAAAGTATTGCAGGCTTTGACTGTTACTCAGAGAGTGCCATTGCTCTACTTGCCTTTTAGTGGTTTTTGACAATGAGCAGCTTTACTCATTTAAGACGTAAGTAAAAGTTTAAACCTCTGTCCAAGTTCAAGCCTGACTCATTCAGCAACGAGCAGCTGTGGTACTGACCTACCCTCTTCTTTTCTCCATTGGCCCTATTAAAGTCCTGTCTTCCTGTGAGCTGTAAACTTGGGTTAGCCGAAAACACTAGTGTGTAAAGTGCATCAAGCCACTATGAGTTTCTAATCCATGAGGGAAGGATGTGTAGTGTGACAGCCTGCTGTGTGAGTGTGACAAGATGACTAACAGATGTGTGTCCTGTTGTTTACCAAGACCTGTATCTATAAACAGGAGCCAAGTTGTGTTTCCGTTATACCAGGATAAACTGGGAGCAGAGTTAAATATAGTTACAAAGTCAGTATTGGGAGGAGGTCAGGTTGGTTGGATAGGTCAACAAAACCTCAGGCTTTGAGACCAAACATGTACGTATGCTTCCTGTTTCCTAAGCGTAGTAAATGTCGTTTTTCTTTTTTCTTTTCCTGAGTTATGGCCATGATTGTTTCCTAACGTCAACCAAGATTACGTAGGCTTTTTAGCCTTAAGGAAGTAGTTACTTTACCCAGACCACATTTTTAAAGCAAACTATTACATTTCACATTTTAACCTAAATCCCTGACCTTTTGCCAACCCTAACCAGGTCACGTTTTTTTCTCTCAAACTCCAACCATAGTGGTGTCCATTCTTGAGTGGTTTTCTGTTCAGAGAAGTGACTTGTTTTGTAACTGTTTTGTGAGACACTACCACATTCCCCCCCCCCCCCCCCAATGAAAAAACTTTGTCAACCATTGCCACACAGTCAAACTTAGTGTAAACATTTAAACTTAAAGTTTTTGAGGTTGAATTTTAGGTGCAGGTAATTGGGAGGCAGTGGTTGAGCAAGTCAAAGAGTTGCAAACAGTGTAACAAAAAAATGCCATATTGATTAAAAACAATATAATCTCTTCCTGTACCTCCTTTAGAGATATATATTTATAGAAGGTATAAAAAAGGACATTGCTACCATAAGGTCACCTATTGGTTGCTTTAAACCCTTTTTGAAGCCTTTTGAGTGTTTCCTTCATTGCTATCTTGGTTGCAAAAAAAAACAAAACAGATGTGATGAGGACAGGGGGTCTAACTATGGTACTACACACTCACAGGCTACTTTGCATAAATCATGGTGAAGTATAGAAAACTCTGTTCTTGTCATCTATGACTGGGAATCCATTCATAAACTAGAGAACACCAATGTATATAATTCCATACCCTAAACTAGCTGTTACTTTGAAATTTATTATTACTACAGCGTCCTTTTTTTAAATTTGTTTTATTTGTGTTTTTTATGGATTGCATAGATTAGTCTACAAGCAAACAGTTGACCTTCACCACACACCATTTTTGCTGTTGTGAATAGGAGGATCTCTGAGACAGACCTTAGAGATGGACTGTCTTCTGTAAATACTAATGTGTGACTGTCAGTTAGGGCAACCACTAATAACTGTTGCCGTGTTGATCAATCTCTTAATGTTTTGGTTACTCAAGTAATTAAGATGATTTTTAAAATGATAGAAATAACAAAGATACACTTTGTTTGTGCAGTCCGAGTTGACACTTTCAGATAGGTTTTGTTTAGAAGCGTATAGCATATAGATTATAATAAAATAAATGAAATTAAGACAAAAAGTGTTGGTTTTTGGGAAGCTGGAATCAGATATCGGCTTGAAGTTTTTTGAAATGACCAATTATACAAGTTGTCATTGGAGGAATCAGTAGTTCCTGTAAGTACAGTATAATGTGTGAACTAATCACAAACAAAACTTGTAGAAGATACTGTGCTGCTTTTGACCTGATTGTACTTTGTGTATGATAGTTGTTGTGACAATAGGTAGACAACATCACACTAACTCAATCTGTTGTCTAGTTGTTTGTGCCAAATGTTTAATAATTATGACACAATCATGCACCTGTGCATATAGGGTCTGTCATGTGTGAACAGAGGTAACTTTTCAATGACAAAACTTAATGGGAGTTAAATATTCCTTAGAAAGACACACTCATCAAAGTTGCGTCTTCTGTGTGTGTGCTTAAAAATATATATTTGGGGTTAATGAGTTCCAACAGTTGCACACTGGCATCAAAAAGACATTGAGACATTTTCCATTGTCTTAATATCATGTGTGATACGTGTACTGTGGACAGTGAGTTTTATATTCACAGAGCCTGGGGAAGTGGATTCCTCACCTTTTATCTTAATTTTCTCTGACTTTGTGCAAGGGGTGGTGAGAGGGTTTGTCTTATGTACACACATCTCTCCTGGCACTAAGGTTACAGTCTGACTCACACTGCATGTTGGGGCAGGAGGGAGTGTAGGATCTTCAAGTTCAGATGTAAAAGATGGGATAAAATGAGAAAGACAGGGACTGGACCAAGAGTGAGAAGGACTGCATCCACACTGCTGTTTCTTTATACATCACTGTTGAAAGTACTTCAACAATACAGTTCTTGATTAAGGAAATTCATTTTGTTGACTTTTGTCAGACCATCATGTTTTCCACCTTATCAGTGTGCAGCAGTTATGTAAAGATGGCTTTGTGATCCACATCAGCAGAATTTAATCCTGAAATGTAGACTGAAAACAAACAGATTTACTTTTGCTGTATACTTGGTGTCTTTTTATATTTGCTACTTTTGGTTAATAGTCCTTCCGGTTAGTCAATAGAATTAAAGCAGTATTTATTTTTTGCCTCATTATAAAAGCTGTGGACACTTGCACTGAAAGAGAGATGTAGAGGGAAAAAAAGTGCAGAAGAGAAGTATGGAATTCCCAGTGTTGCAAGGAAGTTGTTGTTATAATGGGGAAAATGTGCTTTAATGAGGGAAGATGAGACATTAATGGGTGACCAAAAACACAGTTGACAAATGAGAAAAGTATAAAAGTAGAAGGTAACAGAAAGTCAAGGGTTGCGATGAAAGACACTGAGGAAGCAGTCTCTTTGGCAAGCTGCAGCGTCTTGAATTCTCAGGCTTATCAGAGGGAGACAGTGGTTAGTGGGATTCACACACACACACACACACACAAAAAATATACCGGCTAATAGATGAAATAGAACTGGTTTGTTTACCTTCTAGACAGCATTTGAACATCAAAAGAGATGTCTGCATGTGTCTGGATGACAGACTAGACTTCATTAAATGCACACTGACACACACTGCCAAACTCATACAGTGTGCACCTCGGCCCTGTCATGTCATTGTGCTGTTGTCATATTCAGAGTTAATTTTGTCTCATTCAAATCATCTGGTGATTTTGTAAGCGTAGGCCAGTGTCACTACAGAGGAGCAAGCATGTTGATGATCAGTCCGATGTGTCTGAGGTGGGAGCACAAAAGTGAAAACATAATGAGCCTTCGTGGTTTGGGATCTTGTCTGTTAGAGAGAGATGTGGTGCAGTTTTAAAGTGAAACAACAACAGAGCTGGTATTTGCTCATTCTTGTGCTAATTATATGAGCAGAGCAGGTAAAACTACTCTAGAAGCGTGCTAAAAGCACTTTATGGACGTGTCTTAAACAACTTTACTGCTGCACACTTTGCAAAGATGATATGGAGCTGCCAGACACCTGAGCAGAACCAGGGAGATCTTTTCATGAAATTAGCAGTCAGTATGTTGCTTCATAATAAAAGTTTGAGTGCACAGCTACCTTCCAGAATACAAAGCACGCCAGGCTACAGAATTGTGCAGTACATTTTTCCCTCCTACAAACAACCTGTCCAGAGTTCTTTGGGACTGGATTAAGTAAGACAGGTAAAATAACTAAAGCTGAATGGACTTGAGCCTCTTATGAAGGTTCTGGTTGTTCTATTCTGCACTTTAGTGTGATTGCCTGCTCAATGAAATCGCAGCACAGGGGAAACCCTAACTAAAGGGCATGAGTGTGAAAGCACCCACAGAGGTTTGTGCCTGCTAAACTTTTGTTTTGGTAGTTCCGTTCTGATTCCTCTCGTTCTCAAATAATAATTTTGTAATTTTCTGTTTATTTAGCTACTTATATTCTCACATAATCAAATCAACTGTGTGGTTTGTATAATTTCAGAACTGTAAGAAGTTCATCTTTTTTTATGCAATTAAAAATCCAACCCCGCCTCAAGGAAATCAAACTTTTTAGAAAGTTATGAGAATGAAGAACACCAAGTTTTCAAGGTAGGAAGCTGAAAGCTAAAATGACAAATGAATGTAAAACATTAGATTGATATTGTAGGCGTGATTTAACAAAATGCGTCATCACTTTGTTAAATGAGCACACACACTTTGTCATTCACTTTCATGTCAAGTATCACACCTGGGTCACCCGAGACAGTGATGTTCAACAGGACTCTGTTCAAGACGGGTCACAGAGAGTTTATGTGTGTTGTCTGTCTGTGTGTGGTTGGCGTCTCTAATGACAGTGACAAGTCTGCTTCTTCAGGATTGGGTTCAGGATTCCTGTCATTGTTTGATTTACTTGACTGAAAGGGATTGCTGCTGTGAGTCATGACTGAAGTCTGTTTGTAGACAGTAGTAACTGTGTTGTTGTGCTTACTTTGTTTGGACCTTAAAAACAAAAGAGTTTAGTGTCCTCGCTACTGTTGGACAGTAATTTCTTAGTTAAGTCACATGGTGATGTCATCCTAATATTGTTGCATTTTTGTTGAGGGTATCATTGGTTGTACAAACAATAACAGAATTTATTTAAGATCCTGATCAATTATAAGTCTAGTGTATATGCCATGCCTGAAGCTTGGTGTTCATCGTGCTTCTGTTTTCTGTTCCTTTAAAGGAAATAAACAGAATACTGACTGTAGAATTCAGGCTACTTAACCATACGTTAATAGATATAAATATATTTATGCCATTGTACATGACTCTGTGTGCGTGTGTGCATGTAGTTAGTCAGCTTAGAGGAATGCTCTTTCAGACTGCTGGGGCCTTGAGGAGGGTGTGGGCTGCTGTTTGGTTTGTGGCTTGCACCACGGGTGGAAGGGTTAGAGACACAGCTCTGCCTCGACTTGGCCCTAGCCTGTCTCACTATCTGCGGGGGAGTGCACATGCAGAAACACACACACACACACACACACAGACGTGTTCTCCAGACAACAAATGCGCCTTTGTGCTCCACTGGCCACTGCCACCACCACTGCTGCCGCTGCTGCTGCTTCAGGTGCTAGGGTAAAGCTGGGTATGTGGGGGAAGGTCAGCTGATTGGAAGGAGTAGGGGTTTTTAAGCAGGGAGAGGAAGTACAGGTGAAAGTCATAAAATACAGAAATTACGCAATGACTTTTCAAGGAGGTTGTGTGATAAGTGTTTCTTACTGAAGTTGCCATAGTCGTTCAGGACTTGCTGAAAACACAAGAAACAGGAAAGAAACATGAGTCTTTCTTGGCCACAGGGCCACAATTTGTAAGGTTTGATAGGCTGAAACATTTTATCACGATAAGCGGTGACTGTGAGGTCTTCTTACACTTTACTGTCAATGACACCTGAAATAGTGACACGAGAAACTTTGGGCAGAAACATGATAAGAAATGCTTTAGATATTGTATCGTGTGTCTAGATGGATATATTATGCTATAATTGTACCAAGTGTTGGGAAATGATTATATGTCTTGATGCATTCTCAATCATCCAGGAAAGTAAATCTCCAAAAGTTGGTTCTGTTCATCTGTAGCGTTTTGTGGGAGAAATGTTTCGTCACTCATCCAAGTGACTTCTTCAGTCTCAGCTGACTGCAGTTTTCCCCAATCTTATAAACAGTACATTTGCATAATGACTGAAACCAGTCCACTGATGGAACAATGGGCTGGGAGGTCAGTTCCTTAATCTTAATTATGCAAATTCTCATGACCATTGATCAACAACCACTGACCAAAACCCACTGATCAATGGCCATGAGTACCATTCACAGAGAGTTGGGGAATGGCTGCAATCACAGCATTGTGAGATGGCGAAAGATGTACCCTTAGGGCCCCTCCTCGATTCAGAGATGGACTTTCCCTTTTCACGTAAATGGCCTCCTTGACTCCGCGCTCAAACCAGCGTTCCTCCCTGTCCAAGATGTGTACATCCTCATCCTTGAAATAGTGTCCACTGGCCTGTAGGTGTAAATAGACTGCAGAGTCCTGGCCTGACGAGGTAGCTCTTCTGTGTGGGTGAAGAATTTGTCTGACAGACAGCTCACCCAAACAGAGACAAAACATCCTTGCTAAAGGGAATTTTGCTGTCACACTGAGACAAATCCCGCTAGTGGAGCTGATCACAGCCACAGAAACAGCAATTTGCAACAACAATATTGCAGAAGTGGAAGCAGAGCAACTATGGAAAGTTTCGGCCTGTCTCAGCAATGCAAAGCCCCCAGCATCCAACATCACCATGGAGGAGAGGAAGGCACTCACATCACTTAGTGATGACAACAACATTATCATCCTTCCGGCAGACAAGGGTAGGTGCACAGTATTGCTAAACCAGAAAGACTATCATGAGAAAATTTTGTCACTACTCAGTGATGAAAATGCTTATGAGCCCCTGAAACGAGACCCAGGAAGTGGCTACAGGAAGAGGGTGATAGACTATCTGAAGCAGTTGGAACAAGACAAGGCTATTGACCGGACCTCATACCACAGGCTATCCGGTTGTTCAGTCTGACGTCACTAGCCGTGTCTGGGTCTAAACTCCGCTGCAGGTCCATATATCAAACGATCACTATGGCATTACTGAGAGTCGAAAAACTGTCTAAAGTCTTTCATCTTTAATAAAATGATCAGCGTTCTGCTCTACCAGGTGTAACAATTGAGTTTAACATCTAGGCATCCATGAAAACGGAATTTATGACATTTAACGGAGTTAGAAGTTAGCAGGGAGTTAGCTCGCTAGCTTCTATCTAAATACAATATAGCATGTCCTGACTGTGGGGTTTTGGAAACAAATTAAAACGTACAGCTCTGTTATCACTTCCAGCATAAATGAAGACAGAAAACTAAACAGCAGTGACGTTTGTAGGGTTACTGAAGTTGGGCTAGCTGGTATATAATGATGTGCTACGTGACTGCTAGCGACACAGCATAATGTTAGCATAATATAAACAAGCTAACTTTTTTTCCACTCGATAAAAGTTACCGTGAGTGTTCTCGGTGGTCAGGAACAAATGTAATCGCATGGCAGGATGCTTTAAAAGGACCAAACTTCAGCCAGGAGAACAACTGAGATAATCCATCCACAATACGAGGTTAGTCATTCATATACTGCTGCATGGGCTGGGCTGTAGTTACATCCCAAGGTTTTAAAAACTGAGCTTAAATAAATGATTAGCGGTAATAAAAGCCGAGGGAGGTCAACAGGGATCACTGATTGTTTTAGGAGCTTTTTGAGATTAAATAGAAGAAAATACATAACATTAAACATGTTAACAACACAAAAGCCATATTAAACCAGACTACTTTAGACCCGGAAGTAAGATTCGTTGTGTCATCACTGAACAACCGGATACCCAGGGGAGTCCACACCAAGTCTGTATGGTTTACTGAAAATACATAAACAGGGTGCACCTTTAAGACCGACTGTCTGCATGATCGACTCTGTCACCTATAACATCTCCAAGTTTCTGCCTTCCATCCTCAACCCGCTGGTGGGCAGCTCTGAACACCAAATCCAGAACAACCTGGACTTTGTTGAGAAGGTGAGAGATGTCATCATGGAGGCAGATGAAACCATGGTCTTGTACGACGTTACATCTCTCTTCACTTGCATCCCAGTCACGGAAGCGTTGGAGGTAGTCTGTAAGAGATTACAGGATGACACCAACCTCAGCAACAGGACCACTCTCAGCATCGACCAAGTGTGTTTGCTTTTGGAACTGTGTCTTCATTTCACCTACTTCACATACAAGGGTCAGTTCTACAGGCAGAAACATGAGTGTGCCATGGGCTCCCCAGTTTCACCCATTGTGGCCAATTTGTACATGGAAGAAGTGGGAAAGAGGGCTTTGCTATCCTACCCTGGAACACCACCAAGCCATTGGTTCAGATATGTGGATGACACCTGGGTGAAAATCAAATCTACGCATCAAATTCACCAGGGAGGATATGAAAAGTGGCAGGTTAGCCTTCTTAGACTGTGAGATTTCCATCAGTAATGGGGGACATCTAAAAGCTGATGTGTACCGTAAACCTACACATACGGATCGGTATCTAAGGTTTGACTCTCATCATCCACTGGCGTACAAACTGGGTGTCATTACGACGCTACAATACAGAGCGAACACCATCCCCACTGACACAGCGGCCAGGGAGGCAGAAGAACACCACATCAAGAAGGCCCTGAGTAAATGTGGTTATCCCAGCTGGACATTTGTCAAAGCTGGAAAGGCACCTAAAGAAAGCTCCAGCCGATCCAGGAGAGAAGGACAACCGCTGCCCAAGCGAAAACCTGTAGTGATCCTGTATGTATCAGGAGTATCAGAGCAGTTGAGACGCATTTTTTCTAAAAGTCTCTGTGGCTTTTAAACCCCCAAAACACGCTGCGCCAAAAACTGGTCCACCCCAAGGATCGGATCCCCCGACACAAACTGAGTAACATAGTGTACGCTGTTAAGTGCCAAGAGGATTGCCAGGATTTATACATCGGGGAAACCAAACAACCTCTGGCGAAGCGGATGGCACAACACAGAAGAGCTACCTCGTCAGGCCAGGACTCTGCAGTCTGTTTACATCTACAGGCCAGCGGGCACTCTTTCAAGGATGAGGATGTACACATCTTGGACAGGGAGGAACGCTGGTTTGAGCACGGAGTCAAGGAGGCCATTTACGTGAAAAGGGAAAGACCATCTCTGAATCGAGGAGGGGGCCTAAGGGTACATCTTTCGCCATCTTACAATGAATTCTAATCGAAAGCCTAATAAAGAATAAGCAGTCAGGATAACAGACAAATATCCAGCATCTTTTAAACAATTCTGACATGTATGAATTCGAGCACACAGGTTTCTAACTTTGGCGAGGAAAGCATCCAGGGTTCACGGCACACACATGCACCGTAATGACCTTAATTTATCTTAGTTACCCAGTTCTGAGCTTTAATTATATCATCATTTGGATTTTTGCCACTGAAGAATCAACAAGTTAAGGTCAGTTGTGAAATTTGTGAATTTTTTTTATAGTGGAAATTTCTCTTTGAGGGATATCAGGCTGACACAGCATGGGGGTATGTTTTTAAGAATAAACATTAATTTTTCATGAGAGGTAAACCAGCCTACACTCTGCCCTTCCCTACGAAAAAATGCAACTAGACTGTAGAGAGAAATTTATTGATGACTTGCATCTGGAATATTCTCTGTAATTCATCATCATGCTTCAGAAAGAGAGAGACATACTGCTCTGCTCATTGACTGTTTGCAGTAAAACTAATGGCTCCCAGTCCTCCATTGTCTCCCCAGATTTTTGGAGTCCAGACTCTGTTATTTGTCGTCTAGCCCTGCCAGTCGTTTGTCTGCTGGTTTTGTATTTCACTTTAGGCCCTCCTTCACTGGTCCCAGCACACTTCAGCCCTATGATATCACCTATGGGCCAGACACCCCCTCCTTTCCTCCTTCCTCCACCTTTGTTAGAAATAGAGAAGTCTGATGGCTTTTCCAGAGAGAGTGGGAGGTTGGTGTGTGTCTTTGTGTGTTTTTCCGCCCGAGCCTCATCACTGCTGGACTGCTGCAAGTCCATATATGTTTAGACATCAGTGATTAAATGTATGTAAACTAAAGCATTTGGATGAAGACAAACTCAACTCAAGAAAAAGGTCATTTACAGCAATTTCTGATTGTTCACTTAATTGTTTAGGCTATAAAATGTCTTGTTTTGTAGCTCAAACCACTTTGCAAAACATGAAAGTTACCAGACTTTACAACCCATGAATGTTCAGAGACTTAGCTTGAAACTGAAATAACTGGTCAGCTATGAAATTAGTTAGCTAACACATTTCTATTTGTTGACTAAAAAATTATTATTTCAGCTGTACTAAGTACACTATTTAATTCAATTAAATTTTATTTATATAGCGCCAAATCACAACATAAGTCGCCTCAAGGCGCTTCATAGATGCAGAGAAAAACCCAACAATCATATGACCCCCTATGAGCAAGCACTTTGGCAACAGTGGGAAGGAAAAACTCCCTTTTAACAGGAAGAAACCTCCGGCAGAACCAGGCTCAGGGAGGGGCGGCCATCTGCTGCGACCGGTTGGGGTGAGAGAAGGAAGACAGGATAAAAGACATGCTGTGGAAGGGAGACAGAGGTTAATAACAGATTTAGTCTTGATTTAAAAAAAACAAAAAAAACCATGGTGAAATCTGTTTCTGTAGTTTTTTTTTTTTTTAAATTTGCAGCTGACAGTTGTTTTAGCAAACCAGAATAGATTAACCAACCACAGAAAGTATTATGTGGCAAGTAGGGTCAGATGATATCAGGATATGTAAAGTAAAATAAGGAAAACTTTTTGCAGAAGTGTTGCAATACCTCTAATGTCGACACAGTTCACATGGTTGCATATATTGTGTTTATCTGGATGATTAGAGCATATCCACTACTGGAGAGATTGGGACTTAATTATCCCAGTCCAAATTTGAAATATCTTCCATGTGAACACTGGAGGTTGTTGCATTATTGCTGATGTGGAGATGGTGGCAGAGAAACTGGGCATCTCAGTTATACATGAACTTCTCTTCCAAACTCTACAGTGATCCAGAATCGCTGCTTTTCTTACTTTATAATATTGCCTGCCCCGGTCATGTTGTGAGCTGTATTTTTAGCAGTTGGCATAAGTTTTTCAGGACATTAGTAACCACACTCTCAAGGAATACCATTGTGCACATGTGGGCTTGTAGTTCAAACAAGTATATTAGTGAACTAGCAATATGTCTGTGAAGGTTCTCAGTCATCCAGGTCATCGTAGTCAAAGGAGCTTGCAAAGAAAAGCGTCTGGACTTCTTTAAGTTACTTGAAGATGTTTCACCTCTCATCCGAGAAGCTTCTTCAGTTCTAAGGTCAAATGGTGGAGAGTCCCAGATATAAACCTAGTGGGAGTATCCCCCCACAGAGGGACAAAGGACCCCCTGATGATCATCTAATCGTCTGAGCCAAGGTGTGAAACTGGGTGTGGGTCCCAATCAGCCAGAGTTTCGGGTGAACTAGCAATTTAGAAATTTGTTATTCTGGATGATCCTTCGTGGATTATTTAATTTTCTTTCAGTTATCTAAAAGATAATGCTGCATTCTCCCTCGTATCGGCTGGCATTGGCCAAGGAAGACAAAGAGACTTTACAAAGAGGTTGGTTGCAGAGACAGTCCAGATTGTAACCAACTTTATTTTCCCAGTTGTGTTATGCTGTTGACTCTGTGTGATTCTGCAGTTTCAGATCCTTAAACTGTTGGGATAGTGAAGGATTAATCTGTGATGACGCTTGCACAGAAACAGCTACTACAGGGAAAAGCAAATTAAACAATTTTTCGCTTCATCACAGGGCTAACAAAAAATTATTTAAAGGTCACAGACTGCTGAGTTAGTCGTGTCTAACCGAAGGTAGAATTGGTGAATGATTTGTCTCTTTACATGTTGTTGTTGTTGTTGTTGGAAGGCACCAGCCTCTGCTAAATGTCACCAGATTGTAGCCCTGTTGGTCGGGGTTCAACAGACTAGCCACAGACTTTATGAACGGCACAAAGGCCATATCAGCCCAATAGCCCCTCACCCCCACCGCCCTCATCCCGCACTCAGCACTGCAATGGAGGCTGTGAGATCAGGATAGTGGGACAGACGGAGGAGAAGGAAAGGGGGGGTTTAGGGGTTCAGTCACAGACACTCTGAGCTACCCTGAGCTGTTGAGATGGTCTGGCAGACCTGTTGTGCAGCTGCAGCCCTCCTTTCTTTATCCATCACCCACTTTGTCCTCTACCCTTGCATGCTTTTAAAGGACAGACTGTGACTGATCCTGATCTTTGTGATGTGTTTGCAGGCACCTTAAAATGGTGAAAATATTCTACTTTTAAAGTTAAACATGCAAGTTTAGTTACATAGTTAATAACCAGCATTGGATGAGAACAATTTTTTCTCCAAGGCCTTCAGTTTCTAACTGTATGTGCTGGCATCTTCTTAGCGAGGTAAGGCTTTCAGTAAGAGAGTAAAAAAAGTCCATGTTAAGCCCACAAGGAAGGCGTGTGTGTGTTCAACACTTCTCGGACTGTTGCCAGCCTGGACACACACACAGTGTATATGTTTGTGTCTCTGAGCGTAACTGGGTATGCCTCAGGGTGTTTGTTTTGCCCCCTCCCCCTTCCCCAGCTTAGTGAAGCTCAATCTGCTCTGTCTGAGTCAGCCAAAAGCGCACATATTCAAAATTTATGTATGTACTAACCTTCACAGCCACTAACATCTGCTTATATATTTTTTTTATTTCACTACTTTTGCTACACTGGCAAATGCTAAATTAATGCATACTTCAAATGTAAAGTTACCTTAATTATTTTATATCCCTTCTGTTCTTACATTTCTCTGTACGTGTGTCCATCTGTGGAGCTCTACCATTCACGCAAACATACATGCTGGATGGATGTAAAGCTCATGTTCAGTCTCAGCTTTGGATCATGAGCCAAAATGATGTTGACACATTTACCCCTCTGGCAAAAATCTATACCTATTTATCCCTTTATTTTTAGACATCAGTTCCGGTCTATATTCTGAGATCAACATCAGCTTGCATGAAAAAACACAAATATTGCCCCAGATTTCATGGGGCAATATTTGGGGCAGGCGAACTGTAGGCAAAGGAAGAATACATATGGATCTGAATCACTTTATTTTAAATTTTGTGCTCCAGGATTGGCCTTGCTGAAGGAAATGCTCCCCCTCTGAAGTTAACTTTCAGCTGAATTTAGTTTTCTTTTTAGATAATTGAATTATTACACAGCCAATGTTTTTTTTTTTTTTTTTTTTTTTTTTTTTAAAAACCAAAAATCCATTATAATTTTTTCATTGTACTTCCTTCAATAGAAACCTGATTTGAGGATTTTCTTGATTATGTTATGTAACAGCAAAATATACACCCACTGGTTTTATTTGATTTTTTAAAAAGAGTTATCTAATACTTAATGTAGTTGATAGATTTAAGAAATCTTAGCCATTTTTAACAAAATTTTATTTAAAATTTAAGGTCAAATTAACCTGTAGAGCTAGAACTTGATAACCAGGCCAATCAATCATGGCTTTTCAGGGGTAGGCAACTCCAGGCCTCAAGTGCCGGTGTCCTGCAGGTTTTAGATGTGTCCTTGATCAAACACAGCTGATTCAAATGGCTAAATTACCTCCTCAACATGTCTTGAAGTTCTCCAGGGGGCTGGTAATGAACTAATCATTTGATTCAGGTGTGTTGACACAGGGTGAGATCTAAAACCTGCAGGACACCGGCACTCGAGGCCTGGCGTTGCCTACCCCTGGTTTATAGCATTATGGTATTGGATATACTGTAAAAATAGAATTATGTTGTGATATATTGTTAAATGTGACTCCCCTAGCTTTGGATGCATTCACTGTCAATAATGCTATTCATTCATTTTAAGTGCCCATGTTCACTTTTTCAATTCACATTTTGGTTTTGTAGATAAAATCAGTCAGTGCTGATTTGATTAGTTTCTGATCCTGTAGAGAGAAGCTGAAGAGTGAAAAATGTCCTGTATAAAGTCTTGAAGGCCCCACCCATGGACTTCAGATCTTCAGTTTGGAACACACACGCAGAGGTCAGCCCAGCTGGGAATTTGGGGTCATGATTATTCTCCCCTCAGCTACCTCCTGCCTCATGTCTGGAGTATTTTGAGGTCCAGATCATTTTTTTTTTCTTCAATATCTGAGGTTGGCTGTTTAAATAGAGCTACTACTGCCACTAAACAACAAACTGAGGCTTGATGGTTTCACAGGAGTGGTTTTTGCTGTCAGAGCAGGGTTTCTCATTTGTCTCATTCAGTGGGCCATCGTAAATCTCTGAAGTGAGTCACTCTCATTGAGCAGGATATAATGTGTCTTGACTTGTCTCATACGCAATACTGTCTGTTGCTGATAGCGTTGGTTTACGTTTAAATCATACAAACACCTTTGTAGGAGAGTTAGTTGACCTTGCCTGTCAGCAGTGCAGAGTAATGATCTAATGCTTGTTTACCCTCAGTTGTTCATCTGCTAAAGAAGAGTTTGCTGATCCTATTCGCTGACCTTTGTTCAAGTAAAATTCAACCTGGATCCCTTGTTTATTGTTAATAATTTATATAAAAACTGTGGAATGTGAGCTTTTTGTTCCGGGTTTAGAAGAAGCGAAAGGGTTGAGAACCACAGAGTTGAGCTCAGTAGCTATCGTGGACTAAATGATTCATCACAGTTTGAAGTACACTGACTGTGATTTGGTGCTCTCCCACATGTATAACCTATCTGACTTACTCTTCATGCAGAAACTGGGTGATAAACTCTCTGGTGTAGTAATAGAGATAGTGAGAGCTGTGCCCATATAAGTAATTCACTGATTAATTTGGTAATTAAACAGCAGATCAGGTGACAAAGAAATTACTTTCTTTTATGTGGAAATTGATGTTAGACATAGATATAATCATTTATGATGTAATGGACTATAATGATGTGGTGAGTGTGGTGTTTGGCTGAGGTGCAGCTCTGCATAGACTGTTTGTGGCAAAGAGAAAAAACATTGGGGAGTTTATTTCTTAATTTACAGCCTGTAACAGCAAGAGGGCATCAAGTCTCAGTTAATGTTGTTGATGGGTAGCAAAGATTGATGCAAACTAACGTGATTAGTGGATATACACTATCAGTCAAAAGTCTGGACACGCCTTCTCATTTAATGTTTTTTTTATTTATTTTTATTAGTTTCTACATTATAGATGCGTACTAAAGACACCAAATGTATGAAGCAAGATATATGGAATTATGTAGCAAAGAAAAAATTGATTAACTCTAAAAATGCCGTATATTTTATATCTTCAAAGTAGCAGCCCTTTGCTTTGTTGACAGTGCTGCAAACCTTTGGCGGACTCTCAATGACCTTCATGATGTAGTCACCTGAAATGGGTTTTCACTTCACAGGTGTGCCTTGTCAGGGTTTATTTGTGGAATTTCTTGCCTTCTTAATGGAGTTGGGAACATCAGTTGTGTGTTGTGCAGAAGTCAGGTTGGTAAACAGCTGACAGCCCTATTTGACAAGTGCAAGAATCCCTGTTATGGCCAGAACCAATCAGCCATTTCAGGTGACTACCTCATGAAGCACATTGAGAGAATGCCAAGAGTGTGCAAAGCAGTAATCAAAGCTTTTGACTGGCAGTGTAGGTGGGCAGAAACTTGACAAGTGAAACAGCATCAACTCACAACTACTGCCAGATATGGTTTAGTATTACTCTTTTAAATCTCTTGCTTCATTTTTCTTTGAGGTGTATTTGTATGTATTTGTAAAACAGCTGGCAGCAGTAGTAGGTTCATACATTTCAGTTACTAACTAAACAGTTGTAGCTTCTGTATTAGGAAAAAAAATTCCCCAGTGCCTGAGTATGCTTGAGTAGGAGGTCAACTTAGACCAGGATGGACTTGGCACAAACTTTGATCTGCATCTGATTTCAGTTCTTGGTTGGGAGGTGTTGAGGCTCCTGTCAACAAATCGTGCATTTTTAAATGAGAGGTCTCGGGCCTAGGTGGGAGATAATTGTCCTGGTTATCCAGGCTGATTTGCCCTGTGTCTTATTGAGCAGAGGAGAGTTCAATATGAATCTCTTTCTCCGGCCTCTGTGAATGTAAGTTGTGATTACACATTTCTAGTACATATGTGCCCACTCCAGGTCAGGGATGAGTTACTACTACAGATGGAGGAGTTGGGGTATCTTAGGGTCTTGTTCACAAAAGAGGGGAGAGTGGTGCTTGAGATTGACAGAAAGATTGGAGCGATGCTGTATCAGTTTCGTTATGGTGAAGAGAAAGATGAGCATAAAAATGAACCTGTTGATTTACTGGTCAGTCTATGCCTCAACTGTGGTCACAAGCTCTTAGTAACTGAAAGAACAAGGTCGTGGATCCAAGCTTCAGAAATGGGTGTCCTTTAAAGGTGGCAGGGCTCTCCCTTAGTGACCCATTGAAGAGCTCGGTCATTCGGCTCAGCGTAAAACAGCTGCTCCTCCACATTAAAAGAACCCAGTTGAGGTGGTATGGGCCTCTGGTAGGATGCCTCCTACTGGTGGTCAGTGCTGGGAGAAAAGTTATTTAGTGGCACATGTAACAACCACAAGATCATCATCTCAACACAAATCAGCAATTGCACTGTCTATAGCAGTAGGAAAATCTATGTTACACGTCTAAATAAAACTGGTTAGTTTATACAACATTGTATCATCCAGCCTTTTAACTTCAGGGTGCTAAATCAGGATGACGTAGAGCCATAAAAAAGTGTTATTCCTACACCAAAAGCCATGTGCACTTTAAATATAGAGTAGAAGCCAGTGTTAAAAGTTATATTAAGGGTGTTTTCACAGCTATAGTTTGTTTACTCTGGTTTTAATCAGTTGATGAGTTTGTGAACTTGTAGCTTTTCCTTATGATTTGGTTTGTTTTCACACAAGAAAATTCCAAGTGGACTCCAAGCAAACCAAAATGTGTCACTACAGACCGCCTGAAAATGTTCGGCATGCTTATTGGCCAGATGTGAGCACTAGTGTTTTTTCACAAAAGACATAGAATTAAACTATGAGCTGGCATGCTAAGTTTTTCATTATGTCTCTCAGTAATGACTAAAAGCCTGCTTGACATTTTCTTCTTGTCCTGACTTTTATTACTTCACTCCTTTTTTCTTTCTGGTTTATAAACTGTTGCTTTTGTAACTGTTTATAAACCGTGTCCATGGACTCACAATGTCCATGTCACTGAGACATTGTTCAGCACATATATATACTATAAATCAAATAACTTCAACTGACTATTAGTTAATGCCTGCCTATACATAGGTGATGTCACTTGTAATTACTGCAGTATAAAGTCATATACCCTTTTCCTGGTTGAAGTTATTACTGTGGCTGATATATTATTATACATTATAACTATTTTCTTATTTAAAAAAAAACCCAAACAAAACTGAATGGAAACGGGGACAGTAAGTAGGGCACCAAATGACCAGTAGATTTTGTATGTCTGTCTGAGCCCACACAGTCCCACCCACCCAGTAGCAGACATACCAGTGACATCACATCAGCCCTCTCTCACGATTCAACACATCCACAGTGAAAAATGTCACATTCACGTGCCTACATGTGAATGTGGTTTCCTTGTAGATGCACTTTCCATGCATTTCCTTCATGTCATCATCACTGTTGGTTAATTTACAGTGATTCACTATTTCAGCATAAGCTCTGTGTAACATTAAGTTTTTCCCAAGTTGTTTATTGAATGAGGGTGCGTGGTTAAGTTGTTTAATAGAGGTCTAACAGCAGTCTAAGTGACTTCTTGATGCGTGGCTTTATGCAGTATGGTAAAAGGAAGCAGCCACAATAAGTCATGACAATAAATGCCAACACAGGAAAACCGCAAAAGAAAAGAGGAACTGTGTTTGCAAGCAGACCCCCATAGAATCAAGATTATGCAAAATCTGGCTTAACATTACTATAGATTGCTATATAGCTTTGATAAACAGGTTCTTTCAGCTGCTCTCTTGTTCAGGGGTTGCTCCAGCACACTTGAATTGGCAGATCTTTACACCGGATGCTTTTCTGGTCACAATCCTGCCGGGGATAGATTCCTCCAAAAAGGGGATCTTTTACATGTTGGGTGTTAAACAGTGCACTGTGGAGTCACCCACTATAGATCTTGTTGACTAAATGAAAACTGGTATATTCAGAAAGCAATATTGAACAAATGGTTTTCTATTCAATTTGCATAGTAACCCAGAGATCTTTGTTTGCTGTTTAAATTGCCAGGTCTTTGTAATTTTCTATGTTTAATTCTCAACACTTTTTAAAAATAAAGTTTTAGAAGTTATTTGATCAGACATTTGCTTCGTTTCATAGCTCTCGACTTCTGCATGGGAAACAATAAAAGCTTCTGTCGTTGCTTTCCCAGTTCCAGTATGATACCAGTATCTTGGTTTTGGGTATCTGCCAATACACACCACATCACACCATACACCATTCACTTGCCCGATGTGCCGTGGTTGACCTAGATGAGGCTCAACTGAGCTTTCCGCAGTTGGGCGTGGCCTTGTTTTTATTTAGAGAGTCATATTTGTCCTTCTAAAGGGCTTTATCTTAAGCCTTTGACCCTTACTCTGTGTGAGAGAGTGAGTGGGTGGGACACAGAAAATGAGGGGACGTATGTGACTGTTGCCTCTTGCGTAAGATGTTGTGCAGGGTTTTTTAGTTTTGTTTTGGAGGTTTTTTTTGTTTGTTTGTTTTTTTCCCCTCTGTCAAGGGTTATTGTGCTCCAAGATTACAGCCTTTAACCTTATTATGACAGTCCACAATGTCAAACTGTCGCTCATTACTATCTGCCGGCCTAAATCATCATCCTGCCAGAAGCATGCCAGATGAGTGCAGATGTTATACAACACAATGAAATTCCTTTTAAACATACTGTAATGTCATTGCCGATTGTTTATTATTAGACATGACCTCATATCGCCTCTGCACTAACAGCTGGGACCCTCGTCATGGGGAAGTAGTTGCATAGCACAGTAGTGAGCACCAAATCCAGCATTTGATAACATTTAGAGGACAGAGCAGCGTACAGTGAATTTTTGCTTGAAAACCAGTTTAAAAAAAGAAGAAATATATTTTAGTTGTTCAGGACTGTCAAGGCAAAGACTGTATACCCATAATTTGGATATCATCAAGTACCAAAAATACTGTAACAATTAATCAAAAGGAGCGGTGTCACACAATTACTACTTGATGACAACAATGGATGAGAATATTTAATTTTAGGTTCATGAATTTGTTTTTATAAACAAAAGGTCACAGCAGGGGAAGGGACAGGTGGATCAAACCGTAACCAGCCTCAGAGTGGTAGTACCGACATAGCCCTTTCAGAAAAATGACATCAGAGCCAGATGCTATCAAGAAACAAATTCAGCAGTTCTTCTTTTTAGTAACTATTCTATTTTCTGTTTTCAGTTGGAGGTTTCAGATATTTTTCTGCTGGCAAGTATAAGGTCGTGCCCAGGCACACTTCCCTCTCATTTTAGTCACAACACACACTCTGACACGCAGCAGAAAACAATATAAGCCTACACAAAAAGAAAAAAAAAAGCGGTGGATAACTGGAAAGTCAAACCAAATGTCTCAAACTTATGCTTCTTCCTCTTCGTGTATTTACAGATCTTTGGATGGCCGTCTTCAAGTTTCCCACAGAAAAGGTCTGCCCCACGTCATCTACTGCCGTCTGTGGCGCTGGCCCGACCTGCAGTCCCACCACGAGCTGCGGGCGGTGGAGCTGTGCGAGTACGCCTTCCACACGAAGAAGGATGAAGTGTGTGTCAACCCATACCACTATCAGAGAGTAGAGACACCAGGTACGACAGCTCGGACAAACAGAGTTCTTTCTTTGTTCACTGTTGTGTTGTTTGAAGAAAATAGTTACGTACATTTCCAGTGTGTTCTAATGGGTCTTGGTTAGTGGAATAGGTTTTGTTTTTTTTTGTTTTTTTTTTCTCCCACTGGATGTTTTTATAGGTTTATTTGTATCCACAGGGTTTGTGAAACACCTTTCCTCTTATCAGCTGATCAACAGTTTATTAATTTCTGTTCCAATAAATATTTACTTTATCCATACATGAAATCAGTCATTGCTTTATTACTATATTCTGAGAAAAATACTTTCTGTGTGTTTGTGTCTGTTATGCAGTACTCCCACCAGTGCTGGTCCCCAGACACACAGAAATCCCCACTGAGTTCCCACCTCTGGATGACTACAGCCATTCAATCCCTGAAAACACCAACTTCCCTGCTGGCATCGAGCCCCAGAGCAACTATATACCAGGTACCAGCGTGCCTCCTAGCATGACTCACACAAAGTACCTCCTTATGGTTTATGCTTTGTGAGAACTAGTTTGTAAGGTGGGCTGTTTATGCTGTACTGAAGAGTTTGGTGAAAACTGACTGTAACAGAGAAGGAGTAGTAGTAAAGTACTTAAAATATGAGGATGATGGTGCACGCTTGTGGGTTGTTTGTCACAAAAAAGGCGGAAGTACAGCTCTTGGAAGAGACCTACCTAGTTTGTGATTGCAAAGGTGTGTGTGTGTGTGTGTGTGTGTAATTAAACTAGTTTTACTATAATTTTCCTTTTGAATCTTGAGTTGGATGAAAAGCTTTTACAACATCGTCCCAGGACAGGACCATCAAACATAGGACGTGGGGTCAGAATTGGCCTGACAAAGACTCCAATCTGGTCCTATGGAAAGCTTGGAATATGTGAAGAAGGGCACAAACATTGGACTTCCTAACTGCATTTTCATACTTTTTACACTTTTTCATACTGTTTAGGGCCTCCCCTTCTCTTTATATGGAGAGATTGGGCAGCTGCATGACTGGCCCACATAAGGTCAAAGCGTGCTTCATGTGGGCCACAATGTACAATAAGTTTGGTGTTTCTGTTTCAAGATTAAGCTTTTAACATTATAAATAAACATACAGCCACATTTATAATGTGGCTGTATGTTTATTGTCAACTGGTAGCTGTTGAAGTGTTATTGATCCTTTTGATTTACTTTTCTTTTGGCTTTTCTGTTCAAAAGTCGAGTTCTGATGTATTGTGAGAGAATTGAGAAAATGGCCTTTTGACTATGAATTTAGGAAGGGATTTACTTAAGCTGTTTTTCAACAGGTTAACGATTATTAAATTTTAAACACTTTCACTCATTCACTCACCGACTAGAACCTTCTCACTATTTAGGAAGTTCTGTGTAGGTGATTGTACGGTCACTCTTTGCGTCGTTAATTATGTTGTACTTCAGAATAATTAAAGCACAGCAGGCCAACTGTAATAATAGTAGTAACACATACTGGATTTAATCAAATTATTAAATACAAGTACTTTTGGGCTACTCTCATTCCTCATCTCTATCTGTTATTTTTCCCTCAGTGCAGCTACAATGCTTGGTTAGTGATCAGGGGCCACCAACATTTCAGTATGAGTGAGTGTTTGTGTCTTTGCTTGTCTCAGAAACACCTCCACCAGGCTACCTCAGTGAGGATGGAGAAACCAGTGATCACCAGATGACTCATAGCATGGACACAAGCTCCCCAAATCTGTCACCTAACCCAGTTTCACCCACACACAATAACTTGGGTAAGAAATGCGTGTGTCTGTTTGTGTACTTTTCTGTTTGTCTGCCTTGATTTGCAAACAAATGTTTCAGCAGCGTATCTCCCCAGTGGGAATTCTCTGTTTGGTTTAACTCATTTCTGTAAGAGGAAACCAGATGATGAAAGAAGCCTTTGTGTTCCCCGCTCACCATGTGAACTTTTGAACAGGTCAAGACACCACGCAGCCCACACTAACATCAATAACAATATCCTTGGTTTATTCTATCAAGACGGAAAAGCGCCAGGAGGCTTGGCTGGAACGCAGTTGGTGAAATAATAAAGCAACAACAGTTTCATTTGGCAGTGCTGTCCGGTTGTGTTCTGGACTTCAAAGCAAAGGACAGAATGTTTCTCAGCTGGTAGAGGGGGACAAAAAGGAGCAAATTACTAGAAACAGTTGAATTTACTGAAGAGTACCATGGACAAGTCCAACTGGGCTGCAGAATCCTTCAAGTGAGGGTTGAGTTTCCACATTTTGTCTGGTTAAAGCTTCTGGGAAACAGTGTATGGGTTTGACATTTTGTGACGCAGGCTCTCTCCGTGTTTTTGTTGGTTTTCTCTTTTTTTTTTTTCCTCTGTCTGCAGCCTCTCAGCCCTTTTCTCCATATATTTGCCTCTTCTTTGTTATCACTGCTCTTAATGTATGTTTTCTTTACCATCTGAATAATTTTCTGTCTATTAATTCTGTGATTTCTGTCTTACTATTCTACTACTTTGACTTTGAGAATACATTCAAACATTGCATTAGTTTAATTGTTCTGCACTGTATTAGCAACAGTATTGAACTCAGTTCTTTCCTTTTTGGGGTCCTCCTCTGTCTCAGACCTCCAGCCAGTGACGTATTGTGAGCCGGCCTTCTGGTGCTCTATTTCTTACTATGAGCTGAATCAGCGAGTCGGGGAGACCTTCCACGCCTCGCAGCCCTCGCTGACAGTGGACGGCTTTACGGACCCGTCCAACTCAGAGAGATTCTGCCTGGGTCTTCTGTCCAATGTCAACCGCAACGCAGCTGTGGAGCTGACACGCAGACACATTGGTAGGCCTTATGACTCCATTTGGATAATATCTCCTTTGCCTTCTCAGAACACTTTTATTCACTTGATTTCTTGAAAGACTATTGGCTTATTAACAAACATGATTACGTATTGCTTTAGACCTGTTATTCAACATTGTACTTTTAATTATTGTTGTTGCTGACTTGTTTCGGCTCTCTGCCTCTCACTCTTTACCTCAAGGTCGTGGCGTAAGACTGTATTACATTGGTGGAGAAGTGTTTGCAGAATGTCTCAGTGACAGTGCAATCTTTGTCCAGAGCCCCAACTGTAATCAACGTTATGGTTGGCATCCTGCTACAGTCTGCAAGATCCCTCCAGGTATGTGTCCAGCTAACACTGGGAGCATCGAGAGACATACAGGACAGGGAAAGGGAGTAAGACAAATGAGTAGGACGGAAGACAGTGCAATAGAGAAAGACCAAAGTTTACTTTTCACAGAATTGGCAGTTCGATCCCCAAAACTTGTGTGTGTGTGTGTGTGTGTGTGTGTGTGTGTGTGTGTGTGTGTGTGTGTGTGTGTAAATGGTTGAATGTAAAGTAATTTGGGATTGAAGTGCTATATGATTCCATTCAGTTTTCCAAAGAGAGGCAGAGGCCAATATACACAAAAACAAATTGATTGATGATTCAGAAATGATTCCCTGAGGCTCAATCATCAAATGAGGCTACAACACATCGCGTACCTCATCACCAGCCAGCCTGTCAATGTCTCCTTTGGCTAAACTGTGGTCGGGTTAAAAATAAGGTTTTTTTCCTTTCCTCACTGGTCTCTTTATTTTTACCACATAATCGGTTTGGATTGTTAAAAGCTTTCCCCAAGCACATCTGTAAATGTTAACAGTTTGTTGTCTGAAACAAGATGTTTATACAATCATTGCAGCATTTAGTTGAGTCAGTGACGCATTCAAGTACACATTCCTTTAATTTGGCTGTTTTCATCCAAGTCACTGCAATCTGATTCGGTAGGACCACGAAAGATATTTCTCCACTTTTAACACAAGTCTGTGTGGAAAGCCATCAGATTAATAATGTTAGTTTGACTACTCTCATGTAAGATAAATTTAAATTGTTTGTTTTGTAGAAGCTAGAGATCAGCTTCATCTTGATTTTTTTTTTCTAGCACCTCTAATTGATCTATTGTTTGTTGTTCTCATCAGGATGTAACCTAAAGATCTTCAACAACCAGGAGTTTGCTGCACTGCTCGCACAGTCAGTAAACCAGGGCTTCGAGGCTGTGTACCAGCTCACCAGGATGTGCACCATCCGCATGAGCTTTGTGAAGGGCTGGGGAGCCGAGTACAGGTAAGCTGCAGCTCTGAGTTAATGCTAGCCACTTTCTCGTCTCCTGTTTCTGCAACAGTGTAGCAGTGTAAAATCCATACGAGGTCTGCATGTAAACGAAGACAATAGTCACAAACAGACTGTGAATTACATCCCACAATCCACCCGCCCCCGCTCGCTGGCATGTGCACACACTGGTGAATCCGGTCAATGATGTCACAGAGCTCTCGTCTATAGAAACGGGCCCCAGTTGGCAAACCAGACTATTTTTAAGCAAACACACATGTGGTGTGTCAAAAAGAGATGTCAGACTTTCCCTCTTCCATTCCCTCCCCTTTTTCCACACAGTCTGACTCACTGATAGTAAGAAAGGAAGAGATGGAATTAAAGGCAAGCAGATGATTGGCTGAAAGTTGGCCGTGCTCAGGCGGTTTCCACAAGGGAGAAACCTTTGAGCTGGGAGTGACTGCTCAGCAGTCCTGTCCAGACCAAATGCTCACATGTGGAGACACTTAAACACAGGATTCAGGTTACTGGAGTAGCCAGGCCCTCCTTCTCTACCTCCACCTTCACCTCACTCTCACTGCCTGTTTCCATTGTTGGCTGTGTCTGTTTAACTCTTTAGTCCCTTGTGTCTGTTCACTTCTCTCTGCTGTGAGAAAAGCAGTAAAGGAAAAAATGTTATGGCCCCTTTTTTGTCTTTAGTGAGAAAAAAAAACTAAAGAAAAAGCTTAAGAAACTGCATCATTTTGTAGTTTTAGGTTTTTTTTTGCAGTTGCTGCAAGTCTTCCAAATGATTTCTTTATTTGAACTGTACAAATTCAAGAAGTATGTGTCATTGATTAGAACTACAAATACATATCTTAAGAGGTCAAAATCAATAGTTGCCGTTGTTGGTTTTTCAGTCAGTAGAATTTTTGCATTCTATCTTTAGTGACACAGTGTGTTAAAGTGTAACTCAAAGAAGCTGTGAAAGTTGTCTGTCTTACATCAACACTGTAATGAAAGCAGAGCAATGTGACTTTGTAAGTTTGCCCACACTCTTTAACAGCTGTGTCTGTTTACCTCACATCCCTTTGTGCCTCTTTGGTCTCTCCCAGGCGACAGACAGTGACCAGCACCCCCTGCTGGATCGAGCTGCACTTGAACGGGCCCCTGCAGTGGCTGGACAAGGTGCTCACACAAATGGGCTCCCCGAGTCTCCGCTGCTCCAGCGTCTCTTAGGGAGACCATTCACCTGCTCATTTCCTGTCAATGACTAGAAACACACAAACTGCACACGGACGAGAACGGCTACACAAGTACTGAAAGATGACGAACCCCCTCATTCAGCCACTGTTACTTTGTTCTTCCTCCCCACCAGCTGTCAGTAGCACTTTTTATTTACTTGTCTGTTTTGAAAGGGGCCGAGTGCATTAAAACAGTTAAATGTTAGAAGGATCTCTAAATTTGACGTCTGTAATTATCCTTTGTTACCTAAAGGACTGAAGTTATTGCTACACGAGCTTCTTCCTGTCTGGTCGTGTTTGTTTAAACATTAGTCTCATAGTTTTTACCTGTTTTGTACAGATGTTAAAGAAAACGGCTGATCCAAAAAAACATTTTAAAAAAAGATTTAATTTTTAACCATTACTTTTGAATTTGTAATGCATGTGTATGTGCATGTTAAATGCATTTTACATGATTTTGTTTCTGTTTTTGGGCATTTAATACTTTATGAAAATGTGACCCAGTCAGATGGCTTGAAAAAGAATTGTATAGTGGGAATAGTCAACCAACATTTATAAAAAATACAGCGTGAAGGAATGGGAATATATTTCTGTCTGGGTGAATAACAGGATGTTTTAGCTTCACAGTCAAACTTCAAACGGAAACAAAGGAAAGCAAAGCTTCAGTCAAACTTGCTGCCATTCAGGTGGTTCTTAATCAAGTGCTGATTTGAACTACTACCTGAATCACAGTTACATATCTCACATGTGGGATCATTCAGAGTGGTGCACTTTTATAAAATGTTGATTCTCCGGTAAAGTGTTGTTGCAGCAGCTGAGGTGGTGCTTTATCAGTGAAATGTATTCTGCACTCATTTCTGGAAGCTTTGCCAATTTATATTGTAGTGTGTCACACATGCAGACTTGAAAACATCTCACATACTGTACATTTCTGCATTGTTAAAGGGGACCGGTTATGCTTATTTCTGCTTCCAGGTTTTTATTGTTGAGCTCAGTGGTCAAAATAATCCTCATTTTTGTCACTCTGATCCTGCATCCAGCAGCTCTGGTTATGCTTTGTCAGGAGCAGACTGTTACCTCCTCTACTCTCGAGGTCACCTTTCTTCTGATTGGCTGACCTTTGCAAACTGAAGGTTTGAATAGGAGGCGCTTAAGAGCTTTCTGCTTGAGATTACCTATTGTGTGCTATTACAGGATCTGAAGTAATGGCCATGTTTAATAACAGCATGCAGCACTGTAAAGGTACGTGTGTATAACAAAAATATAAAAGGTCCCCTTTGAACTGCAGATTGAACAGACTTGTTTATGTATCTGCAGAACGCTTTGAAGTGCAAGGGGAGCAAAGGGATGCCTTTGCTTTCGCTGATATTCTCAGCCATACATAATATTGGTCTTAAAATTAGCCATGCTGACTTTGTGCACTCAGGACTGTAAAAGAACAAAAAAAAAAACCAGAATAATATACAGAAACCAATGAAAAGAGGAGATGTATGACCTTTGAGACTTTTTAGTCTATTTTGCTATCAATTAGGTTTGTAACATGATACAGTGGAAAATAACTGCTGGCAGGTCTGGGGGGGGTAGTAGCCCTTTAAATATATATATATATTTTCTTAATAATCTGTGAGGATAAGACAGTTTAAGTACAAAGCACAGCTTTTAACAAAGGGACTTGTTGAGATAAATAAGAGGCATGTAAATACCAATAGCTTCTCAAAATTCCCTTTTTCTTTTTTTTTGTCTTTTCTTTTTAGGCCTGTACATATAGTATATACGTGTGTTTTAATAATGTGGCCATTAGCCTTTATAATGTTGATCGTTTTGGAAACAGAAGAAGAAAAAAAGATCAAAAACTGAAGAAAAACAAATGTTGGGAAAAGCGATGGCAGAAATAGAAAGACAGTCAAAGCTTTAGTCCCGTTTCCTTTCAGCCACCCACTGTGATGGAAGTGGAACCATTTCCTTCTTGTTCTCTAACACTAGACAAAGACTCAGTGGGTGAGCATGAAAAATATTTTAAATCTTTGTACTGTGCTTATTTACATTGTCCAGGCTCTTGATGTTAACAGCAGCCCAGTGGTGCTAGTCTTTAACATTTTAGGGACTGAAGAGTAAACAACAAAGGCCCGAGAGTTTACCATCAACGCTGGTAGATTTTGATCTCTTTGGAATGATGATGACTTTTAAACCTGCAAACTTTAGTGGGATGGTTTCAGAAACAGTAGCATCTACCAATCTGAGACGAGCCAGCTCTTTGTAGAGCTTCTAGTGTCCTCGAATGCAGTAGTCCTGATTCTGATGGGCTCATAGTCATTGTATTTACCCGGTAGGGATTATTTTTAAAGCAAATTTGTCATTTTTATACATTCTGCTTGTGTTTAGTTTAGTTTTGTTTGTTTTTTTTATCCCCTTTGTTTAAATCTCACCCTGTAATCGCTATTATTAGTTGTGATTTCTGCTTCTGTGCTCTGAATTGGTCTTTTTAGATGTCTTGTACAAAACCCTTTTATTTTTCTCTGCTTATGAAGAGTTGATGTGATGCTTTATATTTCTGTGTATTATTGTTGTTTCGAAAATAAAATATATATCTTGTGGTGATACGTGAGCCTATGTGCTAAGTACGAAAGAAACTGAGGCTGGGTGGAACTAATCTTACATGACAAACTGCATCTTTATTTCTTGACTGTGCATAATTATTCAAACATCGGAACAAATCAACATTATGAATCACAGTTAGCTGAGTTTTGTAGTTAAACGAGATTTGCTCGCATGAAATGTACTTAAAGCCCTTTATTAACATTTCCTTCAGTGTGGGGAATTCCTTGTCTGCGGTGGATAATTTCATACTGTCTTCAGAAGCAGACAGAGACGGTAATTACAGGCCCACAGCAGCCCTCTCTTGTTTCTTTACTTACTGCTACGTTACGAGCTAATTCAAACCATAAACATTTGTGCCGTCACAGAGGCGCGGCGCGGCTTTGAACATGAAGGCAGGCTTTGTTGTTGATGCCCTCAAGGGGAAAAGGGCCGGAACAAGCTGCTTGTCGCTGCAGAGACCTTGCTGCTGTGGTGACGAATAGTTTGTGTGGAAGGACCAAAGCTGGCTCACAAAAGTCTGCTGTATGTGCATGCATTTGAAAGGCAGTCAGCGCAGCAGTGAGGCTTCATTATTAATTGTTTCTTCGCGATTGTATAAGAGGAGACAGACAAAGAGCTGAGTGGATGTCTGTCTCCACCATAACCTTCTACCTGAGCAGGAGAGCAAAGTATGTGATACAAAATGAATTTGTGCAGACAATTAAGCCCTCTGTTAAACATCCTGTTTCACATTTATCTGAACTATACCTGAAGGCAGATAATTATAAACTAGTTTCAGGTCAAACCACATGAAAAACTTGAATGGATTAATATAGAAACTAGAGAGTGCTGCTTGTGTCTGAGCACTGATAATCACTTTTCGTCATGATCTGATTCTGGAACAAGTCATTTAAAAAGAAATGAATATGTGTGAGCGTAACTTAGAAAGCTTTTTTGTTTGTTTTTAATAGTAAATTTGCTGATTGTACAGAACATACAGTTGAATGGAAAGACATTGAAAGGACATTCAAGAGACGATATAAAAATCAAAGGTATGTACAATAGAGGCAGTATTGCAAATATAGTAAGACATGGGCATATAATATAGATATAAATAGAGCAGTTTGTGACATGTACATGGACAGTGGTGCGAATGCTTGTAGCAAAATGCCAAAAACAGTCGGCAGCATTAAAAGATTTGAATGTACTGGGTCCTTGTGTGGAACCAGCTAACACAGAGTTGTGGTAGTGTGTTATAGGAGCAAGCCATCAACACAAGATCCATGGAGGCTGGGGTTTTCCACACCAGGCAAGACCTCAGGTGCAGGCTGTGTAAAGATGCCCCTGAGACAATCCAGCACGTAACAGCAGGGTGTAAGATGCTAGCAGACAGGACATAGAATGAACATCATGACCAAGTATACTTGAACATCTGTGCAGAGTATGGCCGGGAAGGTGAAAATGTGACTACCAAGCTGGGCGAGTGGCTCCAGCAGATCCCAGGAACAACATCCGAGATCTCTGTCCAGAGGAGCGCAGTCCTAGGAATAGCAAAGATACTGCGCAGGACCCTCAAGCTCCCAGGCCACTGGTAGAGCACCTGACAGGGAAATTTACATTTTTTTAATGTGTAAAAAAATAAAGTCTTCACAGGGCTTGCTAACCAAGCACCTCAATAAAAATAAAAACCCTGAAGATCTGTCAGTCTGCTGGTGTAAACATTCAGATGTGTTACCACAGTTATCCCAGGAGTGAAGAGTGACTATCCAAACAAATTCACCCCAAGGTCAGACCATGTTCAGCGAAACTACAATACCCAAGAGCTGCATCTCAGACTCTACAGGGCTGTGTTAAAAGGTTAAAGTTAATGGAATTAAAACTACTGCTTCTTTGAGTCTCGTGGTAGCACGGTTTCAGTTTACAAAAGAGCATCTGAACAAACCACAAAGAAATGTTACCTGTAGCCACCAAGGTTGTGGTGGGACGTTAAGAGAGCTGTGCCCACAAACCTGAATGAGCGACGCTGCAAAGAAGAGCGGGCCAAAATGAGTTTATATGATTTCATCACACACACAGAAGAAGTGCACCCGCAATGAAATGAGTACCCTAACAGATATAATAAGCGGTCACAGACTGGAATATTTTAAGACGTACTCTCGGGTCGGTAATAATAAACAGTTTTAGCTCAACACTGCCACCTATTGCTCGCACAGAATAATAGCAGGCCAGATACATTGTTCTATTGATTTATTTCAATCTTTTCGCCTTTATTTTCCATCAAAGAGGTGGAGTGTGCACAAAAACATCACACGCAATGTAGAAATAATATTTTTGTCTCGATTTATATAAAACTGATCAGGAGATTTTGCACTTAACTATTAAACCTTTGAACTTAAAACAGCTGGACGCAGTCTGCTCGCGGGGCACGGCAAACCACGTGACTTTATCAGGCGGGAAAACAAAGGGCACTTACTTTGCATGTGATAAAATTAAGACTTCAGATGTTGTTAGGGAAATGGATCGTTTGGGGCTGCCTGCTTACAGATAACAATGATTAAATGAAGATGAATACGTTCAGCAGAGAGAAAGGGCTCGGTACATCGCCCAGCACAGCAGAAATGAGGTGTCCCAGTGATTTAGGGCGCAAAGATGGGAACAGATGAGTGGCATCAGCTCCGTCTCTGTGTGAAGGTCACCGTGACGCAGGTTTCGACAGTGTGAATGTTTGTTGGTAAACAAATCCATCTTGACAAAGGTCACCATTTGTTTCCTACTCTCCTTTTTTATTACTATTATCAGGGTTCGTACGTGTGCTTGAAATCCTTGAAAAATGCTTGAATTTTAATGTTGCCTTTTGAAGGTTTGAAAAGTGCTTGGATTTCAGATGTTGTGCTTCAAAGTGCTTGAAAGTGTAACTGTATTTCATTCACCACAAATAACTATCTGATTGAATAGTTTTCTTATCAGATAGAGAAATAAAATGAGTCGCAAAATGTAGAGGCAAAATTTGTATAGGTATGAGTGGCTAACATACCTGTAGGGTGCTGTTTTAATGAGTGTTTGATGGAAAACAACAATGGCGGAGTTTGCGCTCTCCAGTCGCATGATAGGTGAGTCCTAGTAAATAATTTTCCAGTACGTGTACGTTACACATGCTATTTTTAAAAAATTATGATTATTTTGCTAGCTATCAAACTCGCTGGAGAAATGACTGAAATGCACTGAGTGTGATGCAGTATGGCAGCGCTATTATGGAATATGCTGTGAACTTAGCTAACATTACTTAGCAGTGATATCAGTTACTTTGCTCAAGTGAAAGCTTTAAACATTAGCCTGATACATAACTAGCTAACTTAAGGCTTTCTGATTAACCCTCTGGGGTCAACGGACCCAGAGTCTCCATTTCAACTTGGGTGAAACGTGCGGACTTCAAACTATACACCAGTGTTTAAATTGTGTTGATAGGCCACCTAAAACCAGTGATTTTTGTTTTTAATAAAACAGTGGTGTTTACTCCGGGAAGAAACTGTTAAAACGGCATTTTCTAAGGAGAGCGCTAGCAAACACGCTTGAGTGAAAAACAACAGTTGTCACTACCCGATCCGTACCGGAAACCCGATCGGTACCCCGCATGCGCGAAAGGTTTCTACTTCCGGTCGTAGTGTTTTACGATAGTTACAGGTCAGAGTATCTGTTAAGATGTTAAGAATAACAAGTATATCTTAAAATGTTTGCAATAATGAAGCATTTCAGTACAATGTAGACAAAAATAAAAAGATAGTTACGGATCAGGACTCCCCGATCCTTACTGCGCATGTGTAAAGTCTGACCGTACAAATCCAAGAGCACCTGGCTGCAGCCACTGTGGAGCTTGCTCCACTACAGGTCACTCCCCCGGATGTGTTACATTCTTCTCTTGGCAATGTTTGCTTTTCCTCTCATAAGTCTATAAATACCAAAATAAGATCTCTCTTTCAGGATGCAATGGTCTCTGTTCCATCAGCCATATTTTATTGGGCCAATTTTGTAACAGATATTGAATGGAAAAAAGTTTGGACTTTACCACAAAGGTTTTTCTTGACAAACAAAATTAAAGAGATTTCTTTTAAGTTGATTCATAAGTTTTACCCTACCAAACAATATTTGTCCAAATTTATGGCTGAAATAAATGTAAATTGTACTTTCTGTCAAGAGCAACCTGAAACAGTTTCTCATCTGTTTTGGTCATGTAAATTTACGTGTAAATTCTGGAAGGATTTCCACAAGTTTATTACTGACTTTGTTCTCCCTAATCTTCAACTGTACTATAAGGATGTTATCTTTGGCTATTATAATTTTAAAGACAAGGACAATGATGCTTTCTTTTTTATAAATTTGGTTTTATTTTTGGCAAAATTTCATATACACAAAAGCAAAGTCCTCGGCAGAAAGCCTGAACTTCTTGTATTAAAAATGCAACTTGCACAATATATAAGGACAATCTCCTCATCAAAAAACACGAAGGCTCTCAAGACTGTTAACATCTGTAACCGATTGAAACTGCTAACTTGATTTTGGCTCTTGCAAACTTTTGTTTATTTATGTTCCCCTTAATTTATTTTATTTTTTGTACTCACTTTTGTCTCACTGTCTTTGTCACTCTTTCTGTTCCTCATTGTACTACCACAATGTTATCTTTTATGTGATCCCTGTTTTACCTGACTGTATGTCTATAATGTGATAAATAAAGTTAAAAAAAAAAAAAAGAAAAAAAAAAGACCCTTCTCTACAAATCGGGTCTACCCGATCCGTACTGCGCATGTGCAGATGTTTTCTTCTTCTTCTGTTCGTTTAATGGCAGTGTACTCCCCAGTGTACGAGGATACCGCCACCTGCTGACCGAGCGAATAAACCCTATTATAAACTGAATTAGCGTCATTACAAACGTGTGTTAAATTTGATTTAGCGATAGTCGAGTGTGTTTATGCTTGTCTGTGCCATTCTTCTTATTTTACGGCGCTGTTGCTCAATCTGGGGACGCTCTCTGTTGAGGAGAAAAGCATGAATTTCTTTGTATACGGATTATCCATTGTTTAAATGTCCCGGGCAGTCGAAAAGGAGGCAGAGCTGTTGAGAAATGCTAGGAGCTAACTGGGCGCTAACCGCATCATTCAAATATATTGAATGTCACAAAGAGAGGAAGTGACGTAAGATTTGCGTATGCGGGGTACCGATCGGGTTTCCGGTACGGATCGGGTAGTGACAACAGTCATTGGTGAAAAAAGAAAAAAACACTCCTTCCCTATTGGTGGAAAAATGTACCATGTCGACCAATCAAAAAAATGATATGGCAACATGTGGCATTTGGTTGTTTGGGAAGAGAGGGACGTTTTAGGAGTGACCGGCGAGAGAGAGAGAGGCGGTTTTGATATATGAGAAATTTGTGAGGTTTACCGTGTTTGGAGTCTCAAGTTAGTGTGTTGTCTTGTGTAGTTAGTGTGTAGTGTAGTCATTGTTTTGTTTTGTTTTGTGTGTCAGCTCTACTAGTGAATGTGACAGTTGCTGCAAAAAAGCCACCAAAGGCAGATTGCAGTGTAAACGCTGAGTGACACACCTGCTGTCAGACCTGCAGGTTTATCCCTGTGCTGTTCTCATCTGTGTTAGAGTGGACACAAACTATTTTTTGGAGTTGCATCAATAATTTGTGTGCCTTCTTATTTGATGCAGAACACCTGATTGTTCTGTAAATAGTTTTAAATGGTTATGTAAAAAACGTCTGAGCATTTTTAGGTAAATAGTACCATATAACTTTGTTGTTTGCAAAGCTTGTGCATATTTTTAAAAATGTACAATTTCTATTTGCATTTCAAGTTATGAAAATGATTCGTTAAACATGCCTGTGGTTTTTACAGTCAAAAATATCACTTTCTACTCGTATTTTAAATTTTGTCTGAATTTAGATAAATTGTGCTGATACAGTATGTCAAAATGAGAAAATAACAGATTGGCAAGATAAACAGTTTTTAAAGGTGAAATATAGAGGCCAAATCAAAAGTAGTCAAAAACGGCCAATTATACCCTGGAGCCCAGCTTTTTGGAGTATTTGAAATAATGGTAATATGAGTGATCCATATGGTCACAAAGAATAGCCACTTGTTTCTGTGCTACCAAAGTTCCCCGGCTTTCATTCAAAATGTGTTTATCTTCAGCATCTGCACATTAAACTACTTAAAACTCATAAATGTCTTCAAGCTCACACTGAGGCCTGTGGGGCACTATCAGCCGCTCAAACGGTACACACATTTATATGTGTACAGTGGGGCAAAAAAGTATTTAGTCAGCCACCGATTGTGCAAGTTCCCCCACTTAAAATGATGACAGAGGTCAGTAATTTGCACCAGAGGTACACTTCAACTGTGAGAGACAGAATGTGAAAAAAAAATCCATGAATCCACATGGTAGGATTTGTAAAGAATTTATTCGTAAATTAGGGTGGAAAATAAGTATTTGGTCACCTCAAACATGGAAAATCTCTGGCTCCCACAGACCTGTAACGTCTTCTGTAAGAAGCTTTTCTGTCCCCCACTCGTTACCTGTATGAATGGCACCTGTTTGAACTCATCATCTGTATAAAAGACACCTGTCCACAGCCTCAAACAGTCAGACTCCAAACTCCGCCATGGCCAAGACCAAAGAGCTTTCGAAGGACACCAGGAAAAGTATTGTAGACCTGCACCAGACTGGGAAGAGTGAATCTATAATAGGCAAGCAGCTTGGTGTGAAAAAAATCAACTGTGGGAGCAATCATCAGAAAATGGAAGACATACAAGACCACTGATAATCTCCCTCGATCTGGGGCTCCACGCAAGATCTCATCCCGTGGGGTCAAAATGATCATGAGAACGGTGAGCAAAGATCCCAGAACCACACGGGGGGACCTGGTGAATGACCTGCAGAGAGCTGGGACCAAAGTAACAAAGGTCACCATCAGTAACACACTACAACGGCAGGGAATCAAATCCCGCAGTGCCAGACGTGTTCCGCTGCTGAAGCCAGTGCATGTCCAGGCCCGTCTGAAGTTTGCCAGAGAGCACATGGATGATACAGCAGAGGATTGGGAGAATGCCATGTGGTCAGATGAAACCAAAGTAGAACTTTTTGGTATAAACTCAACTCGTCGTGTTTGGAGGACGAAGAATACTGAGTTGCATCCCAAGAACACCATACCTACTGTGAAGCATGGGGGTGGAAACATCATGCTATGGGGCTGTTTTTCTGCCAAGGGGACAGGACGACTGATCCGTGTTAAGGACAGAATGAATGGGGCCATGTATCGTGAGATTTTGAGCCAAAACCTCCTTCCATCAGTGAGAACTTTGAAGATGAAACGAGGCTGGGTCTTCCAACATGACAATGATCCAAAACACACCGCCCGGGCAACAAAGGAGTGGCTCCGTAAGAAGCATTTGAAAGTCCTGGAGTGGCCTAGCCAGTCTCCAGACCTCAACCCCATAGAAAATCTGTGGCGGGAGTTGAAAGTCCGTGTTGCTTGGCGACAGCCCCAAAACATCACTGCTCTCGAGAAGATCTGCATGGAGGAATGGGCCAAAATACCAGCTACTGTGTGTGCAAACCTGGTAAAGACCTATAGTAAACGTTTGACCTCTGTTATTGCCAACAAAGGTTATGTTACAAAGTATTGAGTTGTATTTTTGTTGTTGACCAAATACTTATTTTCCACCCTGATTTACGAATAAATTCTTTACAAATCCTACCATGTGGATTCATGGATTTTTTTTTCACATTCTGTCTCTCACAGTTGAAGTGTACCTCTGGTGCAAATTACTGACCTCTGTCATCATTTTAAGTGGGGAAACTTGCACAATCGGTGGCTGACTAAATACTTTTTTGCCCCACTGTATTTGTATATGAATATTTCATACTTTAAGGCTGCCTGTTTATTTAAGGGAGATGAACAAAATACATTGGAATTGTACAAAATAATATCACAGATGATGAATTCAATAGATTTTAAGTAGATGCTTGTGCATTCTTAAAGTCTTATATGTTGAATTGAACTATGTGATCTATTCAAAGCCTCCCAGTCAGTGCTGTTCTCCATGCCTGTCTGACTGTACATGATGTTATTAGCACAAACACTTTAAAGGTGATTTACTTCAACAATAATACAGACAGCAATGTAGTTAGCAATAAAACAGTTTTATTGGGAATTAACTTAAAAAACAAACAAACATCTGTCTCCTATTTTTTGTCACACAGGAAAAAAGCATCAATTTCTGAGGAGAAGACTTATTTATTTCTTTTTTGGGGGGGTAGTTCGTTTTTCTATTTCTTAACAAAAGGCGAACAAAGGTGTTTAAGTTCACCTAGGATGATTTGCTTTAATTTTCACATGGTCTTACTGAGGTGATGCGAATTGAAACATGCATTCTTTTTTTTGGGGGGGGGGCATGTGCTGGAAAAGCTTGAAAGGGGACCTTGAAAGTGCCTAAAAGTGCTTGAATTTGACCCTGAAAAAGGCGTATGAACCCTGTATTATTATTTTTTAATCTTTCATCTAGGGCTGCACGATTAATCGTTAGAAAATCGCGATCTCGATTCATACTTATGTGCGATCTCATTTCCAAATGACAACGATTTAAAAAAATCGTGCAGCCCTACTTTCATCCCCTTCACTGTCATGTACTCACTCTCTCCCATCTCTGGCTCCTGCCCGACTTCTTTCCACACGTTCATTGTCTGCCTCTCTCTGTAAAGAAAAGCGCAGACCGCGCTATTATCAGCGCTCAGACGCCTCCAACCTGATTGCACTTCCATGGGTGGCTACGCTACAGCTGTCTCTGGACAGCAGCAGGTACCCAGAACTGCATGCCAGCAGAGATGGGCACCCATTTCTCCAACTGGCTGCTGTTGGCCCTCTGCCTGCTCGTCACCCTGCGTGCAAAGCTAGCCAGCACTCATCCCCCGCTCCCCCGTCAGCTGTGCCACCCTATGCAGGAGAGGAAACTGTCACACTCCCTCAACTGAGTAGACGGTTCATTCAAAAGCACCTGGCCAACACTTATGTTCAGTGAAGAAAAAAACATGCATATAAAATGTTCAGATGCAAGCTAGCTGTGAGAGAATGTTTGGTGTAGAAGGAAACGAGCGAAAAAAGTTTAATTTTGTGCCTCGAAGCAATTTTCTGCTCCTTGGCACTACTTGCTTTTTCTGCCAATATGCTTCAGTTTGTCTCCCGAAGCCAAACTTTGCACTTAAGAGCACAAATATCTGTTTTTCTGTCTCGTGCGGGGAAGTTTCTTTGTTAAACCCTTTGTTATAATTAATAAAAAGTCAATGTTACACAGCGGAAAAGCGCAGGGGAGAGAGTGGGGAAGAAAAGTGGCGGAAAAGGAGGCGGTGAGGGAAACATATTTACTGACATCCATGGGCTGTCACCGCTCTGATTAATGGTGGCTGGAATCCCTGCCTGGTGAAAAGGTGTTGTTGGGGTGTAGAGAAAGCCCGGGCTCTGACCCAGAACTAATAGCATTCGACTTGAACAAGCTGTCCAACCTGAGAGAGTGAGTTTCTGCTGCTGCCAGTGTGCGCTGCAAAGAAGCTGAAATAACAAAAGTCAGAAATGTGGAGGGGGTAGACACTGCATCTAAGTTTACACTGCAGCCTTTGAACTTGGAACAGCTGGCCTCAATGGCGCGTGCCTGGCCTCACTTTGGTCCTAACTTAATACATGAGGAATAGTTCCTCAACAAATAAAAATTTGGGATACTTGGGAATTAATCATTAGACACCATCTGAGGCTGAAAGAAAAGGTGGTTTAAATGCAATAACATGTAAACGTGTAAAGCCTGATTCTGAGAACCAGTATACAAGATTAGTTGAGAACTATACTTTTTATTGCACGGCAAAAATACATTAAGTTCACAGTTTCACAGATAGGCTGTATTGAGACATGGTGCTTAAATGTTGATTCACGTTGATTCACATCAAGTCAATTCTTTTATTATTTATTTAGCCCCAAATCACAACAACAATGGCCTTAATGAGCTTTATACACTAAGATAAAGACCATACAATAATACAGAGAAAGTCCCACGCAATCAGAGGACACCTATGAGCAAGCAATTGGTGACTGTGGGAAGGAAAAACTCTCTTTTGAAAGGAAGAAACCTTCAGCAGGACTAGGCTCAGGGAGGGGGAGTCATCAGCCAGAACTGCTTGGGGGTGAGGGGACAGGACAAAAGACATCGTGGAAGAAATGAAAAAAGTGAGTTTTAACTTTTCCAGTTATGTGATTAGACATCCAATTTTGGTTAAGCCACGACTTTGACTTTGGCCACGAGGGCTCTTTTGTATGCTGTTGACATGAAAGTAGAATGTGGGTTGTCTTGCTTAAATAAGCGAGGCTTTATTTAAGCAAGGTTACATCATCTGCATACATGGTTCAGACCTGTGCCATCCATCCTAAATGGATCATACTAATATCTGGGCTTTTTTGTTTGTTTGTTTTGCATTGTCGATTTTTAACTTATATTTTGGATGCGTTTTTCAGCATTACAGTAACTCCCACTACAGAATTGTATCTGATTTTAATGCAGTGCTCCCTGAAGGGTCACAGCGATTCATTAGTCGTGGTTTTTTTGGCCTTGAAATTTCTCTTCTTTTGATTCTTTTAATGCTGTTATGTACCGTATATAATGAAATCCTCTAACTCTCAGCTCTTTCATGTTGAGACATATTATTCTTAATTTGCTAAACAATTTGCCCTCACAATCTTCAGACTGACAAACCCCCTCCCCGTGACAGTCTTTTTGCTTGAGAAGATTCCCTACCAATTGAAATGACGTGAAAGTAGCAGCTGTGTCCTGGTTGAATTCTCTAAATGCTGAGAAATTGTGCTTCATTGCTTCCTTTCTTATGTCCTTAAGATCCTGATGAATGGGTCATCCTTTAAGAAAGAAAAGGAGATAATTAAGTTTGCCAGACTAACAAATACTGTACTTGTATTCTCTTAGTTACAAAGGCTACAATGTATTTTCCTGCAGTTGCAGTCCTGAATTCTCTTTCCTTGACCTCAGCGAGTAACATACAATGTGGAGTGTTTAGGAAAAGACAGAGAATGCAATCATTGTTTGTTTGTTTTGTTTTGTTTTTTTTTGGGGGGGGGGCTATTTAAATTCAATCTCAGCCTTGCAGGGATATTATTTTACAGTTAGATCGATGTGTTTTGAACAATGACAGCACCACAGAGTATTTTAAGTCAAACAATCTGCATGGGATTTTAGTACCTTCAGCTTTTATTTGAGGATCTTCTGTTCTTTTTCATCCTTAGATTTACTATGTTGAATCACTGCCATGTTTGCATTTCTACTTGTGTGCTGTGTGAAATTGAACTGTTCATGTTGGTCTTGGAGTTTCTTTTGCTGAGAAGCAGGAACAGAAGACTTGAGAACCGAATCAGAGTCTGTGCACGGGCTCTAAGAGCTGCGGAAATGAGAAAAACGGCAGCTGAGCTATTATATGAGGAAAATAAGTGAGCTGGTTACAGTTACAATCAATTTATGTTTGTTTAGTCCTATATTACTATCAAACTGATCCATCACCATTGTTGAAGTCTGATTTGAACGTTAGATTACAGTGTAAGGTAACGCAGTACTATATGAGGCATGACTGTGGCCAGATCTTTGACCCCAAACCCAGAACCAGTGCAGACCGCTCCTGATTTTTTCCACAAAGAAGTATTTCACACAAAGGTAACTTAACAAAGGGCATTAACAGAGCTCTGGGAGAATGCATGGGTCGTGGAGAATTGTCCACAAAGATGAGAAGCGACTGGTCCAGATTGCTTGATTTTACAGAAGCAGATGTCCAGGAGCGGTTTGGGTCCACAGGGTTATGACTGGAGTAGTGAGTATTCAGTGAGGGTCCAGATTATGAGGTTGTGGGAACAGGTGAGCATTCAGCAGCAGGTCCACTTCCACAGCCAACGAGGAGATGGAAGTGGAAGAAGAAGGAATGTTAAATTACATAATACACAAATCCTAAACGGTCAATGTGATATTTTTGTCAATCCCTTTAATTAAAACCAAAATCTGCACTTCGGTTACATGTTGATTGTTTGACCTGTCATTAAACCTGTTGCCTGTTAATCTAACCAGCTGTTGTGAGGTGTCTCACCATGATTAGGGTTTAAGGACTTGATATGGGTTAGTGTCATGAAATTTAAATTGAGCTTATAGTATTTTTTTAAAGATATTTTTGAAATTTTTACAGTAATATGAGGTAATGGGGTTGCATTTACTGTTTTTAGGAAATAGGGGAGTATTTCAGTCAGTACTATTATGTGGGGTATGATGCCACTGCCACCCCTACAGTGTAATGTTTTTGAACAAAGCACTGGGACTGTTCCATTTCTGCATTTTGTCTGAAGGCATTAAGTGAGGATTAGGACTTGGGAAGTGAAAGTAGCCGTAGCTACCTCCCTGTTCTCCTCTTAAAAAATGCCACATAAAAAGGGTCTTCGCTTCAAATAATCTGCAGCATACTTGCCAGGAACATCATCCTGCCGAGGCTGTTTCTTTGCTGAGGGTAACAGCAAGCCCAACAGCTGGGACATAATGAAGCTTTCAGGCACTTGTTCTCCCATCGTGTAGCACCAGCCCCTGTCTGCTTCCACCAGATGTTCCCTGCTTTCCTTCCAAAAGGCTCTGCTGCCAAAATGGGTACGGAAACCAGCTAACTCCACAGTCAGTTCATGATTGTAGGGTGATAGTTGGGTTAATTGCTTGTTTCGTGTCTACTGGGCGATGCCCTGCCACTTTGTTGTCATCTTGTATGTAGCTGGGAAAATTAGTTTGATGGTAACCCGAGCTGCTGTTGTCGGGCTCTTTGGTCCGGAGTCAGCTGGGAGCAGATAAACCCGATGCTATTGACTTACTTTCGGGGGAGCTGCCATTATGAATGACTATTGTCTGAGTTTTGATGGAGGACGTGTCACTGTGTGTCCTAAAAAGCACACAGTCCTCTTTGCCACCAAATCAAATGAAGATGTTAGGGGGACATGGGTGTGACTGAGCACTGATCAGATGCTGCTCACCTCCTCGGAAAACTCGGGAATATCTCTTCACCAACCGCACAGTTGTATGCTCAGGAATCTACCTGCAATGAAAAAGAGGCCTCTGAAACCTTATTAGAGGTTCAAACAAGTTTATATCTGCATGTGTTTGGACATTAGCAAGCTCTATATGCAAACAACCAAATTTCAGGTTGAAGAATTGGTCGAAATGTATGGCTAGTTTCAACTCAATGCCTTCTGAAGTAACAAAAACACAATTCTGTTCCCTTTTGTGCCTGGGTGTGCCGTTCTGCAGTGCATTTCCTGTTAATTGCTTCGTCTGATGTAACCCTTGCCAGTGGAATCATGTTGCAGGCTCACAGAATTAATTGAGACTAGATGTTACATATGTAATTAAATGAACTCGTATCATTTATGCTTCGCTCGGTTCCTGTTAAACTGGTAGCACTCGAACCTCGCTTTTCTTTGGGGCAAATGAAGAAATCTCTATGGGCCATCCTGTCACTGATCAATGCACATTTAGATGTTTAACATCTGGCAAGCCACTGGAAAGTGGCTTCTATGGCAACACTGCGTTGCCATCATCCTCCCATCATTAGCTTTCACCATTGCCCCAGGGTTCATAATGTCGTTAGAGATGCAGAAAAGTGGCGTTACATGGCGTTTCCCAGCTCCTTTTATTGAAGAAGCCTGCTATGCAGCCTGCTTGTCCTATTCCACGGACACCACAGGGAAATAAGACATGACGAGAGCGCACAGACGCGAGGTTTAAAATTTCCTGCATCAAATCTATTTTTTGGGGTGGGGGTGGTGGATTTGGCAAACAAACGGGGTCACACAAGCTCGTGGAAAAAGCTTTTACTGCAATGCTGTAATTTCTGAGGGTGCTTATGGAAAGTGGACTATAAAGGATTTGATGTTGTTGACCCTGTTGGCGCGTGCAAAGATCAGTTCTGTAGATTTTCGGTCCCTCTTTTACACCCAGAGCCTCGGTCCTCTACATTTCCTACTATCTGCCCATCGCTGCACTAGTTTTAATCGAATGTGCAGTCAAAATGATCAGCCACAACGACTGAAATTATGTAGTTGTAATTACAAACAGATGGGAGGCTTTATTTGCACTTAAGGCGGTGGTGTGCATGGGAAATGCAGTGTGAACAAGAATAATTAAGAAGTTAAAGTCCTGTTTTTGTTTTTTTTGTGGGGGTTTTTCCCCAAGTTGTGTTTAAATATCAACACTACGATGTACATTTGTTTTAAATTAACAGTATATTAATGCTTGGCCTGGAGCAGCCCTCACCTTCAAGCCTTTACTGAGAAGATATAGATTTTTATTCTATTTATATATTTATTTTCTGAGACTTCAGTGTGTTTATTTGTTTTGGAGGAAAGCAGTGTGTTAAAGTTGTGGTGCCCCATGCAGGAGATGCTTCCTGATACCTGAGGACTCACTGGGGAGGAGAAAGCAACTCATCAATCGAGTCACATATCACTTTCTGCTTTGTGGCCTCTTTGTGGCGCATATAAAACACTGTCACACAATGGGCACTGCTAACATTTAATATAACGACAAGTTAGACAAATGCATGCTCATTTTGCTCCTTTATGTGGAACTCTCAGGGTTGGCCTTATCTTATGCGGTGTAAAGAACACTGCAAACTCTAGAGGCTGCTAGTGGACTTCAGACTGCATTCAACCTATTAATGAGAGCAATTATCAATTAACTTAAAACGGGCCATTTTTAATCGTTAATTTGGATTATGTGCACACATGTTTTGTGGAGCCATATGGAGCACTTCGTATTTTCTAAACATTCGGATATCTTAATTATGCAGCTTTGTTTCGGAGTGCTTTAGAGTAGCTGCTTCATTGCTCAGACTCCAACTGTTTGCAGTTCACTTGCTGTCTGTGTACAACAGAGGTCACCAGAGGCTGCTCCTGCACGTGAAACCGGCACATCTGCTACGTCTTGAGCTGTGAACCGAAGTTCCCAAAATGTGTCGCAGTTGTGTTTGTTTGTTGTGTAGTGTGTGGGGTTTTTTCCCCCTTCAGCTACCATTCTGATTCAGCAAACCTGCAAGCGCAAGACTGCTTTATTTACGATGCTTGATTTTTATGTATGACAGTTTTGCTGAGAAGAAGAAGAAGAAGAGGAAGAAGGGAAAATGTTCCTCCTCCCCGTCACCCCCGTGTTTCCCCCTATTGATTTTGGAGCTTGGTTGATGTGACTCCGCGCCAGAAGTGTCACTTAGATGAATCACTGTTAGCCCAAGCTGGCACAGCTCAGCACTGGTGACAGAAGGAAGAATTCCACGTGGATCAAATAAATACAGATGTGAAGTAATTAGATGTATTCCCAAGAAGACCATCGCGGGGATGTTAAAGATGGTAGGGATCAGCATTCCCACCATGGTAGCTTTTATCAGTTTAAACAGGAGCAGGAACTAACTGGGTCACAGCCCAGGAGCTGACTTTTATGTTGGAGGGTTGAGCAATAGAGGTGGGCGGATCCATCCTATTATCGATACTAATGCTGCTATTGGTACTGAATCGATAATAATAACGCGATAGGATCAATACTGTTTTTATCCTCTAATTTCAATCTTTAGCCCAATGAACTGTGTTAAAATAATTATTGAAAATGACAAAATATACCCCGAGATCATAATTTAGAGTAGCACAGCACTGGTTAGCAACGAACGGGCTTTCAAATTTGTCATATTAAGCAAACATTATGTTAACAAATCAAAAAGTTTGTTATGGAAAAAGTATAAAAGCATAACTACAGCTCACGAATTAGTATTGTATTGCTAAACCTGGCTTTATATTGAGTTTTTTTCACTGATGGCTACATTTAACCTTGATTCAAATAATATGAGACAGACTCTTATATTTAATTTTCATCCTGCAGGGCCTGACAGAAAGGAACAAAACACATTAAAACGCGTCAAACTCTAGGAAATGTCATTGCAAAGAGAAAGATATGGACCTGTACCCAGCCTACGTATGGCATTTCTATAAAGTCAAACAAAGGCCGTAATCAATTAGATTCCAAGAATGAAGCAAAGTACAGTATCCTGATGGCCCTGAACAGATTGGATTTAGAGGAAAAATGCTATTGCTTTGGTGCGCTGTAATATTGTGAACGGGGCACCGCATCTGGGGTCGGGTGGGGGCCCTCCACCAATTTATGTAAAACACACTTTGATCTTCAACCTAAAAACACATTTGAGAAAATCGCTGCTTTTAGTGCAGCATCTCATAACAAAGGCGGTGTACATTTGCCACATAATACTGCCATTACAATTAATGCCACATCCCTGTGAAATTGAACCCCACTTTTTTTTCTTTTTTTATTCCTCCTCTCGCAATTATAGGCCCCTTCAGGAGGGGACGTATTTATGTCCGGCAGTTAGCAATGCATTGATTTAATACGTTTCTAATCAGGACATGCAGCTCCGGGGCCTAAAATGTTAATTTTTCCTGCTGCTTACAAAGTAGCCTTTGATTTTCTGTCATGCCAGTAATTACAGCATTTTGCCACTAGACAGGGGGAGAGCTTTGTCTCGTCTAATTATGAGGTAATCATTGCTGTAGTGCCAGCATGTTGTTCTCACCTTTTTTTTTTTTTGTTAATACTATTTTGATTTTATTTTTACAGCTTCCAGCTATTACCTTCCCTTCACTGTGACACAGTTAAGACTGTGTGTGTGTGTGTGTGTGTGTGAGTGAGAGAGTGTATATCTGGAGTGTAGTAGCCTAGTGACTGTAATTGTTGTGGTATGGGTGCTGTTAATTACTGGAGTAAACGGTTGAATCACGGCCAGGGCCCTTTGTGGCTGCAGAGTGGCGGGCAGCAGAGGAGAGAGACAGAGGGCTGGAAAATTGTTTTTACCATCTGGGGACCGAGGGATAGAGAAGGGGAAGCAGAAAGGAGGAAAGTGGGAACAGCAGCAGACAGAAAGGCCCAATTGGTGGCCAGAGCCTAAGGGTCTGGGGGTCCATATGGAAGTCAACACTTTGCCTTGCACTTTATTGCACACCTTGCTGTTTTAATCAATGGCAAGCCTGTTCACAGAGCCTAAAGCTGCAGTGGTTGTTTCTCATTGTCATAGCACTGCTTCCACTTTTCCTGCTCCACTACGCCCCAGCACGCCTTACCAAATCTCCGAGGAGCTGTGCGGCAGCACTTTCCAGGTCTCTCTCTCTCTCCAGAAGTGAGAAATGTTTGCACTTTGTGTGAGGTTAAAGCTCCTCTTTGGTAATGATGATTTGATACGCTTTAGGCTCCTGCCTGTGCAGCTCTAATTTCCCAGCAAAGCGGGATAAGAACGGAGACGCCCGCTGCGCTTGGAGTCGTTTCTTAAAATGGACGACACCATTCCATCTGAATTCCATTTGAGTGCTGAACATAATGGGATTAGGCTACAAAAGGCGGCGAGACAGTGGGATATGTGCTAATAACGCCATAAAAGTGCCAGTCAGCAGTGGGCTGGCTCCCTTGAAACCCCACACTGGTTGGAGGCAGTTTAAGCACGTGGTGAGGGATAAAGGCCTGCGTGGGGGGTTGAGTGTTTTATTTTATTACAGAACTCTTGCAGGAACATCAATATTGTATTAAATTAGTTCACTTTTGTGAAAAACAAAACAAAACCCCAGCACACACAGAAAACAGGTGAAAGGTGTTTCTCTAAAGTAGACCCAGTGTGTTACCAGGAGCATCTGATATTGTATAATTACTGTAAAGGACATTCAAATGCAGATTCCCTCTGTTTGAGCTGAGCAACTCCACACTGCATAATACTGGAGTCTAGAAAACCTCAGCTGGTCAGTAAACTGGTCGGGTTAGATTTCTTTTTTTCAAATATAATGTCGCGTTACTGTAATATAATCACTTAAATCAGGTAATGAGTAAAGTAACAGATTACTATTAAAAAGAGAAATTAGATAACTGACAGGACTTAGTGCTGCTGAATCTTTGATTTTATTTTATTTTTTGCTGTGTTTTACTTGCATCTATTTGTGAGTGTAAACAAAAAAAAATGTTATTTTATTTTATATGCTGGAATATGCAGAAAATAGGTTTAAATGTTAAACAATTTCTTCAATCAAAGACTGTTGCACATAATTTAATTTTTGCTTGATGTAATGTGCATACAGTTAAAAGATTAAAACTAATAAAACAAGTTTTTAAAAAGAGACTTTTTCATTTGATTATTTGATTTTATATGATGGATTATGCAGAAAAAATACAATATTGATTTGTAACTATTCAGCTTGTGTATCATGTTGTTAAAAAGTAACTAAGTAATAAAGTAACTAATTACTTTTGAAAATAAGTAATCAGTAAAGTAACTGGAGAAGTAATCATTAATTAGTAACTAATTACTGTTTTCAAGTAACTTGACCAACACTGGTTGTCAGTTTATTTTGTTTTAACGTTGTAAACTCATGAAAGGGAATCACACTAATGACTCCAAACTTTTGAAAATGGCAGCAAAAACATGTAGAGCCTGGATCCTGTTCAGCTGTCAACACGTTTCCTCTGCAGCAACAAAAGAGACTGCAACAAGGGGAGGTGTTTGTGGCAAAAACACCTATTCAACTTTCCAAAACTGCGTTGGTGGGAGATGCATTAACAACATTTTAGCTTAAAACTGATTCCATTGGTGTGGGTAACTGAGACCCTGTTTACATGTAGATGATGAGGTCACAAGTTGAAAGTTAAGTTAAGAAACTGGCAGCCTTTTACTTTAAGACAGGGATGCCAAACACATGGCCTGGGGGCCAGAATCGGCCCGGCAAAGACTCCAATCCAACCCAGTGCACCACTTTGGAAAATGTGAAGGAGGGCAAGGAGGACTTTTGACTTTTGACTTTTAACTCTAACTCTACTCTTTTCTGTTAAATGTAAATGTCTTCATGCGGACAGAAAAGGAGAGTTTCACTGTTCTGGCTCACCTCAGAGCGGTGTGCTGTATGTGGCCCATGATGTTAAATGAGTTTGATATCCCAGCTTTAAGTCTTTAAGGATTTACCCCCATATAATTTCAATAATAGGATAAACTAACAGAGTTTACGTAGAGGTAAAAAAAACAACAACATTTTTTGTAACCAGGCTGTAAACATGCTTGCAATATTAACATGAGAGTGTGAGGAGACCGACTGTGTTTTGAGAGCTCGAATCGCGCTGGATCTTTCACTCTTGATCATATTACCTGGGAGGCATCTTAAAATTAAACATCAGAGATAGAAGTTTTATTGAGGCTTAGCTTTTAAAAATGTTTGAAATAACCTACATTTTATCTACCCTGTGGAGAGACTGCCTTTTTTGTGCACAACAAACCAAATCATCCCTAAGAATGCTGACTGGCGTGTGCCGACACAGCTGCATGATATCATCCAGATGTCTGCATTGTGCAATTAACAGCATGTTCAATGGAAACAGTCCCGCATTATGTTTTCCCTACAGAAGTCAGACTGCAACAGGCTGCACTGACACCATTGCTGCTGTTTGGCTCTTTCTATTACACCCTCTGTCGTTACTTGGATTTGTGATTAAATTTAGCAAAGTGCTGCCGATAGCCGAATTGTCCAGCCACTCTCAATTACTGTCTGGGGAAGGTACCTGAGAAAGCTTAACACAGCAATTAACAACTTAATTAAGTGCCACAGCCATTGTGGCATTTCTGGAGCCATGCAACAAGGGGCATATTGATTGCAGGGGATTGCCAGTTGGTCCCCAATTGATCGCCCAATCGATTGGCTTGGATAGGCACTCCTCAGTGACTCAGGGAAAGGAGTTGGTGTGTGTTGTGTGTTTTGTCTCAGAGGAAGTAGCCGTCATGCCACTGCATGACACACTGATAATGACCTGCCAGACTGGCTGCGTGGCCCCTACCGATCCCCCTGAGTGCAACACACGTGTCTGGTGTCAATCATTCACTCGCTCACTCACTGTCTCTCTCGCTCTTTCACATAAACACACACAAACCGAGGCCTCGGGTCTCTGCCTGAATCCTAAGTAACATCTGCAGTCTATTCATTCTAAATACACCTGACAGGGATGCAGTGACACAAGCGCAGGCATAGCAGAATGGATTGAAAACACTAGATACAGGTATGATACCTGAAATCACAGATACATGTTACTATTAATTTCTATTGGGATGTTCAGATTATGATTAAAATTAGGTCAGAATATCAGAGGCTTTTCAGTAAAAAAAAAAAAAAGATCCAATGGATTCTGTTGGAAGAGTAAAAACAAGCAAAAAATGACTGAACAAGGATGCACCAGCCAGCCTGCACACATTCACACAGATCCAGTGCTCCCCGGGGAGCAGTTGGGATGCAGGATGGGGGCTGGATGTTAGTGAGGGGTGAGGGGGAGGGTGAAGTGGTGGTAAGATGTCAAATAAAATGTCATCTCTTATTGTGTCAATGAAGTAATTCCCTTTTAAAGGCTTGACCCTTCGACCCTGGAGGAGCTCGGCCAATTGCCCAGTGCAGCCATGAGGTGATAACAAATGACTCAAGCGAAGGGGGATGGAGGGGGGTGCACGGTGCGCAATGCTGGACTCACCCCGGGCCGGTCTCGCCAAAGAGAGGATGTGTCCGAATCAATTACAAACCACTTACTCTTTCAGAATCACTCATCCTACAATTTGGTTAATCTACAGAATGTAAAATGCCTTTTTATTATTATTATTATTTTTAAATGATTATTGAACCATTTTATTTTCTTGGGTAACTCTTGGGTAAGGTCCTACTAATTAGCAAGCACCCTTTCAGTTGAACCTCATAACACTCTGTGCATTAGTAGTTTCTCATTTTGCCACTGGGGGGCAGTATTATATGGATGAACTTGAAGGCTGCAACCATTGAAAAACTCTAATTCCTGCTTTGGGACTATGCAGCCATGCTCTGTGGATGGTCGTACAACACGCGCTGTAATGTTACTCGATTTTGAGTGAAAAAAGTGTGTGTGTGTGTGTGTGTGTGTGTGTGTGTGTGTGTGTCAGTGTCAGAGTGGTTGACAGGCTCAGCTCTGCCCGTACCCGCTGCGGTTCCGAGGTGCTCAACTTATGACCTGTAATTACATTGCTACTTTGCTCTCAAATCTCAATAGAGCAGGTTGGTCTCAGACACTTCAATTACCAGTCCTCAATACCTTGCTCTCACATTCCCAGCAAAATCATAATGATAATCCAGGGAATGGACTGATCCAAAGTTTATTGCACATAACATGGAGAGAAAGAGACAAAAGATATGTTGCAATTAAACAGCAAAGAAAAAAAAGGATATAGGTGTTATTCTTATTGTACGGTTTTCCTAGTTATTGTTAAGCATGATTTTCAGGGGGGGGAAAAGATCTGTAACCCGTCTTCACAGATTTGTAAATTCTAGTATCCATTTAAACAGGAAGACTTTTCAATACTTAAAGAAGCGCTTGTGAAAACAGCACGGCAAGGCCAACAACAATACCCCCCACATGTCCCACAGATTCTTTGGAAGCGGTCTGCATCAATTTGCATTCAAACTTGTTGTAAAATAGAGAAGAGCAAAAGATCTATCTATTGGGGCACATTTGAAGGTTGGGTCCAGGTCGCATATGTTTGTCCTTGCATAGTTCTGGCACATTGTGGTGTAACGGAGCCTCAGCTGCAGGATTGCAATTTTTAATGAAAAAGTGGGGGCCCCCCACATCCAGGTAAGACCCCTGGAGGTTGTATTTCCAGGGCTTTGTTGTAACCCACAATGAGGCTGTGTGGACGAGCGCACGCATGTACACACACAGACACACGCGTTCGCGCTCACGCACGCAGATTTAACCCAACAATGATGATGGCTACAGCAGTGGCTGATAAACACTCATGTATTTCCCTGAAAAAAAGCACATTTTGGATGTATCCTTGATCATCTGAAAGACTCTATCAGACATTAAATATTAAATGTCTCCAAACTTTCATTAAGTATATGAGGAAACAGCTGAGGTTATTAAATGCCCACCAAATACAACTTTAGAAATGAAAGAATCGCTGTATTTTTTATTTTTTGGTGAAAACATGAAACAGGCAGTCAGATATTTTAAGGTTCTTTGTGGGCATTCTTTGCAGATCAAGGACAGTCTTATTGCTATTACCTATAAAATATTTAAATATTTTCTCAGTGGCATAATTATAGTCATTTTTTGTACTCATTTAGGCTTAGTTCAAACATCTTCAGTGGATTTCATCTGTTATGGTGAATGGTACAAAATGAATCTGTGTTACTGAGCACTGATTTAAGCTTACAGATAGACGTACTTTACCGTATGTATGAGATCACATGTATCCAAGACGCATCTCTGAGTTTCACCTGCAATAGAAAAAAAAAATGCAAGGAAGCTCATCAGTCAATGAGCCATTGAAAGTGTTTGCTCAGCTGTTCAACTGGACGGCTGATCCTAACGGCCTGAAATAGTCTGCCTGGAAAAAAAAAGGTGCAAATTACTGGCAAGCATAGCAGTGGTATAATCTGTCTTGCGTCTTATAAGAAACTGAGCTCAAATCTGTGCTCTTGTTTCCAGCCAGCTGTTTATTACCATGCGGGACTTACACACACACACAGAAACACACAGAAACAAACACAGATCTTATCTCAGCAGAAAGATTATATTCCTATCATGAGCCAACTCCCCCCCAAACAAACAAACACAAATCTGCTGTTAGCAGTAGTACCACAGGGCGTACTGTACCTGGTGTTATACCTATCAAACTATAAATATGATTAAAAAAAACATTGCAAATCAGTTTACAGTAAGGACAGCAGGCAGCAAGCTAACAGTCATCAGAGACCTATTACAAAATGTACTAGCAGGATATAGTTTAAAAAAAAAAGATGTAAGTGATAAATAATTAAGAGTGTGAATGCTATCCTCTTTTGTTCACTTCATTTCATTTCAATGCAGTTTTACTCACACAATGCCAAATCACAACAACAATCACCCAAAGCACTTTACATTGTAAGATAAAGACTCTACTATAATAGAGAGAAACCCCCAACAATCAAACAACCCCGTATGAGCAAGTTTGGTGACAGTGGAAAGAAAAAACGTCCTTTTAACAGGAAGAAACCTCTGACAGAACCAGGCTCAGGGACGAGAAGCTCTCTAGTTATTGAGGACCTTTTACATGAGGAGAAAGATCTTTCTAGTCCCTGTCAGGACTCTTGCTGCAGCATTTTGGATCAATTGAATGTTTTTCAGGGAGTTTTTTGGACATCCTGTTACTAAGGAATTACAGTAATCCAGAAGCAATAAATGCATAACTAGTATATGTACAATTGTGCAAGACAGCAATCGTACATATTTATTTTTACACATGAATCTCCCCTTTGCACATCGGAAGCCACGATGGGCCAGAAAACACACAGAAATGTTTTTAAGGATGGTAACACTGAACACTTTCACTCACAATAACAGAGCAGACGTCCCTCTTTATGTGGGACAGCACAGCATTTGTATTGCTTGTCCCTTCCGTCCCACTTCTAGAGACTATGTCCCACATTTTTGCCGGCTCTCAAGGACGTGCACTTTTCTAAAGTCTGGATTGCATCAAATGCATGCAAAGGGACGGCTTTTTATTAGCCTGTGTAATGCTATGACCATTTGTGAAATTTAAGAGTTACCAAAGAATCACAAGCTTTGCAGATTTTGGCAAATATGATGAAAATTACCACAAAGAAAATAACTCAGCAGTATATGTGCATAGTAATAATGTTTTTCTCTTTTTTTGCTAGTTATTTTTATTTGTTATTTTTCAGTTTTGCACAGGAAAAAAATGTGTGACACACAGTGCATGTGTGCCACAACTATAACCTGATATTTATGGTCATAGTTATTGCGTAGAATTAGTAGAACAATAGAATTCATAAAATAATCAGATATGGTTCATAAAAGTTGTACTAACATCTGGATGAAACACAAAGACTGTCAATAAAAACGATAGTGAAATGAGAAAATATGAAGACTAATAAAACCATGAGAACAAACTTCAGCTTCATTGTATTCTTATTGTATTTACTTAGCAAAAGAATTATGAAGCTACATTCAGATATAACATATTTAACCACCTGTAGCACAGTTAATGCATGCTACTTTGTCCCCAGTCAAATAATGTTAAAGATGTTTATTAATTTTTATGTTACAGGCAGTAATGCATTAGTCACCTGGCAGGAAGGGCCAGCACACACACCAATGTCACTACAGCTTTCCACTGATTCACCACAGTATTGGGTTTGTCATCTGCTGTGAACGACTAGTATTAAGTGAGTGACAATGGCCCACTTGACATGTTGTCAGTGCACATACTGTTAGCACAATAACATGTTAATATGAATTTGATTTGATTCTACCAAGAAATGTTTTCCAATCGTGGCAGGTCATAAGTCAGGTTAGAGACTATTTTTGAAAATTAAATTAATTACTGAGCTTTCAATTGCTCATACACAGACAGTAAAGGCACTTAGAGATATTATTCAGTGTGAGCACAAAACCAAACCAATGAATTTATCATTTTCATCGTAGCATTTATTTCCTTTGTTACTTTCATTGCTTAGTTCAATGCGTCGGTCTTTATATGACACATGCTCGCTCGCCGTGATGAGTTCTTTCACACAACAAAGGTCAGAGGCATCACTTACAGAAAGAGAAGGACCCCCACAAACACTCAGTTGCTCCTCTATCAATTATTGAGCCGCAGTTGTCAGTTGAAAAGCCAGCCAGACTTTCCGTTGATCTGTTTGATGAATATTTCAGCTGACAAACCGGCCACCTGACACTCCTCACCAGAGCAATGTGTGGTTAGAGAGAGGTCACGCGTTCTGGCCACAGTCATGCACATGTGCATGCACATGTATATACAGTTACAGTGTAGCTGTTGTTGCTATTCTATTGTGAATGCTTTTAGTTACTGTTTGTTTACATTACTTTCCCCCCAGAACTCTCTGTGGTGGTATCTGTGTTGACTACAAACAAACAAAAATAACATGTTTCCTTAATATATATGTGGACACTACACGTTGGAGGAAAATGCTACTATAGCCTGAACGATATAGGATTTTTCGGCCCGATACCAACATTTGCAAATATTTATTTACTTTTTCACACTCCCCTCGACTCTGCTTGAATCAGCTAGTTATTTTTTAGCATTCCCAAAAGGAAAGTTTCAATGTACAATGTACTCCGGTGGACTAACTATGCAAAGTAAACTTTATGCAATGTCGACACTTAACATGATGAAGGGTGTCATCTAGACTGGCAAACAGCTAATATTGGCCAATATTATCATCATTATCAGACGATATCCATCCATCCTCAAGTTCCTCTCTCAGCCCTTGGTATTTTTCCAGCTTTTCTTGTTTTTTCTTGTTAATTTTGCTATCACTTGGTATATCTGCATCTGATATGGCCGTCTGCCTCTGCTTGTCTACCACTACCACGTCAGGTTGTTCTTCCAGGCCATACTTGGCACAAATGTTCCGATGCCGGCCACTTGGTTATGGCATTCCATGTATGCCCTTCCTGCTAGCATCTTGCACCCTGCTGTTATATAGTGGATTGACTCAGGGGCATCTTTACACAGCCTGCCAGGTGTGATAGACCCCAGCCTCTATGGATCTTGTGCTGAGAGCTTGTTCTGCCATGATTTGTTCCTCTGTGTTGTCTTTCAGTCCAGCTTTGTCCAGCCACTGGTAGGACTTCTGGATGTCAGCCACGTCTTCTGTCTGCTGATCACACTGTACACACTGTGCAGGAGCCTGTCCTTCCATGATGCTTCTTCTCTTGCTCCTCTTCTACTGGCTCTGACACTCACTAGTCCCCGGCCACCTTTCTGCTTAGGGTACGGTCTCAGGGTGCTGGATTTTCGGTGAAACCCTCCATGCATGGTAAGGAGCTTCCTTGTCTTGACATTAGTGGCTTCTATCTCTTCCTTTGGTCAGCTTCTTATCCCATCGGGGTATCTGTGTTGATTGATCAGGTCTTGTTGTTTCCATTCTGCTGATTTCTCAGGACTTGCCTTAATCTCTACAGGTACTTGGTAGTTGCAGCTTTCCTAGCGGCCTCCTCGTAATTCCCAGATATTCGTAGCTGTCCTCAGTGTCCCCTCTGACTACCTTCCCTCTTTTTGTTACTTTCCGATCACACTTCTCCAGTTCAAACGGCATTCCCATCCATATGGACTTTTATTTTAGACTTCACCAACCACTGCTTTATTATTCAATGCAGAACACAGATATCTCTTTGCTTGAAGGAAGATACTGATCATTGTAAATAAAATAACATTATAGGTAATCCATGCTGATATTTTATTTTGAGGTTTACTGAAGAACAGAGTAAAATAGTGATGGGTTTCCTGGTGAGTTTGCACAGGGAACACTCAGGATATTTTCATCTAAAATTTTGGGACAATCAAATTCCTAGGATGAAACTGCCAGCTCACTACAAGAATGTTACATGAAAGGGAAACGATTCACCACTTTGAGCATTTTTAATTAAAAAAAGAAAAGTCATATTTTGCATTCAATATAATGATTTGACCACAGCATGAAAGAAAAGCCAAGAGAGCTTGGATGAACTAGTGATGTGTTATTTATGTGGGGCTCAGCTCAGATGCTACCTCACTAAAGGAGACATACCCCATAAATTTTTCTGTGGCCACTATGAGCAGGTCAGGAAGGCACCAATATTTCCTCTTTATTAGAAACAACAGAAACAACATACAGCCATAAAAGGGGCCCTCTGAGGTGAATCTGAAAGACTGGAAATGGCAAGAAACGTATGCAGTTCGAGGAGCTGAAAGGTAGTCACACAACCCATTTCTCTCCAGTCAGTTCATACGCATCTTGGTGCATTTCCTCATAACTCTTCCACCAGTGACTCACAAAGTCCTCGTGCTTCATCACAGGTCAACTTGGAGATGAACTTTAAAGGAAGAGGTAACAAATGATCACAGCCTCTCGGGCAATTCATATCTGCTGAAGTGCCATAACCGTCTACGTATCCTGACCTCAATTTGGAGGCTGCGTGTTGTGAAGGCCCATCTGAGTGAGATGGTATCGATCTGAGCGGGGGCTCTGGCAGCATCAATAAACAACAGGCTTCAGGCTTCAAGGCTGAGGAGACACATCTCTATTTCAGCTGGAGGGTTTGCATCTGGATACCTGAGTTGGGACGTGGCCCTGGAACAGATGGTGGGACATGTTTTTCTTGCTGAGCTCACAGCTCACATTTGTGAGACCAAGCCAGTGATATTTAGCCCACCCTGCTGGATCTATGAAGGTAAATAAGGCCCCAAACTACAAGCTCACATTTTTTACTCTAAATAATTACGAATTAAGTTTAAGGGGCACATTAGATATAGAAAGATACCAAGTAGCAGCCAATATAGCAGAGAACGATCAATGCTTAACGGGTAGACAAATAGCATTTCAAGATCTTCTATATCAGCATTACAGCGAGAGACGACGGTGCTGACTTTGGCTCGTTAATCAATAAACACAACGAGCCGCCCAATATGTTTGACACGGACTAATGAAATAATAATCATCAAGAGAAAAAGAGGATGTGAACAAAGGCTGCATTTCTTAATAAACAGAAGAAAACAAAACTAAAGTGAAAGGAATTTGGCGGTCCTGCCAGGCAGTTTTGTTGCTGTCTTGTTTACTTGCTTTTCCCTCTTTGCTGAGAAAGTTAAATAAGTGTGCTTCATATATTTAGAGTCAAACTGAGCTCTCTTTGCGCTAAGCAGCTTGTCAATAGCAAGAAAAGAGGCATGGAGCGAAAGAGGAGGCCTGATAAAACGGCTTTTAATTACCAGACAGTGAATGTTGGCCTTCCTCGTCCACTTTCCCCTCCCAGCTAAGCCAGGAGTTTGATTTCTGATAATGCGGATTGCTGACTGGGCTTCATCCTAGTTGTCCCTAAAGCAGAAGGATCTAACGTCACGTCCTGGGAGAGCACGTCTGACAAAGTGCCATATAGATCCTCTGCTTTTCATCAGAAGTCAGTGCTGGTCGAGGCATTAATCCGAGTGCTTGATGGCCTTGCTTGTGTTTCCCCTTTTGTATCCAGTTGCAATTAGGCGGAGTAATAATTTCAAGCATTGCATGGAAATCAGTGGGTCTTTAACCTAATTGTTGGTACAGGTGTAAGATCAGGAAGGATCAATGCAATGAACTCGTAACATCCCTCTGGGAGTGTTTTTTAAAGGTTCAAGTACAGACAATTAAATAAATATATGGTAGATTCAATGTTTTACATTTCCTTTTCTTTTTAAGTGAGATGGTAATCACTGATAGAGGAGTTCATCCTCAGGCCAATATGGGATGGAGACATTTTTTGTAAGAGCCAATGAAACCCAGCCTAGTGCAATGGCCGGCACAGCACACACACCACCACTGAAATTGTTTTCAACTGGCACATGTATTGTATAGCCAAATTTGAGCCATGGGGAGACAGAGCAGGCTTTAACAACTTCTTATCATTACACAGAACCCAGGTGAACAGACTTAGGTATCAGGTCTGTGGGTAGAGCAATGTAAATGAACAGGATAGAGACTTCACTTTACTCAGGGATCAATGTCTTTTTTCCATGAACTGCAATCAGAGCTGTTTATAGAGTGGACAGAGCAGCTGTTCACTCACAGGGCCGCGATCAACACAGGTTTTAAGAGCCCTTTTGTTTTACACTCAATTATATGCTAATGGCGAGCGCAGAGTGGAAACCTTTAAATACTAATGCTGTTTTAATGTCAAGTGAAAGAGGGAAAAAAAAACACTTTTTAAAAAACTGTGGTGGTTTTCATCTCAACAGCAGTACATTTCCGTGTAAGTGAGGGCCATTTACGAAACATTTACAATTGTGATCTAAGGTCATGTTTTTAAAGGAATATTTATCCATAATACCTCAGAAATCTATTGTATTCTCAGTATTGTACTCAACTTATCAACCTTGATCTCAGGTCAGTGTTATCTACAGCAAAAGCGGTAATAATTCCTTTTCAGTGCAGAAACAAAAACTTTTTAAACCGTATGTATATTTCATTTTATAACATAGGAAAAAAAAACCCAAAATAAGATCCATAAGAATAGCAGCGTTCTCTCAAACTTCGCCTTTTAGAATTTGACAGATTGATATAGATAGTGCAAGTCTTTTATTTTGAAAAGGCAACGAGCGGATGTTGATTCGGAAGCGCTGTTGTAGCAGTTTCCTCAAAACTAGCTATACAGCTAAACACCTACGTTAGTACAGTGTAAACTTTGTCTCGTGGAGCAGTGGTGTACACGTTCACACTTCGGGATAAGCCTTTCATACGGTTATGACTTGACTGTGGTGTCGGCGGCGACCGACCTCAAAACGTTTTTGTTTTTTAAAAAGGCTCCGCATCACTTAAATCAAGAATCCGGACTGAGCAGGATGCTAGCATGTATCGTTAGCAAACTGCTGCAGGGAATTAGCTGGTTAGCTTCCACATCCAGTCAACTATTATGAGGCTGAAGCTTCCCTCTTATTGCTCTCACTTAGGTTAAATACTGACAGCGCAATGAACACCGAGGCGATAGTGATCCGAATAAAAACGCCGACAGGAGACATGGACTCGTCCGTGGACTGTCCGTCTCTTCTGAACTTCAATGACTTGCTCGTGAGTCTGCCTCATGCCAACTATCACTTTTCACTCACAGACACACTGCACAAGTCAAAAACACACGGACTGTTTCTGACTCAGCGTGTCGTAACCCTGCCTCATTAATATCTGTCAGTCTAATAACCATCCTTAGCTGTCTGGTCCTAATTCACCCTGTCAAACATTACAGGTCGCAATCAGAGATGTCATGCCTGAAGCCACTGTCACGGCCTTTGAATGTAAGTACCTGCTTTAGAGTTGGACTGCTGTAATGCTGCAAGAGGAAGCTTTGAATGACTGTGTTTACACACCAAAACAATAGCCCTGTAATGTAGGGACTTGTAATCAGTTATCAGATTGGTCTGAAGGAGAGGAGATCTCATGCAGCTGTGTGAGAGTAAGAACCGATCCCTGCTGTCATGGGCTAGACTCTAGCCCTCTTGAACGGGCTTCATCTATCTGAGAGAGTAAAAAGCTTCACACATTTTCATTGTGTTAGCTTCTCTCTTCTCTGTTCCCTTTTTTTACTACTCGTGTTAACCTCTAGCATGCGTTTTATCCAGACATGCCATAGCTACTGTACTAACTGATTGATTGACAGGAACAGTTGAAGTTTCTCTCATTCAATCAAATTAAGATTTAGCCTCTTGGTATAGGCACCATTCAAGCCTGTTTACGGGTAGAGTGCAAAGAGTTTGATTGACATACAAACATAAATACTGCTTACTGAGTGCTTTTATACATTATATTTTATTGTATGATTTTGATTGTATGTTTTGGCTCCCCAAATTTTGCTATTGCATTAATACTTAATATGGAATGATATGCTTTTTTGTTTGCATGCCTTGATTCTATTAAATGTTTATTATACGTAAAAGTGTTGTTTTACAGTGTCTTCTGTTTATATTTATTATACCACACTTGTTACTGCAAAAAAAATCTGTTTTGAATTTTCTCTGTGATTTCCCCCCTTCCCCATTATTAGTATTTTATTTTTTACAGTTGTACTGTTTTTGTGTTTTTGTTTTTTGTTTTTTGTTTTTTTTAGACGAAGATGAGGTGGGAGACAGAATCACAGTAAGAAGTGATGAAGAACTCAAAGCCATGTTGTCATATGTGAGTACATAAATGTTGCATGCAGTACTTTGACCAAGTCAGGCATAATATCCACAAATTGCGAAAGTCTTGAGCGACCCTTGCTTCCTCTTTATATTTTGTTTCCAACAAGCTGGACTTTGTAAGTCTTTAAAGTGCTCTTGAGCATAATTCTCTAGGCTATCTGAAGGTCAGGATATTGGCTGATTTTTTATTTTTTTAAACTAGTTTTCAGTTCAGTCTTCCTACCTGACCATTTTAAGAGGACTGATGTTTGTTGTTTTGAGCTATTAGTCAAAAATCACATATCTCAGCAAGGTGTGTCAAGAAATCTGAAGAAACTAAACAAGTGGAGAACAAAAGAAGATGTGGTAGGCCTAAAAGTATTATTTACAGTAGATGAAAAGTACCTGAAAGTCCACAGAAAGTCATTAAGGCATGGGAAAGCGAGGGTCAGATTAACATGAAGAAAGGTAAAGCAAAAAAGAGACAGAGAATTTTTTTTAAAAGGGTGGGAAAAAAGACACAAAGGACAATAGGTCACCAACTGCTGCATCTGTAACAAAACGCATTCAGCAAATAAAAAGCACCTGATAGAGGATAGATACGCAAACGTACAGTCTTTCTGTGTGTATGAGTAATAACACTCATACACACAGAGTGTGATTGTGTGGTTTTCATGAAAGTTACTTGATTATGAGTTTGATAAACAACAACAACAGCCACTGGTAGCCAGAGGTGACAACCTAAATTACACAAGAAATGGACTGAAAATATGTGGCAACAGGTCTTATGGAGTGATGAAGCTAAATTTGTTTAAAGTTTGTTGAGTTTAGGTTAAAGGTAGAACAGTGAGTGTCTACAGCTATCTGTTAAACACTGTGAAGGCTCCGTCATGGTTTGGGGCTGCAGTTAAGCCTGTGGTGTTGGAGGTCTTGTCAAAGCTGATGGATTCTGAGTGCAGAAAAGTGTGGCCAGACTTTGATACACCATGCAATCTCATCTGGAAAGTGTGTGCCTGGCAACAGCTTTATTATTCAGCATGACAATGATCCTAAACACACTGCCACTGCGCAGAAAAACACACAATTGAACACAGTCAGTCATGGATTGGCCTCCCCAGAGCCCAGACGTCTGTAGCTTTTCAGCTCACAGCCCGACACACACCAACACAACAGCACAGATAGCACAGACGTTAAGGCGGCGAGGCACGATTGCGGGTGCCGCTCAGGTGCAGCGTCGCTGCAGACCACGCCCCGCCACACACATTAACCAGGTAAAATACATATTTAGACAGAATTTTGCAAATATCTATTTTTCATTTTTCAGCAGCGTAGTGCTTTTTTTTTCCAATTATTTTTTTTTTTAAAAGTCAGGTCAAGGCTCCAAAAGCCCAAAGGTGATTTAAGGGCGGCGGCTCACAACAGTTTTTCTTTGCTACATGGGTCATTTTAGTTCAGCTGGGTGTCTTTCCTTTTGTTATATTTCTTTAAGAGTTCAAAATGTGTTAATTACATGAATAAAATGTAATTTTCTCTGTAGCACTTCATGGATTTAAGCAACACCTTAGTTGTTTACACAAAGCATAAAGGTAAAAAAAAACAATATATACAGTGTTATCTTCATTTTAGATGTCAAAAAGTACTTGCGGCTCCAGTGTTTTCTTTTGCATGGAAATTGCGTCCAAATGTCTTTTTGGGTGTTAAAGGTTGCTGACCCCTGGTGTAAGAGAATTCACACTGTTTAAGAATAAATATGGTCACACCAAATATTGAATTTCAGACTTGTTAGAATTATACAAGCTCTATACATATGCTGTATTTCTAAGTATGTCTGCACATGTGTCAATAAATCACTGCACCTATTTCCTAATTTCCTAGCAAAATATAAAGAAATGAGGGGTTGATCAAGGCTTTTGCACAGCACTGTACATGCCAGGGTTATGTTTTCCAGTTATGCTGCTGCATTGTAGCATTCTTACTGTGTGCCGATTCCTCATTGGAAAGTAGTTCTGACAGAAACTGTTCACATTCAATCCTTTGTGCAGTTTAGATGACATGGCCAAGAGCATGTCTGAACTACATTTGAGCATTTTGAAAGGTCCTCCTCCTTTATGTGTTCTGCACTATTTTGGTTAATTTTTTTTGTGCAGCTTTTTAGAGCCATTTAAGTGTCTGGGGTTTTGTATATTGTATCGTTTGGAAAGCTTTTGAGGCACGTCAAATTGACATGACACAGTAACAAGGACGTTGTTCAGATTTTCTGTATTTTTTAAGTGCTTTGCTCAGCGCCATAATAAAGCCACTCACCTCTCTTTTTATTAAGCAAAACCTTAGACCCAGTCAATCCTCAACAATCCTGAACTCTCAGTTTGAGTGTTTACCTTTCTAGCTCGCATGGACTTAAGGTGTAAATAAGTCATTTTAAGAATGGTTTGAAAAAACCTTTAGTATTAAATATGCTACACCAAAGTTTTTAATGTTAAATTAAAAGGCGTTCTTCGATAGCCACCAAAGCCTTGGTTGAATTCAAAATGACCTCATCAATCTGGTGAGTTACATCAAATACTATAAAATACTTGGCCTAGAACGAGAAGCACAATTCTTCAGGTAGCAAAACATGAGACGGCAAGATGCTGATTTGATGGCAATCTCCACTGACGTAGTTATTTATAATATAACATGAAGAAATTGAAGCCATATAGCCTCATCTAGTAGCAGTTAACCTATGGCAATATTCAGCAGCACACATGCAGACACGTCCCACATCCCCTTCAGCTCCCTCAAATACTGCAGTATATTTTCATATTCGACCATACTTACTGTTCATGCCGCGGACAGTAAGAGTAATGGCGTGTAATGGGTTTTCTGTATGAAGTACACTGTAAACTAAATGAACTGTCAATTTTTATTATTTATTATTCAGTACTTAAAGTTTTGCCTCATTAAAGAGCAGCCCCCCTGGGCTGCAGAGTTGTTCAAAATCTACTTTCATCTGTGGATGTCTTTTACCCCCCATCAGCTCACAATGATGCTACTAGAGCCACAGGCACAATTTACACTCCCTGCTTCTTTTTTTTTTTTTGTCCATTTTTGTCATGCATTCACTTGTGGTTGCTTTTTAATCATTAAGTAGCATAGGGTAGCAGGGTGATTAAGCAAAAAGAGACAGATGTTGTGCCAAGAAGTGTTGTTAGACAGACGTGGAAAAGGCTTTGACCTAAGCAAGTTTTGTTTTCCACAGATCCAGCGGATGTTGTTCTGTGCACTGTCCTGTTAAAGCTGGAGTAATGGTTGAGAAAGGGGCAGTGTTTACAGTGGGACAAATTATGATTTGATCTCCTGCTGAATTTGTACGTTTGCTCACTTACAGTGAAATCAACAGTCTCTAATTTTTATGGCAGTTTAATTTTAATGGAGAGAGACCAAAATTCAACCAAAATCCAGAAAAAAAATCCTGTTGCATAAAACTTCTAAACTGATTTGCATGTCATTGAATGAAAAAACCATTTGATCTCCAAGCAAAACAGGACTTAGTACTTGGTAGAAAAACCCTTGTTGGAGAGTAGAGCAGTAAGAGGTTTCTTGTAGCTGGTCTTCAGGTTTGCACACATCTCAGGAGGGACTTTTGCCCACTCCTCTTTACAGAAACTCTCTAAATCCTGTAGGTTTCTTGGCTGCCTCCTGGCAACTCAAAACTTCAGCTCGCTCCACAGATTTTCTGTAGGACTGAGGTGTGAAGATTGACGAGGTCACTCCATGACCATAATGTGGTTCTTCTTTAGCCACTCATGTGTTGCCTTGGTGGTCATCGTCATGCTGGAAGACCCATCCAGCACCCACTACCCATCTTCAGTTTTCAGGGAAGTAGATTCTCGTCCAGGAGTTTAAGGGTGCATGGCCCCGTCCGTTGTCATCTTGATGCGATGAAGTTGTCTTTTACCCTTAACAAAAAAACAGCCCCAAGACATAATGTTTCCACCTTCGTGCTTGACATTGGGGATGTCGTTCTTTGGGTCATACCCAACATTTCTCTTTCTTCAGACACGGTAGGTCGATGCCAAAGAGCTCAATTTTGGTTTCCACAAAATTCCACAGCAGCTTCAGACTTCCATGATGCTGACCAACGTTGACTTGATGGTCATTTTTTATATTTCTTTCATTATATGTCTGTGTGTGCACACAGCCAGTCTGTAGGAGGTGTAATTCTGGCTGGGTTGAAGGGGATTAAATACTTTTTTGTAATAATTCTGTCTTGCTCCATTAAAACCACGAACTTGCATTAACATTAGAGACTCTTAATTTCTATGTAAATTTTGGTTGTTTCTATTTTGATGTCAGCCCAAGAAGTCATACGTCTGTGATTTCAACAAAAAAGAAAAGTTGTCATTTATCATGGGCTAAATGTTTAGTTGTATGTTACATGGAAAATATCGCAATTAATTACAGAACCGTGCAGACTTGTTTTACTTGTTAGATAAAATTAGGCCGACACTGTGGTTTGTTTTTATTGCATTTTTATTTGTCTGAAAAAATGCATGTCCAAAAACCTTGAGTTCCTTGTAATTTGTTGCAGATGAAATGAAAATGAAATGAAAAAATTGATATTTTGTTAAAGAAACATTGAAACGTGTATTGTTTTTGCTGGCAGTTACACTTTTTGTCTTTATTCTGACATGCCTTAGGTGTATATAAATTTATGACTGACCCCTGCCTCTTTCTACAGCGCCCAATAGAAATATTAAGTATCCACAACAGTGCACAGCTTTTCCCACAGATTTCAGACCCCATTTGTTCAGTGAATTTTTGGCAAACAAATCTCGGAGCCTCATAATGGCTTTCTACTCATGGGACTGCCAGCTGTACAAAAAGCTGCTGATCACCTGGAAATACTGGGCTCACTAGACTATAATTTACGCTAGCCGTGTACTTTGAATGTTTTATGCAAGTGTTATGCATTTCAGCTCTGGATTGCATTTGTATTTAGGGTTTTTTTTTCCCTGTTGTTTGCTGCCTTTTGGCCTCCGTGGAGACTAGTGGGTTTTTGCTTGAGTGTTATTAATTCCAGGTGAGCAGACAGCCATTATATGAAATTAATAGGAATTAAGGGAAGCAGCATGTTAGGTGAAATGTGGGATAATTCAGTTTCTTCACGGTTGCTTTGTGTGTGTCTGTGTGTGTGCGTTTGGGAGGGTGTGTATATTTTTATTAGGAAATGTATAATCAGGCTTTTAAATACGCTGTCAGTGCACGATGTTTGCTTTCTTTCTCTCTTCTTCTTTTTTTTTTTTTTTGTCTTGTTCAAGATCTTTGCTTTAACATTGCCCTGCGAAAAATTCACGCTCGTGATTACTGAGCAAAATTAATGCTCAAATTCAGCACTTAATTAACATCAGTCTACAGAGGGCATTTATTGTGAGAAGTATCCCCCAGCACTAAGAACATTGATTGCTACATGCTCCTGCGAGACCCGCTAGACTTCCAGGCATTTCTAATCATTGTTCGACACCTTGAAAGACAGACGCCCCCTGTTCAAAGTTAAAGACCAGCCTATGTCAGGTGCTTAAAAAAAACAAAAAAACATGTGACCTCATCCCTTCCTCACTCAGCTCCCCCTGGAGGTAGTGGCGCTAATTCCACCATTCCCATTTGCTCTTGGTCTGCTAATGATGATGAGACTCACACTTTCTCTCTCTTGCACTCTGGCTTGTCCCTTAAGGCTGAGCGATGGTATTTGGGATCGGACACTGTTTAGTTATTGGCCAACAATGGAGAATGTCTTTTAATAACACACCTACTACAGATTAGGTGGTAATTGCAGCCTTAATCAATAAGCTAGCTGAGCGGAAAATTAAAGGTACGTGAAGCCCGAACACCCCCAATTCCCCCCCCCCCAACACACACACAAACACACACACACACCATGTTTTTTTGCTATTAAGACCCATTGTTCAGATGCGGCCTATTGAGAATGCTGGAGGGCGAAAGCAGAGGGCTAGGAGCGAGGAGGGGATCTGACAGTGATAAATAGGCCTTTTAATAACAGCTGTGCCACATGGGTAGCCATTCTGATCCATTCCAATCCAAGCCGTGCCCATCGTCCTCCCTCCTGCCTCCTCAGTGAAAGAGCATTTACATTTTGCTGCGATCACTCAGTACTAGTTTGTAAATGAATTACAATAAACTTGTGTATGTGTGCACAATATAAAGACATCGTCTCAAACTCAACCCCTGCAAAAGCAGAAGACATCAACAAAACGCACATAAGTAAACACACACACACACACTCTCTCTCCCATGCTCACACACACTTGCGGTTTAACAGATGGTTTGGTTAACTGAAACATCAATTATTGCATTGCCTTGGCAAGCAACCGAGAGGCTCCAGAGTGCGTGCATGCACGTGTTAGTCCTGTAGGATATGAGTGTTTGGTGAGCTGTTGACCTGGAGGAGAAAAGGGTTAATGCTACACTCCTTCAGAACAAGCCCACAGGGCATTGGTCCTCGTCTGCAACAGATTTCCGCACAGCATGCTCACGTTTTTTTTACAAAAGACTGTGGATTAATTCTGGTGGCAGTTAAATAAACATTTTGTGTGTGTGTAATACTCTAAAATTAGGCCATGTAGTGTAGGGTCAGATCTTCAAATTTAAGGTTTTTCTACCTCTGTCGTGTGCTGATAACATTCTTGTACAGATATTATCTGTGAACTTAAATGCATGTAAAGTCATTTCAATTTAGTGTCACACTCGACTGTTTGTCATTTGCTTTTCCCCTTTTAGTACTGCAACACAATGAATGAACAACGCATGAATGGACTGCTGCCGGACCCTCTGCAGATTTTTCCAAGAGGTACAAAAGTGAGATGTTCTATTTTTATCACGGGCTAGGCGATGCTAACGGCTGCTTTGTAATTAACGTGGTGACAATTAATCACCAGCACCATTTAAATATATAAAAATATTCACACTTTATTTGTAAACGCCTATTTTACTAAAATTAGTGTACATGACCTGCTCTGTTTTCACAAAAATGTGAGCATTTGGTGAGTAGGAGTAACAGTGGAGCCTCTGGATAACATTAAAATTCAGCGGCTGGCTTTGTTGTTGGATGTCATTCATAAATCTACATTTCTTTTGCTCCAAGGGCATTCAAAGTGCATGCTTGTGTTCAGCTCAGGCTAAGCCTTGCCTGCATCTCTGGCATTGTGCAGTTTCTGTTCCTAAACTGGTTTTCATAATGAGGGCCTTTTCATAACATAGTTTTTCTATATTTTCAGCTAGTTTTCACAACGCTCAAAGACATACATAATCTCTAACAGGCCCTAGGGGAGATGTGATGAAACATTTTATTGTCTCCCTTTAGCTCTCTGGCTCACTCTGTTTCTCTCTCTATCTGCCCCTCTTTCCTCTAACGCTGTGATTGTTTTCTTTCTACCTAACTACCAACCAACCATCTCAAGAGACCAACAGCTCAATCACTCTCTTGTCCACAACTAATTTTTTAGTAACTCTCATTTCATCATTTTTTTCCTTCATGAAGAACTGATTCCTTTTCACCACATTTGTAAATGGCCCAGTGATGTGTTCTACAATCTAGTCAATTACTGTTTCAGCCGGCAAGACTCCAGGGATCCGGAACATACATGGCCTGAAGGTACCTATCTCAATAATTGTTTCGGCTGCCTTACACAGAGAATGAGGGGAGGGTGAGAAGTTAAGTCAAATGGATTGATAATGCTGTGTTCCACTTATTGAAATGTCAATTGAAGTCAAGGCTCTCCTTCTCTTTCACTCATTGTCTTGCTCCCCTCGACTATGTTTATGCATTAGCATATCTGGCTGCGGCTGTAGCAGGGCCTGTCTCTCTGCTTTTCCATCCGTCTCTCTGTATTCTTGATTCTCATGCTGCGATAGTCATTTAAGAACAAGGTGTTATCTCCCCTCCAGAGTATTATGATCCTCTCATTCCCTATGATAGAAAGAGTGTCAGCGTTGGTTAGAGAAAAAACTAAATCGGGCAATAAGAAGATGTCATTGTTCAACCATGAAATTGTCATTACAAGCCCCCAAATGGCCTCTCGCAGACCTTCCCATTTTATGTTAGGCATATGTTGCTATTGAAACTCACTGCTAATTACCATGGGTTAAATGACTTGACACCTCCTCCATCTCTCCAGATGATCCATATTATATCCATCTGCATTTCAATGATAAAATCACCCCCCCCCCCCCCCCCCCCCCACACACACACACACACACACTCACAAATACTACTTTATGTATCCTCTGAGGAGCTTTGAGAAGTGCTACTGAACCGAGTCAGTTTTTTTTTTTTAAAGGTCAAGAGTCTGTTTTGAGAATACGATGTTCTTTCCAGAAAACCTTTAGTCTTTTGCTAATCTTTCCCTGCTTTTCTCCTGCTTTAATACAAAAGTAATTGGCCGAGGGAAGCCCTGTGTGCCTTTTTAAATGAGGTTTTCTTGGGCACTAATTAAAGAGACATTCCCTGTGCTTTAGTGGACCCAACGCATTGGCCTTTTGATCTCAATTAATATGCTATTTTTAGTATCTCCTTTAAAGGGTCTTGTCTCTCCTTTTGTGTTCATATCTAGGTTGAGCCTGGAGGTCTTTGGAGTAAACATAGATGCAGATGAATAGATGTAAAGAAAAAGTCTCCCACGAGGCACGAAAATGGGAATGTCTTAAGTTTTCGTCTGGACTCTCCCAGCTGATTTTTGCTGTCTTTCTTCCTGTGCTTTTATGCAAATAAAAATTTTCTTCTTCTTCATTTGGCTCTTTTTTTTTTTCTTTTTTTTTAAACAGTCAATTGACTTCACAAGCTGAAACGAGAGGCTTGTGTTTTATTGTCCATGTGACCATGTGCTGTTTTTTTTTTGTGTGTGTGTGTGTGTGTGTGTGTTTTTTTTACATTCTTATGCCTGTCTTTGCACACCTTCAGGTTAATACAAGGCCTAATCCAGCAAATGACTGCAGTCACGCTGTCCCAGACTCTATAGCTAACAACAGGTGAGCTTTCTGGGGCACAAGGATCATGTTACACTACCTGGAATAAACAACTAAACCTCTGGTTGGTAAATGTGGTGAAGTCTGATATACTGTTTTCTGTCCTCCAGCTTAAAAAAGTCATCTGCAGAGCTGAAGAGGATCTTGACAAATGGCCAGGTTAGTGTGTGCTTTGGGGTTTCTGTACGATTCCAGCCTGTAATCTTACTGCTGTTGCTCTGAGACCTACTGAGGGGCTGTGGGCATGTCATACAGGGTGTGTATTTGGATGTTGTCTCGTCACGCTGACTGCACCCAATATATAGACTTGCTCTCTCCTTTCTCACTCACACGCACTCTGACTCTGTAACTAGTGTATGCATTCAGACACAGTGGCTATCATGTAGGAAGAAAATTAGACATACAGCCTTCCTGGTTTCTACCTGATTGTTGGGGTTTCACTGTATTACTGTGGGGTCTTTATCTTAAAATATACAGTGCCTTGAGGTGACAGTTGTTGTGATTTGGCACTGCATGAATAAAATTGGAATTGAAACCATCATTTCTCTTTACCTCCATCTTCTCACCTTGCTATCACATTAGTTGTGGTTAAATTAGGGAGGGTCCATTATCACGTGTTGTGTGCAGGCATGTTTACATGTTTACTGCACAGCCTGACCCTTATCAGTACTCATCCACAGTCTAAATATCAAAATAAAGGAACTTTTTAAACTAATGTATTGTTAGTCTGCAGCCTCAGTGAACATCACACACACTGAGGTCATGTTGAACGGAGGCAATAATTAGAAATTAAAAATATTCACTTTATTTTGTTAATTAAAAAATTATACACGCAAATAAAAGTACTTTTAAAAATAATAACAAATAAAAAAATGTATTTTTGGCACAAATTTTAAGTTGTGTAGTTACCAAAACGTGTAGTGGATTTATTTTGCTTTTATATTTTTATTTTGCATTATTAAGGGACATATTTTAATATTGAATAGTGATGTTTTGAGTAATTTTCACCCTAAAATCTTAGACCAGGACAAACGTTACATAATGAACTGTAAAATGTATTTATGAATTGAATACATGATGGCTGTCTTACATAAAAGTATGCTGATATTATACAAAACAACAACATACAACTCTTACTTTTTTTTTCATGGATTTTATTCTGCCTTCTTCAATGCTTAGTTGATATTTATATTTACATAAGCTTTGCCTCAATCAATTATTTCATCGTCCTGGTTGGAAAAATCTACAAAATGTACAAGAGGAGGAAGCTACATGATCACACCCTGACTTAAAAAAATGAATAAATTATGAAATGATTGAAAACAACTCATCATTAAATCCTACAACATTCAGCGTCCCACTCGCCCAAACACAGTATTGTTTCTTTGTTTTAAATTGGACAGCAAAACCTTGTATTGATCTCTTCTCCTCCTTCTCTTATTTTGTTTTTCACTCCTTACGTCGCTGAACTTGGACTGACCTGAATTCTTGTCTTGTTTATAGCCTTCAATTACAGTGCAGTCCCATCTCCCTCACGTGCTCACATCTCTGTCTCTCTGCCAGTTTAGTTACACATGTAATTCAGCGGTTGTATTGCTTCTCATGTTATAACATCCACTTACAATCAGTGTAATCCTGGGTGTGTTTCCTTCTCTGCAGATAAATGCCCAAGATATCCACTATCAGGAGCAACTTGGCCATGGAAATGGAGGCACAGTTTACAAGTAAGTGTTTGTTGGCTCTCACGATGAGGCACCAGCATTGCAAGGCCAAAGCACTGTAATGGATAGTGACACTGAAGAGATTATGGTGCATTCAGTAAGCCTGAAAAAACTGTACCTGGCAGATATTCAACAAGAGTGGGTACTTTTAGATTGAGTGTGACTTCTATCATTTTTCTGTCCACTTTTTCTAACAAAATAGGACTCAAAACTGCATTTTGTGTGAAGGGGTTTCATTCCTCACAGCACTCTTTCTGTTCAATTGTGTCTCCATCTATCACTCACTGTTTGGTGGGGCATCTGTCAGGCTGATTTTCATCTGTACCTTCATTTTTTTTTTTTTTTATTCTGGGTTGAAGGTTGCAAACATATATGATATCGATTTGGGGCTGTAAGGTATGACAGCTATTGACTTAATTGGCCTATAGTAAAGCACATAACCTACCACCAAGAAGACTTCCATCCTTTCTGGCTAGACAAATGTATGACTGACCTGATAACGTTGTGACAAGGTTGGCATTTGTGTCGCTCCTTCTATCTTTCTTTCCCCTACCTTGTGCTTTCTCTTTCCCATCAATCCTCAGCTATTGAGCTGTTTTATTGAGATTGAAGTATTGATCACTGCTCAGACTAACCTTGGCTTGACGGAGTGCTCTGCTTCTGATAGTCCAACAAATCCAAACGTCTATCTTTTTTATTTCTTCATCCTTTTCTTTCCAAACACCTTTTACTCTTTTATGATTTTTCTGAGGTTTTTTTTTAATATATATATTTATAAAGCTGCAGTTTCTTATAGTTGTCATAGAATAAGATTGTTCATCAGTTTGGCACCAGAAGTGGTTACACTGCACAGGGGAAGGCCAATACTGCAAACCCAACAACTTTTCAGTCAATTTAGCCCAGCAAAAAATCTATATGCAATGCTGCTGAACTTTCTAAGGTTGAAAGGAGACGATTTTGAAAAAACAAAACAAGTAATGTTTGTTATTTGTGTTCTATTTATGTGTTTATCTAATTTTAATTTGGCTTTCATTAGTATTTAATGAACATGCTTTAATTATTTGACAGATACTTTTGCAGGTCAGAATCATTTAGACAAGCAAAGGAAACCAAGTGTACTGAAAAATGTGCATGTTGACCGCTCACTCTCATGCCATCTTTACTATGTGTGATGCTAATTCCATTTAGCAAATTTTGTGACATAGAAATGAGGCGATGCTGTGCCCTCTTCAGGACCTGCTGTTCATTCCAGCTTATATTGGGCCTATCACTTGTGAAGAGCACTACGATAAGCTCCCCACCTTTTAACCTCTTAGCCCATTTATGACCTAGAGCCATTTAGACTCAATTGGATGTTACCAACATCTCAGCTCTCCATAGCCACATACTGACCTAACCATCCATCAATGTCAGCCTTTGTTTTTTATTACACACTCTTTCAGAAGTCCATCTTGTCCGCCACTCCTACTGACTCTACGCCTTATAAATACAATAACAAGGACACACAGGCTGTACTTGTGACTCGTGGCGGTGCAATTAAAAGAAGCACATTTGCCTGGCTGTGGTGACATCTACTTAGACATCCACGGCTGCTCCTTTAGTGTCTCAGCCCATTTTCTCCATTGATTTTATTTTTCCTTTATATTGATCATTGCGTTTCAAATGGCTGTGCTTCACTGGTTGATTGCTCTTAGATTTTCTAGTTGTCTGAAGAACCAGAGGCATTGTGTTTCCATATATGTGTCTTTTTTTTTTCAATTTTTTGTTTCCTTTATTAAATTTGGTCCAATATATGAATTTGTGCAGTGATGGGTAAGAACTAGAGCCTTAACAGGTATACATTTTGGGGATGGATAACTTCACCCATAAATGCTCAAGCCTTCTCTGAGTGAAACTGTTTCCAGCTATGCTGCAGTGTTTGGTGTGATACATGGATGTCCCACTCTAAACACTTGATCTGCATTTTTACCAAACTTGAGAACAGTGTTGGTCAAATAAAGCTATTTAAACCTATTTTCTGCATATTCCAGCATATAAAATAAAAGGCAGAGGTTTGCCCTGGTGCAGGTGTGTCGCAGCGGACAGTGGAAGGATCCAGCAGTTTCTCTGTGAATTTCACATTTCCGTGGCAGCGTACTCGGTGCTTGCTCGGACGTTTAGGGGGTTTTTCGTTGTAAAAAGAAGTTTTCTTCCCACACAGTGAGCAGCGGACGCTAATGTTTTTGTCACTTTTTACGGAATCAAACTCAAAGTAACGTCAGTATTTCCTCGCTTTAAACGCTGCACGGTCATATGCTCTCCCGCACTCGTTATATTATCCATTGTTGATCTGTTGCCACGAACGTCGCACTCGCTTACGTCACTGTCACGAGACACTCTTGCAAAAAAAATCACGGTTTTAGTAACGCCCTAACGCAGCGTGCTTACGGGAAAGTAACGATAATCGAATTGCCTTTTTTTGCAATAGTAATCTCTTACTTTACTCGTTACTTGAAAAAAGTAATTGGATTACGCGTTACTGCCCATCTCTGCTTGAGAATAAATAGCACCTTTTGCACCAATCTTAATGTTGAGGATGTTGATCCAAAGACCAAATGGCAGTATCCATTGGAGGAGTCAACAGTGGCTCATAAAGTGTGCTCAACACTCTTTTTAAGCATTCAAGGTGAGGATCAGACTGTTGGTCGTGCTATAACTTCCTGAATCATCTAAATCGGATAATTTCCCGCATTTGACCTCAACTTTAGTGCCTGCAATCATACCCGGACCTACTGCACATTAAAAGCACAGGCGTACTTTTTGACTATACCAATACATTTCTCACTCATCGCCTAACCTTCCTTCAGGTTTAGCTTCCTATCATCACATCCTCTGTCCTAAAATCTAATTCAACTTAATGGGTTGCCTGCGTACTTTGTGCATGTGCTCAGCCCAGGACTTCTATGGAGCAATGTACAAGGCTGATTTTGAAGTGGTGAATATAATTTAGATGAGTTATGGTTTTTGATATTTGTATATGAAGACCTGTTAAGCTAACTTGGGTCTCATTAATGCACATCTATATCTGTTTCATCCACAAGAGGCCTGTTCACAAAAATATTGAGCGTTTTTCATACAGTGGTAAAGAAACCTTTAAACGCTTTTTATTTGAACTCTGGATTTCTGCTCATAATCTTTTGGATTATTAGGGAGCCTTTTATGTCTCTGTGTTTGGGTTTCTGTCAGTCTGTGGCACTTGGGTGACCGGTGAAAGCAGTATCAGGTGAGGGAGTCAGGGAGAGAGAAAGGCAGCTCGTCGTCCATGTGGCAGTGTAAGCATAGCACGTTAGCCCTGATCCAGGAGGCCGATCTCTAACCCACGGCCCCAACTTCAGAGACATAGAGAGAGGCCCTATGAATACTGCATGATGAAGCTTTTATTACAGAGCGAGCTAGAGTGTAAATAAGATCCAGGCAATGGGGCACGTTTACTGGGGTCAGATCAGGGGGAAGTGGCAGGGGGTGGCTATGTAACCTTGTCCCCATGTCTCCTGCTGTCACAAGCCTGTCACTGTAACTCATACAGGGATGTTCGGCCCTGAGGCAGTCAAGGACAACCTCAGAATAAAGCTTCAGTGCAGTAGAGGTCCTATTGCATCTCCACCCCTAAAACATGCCCTGAACATGCATTTCTTTAAACTTGGAGATTAAGAAGCTAGTCACTGTTTCTTTTGTGGCCTCCTTTAGCTGCAGAAACCGCCATCAGATGTTTCCTATAGTTGAGATGTTTGTAACTTGAGACTTGCATGACAAGGAAATAACTTGCAGAGGACCGCTCTTCCTCCAAAACCATGCAAGTCCATCAATATTTCCAGACTTCATAGAACAGCTTATAGCTTGCTATGCTTCATAATTGGCTGAGGTTAAGATCATTGTAGAATTTGTACTTCCTTTATTCCTGAAAAGCAGTGTTCAGTTTTTCAACATTCTTAGCCTCCTCAGTGAGAACAATAAGTTGTTTAGCACGGTGAAGACGTGGTTTAATCTCCTTTCAGGCTGCCACACTTACACAGCCTGCCCAGTCAGTATTTAACATGTCTACCCCTGCAATCTTGCCTCAATTAACATCTTTGTCTTAATTAAGAAGCAGCAGTCATGCTTAACTGATATTGATTGTAGCTTAAAGGAAGACCGAGACATCAAAATGAAAACAAGGCTATCAGCCTTCGTGTTCAAAGAGCTCTGGTCTAGAAAGATGACGCTTAAATTCTTAAACACTGTATCCGTCTTGAGGCAAAAAGAAATGACAGTGTGAAATCAGAAGAAGCTAATGGAAAAAATATTTAACAAAAAACAACAAAAAAAATCTGGCCTTCTTGTTTTATCTGTAAAATTTGGCTCATGGCAGACCTTTGTCATGGGTCCTGACACAAATTGAAGTTGCAAGTAATTCAGAGGATTATTTAAGCAATACTGACTCTACTACCTGTAGATTCAAGGAGGGCATAGAAGCTGAGACCCTGTAGCTATCAGTGAATTTAATAAATTGTTTAATATGTGAGGTTACTGTTTCTTCTCTGGACACCTTGAAATAAATGACAATCACTTAAATGTCTGAAGTTTGTCTTTAATTAGGGGAAAAAGAGAAATGTGGCATGGCTGTAGTCAGAAAGCCAGAGCCAAAGTTAGCTCTAACTGTGGGTAAAAACCTGAAAGGCACTAATAGGTACCATTAATTAAAGGCCTGGGACAGTTTAGAGGTATCTGTCCGAAGAGAAATGCGATCCTCCAATCTTAGACACATTAATCACACCTTGTGCAATGCACATTCTCTCTGGATGACCCACAGACGGTTGAGTAGCCAGGTATCACATTTACTAAGCCTGTTTGTGAGCTAACCAGCCTGTGTGACGTACACTGAAGCCAGCTCATCCCCATCACCTGACAGCTGTTGGACAGTATTTGTCCTTGAGGATTGTATGCTGAGAGGTCACCGGTCCCGTAAACTAACCTTCAAGGGCTGTAACTAAAGCCGATGTTTGGCATTAAGGAGTTTGATAATTAAATCATTATGGGGCCAGGTCGGTGGCTGCTGCTTTACTTGCAACTCTAAACTCTGTCTGGAGCAACTAGACAGAGGCTGACTGCATCAGGTTTTGCGTGATGCTCTCTGACCTTGAAGAGAAATAACAGCAGGATTTTGTCAGTCTGGTTTAGACTCTGCTCAAAAAGTCCGATGTGGATGATTTATAGTCAGTTCTTTTGGTCAATAAAACATTATTGAACTAACTGTAGCATTACTCGCATCATCACAGCTTGTGGTGGTTTTAATCAGATAGTGTTGCATGTTTTTGTTTCAGAACAGAGTCTAGAGCAGCTTCATGTAATAGAAGTGTTAAAGGGAGTAAACTTTAATGGCAAAATATGAATTTATGAGCAAAGTATGGCCCTCACATTCACCAGATATGAACATCATTGAGACTCTATGAAAAATGCTGTAGAAGAATAAGAAGCTACTTTCAGCTGCTCCCTTATTCATAAGGGGTGAATATGGGACTATTTGTATGAGGCAGGTTTATTAAATACTGAGTAACGAGGGTGCTCAAACTTGTATAAATGCCATATTTCTTTCATTTTGTAAGTTCATTAAATAAAAAGTAACAACATATTACTGTCTGAGACGGCATTCCCTTTTTTCAGTTTTGTTTTAACCTTATTGTCTTCTCTTTTGACCCATCCAGAGCGTACCACGTTCACGGCAAACGGGTTTTAGCTGTCAAGGTGAGAATTCCTTCCATTTACATGACGATCATAGTGCTTACTTTTTCATTTAGTCCGTCCCTTTGAAACATCAGCGGAATTTGTTGGTGTCGAGTTTATAATTTTGCTGCCCCTTTTGTCTCGCCCATGTCTGATTGCAGGTCATTCCCCTGGATATCACGGTGGAGTTACAGAAGCAAATCATGTCAGAATTAGAAATTCTCTACAAGGTTAGTTTTGAACGACTAATTCGCCTCCTGTTCTTCACCAAAACATTTTTTTCTCCACTGATGTCTGATATCGTACCGCACCTACATTTTTAATTAATCATGAGTCTAACTAATGAAATGCCATTTATCACCTCTGGTCTTACTTACTAAGCCAGGGATCAGTGATACATGAATGAACAGGCACACAAATGTGTGTGTGATCTGAGAAAGAATATATACATAGTCTGTGTGTGTGTGTGTTTGTGTAATTAAATGATAAATGTAGTACTTCTTTCAGCAGTTAGACTTGCAATGGATGCTGCAGTGATGCTTTTGAATCATGGACTGAAATCTTAAAATCTGATCACAAAAAGCTTTTGTGCAGTTCATTCCTGATAATTTTTCTTTTTTTCTTTTCAAATTTATTTATTTTTATTTATTTATTTTTTTCGTAATCCTGAATAAATATTTTTGGCATGCTCTTATATGATCACATTTTCTGTGCTCTTAAATTGCAGTGTGATTCTCCCTACATCATCACTTTCTTCAGTGCCTTTTTTGTAGAGAACAGGATATCAATATGCACAGAATTTATGGACGGTGAGTTTCTTTGCGACTTAAGCAAGTAGCTTGTTTTTTTCCCTTTGCTAGCTACAGTTGTATAAAAGAGACTTTGGGGGAAAAGTCCTCTTTCTCTCTGCCGTGTACCCATTTACACTTCTGCAGATCAAGAGAATGTCTGATCGCTGTAAGTTGTTTAGCATGCCTGTGTGCTAAAAGCTACAAGGGCGTGATAAATCTTGACTTAAGTGCAGTTGTAGGTGTATTTGTGTGTGCCTTTACTGGTGTGAGATGGAGAACTGTGGGGTTTTTTTGTTTTTTGGGGGGAGGTGGGGGAAAGCTGTATATGTTTGTCAAAATGTGTGTTAATGCAGTGATTTCCCTCGATTCACACATTTTCTAGCTTGTCAGCAGTCTGTATAACTTACGTTGTACTCTGTTAGTTCATGAAACATCATGAAATTTCTGGACGTATGTGTACAAATGTAAACCGGTTCACATATAGCAAACACTGAATGATGATTGGGTATAATTGTGTATAGTCGCTATAATTTTGCAGAATACTTGGATGATATCCTCAGTATCACTTTATCTTAAATTAACTGGGTAGCGTTTTGATGATGTTATAAAAAAATGACTGATTAGACTTTTATTTGTATTATTACTACTACTATTATTATTATTACTTTTATTATTTCATTTTTATTTATTGATTATTTATGTATTTAAATTAGTTTTGTGTACTTTTTGCAGTGTATATGTAGATCAGCATTGCTCTCTTGGCAATGATGTCAGTTCAGGATCTGTGGGCTAGATAAGTAATATAAAATCTGGATTAAGATGAAATGAGCATTTCTTCATTTTTTTTTTTAATCTGAATTGTGCAACATGTCTGTATTACTGTAACGCTCTAAATATACATACGCACATACACTTATACATGCATACATTGACACTGACTAACCTGTGTCAATGGGGAAATCTGTGTTGTGCAGGTGGCTCATTGGACGTCTACAAAAGAATTCCAGAGCACGTGCTTGGAAGGATTGCTGTGGCGGTAAGTGTTCATAAAGTTTGCAGAGTTTCCCTGCTGTAAAGTTAAAACCTTTTTTTACTCCATATACAGAGCTCTAGCTGCGAGCACAACAGACCCCACCTACCTGCTATTCAAACTTTCTGTTTGCAAGAAATCAGCCAATCAGATAAAAGTTGGTTTAAAGGGATTTGGTGCAGCATTAAAAACATTTTTTCAAATTGCCGATGAATAGAGGCTAAACAATTGTCTAATATAATATAAATATACAATATTTTAAATAGTGAAGTCAAAATTCAGGACTTTTTATTGCCCCTCTGTTAGCCTGGTTCTTCCAGAGGTTTCTACCTGTTAAAAGGGAGTTTTTCCTTCCCGCTGTTGCCAAGTGATTGCTCTGATTGCTGGGTTTTCTTTGTATTATTGTAGGGGTTTTATCGTAAAGTATAAAGTGCTTTGAAGTGACTGTTGTTGTTGTGATTTGGCACTACATGAATAAAACTGAACTGAAGCAAATTACAAAATTACAGTTATACTACCAATACTAAAGGAGTTATATATGTTGACATGTATAAAAAGTATAGCATCAACAAATTGTGTATATACATATCTAAGCATATATAATATGTTATGGCAAAGCCCTAGGGAGACGGTTAATTTGTACTTAGTATAGTAGTAGTATTTATTTTATTGTCATTGTCAAGAACTTCTTGTACTTTTTAAGATAGCGCTGTCGACCCTCTATAGCACATATGTTTCAAAGTTGTGGCCCAAATACAACAGTGGTCCCACTTCCTCCATGGGCAGACTATAACAGCAGGAAACCCTTGGTTACTAATTTGTCAGCAGATATAGACTACTGACAAATTGTAGCATTTGCCTAGCTCTAGCTGCTTTCTACATCCCCATTCATATAACTGCTAAAAGGTTAAGATAAGCTTTATTATCATTGTAAGCACAAATAAACAACAAAATTGGAGGCACTGCTGATGTTGGTGTATACAGACAGACAAACATAAATAATCATACTTTTCAAATAAAAGAGTAATAAAAATATTCTCTGTACTATCATCAATAGAAATAATAAATAAATAGATAATAATGCTACGGATTGCAGCTTTAATGGCTCAGGTAGGCAGTTGAATAGATGGATATTATAGAGGTATTTTAACTATTGTATTTTGCACTTAAGGTAGATATTGCATAGAGATCAAACATGAACTTGTTTGTGCATGCATACCAGAGCATGAAACTTAAGTGATGTCACTCAGTATAATTAAATATTCATATTATTTTAATGCATTATTATGAAAAAATGTTTTAAAAAAATGGTTTTCTGACCACTGTTGATGTCTGGGATCATCGTCATTCATCAGGATTGGGTATTGATAACATTTTTATATCAATGCCAAATGAATAAATAATATAAAATTCTGCTTGTAAACATGAAACCATCGCTAAAAGCTTGGAGGCTTACCGTTACAATGAATTGGACATTTTGTAACTGTTTCTCAGTCCCACCTGGCTCTCGATTCCCTTTTCTAGTTGGTGGTTTTACCTCTTGAATTTAATTGCCCATGCGTGCGTGGCAGTCACAGTTTCAGTGTGACCTGTTATTTGTTTGCTGCAAACAAAACAGACCTGAGACAAAAACTCATTTAATGTATTAAAGAAATAAAGACAGGAGAACCACAGGTGTGAATTTTTCAATTAGCCCTTATTAGGTGAATGATGGACAAAGTGAGTGTTGTTTTCCTCGTACTCGCCCCGTGCCCATTTCTCCCTCATGTTCTCCTCTCAGTTAAAACTCACATTCTGATCGTATTTGGCCTTGATGTTGATTAATGCATGCCTCTGTTCCACACTCATTACCCTTCTCCTGTCTCCACCTCCTCTTTTCTGTCTCTCTCCTTTAACTTTGTCCGTAATCAAACAATGACAGCTATTTAGTCAGTGTTAATTCTAATTCACAGCTTTCCTTCCTTTCCACTGTCACAGTTGTTAATTATCACAGAAGGAAAAGCACCCAAGAGGGTGCGAGTGGAGCTGCAGACGCCAGTTGTTGCGCTTGCACCACAACCTTTCAAAGCAGCAGGACTTCAGAGAGCTTTTGTGATTTCTTAATTTATCACAGAGGTTGTTTTGCACGAGTGCTGGATGACGGGAGCCTTGAAGCTAAAATCTGCTGTCACACCCCGTAAATGAAGAAACCACCACAAAGCAACATTACACGTTTGCAAATGACTTTAATACTTACTTCTTACTTTTCTAGGTGCCCTAAACTGCCTCCTTCCTAATTCTTCAGTTATTTTCTCTTTTCTCTAGAGAGAAAGTCAGCTTGTTCAGAAAGAGTTTCTTGTGTCCGTATTCACTTCCTGTTGGTTGCTTCCTGATTCTCCGTTTGTCACCAGAGACTTGTAGACATTTTACTCGAATGCACCTCATAATTTTAGCCAATTTGATGTCCATGTTTCCTCAAATGACTTCATAGCTTAACATTGTTGTTGGGATAGACTGTAGAACTTGCCTACAGTATTGTGCAGAAGTCTTCTCCCATTTCTCTGTGTATTGGGAAATAACAGTTTATTGAAATGTGTGCAAGCATAAACTGGAGTTTGTAAAATTAGAAAGAGTTAAAAGTCAGTATTTTGTGTGAACACCTTTACTCTTAACCACAGCCTGAACTCTCCGAAACCTCTTTTCCACTTGCATCTACTCAGCTCGACTCTACTGGATTCTACTTGGTTTTTAGGGTTTTTCATTAGGTGCTCGTTTTTAAAGTACAAAGTTGGCTGGGGTTGCAAGCGAGCCGAGTCTAGCCAAAAATGTGATATCAACAGACTTCCAGGAAGTGATGTCACTGGATGAGTCATGATAGTGACTCTGTCACAAGAATCAAGCCGAAGCAGAAGTAGATAAGTACTTTTGGGCAGCTCTGTTCCTCACAGTTTAATTATTTGACGAATTCTGTGAAAAGTGAAACCACGGCTCTCGTCCCATTCACTCATAGGAATGGACTGAAAGCACTCAATGAGCCTTTGAGCAACACGCTTTTAAGCCGTTTTACAGATCTAAAAGCCCATAGACTAGGGAGACAGATATTTCACTGCCTTATTCACCTGCAGGTCTATAATTTAAATGCTCTGTTACTTAAATATGGGAACTAATATTCACTGAAACAAGGCAGCAACTCCATACTTGTCTTTAAAATGATGTAATTCACAAGTTGTTTGGCTAATACCATCACGCCATACTACTCCTTGAGGTTAGTCTGGTACAAACGTGACAGATTGTGCAAGCTGGTCTTAGTTGAATCTCCTGTAATCACCCCTTTATTATACAGCGACAGTTACTCTGAAGGAGTCCTTCCATCATGCCGCATGCTGGGATCCTGGAGCCTGTTCACCTGCTGCTAAATTTTGTTCTTTAAAATGTGTCACTTTATAACTGAACTCTTTCAAAACAGAGGTGGCGATAAACCTGAGTTAATGTGAAGTAGTTGTTATTCACCAGGGTGTGCTGGTTACACGCCTCATGCTGTCAGAATTGATAGTTGTTCTCTGCCGCTTGTGTCTCTAGGTAGTCAAAGGCCTGACGTATCTGTGGAGCCTGAAGATACTTCACAGAGGTGAGTAAGGTAGTGCACGGCCTCCGTGTTATTAAAAAAGAGCAGGGTTGATAAAGACAAGCCGCGGTGTGCTGATGTTGCAGTTCTATGAAGCAGTTTGTCTCCACAGATGTCAAGCCTTCCAATATGCTGGTGAACACCCGAGGACGAGTCAAGCTCTGTGACTTTGGTGTCAGCACACAGGTACACTGATTTGTTTGTGCGAGCATGAGTGAGAGAGGAAAAGAGAATGGGAGATAGAGGAGAGAAGAAAAAGAACAGTTGTCTGTGGCTTCAAAAACCTCAGTCCTGTGCTCTCGGCGTGTCTGTGTGCGCGTGCATATGGTCAGCTTGTCAATCACCACATTCATTTTCCAACTCAAGACATCAGCGCTGTCCCAGGGGTCTTCCTCTCACATTAACCCCCCACCTCCATTGTTCTGCAGCCTCTCAGAAAAATCACTTGTTATAATTATGACCCACACACACAACGCCAAGCCTCATTGATATGTATTCAGTAGATTGGGGGAAAGCGTGGGTGACGGACAATGGAGTGCGTGTGTGCAAGTCTGTGTGTGCATCAGTGTGCGTTTTGTAGTGTAATCATCAGGGACAGACCTTCACCGCTCCCCAAAACATCAACCCGAGGTCTGCTTTTTTAACACACATCGCTTCTGTGGTAAATTGTTATTCATTTTTAACCTCCACTTCCTTGCTCAACTCCAAGGTGAATTTACACCCTCACTGACTTGTCTTTTTAACTATATTTTTCTGTTAAAGTCTTTTCCACTCATGTACATGCTTCCTCACTCTTTCACGCTCCAGAGGGCATGCTCACAAAAAAAGGAGAGAGAAAAACAGCCTTAAGGGAACAGACACTCATTATCACAGTCCTGTCATTGATGGCATGTGCCATTGTGTCCACATGCACAAACTCACTAATGTCTCCTTGTCTCACTCCTGTTCCTTTGTGCGATGGTTTAGTGCAGCCCAAGATATCGACCTGACATGTCAGTAGGTTTACGTAAAGAAACTTAATCCCCCTTGTTTTTCTTTATTCCTTGACATGACCTTAGTTATATCAAGTTATTTATGCTGTGATCATTTTAATACTTTTTAACGTTTACTCACTTAAATGCTGTTTTATTTGCAGCTGGTGAATTCCATCGCCAAAACATACGTGGGAACTAATGCATACATGGCGGTGAGACACCACTTGATTTTATTCTCTGATACTTTTGAATTTGTTTTAATGCAGTTATACGTTGGTCTCTGACTTTGTTTTTACACTTGTTTGTTTTTGCTTCATAGCCGGAAAGGATATCAGGAGAACAGTATGGGATCCATGCAGATGTCTGGAGTGCGGGCATCTCTTTCATGGAGGTATAACAGTTTTTAAGTGACTTTATGATACACTTAACTGTTACATGAGCGGTCCATTTAATGGCAGATTTAGCTGCAGTGTAATTAAAATGTAATGGGTGGTATCGCATGTGTTAAGTCTTGTCTGTTGCTCATTGTGTGTGGAGGTTTATCAGTGTCACTGTTCTTCTCTCCACATAGCATCGATAAAGTGCTTAACTGACAGTGTGTGTTCAAATAACATTTTAATTTCAGCATCCACCTCCCCGGTCTTTTGTCCTCCTGCTGACATTATTGATTCTCCATCTGTTTCTGTCTCCAGCTCTCCTTCAGCACTATAATAAACGATTGTGGCTTCTGCCTCACCTTTGTTGGTCAATAAATTTGATATCATTACAATTATAACTATAATGGAGTTTGCAGTGATGTCAAACTTATTGACGTAAGTTTGCGTGATTAAGACATATAGTCGTTTTATAAGAGTCTGGTCTCTTTGTTTCTAGCTGTGGGCGTGCACATTAAGCCAAATGAATTGGGTTGCAGTCCTGCTCCCATCTTTACTAGTTAGTCTGTTTATGTTGAAGGAAAGAGCTGAGCATTTTGACAATTTAATAAAGTAATGTTGCCAATAAGCTGCCCTTGACCAAGATGAAAAATGTCCACCCCCAAGTGAATTGCAAAATGTCAGGGAGAGCTGACACCCAACACCCCAGTGAAAACAACACACACACATATTATACGCAACTGCCCTCCAATGGTGTCCCCCTTCTCTTTATCCCTCTATTCTGTTCTCTGCAGGTGGTAATTGTGCGTGTGGGGGGGTTATTAACTAATGGCTGATGTTGTTTGATGAGGAAGTGTTATCAGCAGGTGGGCACTAAGCTTACCTCAAAGACTGAAAGTCTCAAGTTCTGCACGCTCGAGTAGCTTCAGCTGCATTTTGCTTCCTTGTCTACACTTGAGATTTTATGCTATTAAGACACTGCTGATGGCAAGGTGTTTGTACAGTAACACATAATGATGGATACCCTATCATTGCCCTTTACAGTCTATCTGAATGCAGTCCTGTGGTCATACAGGAAGTTTTACCTTTGTGAAGTTTCATTTGTCAGAAAAAGTATTGCTGTGTGTTTTTGGTTGCATTTTAATCTGAGACTCTCACGCAGGACTTCTTAGATGGATGGATAAAACTAAATTTGTTTATTGTCAGATATACTTGAGAATTAATTGTTATCATCTTGTCTATACAGCTGGCGCTTGGCATGTTCCCGTATCCACAGGTAAGGGCTTTTTTTTTTTTAATGGATTATGGCACTGATGAATAAATGCTGGGAGTTTTGATCTGTTTCAAATAATTTTTCTGGAAGGAGTTCCTGTTGGATGTTTATTCTTGTAATACTTTTCTTGATAGATAACAGTTTCTCTTCTTGAAATAATTTAGTATGTTAAGACAAAATAAGAAACAAAGAAAAATTGCAAACAACCTGAAGACCGCTCAGCACTGTGCTGATTAGGCTTTTTGTTGGCCAGCTTCTCCCACCCAATTCTAAACTGCTGGATAATTTTCTCTTTATTTTTTTAATTGTAGTTTTCTATTTATAGGAGAAAACTGGAATCATAACCCCCGGGAAACTGATTTCCTCTTGTTATCAATTCATCTAGATCAGTTTTTGATTTACAGTTTCAAGTGTATGAACTGCTTTTTGGGCTTATTTTTTTCCCCTCATTACACTAAGTTAAAATCCTGCTCAAATGTAATTGCTATAGAAGTGGCTTCCCAATCCCATCAAGTCTTAATTAGCCCTTTTAAGATGGGTTTATCTCACTAATCCCTAGCTGAGCAATCTCAATCTGGTTACCTCAGGTTACCTCCTGGCTGTCCACCTTTACAAAATTTGAAGGGGCAGGTCTTATTTAGGAAAATTTGTTTCTGAAGTTAGACTGATTGTGTGAGAGTATTAGTTATTTATAGATGAGCTGGGATTTTCCATTTCTGCCCGTCAGTGCATTTGACAAAAAGTCTTACACGGTGAATCAGTTATTTTATTTTTTTAATGGTTTGTTGTGTGCAACAGTTGGACTGCTCTGTTAGTCAAAACGCGCTTGAAAATAAGTGATTTAAAAGGCAGACTGTTTGGTAACTGCTGCACCATCTGCCCATGGATTGGCGAGTTACTGATTATTTTCAGGAACGCCAGTTATCCTTCCCGAGGAGAGCAGACATTCAATAAATGAACGAGCCGGACAGCTTTTATAAGGCTTAAAAATCTCAGGATGTATGCATGAAAATGTGCTCTTGTATGCCATTGGTCTTTTGGCTGATAATGTCCATTGCCTCTGTTTAATGATGTTCTCCAGTAAAAGCCATTTGTCATGTGTTTTGACAGGAATTTATTCAGCACCTCTTTTTGTGCTTTCACAGTAAACATCTGTCTGCGAGACTGATTAGAGTCGCGATGTAGCTCTTGACTTGTTTTTGGCGTCGATCGTTAATTCTTAAGTACGATGAAAAGCAAGTGCAGGAAAGCAAAGGTGTAGATCGTGTAGTAACGTAAATGTCATACAGTGATCGATCTGTGCGCCTGTAGCCTTGGGTGTGTCTGATTTGCGCGCTCTCCTCTCTTCATTTGATTCCGTCATTATCATGTTAATCGCTAATGTACGAGAGGCACTTTAGTCCTCCCTCGTAGATATAAAAGGGGTGGACAAAATAAAAACACCTCTCTGTTTTTGGTAAGGCTCTCTACCATCACGCAGCTTTCCTCATCTCGGTGTTAATTTTCCCCTAACTCCATATGGCACTGCAGACAGTTCACCTGCAGGCTGTAGCAGAGCAGTGTGGCGAGAGCGCTCGGATCCAGCTCGTCAGGCGCAGCCTGCCAAAGTCCTCGGGCCTAAGCTGTCATTTTTGCAGACGCTGGCACAGCTGTCTGTGCAAAACCCCCTGCTACACTTCACAGAGAACATTTTAGCACAGGCTCAGAAAGAAGTTGTAGAAGATTAAAAGAGGGAGGAAAAATTAGAAGAAAATCTGTGGCGTCTGAATTTTTACTTAGTGAAAAATGCTGGATGACTTATTAAAGCGGTGTGGCGTTTAGATTTGAAGGAACTAAAGGAAGGGAGCGTGTGCGCGTTCCACTTGCTTTTATTTGTCGGACGTTGTTTAGTTAATGGATTATCCTCCATTCATTGTTGTGTGATTGTGTATGCATGCACAGTGGAGTCATCACCTCATGTTTGTCATGATTAGAGATTGTCTCTTTAATTCCACTTCACCACATGTCGGGATTCATTTGCATTCTTTGTCAGGAGTTAATGGAGTTTTGCACGGCTCGCTCTGAAAGTCTTTGAAGACACCAGACCTGATGTGATGTGTATACAGCCGCCAGCAGTATTGTATCTGATTGATTTGTTGTCTTTTTTGCTTGCTTTATGCTTGCTTTTGTTTCTCTTCATTTTGTCATGTTTTTTTTTCTCCCCCCCTCAAATTTGAATGGATTTGTGGATGAAATGCCGTGTCAATCTTTAGTGTGTCTGTTTCAGGAACTTTCATTACACGTCAGCGCATCCATCAGAGAATATAGATGCTTTCCTTTTGTTGCTTTGTTTTTTCACTCCGAAATGAAACGGAGAGGAAATGGTATCTGTTCCCACAGTGTAGTGTGTGTTGTAAACAATGTTTGCTGTAATTTTTTAGCTCGCTACAACAAATCCAAACTGCTGCATACTTTGTTCGATCACGTGTCCTCCGTCAGCAAGCTAGTTAACATTTTGTTTCAATAGATAAGTAATCAATATGTGAAGTCTTAACATATTACAGGACCTTTTGTTTATTGCAGTGCTAATTATTGTCGCTTGCACATTTTTGGACGTTTCGCTTACAACTCATTTTGGCTCATCTGTGCAGCCGAAAACTGATTTTAATGATCTGTTGTCTTGACTTGATAGCGCTTCCTTTAATCAATCACGTTGCAAATCTAAATTTAACACTTAGAGAATCTAATTTGAGCAGTATTCCTGTGGCTAAGGATGAAAGGCTGGCAGCTGAAGGAGATCAGAGATGAGCTGCTTTCATTGCATGATGTTTCATAGCCTTCATTTTCAGGGAAACGCATCTCAAGCTAATGCAACAGCATGCTTGTTGTTGACCTAACAGCTACGAAAACAGAGGTGCAGACCTCTCATTTTTATATATATATATATATATAAAAGCATATCTTCATTTGGGCCCTTAATCATAATGAAAACATGCCTGTCAGTTTTTGAAAGTGATGTCTTTTTTTCTTTTATTATCTATCTAAAAGAGAGTTTTTTAGATTCATTACCCTTGAAGAAATGTCTTCTTTCAAGAGGGGAAAAGCCATCTGATCTTTTAGACGTGTTTATTGAGCGGCTCTTGAAAGGGACAGAAATCATTTGACATCTAAAAATTGATTTTGTGACTTCTTCTTTTCATGCTGAGCAGACTGTGATGGTTTGAAGTAATGAGAGAAGCTCAAAAACTTGAGTGGGCTCTCCACCTCAAAGACGCGAGAAGCTGGTGTTTATTTCCTACACAGCTACATTTGCATACACACACACAGAGACAGCTTTATGCACTTACATACACAATACAGGTGTTTGTTCATAGCTAACATACAAATAAAAGTCTGAGTCCATCTATTTTCTTCTGTTTATCTAGTTCAGGGTCATGGGGTGGCTGGAGTCTATCCCAGCTGTCATTGGGTAAAAGGTGGGGTACACCCCAGGCAGGTCACTGGTCTGTGTCACGCTGCTTACCAAGAGAGTTTATTTCTGTGCACACTTAAGCAAACATGCATTTTTTTTTATGCCTTTGGGATCTAGCTTTTTGATTATTCTTTTTATGGGTTCTATTTTATCTTTTTATTATTATTTTTATTTTTAGGGTGGGATACATCTACAGTCTTCAGCACACAGCCAGTCTCGTATTAATTCACTATGAGTCACCGGCACAGAGATTCATTTACATCTTCCGCTAGTAGTTTAGTCAGATTGTGTTTATGACTTAGGAGAAGATTCGACTCATTTCATGATGAAATTCATTGAGAAATGCGGCCCATCCAAAGGTTCACTTCATGGGGAATAACAGGGAGGTATTTTAAAATAAAAAATCTTTTTTTTGATGTGTGGTCAAGCCACACGGTACAAGAGGAACATGCGCTCATTTATGCTTGAATAAGTTGGTCTCCCACTATCCAATTCCAACTCCTGGAGCAGCACGCAATTTTGTTCTAGTAATTATTTCTGAACAAATTAGTTTTCCATAGTTGCCTTTAATGTGTCTGAATCAGGCAAAACTGGATATAGAGGCAGTTTAGGAGTCTCTTGGTATTTACAGAGTGTAAAAACCTGTATTTAATCGAGTGGATCAATAAGTGCTCTAATGCACTGTCAGAAGGCCTGGAGAAATGAGCAATTTATTCACCAAACATTGTTAGACATTTAGCTGAGCCTAGTTTTTGAGCCTTGTATCATTTAGTCTGTGTGATGAAGTTATAAATTTAGATCTTTAGAAATAAAAGCATGGGTTTCCTCATGAATTCACCCTCGGGGGGTGTTTAAATAAAAAAACTAAATCCTGTCTAGAGTTTTGTTACTGCAGTGTCGTACATTTTAAGACGAAGGCTTTTATTTTGAAGAAAAGTTTCTTTATTTTTGATCCCGATCAAATGAGGTGGCGTGTTAGTAAGTCAAAAAATTGGATTTGTGTTTTTTTTCCTCCTTTTCAAGATCCGCCTTGTTGTTGTCGTCGTGTGTTTAGCTCGTTCAGTGTCGGAGTGTCACCTGGGAAACCGCCACAGCGAGCACGCTCTTCTAAAACCTCAACACTGTTTGCGACAGTCACTTTGCATCCCAGCACATCTCGATCACCTGGAGGGCAGGAATGAAGTGCAGCTCTGAAAATTAGCATTAGTGGATCTTTTACCCCCATTCTCCTCAAATGAGAGCGAGGCCATTAACATTTGTGTGTTTTCATTATGTAAATGGTGTTAACACATACTCACAAATTGCCAACAGGAAAGCAATAATTTTCTCCCAGTGATCATAATGTGTCCAAGTGCATCGTCTTGATTATGACACGCTAATTACATATTGCCTAGTCTCTCTCTCTCTCTCTCTCTCTCCCTCTCTCACCCTACAGATTCAGAAAAACCAAGGATCTTTAATGGTAAGTTTTATTGCAGTGGAATAAGAAGCTAGAGGTCTACAACTCTGAAGTCTGTTACTCTTGGTTGACTCTCTCATTTGAAATAATAATAAAAAAAAGCCCATCAAATTCCATTTTTGCAGAAAAATATTGGATCATGCTTAAACTGCTAGTATTACATTAGGTGCCATTATGGAATAATAAAAACATTCAGAAGCTGAATGGTGGTTTGCCTGAGCTCACTGAATTTGATTAATCTAGGTAGATACTTTTTTTTTTTTTTTAATATCACACTATTGATTTTCTCCATTGCCAAGAAATTCCATGTAAGCTAACATGTTTTTTTCTCCCTGTGCTTCTCCTTTTCCAGCCTCTCCAGTTACTGCAATGCATTGTTGATGAGGTGAGTCGTCGTCTTATGTGCTTTTGCATCTAAAGTCAGCCCTAATGGCCCGGAAAGCTTATATTTTGTTTCCTAATGAAGCAAACCACTCAGGCGGCTTTGCTCCCCATTCACTCAACCCTTCACCCTACGCGACTGCCTCAGGCAATACACATATGCACATGCACATTACTGTAGAGGTTGGACCTGTCATGAGTAACACGTACACACAAAGCGCAGCTCTCAATTCTGTGTACTAGTGTATGCAAAAATGTGTTTAACCAGGCTTTCTCTCCTTACTGCACTGGGTTTTATTATTGTGTCTTAAAAAAAAAAGTCAGAGAAGACTCACAGGAGCATCAAACCAAAGACTCATAGGACTGATAACGATGCGCGCACACTGCAGACCACAGCGACTGATTAGCCATCCAATAAAGTTTTATTTAATTTTGTAATTTGCGTAGAAGCAAAAGGATGTCAAAGATGAAAAAGACATAATAATGACTTTATAAGAATTTATTTAAGCCAACGGATCAATCTCCTCAGTGACAGCGTTCAGGTACCCGTTCTCATCTAATTTCTTTATGCTCTAAGACTTTCCATTTTCTAATACAAAATGCAAGCTTGGACAAAATATCATAGTGAAACCAAACCTTGTTCAAGTCAATCTTGAACAGTTTCTTGATACATTGAGATGCTGCTGTGCACAAAAATATGCATTATATAGAAGCTCACTCTGTGTGCATTTACATCATAAGCAGGAATAATAATCTCCCCTCCCCTCTTCTTCTTTTAAGCTGGCTTCTTTGCTGAACAGTCAAAATGGCTACACAGCATAAAGCATTCCTGCAATGCCCCCATCACCAGCTATATCGCACATTAAACATACAATGTCACTTGTCCTTAACTGCCTATAGATTGGCCGTAATTAATAATTAAATGCTTTCGGTTGTAATGGATTGACCTGGGCTGAACTGTTCATTAGTCAGCTAGACGTAGCCATCACTCAAACTATTTTTCTGTGCCCTTTCTCGTCTCCCCCTTGAGGCAAGAGAGCTCTCATTGTTGTCCGTGCCGTACCGTCCCAGCTAGTGCAGTGCTTTGGAGGAAGAGACAAGAGGATAACCTCTCTCTGGACAGTTGACGCTGCATTGATGAAATCTATCTGTTCCCACTTACGCCCGATTTAGACTTGTGCATTGAGTCTCGGCAGAGCCGATGACATAAGCTACGTAAAGTGGCTGACATTGTTGCCAGCGTTTATGGCTGTATGTGGTGCATTATGTGTTAATTATGTGTTTTACATGCAGTGCCAGCCGATAGAAACAAATGAAATGCCTCGACTTTCTTCCCTCCGGGGTCCTCGCTCTTTGTTGTTTTCTTTTTTCTTTTTTTTCCAAAGGAAAACACATTTATGCATCAAGTTTGTACATTCAGATAGTTTCAGCTCCCTCTCCCTCCAGGAATTTACAGATTTTTTTTGAGTGCTTATGTTGTTACTATCATTATTGTTTCTTATATTGAGGCAATGATTGTAATTCTCTCCCTGTCCTGTTCAAAAACTGCCAAAAAACTCACCAGAAATGAACAGGGGAGAGGACTCGACGGTTGTGAACAGGCCAGGTGCACATCAGGTTACACTGTAGGTTACGTTGTAGAGTTTTAGAGCTATTCGCGGTTACGGTTTACCTACAGTGTAGATCTCCCACTGAAGCATAAATTCCCACTTGGATGTTCAGAGTCTGGCATAACTTGTATAAACCCTTTTTTATTTTTGTTTAAACCCAAATAACTGGGCTGGGACACGTCACATGGAGCAGCTACTCTAATACAAAGGTATTTTTAAGTAGTTTAGACACACCTGACTCAACACTATGGCAGGTGTGATAAATTACACCTGACTCCCTGGCATTTTGTAAATATTGCTCATTACTATATACTGTACTGTACATGTGAACCTTTTTTGGATATTGTATGTGACTTAACCCACTGGGAAATTGAAAGTTGCTTTATTGGCTGAATGAATGTGCTCTTGTGAGTGGAGCTTTTAATATTAGGTACAAATGTGTGTGGTTTGGCTTCCATTTCTTTCATTTTGAACCTAAATTGAGGTATGCCCTCAACATATAGGCCAAATAAACAAATGATCAAAATTCAAATTGCTGATTACCGCTGATTCTGTAGTGTGGTGGTTTACACATTTATCCAACACACAAAAGATTTGCTCCCCAGGAGGAGATGCAAATCTCTGAGAAGGTTGCGTGAGGAAGTAGCATGCGGCATAAACATTTTCCAGATCATAAATCTGCTGTCTGAATAAGGGAGCAGCTGAAAGAAGGATTTACTTACACAGAATAGTAGAGGTAGTAAGAACTGTGGTTTCAGCTCAAGTAAAGGAGTTTATTTATTTAGACAAGAAAATGGTTTTGACATTCATGAACAAAGAACATGTAGTCGTTGTTGACAGCTTACACAGTTAATTTGCCAGCATTAGAGAAAACACATTTTTGACTTGCCTAACGTAACATTACATCACCTCCACTTTATCTTGATTTTATTTATAAGGTTGTTTTAATGCTTTAAAAAAAAAATTAGGTTGATTTTGGTCAATATTTGGAAAACGCCAAAATTTTCCATAACCCAACAGCTATAAAACACTCGAGGCTGAATCTCATTAGTAACACACTGAATATCTCTTTCTAAGGACTGTTAGTGTTCACTCTCAAAATGACACATTTGTATGTAAGACACTTAAAGGGGCATTTGCACTTCTGCACTGAATCTATGCTGCATTCATGCCATAAATACAAACCTTTCCGATCATCAGCAAAAGTATAAATACCAGTATAAGTAAATTATAAAATTGGGTATAATTCATATTGATCCTGAAGAGTGGTTCTATATACGTGTATACTGCTCAAAGAGGAATCAAAGGAACACTTGAAAAATCTTAACTTTGATGTTTGATCTGATTTCTGAATCCAGCCCTCAGAGCTGTGATGATTTTGTTTTCCACTGATGTTTCATCACTTCATGCTGATCGGATTGCACAATGCATGTTAGTAAAGATATTCAACTAGAACATGTGTTTTAAGTGTTCCCTTAATTTTTATTTTAACATGCCAGTCCTCCACTTAAATGCATCGTACTTGCATCTTTGGAAATCCTTGTTATGAGTGCATGCTAGAGAAACGGCATGCTCACCCTGCTCAGGCAGGGTCTTGAATTAGAAGTTCTCTGCAGTTGTTTCCACCATCTGTAAGCTGTCCTCCCTCATTAATGCGCCTCTCTCCTCTGTTTGTTGAATAGCAAGTGGCTCCACTAATAAAGAACTCCCACTTTATTTTCAAGCCTGTAATTACTGATCTAATTTTGCCTAATAATTGCTTCATGGCAATGACATGTATATTTACTTGTACCCTTGTACCCTCGTAGTGTGTGTTCTGTCTCCTAGTGGTGCACATTGACAACCAGAGGACTAATTCACGCAGACTAGCCACTTTCATCAGCCTGCCTGTCTTTTGTGCCATCGCCTGCTGCCACATCAAAGCTGCAGCAGTGTTCCTCTCAGGTGGAAACATGAATACATGCATAAATGTGCATGTTTATATCTGCATGCAGATTTGTTTGAAAAGTGCAGACAGGAATTTTGCATCAAATTTAGCCTACATGACACATACATTAGTTGTATAGTCAAGACTTTATGTGTGCGGTGCACCTAATTGATTGTTGCTTTGTGTTTGTGTGTACACCAAAATATAGCGATAGCAAATTATTTGGTGCTCTGTCTCTGTAAACAGTGTATACTAACGTTTGTGGGTTTTCGTGCTTAAGGGCATTTGTTTGTGCACGTGTGTTTTTGTGTGTGCGCTATGATATATTGCTCATCCAAGCAGCGGCAGAACTGTGAAGTGCACTGAGATTAGAAGGAATCCATTCCTTTGTTAATTTAAATGGGTTCATGCATCATGCTTTGCGGGAGCCTGCCGATCAGAGCATTAAGGAATGGCGAACACTGCCCAGAGGTGTTTTTAATGGCACAGCAGGGTCTCGGATGTAAAGAGGTTTAATTCTTTGCATTTGAATGAATGCGTGGTCTTGAACCTGGGCTGTATGAGTTTTGTGCATATCTGAGTAGTTGCTTTATTTCATTTTTTAAGACCTCTTTGCATCATCTCTGTATGACGCCGCACTACATGTTTTTAAAACTTGACCTACACCTGCGGCATCTACCGATCTTATTATATCCAAGCACAACACATTTTGTGTATGTAAAATTTTAGAGTTACAGATAACAGCATCTTCCAAATGTATATACAACAACTGCTTGCTGGTATTGTTGGAAACAAAGTAAATACAGATGTTAATTTAGTAAGGTTGCTGCTGTAAAGTGGTTTAGACTTTTCCTCCAAGTATTTCATGTGTAAAAATAATAATATACTGTGTTGGGAGGTTTTCGTGCCAGCAGCCAAAGGCAGGGATAAAGCAAGAGTGGGAAAGTGGATGGAGTAATGAGGTGAAGGGCTGTAATGGAGGGTCAGTCGGGCACAGCTGTTCTACATGACACGGTTCATAGAACTTCGATTGACAACAGGCAGCGGGCCTGACACACTCAGACACACACACAGAGGGATACACACTTAGATGACTTCAAAGTTTTTGACACCCTGTAACATTAACATAACGTTAACTCGATCTTAAATGCATCCTTATACTAATCCTAAAGCATGTCTTTGCTTTTGCTATTGATTATCTCAGTGTAGGTAAAAGATTTATAGGAAATGATATGTTTGAAAAATGGGTAAATAAAGCTCAGACTCTTTATTAAAGACTAATGTAGCCACCTTACGTGACCTATTGGTTTGTTAAGTTTTGTTTTGTAGCCTTAGGCTTAGCATTTTTCTCACCACTGTGTTGCTTTTTTTCAAGCTTGATCGGGTTTAGTTAGGAAACTGCATCTATCGGCTGCAATGCACAAACACACATATTTGCTAATTATTCGTGCACTACTAGTTTCACCTCCGAAACCCACACAGCAAGCCATAATATTTCCCAGATAGCACCATTAAAATACTCCCAAGTAACGAAAAACGCCACACGCACCTTGAAGAGGCTTCATCTCTGCTGACTTTGTGTCATCATCCACCTGTCAGTGAAAGTGGTGTTCTCCTAACTTTAGTCCTTGATCAAACATGTGAGTTATTGAGAAAAAAGAAATCACCACTATACAGTTGTGATGAAGAGGTAACTTGGCTATAGAGACCAGGCTGCTTTAAAGACGACTGTTTTATCAGCCTGTGTGGACTGATTCAGTTTTGTAACAGCTGCAGTTTAGGACACTTATGTGTTTGTTCCATTTTCCAGCCTTGGAGCTTACTGCTTTCAAAGGTGTGTTTAATATCTAAGAATTAAATTAAAAGGGATGTCAAAACATCAAAAGAAGTTTTAGAAAATGTTTGAAGTTAAAAGATTCAAAGATGTTAGATGACATGAGTAATAACCAGAGTGGTTTTTTTTTTTATTAAATAGCAATAATAACACTTCCCAGGTCTATACAACAAAATCCACATTCATATTTTGTATTTAAGAACAAAGTAAAATGAGTTCAGGGACTACTTGGCCACTTTTTTTCTATTTGTCTTTATTTTAGCTTCTTATTTATCTTTTAAGTTACATATTTCCCTGGAACAAAAACCTGCAATGATAAAAGTGAGGTGAACTGCACAAAAGATTTGTGTACACTTTCTCTAAAGTAAAGGAGTGCAAAAAACCACAATGTCAAAAATACTGAATAATCTTTCAGATATTTCTCCTACATAAATTGAATGCTACAAATTTAACATTCATCCTGGTAGCTTCAAAGAGCTTCGTTACCATAACATCTTTGTGTCTGTGTGCACCTTTAGATATCTGCTAATATAATAAAATATAATAACATTTTTGTATTCTATCAGCACCGTAACACACTCCTTTTACTCTTATACTTTAAAGTGGGTTTAAATAGTCCATTTTCCCCACCAGGCTGACTTTAAACATACTGTGTGCCACCAGGTACCTCCACAGCTGTTCACCTGGCAGGCACAAGGAAAATAAAAAGTAGAAAAAGTTTTTGCTTTGCATCATTTGGTTGTTTTAGTAACCATCAAACAGAATTTCTGTCCTGTTAAGAGCACTCGTTTTCAAAAGGTGACTCTTAATTAGTTGTGTGCGTTGTGCTGAGGGCTCCACACCAAATATACAGCTGTTTCCTTTAAAGGTTTTTCCCTTTGGTCTGATGATCTTTTCATTGACATCCAAATCTTGTCTTATTCCACCTCTTTCTCTGCTGGACTGCTTACAATTAAAGAACATGATCCAGGGATGTTGGCATCTAATAAGCGCTCCCTGCATCGACACCTGACCATGTGCCTGCCAATCACAGCTGGTCCTTGCACTGTGCAGCTTAAAGTTTCCCAGACTAGTCTGGATGAGTAGCATTGCATTAAACACAGATGTACAACTACTTTCAGATGTTTGGCCCAGCAGAAGAGCTTGTCCCTCAAAGCAGAAAAAGGGCCAATTTACTGGACAAGAAACACGTTATCCTCTCAAAACCTGCAGTAAATGCAACGAGCCACAGGAGAAATGAAGCGGCATCAAGTGTCACCTCCATCATGCAGACGCAGTGAATGGCGTGAAAGAATTTATATTTTGCTTCTAGGAGATGCACTTAGGTGAAAAATATCTGGCAGACCTTATTCATGAATGCAGCAGTGCCATGTTGATTTAATTTTTAATTACTTTTTGGTAATAGTTTTTTTTTTAATTAGATCTTTTATTTTCTGTTGAAGAGAAGCCCTGAGTTTAGGTTCATGAATAGGATCTGATTTGTTTTGAAAGCAGTGTTGTGTTAACATGAATCTGCACGAAAACATTTTTGGTACTAAAATCAGTGAATAATGATGACAAACAATCTCAATAATCTTGTAGTCCTAAGTATGATGACTTGATCTCATTCAGCTAGAGCAGCGGTGCCCAACCCCCGGGCCACGGACCCATTTGGTTCCGGGCCGCAAGAGTTGAGGCTCGGGTGTGAAATTTATTGTTTTTACGGTTTTTTTAATGTTACTTTTTAACGTTTTTATCGTTAACTCGGTCTCCCTGGGTCTTTTCCCGTGTGTTATGAATAAATCTTCTTTTTTTGGTACCGGTTTTATTTTGTTGTATTTATCCGTGACACCTTCAGGTAATAAAATATTGTCTGAAAATATTGTCGGACATACACCGGTCCATGCTGCAAAAAAGGTTGGGGAAGGCTGAGCTCGAGCATCTTTGAGACGAAAGCGTGTGGAAACCTTTTTCTAGCAGCACCAGCACTTTCGCCCACGTGGCAGATTTAGTGTTGTTATGCTGTTGTTGGTTATGCTATATATGCCGGACACGGTCAAATGATTTCTTTTTTTTCTCTGTGTTGTGTGTTTTTGTTCTGGTAGACAAAACATTTCTGCTAAAACCTTAGACCGTAACTAGTCCCCTCGCCAGAATTTCAGGAGAGAAATAGAAAAAAAAATCCAATCTTATTTCTAAACTCAGACTGCAAGCATTAAGTGTGTGAATATTTTCTGCGTCACACATTGTTAGAGAATAACAATAGCACAATAAAATCAAGGTTGATCTGTGTCAGCAGTGCTTTTCAAAAAATGGGGCACGTCATCAAAGTGTAAAATATGTGTTGAGTTGAACCAAAGTTCAGTTTCCTGATGCTATTGTATATAGTTTTTATTTAAGTTCAATTCAACTTGGATTGTCTTTTAACGTCACAAATGTTTAAAACATTGTGAAGTGTAGGGCACGAACCTTCTGAGGTCGGGGGCTTGCCAGTAAAAGTTTGGTAATAAATACAGAGCAGTGTGACATCATCACCCCGAGTTTGATTACTGTTTTTTACATATTTCAAAAATGAAAAAAATAACCTCACAAAACAAAACTTTAATCTAGCCAATGTTTCTGTGGGTACGTGTCATCACTTGGTTGATGTGTAATCGTCAGTCATAACACAAGTCACATTTCAGGATTTTAAAAATTTCCTTTGACAATTTTCAACTTTCATCTCCAGCCTTAAATTTGGTCAGTTTTTTCTTGCTTTAGTAATTTCAGCCAACCTTGACTATGACAACCCTCGTCTTAGTTTTAATGTATCCCTGCTGATGTGAGGTAAATGTTCGGGTTTTTTTTCTCCAGTAGGTCAAAAACTGTCCTCCTCTTTTTACAGGATCCTCCAGTTCTTCCTGTCAGCCAGTTTAGCGAAAAGTTTGTTCACTTCATCACTCAATGGTGAGTTATTTGTTTAAATGACCCGTTTATAGAAATTGAAGCACTAGATTAATTATTTAAATAAAAGAGAAACTTTATGTGTATTCAACAGCTATTGACTGTGTAGTCCTTTAATTTGTAAATTTGGTTTGTACGATCTTTAAATGTTTGTCGTGGTCAAATATCGAAGGACTTTTTGTTTCATTCAGATTACTGTAGATGAATATGAAGTATAATGGTATAATAGCGTAATGGAAATAAACTGCATTAGTGTTAATGCGTTGTGGTTGAAATAGCTATTAGCTCTGTTCTCCTGTGTGTTTGAATAGAAAGCTTTTCTTTATTTATGAGGAGTGATTGATTTATCTAATGCGTGAGGACACAGAAAACGTTTACCCTGCATTTGCTTGTGATTAATTTGCCTCTTGTAACCTTTACAGTTAGACAAACATCTACATACACACCCTAACCACATGTGTATATGTGTGTGTTCAGCACTCACAAGCTGATTATACCAGCTGCTGTTTGTCCCCGATGGGTGTTGCATTTACTTAAACAGGGCATTTCTCTCTCAGGACCGAGGTACTCCGCCCTGCCTGCGTTCAGTGGTGGTACTATCCTCTCCCAATCTGTTCCTGGATGTTCATAATGCTTTCAAAGCGATGCTTTAACAAGTTACCTGACTGCACACCTCACAGTATGAAGGACGCTTGCAAAAAAACACACAATACTCCCCATATCTGTCTGAAAGAAATGTACTGGGTTGTAAGGGAATTAAACTCTTGCTTTTAATTTCTGTAGAGCGAAGAGTTTAGTTTCAAGCCTCCCTCCTTTTTTAATATTCGTTTATAAATAAAATTAGGCATGAATTGTAAGTTAGAACTAAAAACCATCTCTTGGGCACTTAGAAACTCAGTTTTAATAGTGTCTGGCTTTAAGCTGTTGTATTTCTCTTTTCAGCATGAGGCGGAACCCCAAGGAGCGACCTGCACCCAATAACCTCATGGTAAATTAAACCAAACCTCCTATTGAACACTTCCAAGGACTTCAAAAATATAGGTTTTGAATAAATGTGTACAGAGAATGATCATATTCATGCATTCCAATAAAAATTCAATTAAAGATAATTTTATTATCTTTGTAGCTTTTGGAATATGCAGTTGTATTTTCCACAGTGATTGAGGTGTTTCAGGTCAAGGAACCTCCAACTTGGCATTGATGTGTGGAAACGGCAGTAATGAACTTTTTGCTTCGGATAAACAGTGTCAGAAAGAGGTCAGCCAGAAACCTTGAGGAAGGATTGAGACCTACTCCAGGAATAATTCATTCATTTCACTCCACTGGAGTCAGCATGAATAAATCAGGCTGTTGTTCAAGAGTCACATCATTCAGGTTCAAAATCAAGTTTTAAATTTGACCAGCTGACAAAAGAAACTGTAAGTGTGCGTGCGTGTGTGTGCGCGCGCATAAATCATTAGGACTCCAACACCTTGTAGAATTATCAGCTCAACCATTTTCCAAAATTAAAAACAAATCACTTGGTCAGTTTCACATGTTTTTATAAATTAAATTTTTCTTTCAGTCATCTACATGTACACTTACCATTTTCTGCAATATTATCGCTGCTCATTCAGGCTACATTAGGACACAGATCCCGTTGGGGTTTCATAAGGCAGGCATCCGGCATGAAAATGTGCTAAATTGAAGACTTTGAGCTACCCACTTATGAATAAGGGAGTAGGTAAAGGTAACTTTTTTTCTGGCTGCTTAACTTGCCTTTGGCACATTGTAGCTAATATTTTTACTCTAAAATGTTGAAATTTCTTGAATTCTTTTAGAAATAATTGACATAATCCAGGAATCAAGCTTGGCGGTGAATAACAGCAGCAACAAATTAGTTAATGGCATTTAAATTTAATGCTGAAAGGGCAGTGACCCTGCTGTAGTATATAAATAAGGGACAGGCATACAAGCCAAGTCAAATGGCTCCTTCCATTTGTGAACCTGACGATTGTCTTTAGTTCTAGCATCAGCACACAAAACTGTCAGTTTGTAAAGACTGCCTTTTAAGAGTTTTAACACTCGGGGTTTTCTGTGTGCTCGGATCAAGGACACTGACAGTTATGTCCCGAGAGAGGTGAGGCCTAAAGGTTTGTGTTGTGGGGATGGTGAGCTGGAGAGGGTAAATGCAGAGCTGCTAACAGATTGCATGTTCTCAGTCTCACACTAGAAAGAAGGAATATTGGGAAGTGTTGGCTGTACAGGGACTTCATGCTTCCATCCAAAAATGAAGCTCAACTTGATGTTTTTGTGATCTTCTGCTCAGAACATTTTGTTATGTGAACCAAACTTTTATGGTTTTTCTGGCGCAAAGGCAGATGTATTTGTATGTTTTTGATTTATTTTTTCTCTTTACCTGAATGCATAGTTGGCTCATCCTTTGATATGTCATTTCTCATTCACATAAGGAAGATTATAAGTATTTTACAGTCTTTGTGGTTTTCTGACAGGGGTTGCATTAAATATCAGATTCTTGTCAGACATTACCTTTACGTTACTTTACAACCTGCCTGGCTGAACACTCGGTTTTCATTCGCTACAGGGCGTCCGTTAATCTTTGATAAAAAGACGCCTACTGAAGGTGTAGTCGCAGGTTTGACTGTCAAAGTGTAGTTAATTTGACTAGTGTGATCGCTGTGTCTTGCCCAGGTGCGATTAATTGAGTCATGTTTTCCAAGCGTGCCTTTCAATTGTCGGACAGCGTGAGCACAGGCTAGCAGTGGAGCGGGGAGGCGGGTCAGTCGTGCTCGGAGACGCTGCAAGGCGCCCATCGCTCTCTATGAGTACACCCTCAGTAGCTGTTAGTGAAACTGTCTCTTGCTGGCTCAGTCATTAAGTGGATAAGTGTAGCAATAGCAACACAATGCTGGAATTAAAGAGCCAGTTCCTTTGTATATTTTCCTTTTTAATATTTTCAGTTTACCTGTTGTATTTTTCTGTGTAATAATTAAACTAGTCAAAGTATAATAATGTTTTGCTTGGTGAGGGGGGGTTTGATTTGGGCCATTAAGAATGAACTGGAGCTCCAAGGAAGATGCCCTGTGTCTGTATTCTTTACTGTTTAGAGGAAAAACTAAACGGCTCTTTGTTCAGTCGTGTATTTATGCATGCGGCGTGTCTTTAAGAAAAATATTATTTGTTTCCTAGTTTAACGAGATTCTCTCCACCCGTGAGGTTGAAGTGCTTTTCTGATTTTTAATTTCAGTTTTTTCTTTTTAATATTTTGCTTTTCAGCAATAACACATTTTTCTATTTTATGATTTCCTTTCTCGGTCACTTTTTTTCCCCATCCTGTGTTTTTTTTGGAGGTGGTGGTTGTAACTCACTTTCATCCCTTTTCCCATCAGTGTTTCTTTTTTGTCACTCCTCCTATATTCCTACTGTGCCCCACTTCTTTCATATTCATACTGTGATCCTTGTGCTCTTTTTCAAATTTTCACAGTTCTCCGTTTTCTATATTTGTCTCGCTCCATCCCACTCATCTTTCCTTTACCTATATTTTGTCCTCCTGTAGGCCTTCTTTCTGTGCCCATGATGAACTGAGATATAAGGTCATGGTTGCCTGCCTTTGTGACACCAGCCTGCTGATTGTCTTTCTCTTTTCTCTTCTTTAGTCCCTTTTTCCTCCCCATCTCTCATGCTGCCTCTCCATTCCCCAAGCCTCCTGAGTGCATTAAAACTCTTTGCCTATTCTATCTGTATGTTAATGCACCCAGCCATCGGTCCCCCCTTTCTCTTTTCTCTGCTCCACTATTTACTCTCACTTCTTATCTGTGGAAGGTAATGCAGGAAATGCACACAATAGTGTAGACACTGAACAAATAATGTTTTGTGACCATACAAAGTGACATAGTAGCTCCAGTTTGCTCATCAGGTTTCAGCATGTGGTTTCTCTAATCACTGGTGTAGCTTTTACTGACATTATTGTCACTGGGATTTTATCCTATTAGATGTTCTTAAAAAGGCTGCCGTTTGATTGTGTGCCTGCTCGTAGGTTACATCCCTGAAGCTCGGGTTATGTCTGTTATATACTTGACGCTTTGCGCATGAAACTGTCTTCTTCTATTAGGCAGCTTTATCATTGCACAGTGTAAGAAAAAAGCTTTTTAAATGGTTCATGCTATGATCCCAACGTGACCAAAGGAAGCGCAGTGTTTTGATTACACTACCAAAGACAAAAGGCGAAGTTAACAGAAGCTAATGGGAACAGAAGTAGTATAAGTGTGTCCTTCATTTTTATTATTATCTGGTGAACCGTAGGGCATGTTTTAAACATCAATCCAATTAATCACTGGTCACTTTGTGTTCGACTGCTCATTAATGAAAATATCTAATCAGCCAACCACTCTGCAGAAACTCATGCATTCAGACATGTAGACATGGTCAAGGCGACCCGCTAAAGTTCAAACTGAGCATCAGAATCGTGTAGATGGTAAATGGACTCGTTCTTATATAGCGCTTCTCTACTCTGCTTGAGGACTCAAAGCGCTTCATATAGCGTGCCTCATTCACCCATTCACATCCACTCATACAACCACTTTTTTTCCAGCATGTAAGTGCTTTCTATCTAATATTCACACACGCTCATTCTCTGATGAAAGGATCAGAGATCTTGCCAAAGGATACTTAGCATGCAGACTGAATACTGGATAACTGCTCTACTGTCCATCACAATGGGCAAGAAACTTGTTTTTAAGTGACCTGGCTGGTAGTGCCAGACAGGATCGTCTGCATATTCTGGAAATCTGCTGGGATTTTCAGCACTTCCTTCTCAAGATTTAGAGATGGCAGTATTTAGACTAAGGTTTGAAAAACATAAAGCATCCAGTAAGCTACAGTTCTCTGGGTAAAAATGCTTCATTGATGTCAGAGAAGAATGGCCAGCGTGCTTCAAGCTGATAGGCTACAACAACTTAAATATCCATTTGTTTCAAAGGCATGCAGAAGAACATAAACAATAAACACATGAAACTTTGAAGCAGATAAGCTACAGTAATAGAATACTGTACCAGGAGACACGTTAGCTAAGAACAGGAAACTGAGGATATAATTCACCAAAATTAGTCAATAAAAGATTGGAAAACTGTTGCCTGGTTTGGCAACAGTCTCACTTTCTGTTGCTATGTTAGTATGGTAGGACTTGGCTTGAACAACATAAAAGCATAGCGCCAACCTGCCTTGTATCAACGGTTCAGGCTGGCATGTCAGTATGGACCAAAATCTGTGAGGAATGTTTCCATTACCTTGTTGGATCTATGCTGTGAACAATTAAAGCAGCTCTGAAGTTAAAACTGGGTCCAACCCAACACTAGCAAAGTGTAACTAATGTAGTGCCCGGTGGGTGTATGTTGAACAATAAGATAAATACTAAACAATATCAGTCTACCCAGTGACATCAGTGGGTTGTAATTTGATACATTTATTTATTAATTAAGACTAATGGACTTGATTTAATAAACTCGGGCTGAGGAATCTTTGTTCTTTAGTTAGAAAATCACACGATGAGCCATCAGAGAGGCAAGTGTGTGTGTTTTTTCTGTCCTCATACTGATGCATCTTTCATTGTGGACACCCAACCCTGTCGTCATAAGCTGAGTTAGTTAAGGAGACTTTCCATTGGCTCGCTCCCAGGACTTTGGCTGCCGGTATTTGGTGATGACCTGTGCCGGTCTGGGGTTTCTTGCTTTTGGTTCTGGCCTGGCTATTAAGCTGTGGAGCAAGAAAGAGTTGGTGAGGGTTTTAAGCATTTGCTTATTTCTGGGATTTACATGGACACAATATCATCATGCGTATCTGTTTCCTTGTTTTATGTGGTTAATTTGTGCATATGAGTGAAGAAAAACTAGAGCGATGATCCGGACAACCTTATGTTGTTTTTTCGGGATTTGATGGACATTTCATTTCTCCCTCCCCCTTCTCCCACTCCTTCGTTGTCCCTCGTTCCCCAGCCAGCAGCCTTCACGCAGCCTTTTAGCACCCTTGTCAAAGCAGTCCTCCTATTCTGCTTCTCTATTCATAGATGCACACACACACACGCACACAAATTTCATAGCCCCCTTTCAACCCCAGAGACACCAGATGAGCCCCTCAATTTTTTTCACAAAGAAAACCCCCTCTTGTCTCTGACCATCCTCAAATCTGGTTTGAACTTACACACACACACACTCACACACACACTCACACAGAACCACAAACGCACCACAAAGACAGGAAGACACTAAATAAACTACGTTAAAATCACAGTTTGACCATTTGAATCAAAAACAGTGGATGTTTGTGATTTACTGTGACTAATTAATGGTAATCTGCCTACATCTACTTTGCTTTTTAGGTCCACTTCCCTCAGTTTTCTCATTGATTTCACTCTATTTTAACTCAGGTTAGACAGCTGGGAAAATGTGTTAACTGTAGTTGCATGCCTTGCACTTATCATGTGTGTTAAAACTTTGGAAACAGTTTTATCCTCTGAGGAATTGGCCTGTTAATGTTTACATTGTTGCATGTGCAAAAAGGATTTTCACATGCCCGCTTGTGTATCAAAGCACCTCTTTTGAGACCATGCCACCAGTGTCTCCTCCTCCCTAAACTTTTCTGTCTCCACCTTCCCCTCCAAATGTTTTCGCATTTCCCCCTTGGGTGTTCACTGATGTAAACTCCATTTACACATACTCGGACTACAGTGCTTCAACTCAAGTCATTCAGACGTCAGCCAAGTCATTTTAAATGGTGGCTGAAGTCAGAGTAACATATAAATCAATATTTGGAGCTTGTATAATAAAAACAAAACATTATCCTTTTTAATATAACATTTCCTGATTTGACCTTTTTGTTTAGGTGTAAAAATAAGTTAGATAATAGTGAATGCTATTGTTTAACTTAATTGAAAGTTAAATGGACGTTTGTATCATTGATGTGAGGATTAGAGAGCAAGCTATCAGTTCAAAATGTAAAGTTAGTCATTCTTCATTCTTTTTCTCCCTTTTCAATATATCCCAGAATACTTCAAACGTTCTGGGAAAGTAATAGATTTTTCCCCTCATTTTCTCCAGTAGTGGACATTTATACTATATATATATATATATATATATATATATATATATATATATATATATATATATATATATATATATATATATATATATATATATATATATATAAACTCTGTATATAATGTCTCATAATCCAGTTTATTCATGAAAGTACCTGTGCTTTATTATAACATGTTGATTTGTACTGGACTCTTATTATTAGATTGTATGAGAAATATCCTAGAGAGACCACTCTGGTTTGTAAGTCATAGTACTTCATTTCCCATGCACCTTCAGTTGTATCTGCCTGTTGTACTTAACGGCACTAACAGGTTACTAGCTCTGAGTGTGAATCCTGGCTACTGATTTGGTTACTTAGTTGGAAACTCAGACATGAGACTGACACTGTCACTCTTTTTTTTTTTTTTTTTTAAACATCATTTGGTGGATATTTGAAGAACAGCAGGTTCTCTTGACAGTAACATTAAATATGTATATTATTGTGTTTTGAGGTCACATGCCACTGTAACAGTGTAGCTTTCTCTGGGAACTAAAATTGGTGCACACATGCCCACACACTGGCCATTCATACACTCACCCAGGCAGTTTCCAAAGGGAGCTAGTGATTAGCATGCAAATCTGTAAAGTCCCAGTTATTCTACCTACCTCTTTACCCTTCTCTCTTACTCTCACACACACACACACACACACACACACACACACACACACACACACACACACACACAGTGTTTTTTCCAACACTATTCTAATGAGGTGATGACCAGTCTCTTGTTATAATTGCCTCAAACTCCTTTTAATTTCTTCTGAGCGTATTAATCATACATTGAGTTATTTAAAATCGCATAAATTAATCTTAGATTAAACAGACCCTTCAAAGGCTTCAAACAATTAAAGAGTTAGGTAGTATTTCCCCTGGGTGTAGGCCATTTCTTTTTGAGCGGAGCAGTTGCAGGTGATTATCCCAGTTTGATATGGCCAGACGGTGATTAATGCAACTTTTAAATGAGTCCTTCCCCCAGCTCACCTCTGTCCATGCTCTGCTACAGCAGAAAGTCAGACACCTTCAGTGACCTGACTAAGAAGCACTTGTTCACTCTGTGTTTAGAAACTCTTCCCTCACAGGTTTCATACTTCGTTTAAGCTGCAGAGTTTTAATTATTAGACAGCCGTGTAGAAGTGCACCAGACCAAGTGCACGTGCAGTACATTCAAAATGACATATGCCAGATTGATATAACGGTCATTAGGTTAATGTAGGGTTTGTTTATTTTCTTAGGCATGTGAGCAGTCTGGCAATAAACATTTTGTCTCCAAAAATATTATATTGAACTTCTTGAAGTCTTGTGCTTTATTTTTACTTCTGCTCACAGCTCATAGATATGCTGCATGTGACAAAGAACTCACTAAAGGCTTTTTAATTAGACTATCTGCTGTGGTTCCTATTGGTTCAGATCCTTTAAATTTGATTGGAGGGGTCTAGTCACTCAAAAATGCTATTATATTTATTTAGGCTGCCTCTGATGATCTCAAGTGCCAGTGACTTAATTTTGATGCTTTAGGCCTAAGATAATGAGAAATATCTCATAATAGACTGAGCACTTCAGCATTTAAACAATGCTACTGCATGTAATATTCAATACTGAACAATAACTTAAGTCTTTTTCAAGGAAGCAATTTTTTGTTCAGTTTCCATAAAAGCCTCATTTTTATAGATTTAATACGACTGGGGAGAACATAAGGTTTAAGGCCTGGGCAAGTTTGAAACCACAATGTAAAACTGTGGAGGACAAAAAACAAAAACCATGTATCATTTATCCGGCTCCTAATTTTGTAAATTCTGCACTCAGCTTTGGAGTCTCCAGTGTCATTGAAATGCAACCAGATGCTGCTCGTTTTACATTTTCGCTTTTTCATTTGTTCACTTTTTCCTGACACGCTTGCATTTAAATCGCAATTGCCTGACTCAAACGTATCCGCAGGCAGGATATAATTGTATCCAGCCAGCAGGCTGTACGTTTGACTCCCCTGCTTTACAGTGTGAAGTGTACTCGGAGTACTTATTTTTTGGATTATTGCTGTTTTTAAATATAATAAAGCCAACGAGTATGTTGGTACAGTGGTTAACGTTGTTCCCTCACCGTAAGAAGGTTCTAGACTATATGGGCAAAAGTTCTGGTCCACATACAAATCATACCTACGGTAACGGCTCAGCCATAGAGACCCATGCTATGAAGCTCCTGCTGCACAGTATTTGTGCTGATGTTAATGCCAAGCATTTCTGACTTTAACACACTATGTGCCTCAGCACCCTGCAACATGCTTTGTGCTACATGATGTGCCACTTTGTGTCTGAGTTGCTGTGGTTCCTAAATACTTCCATTTTGCAATAACGCAACATACAGCCGATCATGGGATGTCTAACGGAAAAAAATTCACAAATTGATTTGCAGCGACTTTCTATTACAGTAAACACACTCAAATTCAGTAAGCTCTTCAAAACAAGACTTCTTATTTTCAAAGGATGCAATCAAGCACCCAACCATATCTGCCTGTTTGATTTTATACACCCGTGGCAATGGGACTGAAAACACCTGAAATATAAGGTTAAGAGGTGTGGCCCAATACTCTTATCCATGATGGATCCTGCTGCAGGGCTGGGGCCTGTCTGTGTGAAGTTTGCATGTTCTTGCTTTGTCTTTGTGGTTTCAGTTCAATTCAGTGTTATTTATACAGCACCAAAACACAACAACAGTCGCCTCAAGGAGCTTTATATTGTAAGTTAGACTCTACAATAATACAACAGAGAAAATCCCAAAAATCATATGACCCCCTTTTGAGAAACGCTTTGGCAACAGTGGGAAGGAAAAACTTCCTTTTAACAGGAAGAAACCTACAGCAGAACCAGGCTCAGGGAGGGGCGGCCATCTGCTGGTTGGGGTGAGGGGAAGTAGACGGGACAGAAGACATGCCATGGAAGGGAGCTTGAGATTGATAACAAGTACGATTCAGTGCAGAGAGGTCTATTAACACAAGAGTGATAAAGGTGACTGAAGAAGAAACACCTCAATGCGTCATGGGATTCCCACAGTAACCTACGTCTATTGCAGCATAACTAAGGGAGGATTCAGGGTCACCTGATCCAGCCCTAACTATATGCTTTAGCAAAAAGGAAAGTTTTAAGTTGTCTCCCAAATCCAAACTGGAAGCTGGTTCCATATAAGAGGGGCCTGAAAGCTGAAGGGTCTGCCTCCCGTTCTACTTTAAAATACTCTAGGAACCACATGTAAGCCCGCAGTCCAAGAGCGACGTGGGATTTACATGGACACAGGAAGCCAATGAAGGAAAGCCAGTACAGGAGAAATATGCTCTCTCTTTCTAGTCCCTGTCAGTACTCTTTCTGCAGCATTTTGGATGAACTGAAGGCTTTTCAGGGAGTTTTTAGGACATACTGATTATAACAAATCACAGTACTCCAGCGTAGCAGTAATAAATGCATGACTAGTTTGTCAGCGTCAATCTGAGACAGAATATTTCAAATTTTAGAGATATTGTGCAAATGGAAGAAAGCAGTCCTACATATTTGTTTATTATGTGGATTGAAGAACATATCCTGGTCAAAAATGACTCCAATATTTCTCACAGTGTTACTGGAGGCCAAGGTAATGATCCAAGAATCTGGTTAGATATCATATTTCTGAGATTTTTAGGGCCGAGTACAATAACCTCAGTTTTATCTGAATTAAGAAGCAGAAAGTTAGTGGCCATCCAGGTCTTTATGTCTTTAAGACATTCCTGCAGTTTAACTAATTGGTGTGTGTTATCTGGCTGCAAGGATAGATAAAGTTGGGTGTCATCTGCATAGCAGTGAAAATGTATGCTATGTCTTCTGATGATGCTGCCTAAGGGGAGCATGTATAATGTAAACAGAATTGGTCCTAGCACTGAACTCCATAATTAACCTTATTGTGTGAAGAGGACTCTCCATTTACATGTACAAATTGGGCTCTATTAGATAGATTCAAACCATTACAGTGCAGTACCTGTAATACCTACAGTATGCTCTAATTGCTCTAATAATAAAAATATTATGGTTTACAGCATAGGTGTCAAACTCTGGCCCGCGGGCCAAATTTGGCCCGCAGCCTAATTACATTTGGCCCGCAAAGCCATACCAAATTACTATTAGAGCTGGCCTACTGGTAGTATACAGGCAATATATATAATGTTTAGTATTAAGCTTTGCTTGTTCCATATTCAGTTTTTCAGCAAAACGTGTTTGAGTCCATAAGAAGAGATTCGTTCTTATATCTGGAGGAAGATTTTTTTTTTTTTTCAATAAATATTAATGTTAGCCCGCAACTTTGTTCCAGTTTTGAATTTTGGCCCACTGTGTATTTGAGTTTGACACCCCTGGTTTACAGTATTGAACGCTGCCTAAGGTCTAGCAGGACAAGCACAGAGATGAGTCCACTGTCAGAGGCCATGAGAAGATCATTTGTAACCTTCACTCAAGCTGTATCTGTGCTGTGATGAGCTCCGAAACCTGACTGAAACTCTTCAAATAAACCATTCCTCTGCAGATGATCTGTTGTCTGTTTTACAACTACTCTTTCAAGGATTTTTGATATGAAAGGAAGGTTGGAGATAGGTCTATAATTAGCTAAGACCGCTGGGTCAAGAGATGACTTTTTAAGTAACACCAGCTTGGAAGACAGTGGTACATGGCCAATTATTATAGATCAGAAGAAGAAATTTTATTTAAAAGCGCCTTTCAAGAAACCCAAACACAGTAAATAGTAGAATAAGACACATCGTAGAACAATGATAAAACAAAGAACAATTTAAAAAAAAACACAAGATAAAATAAACAAACAATGAGTTCACAGATTGTTCAGTTCACAGGTTGATCATATTTAAGATTGAAGGATTAATTAATGGCAGGATTTCTTTGAGCAGTCTTGTAGGAATGGGGTGTAAAAGACACGTTGATGGTTTGGAGGAAGTCATTACTGAAGTTAACTCCGAAAGATCAATTGGAGAAAAAGATTCTAAATAAGTATCAGTGGTACTGCATGTACCATAATGTTAGAATGAATGGCTTTTTGTCAGCCTGGCTACAGCGCTGAAGAGAAACCTATGGTTGTTCTTATTTTCTTCAATTAATGAGGAATACAAAGATGTTCTAGCTTTACAGAGGTTTTTTTTTTTTTTTTTAATCAAGCAGCAAATTAATTTTCCAGGCTAAATGATGATCTTCTAAATTTGTGATACGCCATTTCCTCTCCTGCTTAAGCGTTATCTGTTTCAAGTACTTCCTATTTGAAGGTCTCTTTTTAACAGGAGCTACAGTATCGAGAGTCATATGTAATAAAGAAGTAGAATTTTTAACAAGATAATCGACTTCTATGGGAGTAGCGTTCAGGTAGCTGGTCTGCTCCTTATTCTAAATTTAAACGTTTTCAGGAAAGCATCAGATTCTCACTAGGTGCCCAGTTCAAAGACATGTATGTTAGGTTAATTGGTGTAGGTGTGAATGTGGGAGTTCGTGGTTGTCTGTCTCTGTGTGTGTTAGCCCAGTGTTGGGCGGATGACCTGATCAGGACATTTGTCAGCTGTTTTTTTGTGTAGGATTAAATATTCAGATTTAGGTTCAAACTTGACCATGGAAACAGTTTACTCGCTCTCCTTGAACTTTTGATGTTTAGTTTTATTTTCTGGACTTCCTGTGATGTCTTGTATACACTGTTCAGTTCTTTTTTCCTCATTTTAATCATAATTAATCTATTTCTTAGGTGTGATGGGATGTGATGACAGAAAAGAGGCTAAAAGAGCACTGTGAGAAGTACCTTCATCGAGGTCAAATTCCAGCAGATGTCTCTGGCCTTTAGGGTTAATTTCTAGAGTGGAGGTTGGAGCCTGATTTTAAAAACATTACTCAGGACTTCCTTCTTTATTTCTGTATCACTCCCTCTCTACTGAGGGAAGGAAGAATGATTGATGAGATGGGTATTCAGCACATAGGGGCACCCAGGAGCGTCCACTCCGCCCGTCTCATACTGACACACACACACACACGCACGCTTACAATGATATGAGAGTAATTAACCTCAGACTGTGTTAACCCCAGCTGGCCATTAGAAGGACAACAGGATTGATGGGACTCCCCCCTAGTCTTTAACAATCTCTACATTTTGTGCATGATTAAAACACACTGCAAAGTGTTTCCATTTTCTTTGAAGTGTTCACAAAGGAAACCGCAGCGAGCAGAGAAAGCAGAAAAGTCAAAAATCAAACAAATCCTGATACTGTCTTTTTTTTAAAGTTATCACTTTATTCCCCCTCGGTGTGATTTTTATTTTTATGAACATAATTGTCACATATTTCCCCGTGTAACCACAAATAGACAAGAAGGCTCTCAGGAGGAAAAAAGTGGACCAGCCTGTCCTACTTTATCACTAATCTTATATTGTCTGCACCAGTTTGGGTGTTGCTGGCGGGTATTAAAGACCCCAGAAGAAACAGCTGACAACAACATTACTCACCTTGGAGTCACTTTCTGCCTCCAATTTGAATCACACTAGTCATGTTCTTTTCATATTGACAAGATTTGCATTTTGCTTTTGACCTGCAGCCCTGCAGATCAAGGAAATATAAATGTTAAAGTTTTATTTTTAAAAAAAAATGTTCAGGTTGGCAAAGAAGGTAGAACTCACCTTGATGTTTTAAGGTCAAAATTAATAAGTGGCAGATTAAAATAAAATCACTGTAGCTGGCAATGTGTTCTGTTTATGTAACATTTTACGTAGATTTGGATACAAAGTTTGTGGGTTTGTGATGGTCACAAAGTGCAGTTAAGGACTCAATAACACAACCATAGAGACTCGTTGGCAACCACTTAGCAGCTCCTGGTCACTAGTGAAAGGTGTGTATTCACTGTTTCTTGGATCTGAGATTGGTCACAGATCGGGGTGCTGCAAACCAGTTGTGGGATTCATACTTTTCTCTAGCAACCAAAGGTTGCTAAGGGGATTGCTGACTGGGCTCTAGATGTGCATGACTTGAGAATGCAGGTTTATCCCTCTTGGTTGGTGATTGCCAGATTGGTGCCAGTAGGCCTCTGAGTCTGTGGGACTGATGCTTGAGGCAGACTGGGTCATGTTTTCCTGTGTAGGTATTTATGCTAGAAATCCAATTTGACTTGATGTTGGCCACAGAGACAGGTGGAGATCAATCCTGTTTAATTTCCTCATATATGAATGGGCAGAAGTCTCTTGTCAGCCCTTAGAAACATAGATGAAAGCATCATAGTTGCATTAACTCTTCAACCCTGTAAAGACTGTTGAGATTAACCCTTGAAGCTCTTCTGAATTTGAATTTGAACTTCTAAATTGGTTTCTGTCATATTTCAGGCCTGTTTATTGAACAAAATGACTTGGTTTCCATCAGAAGTTAGTGAGTGTGGTCTCTGCCTATGCAGTTACTCTTGGAAACCCGGAAACTATTCGAATGTTCATCAAATCGTGCCTTTATTGATATATACAGTACTCAGGGCATCAGATGTGGTCTTTATGGGGGAAGGATTGAAAGGTGAATAGATGTTTATACAGACAACATGCTGCTAACATGGCTGAAATCAAACTCTTCAGTAGTGGTACTATATTTAAGTGACGTTAAATATATCTTTTTTTTCTGTTGTTTTGTGTTAATCATTGGCTGATATACGTTATTGTCTCCTGTTATCCCAGATTCATTGACGTAGCTCCGTGAAAAAAAGCTGAGCGTGTGTCTTTGTTTTTTTGCTGAGATTGATCTTCTTACTTTGAACTCCTCCAAACGGCGTGCAACACTGACAGCTTCTTGTTGTTCACGACGGAAATCACTGAGATCAGTGTTGACAAGTTCATTTAAACCGGCCGGCCAGAGCGCTGTTTACCTAATTGGACATCTAGACACTCAAATAAAATTCCTGGTTAGTCCGAGTTGATTTGTCTCATTTGCAGCCTCCTCCCCTCTCACCTCTTGACCCTCTGTGACCTCTGCAACCTCTGGTCCACAGTCCTCCAGATGAGTCTGGTTACTGGGACCGCTGACATGTGACATCTCTGTTTAAGTCCTGCAGCAGTAACAAGTGAATGGTGCTGGAGTCTGACGGCTCGATGGGCTACAGGGTCGTGTTGGTGGGTTTCCCGAAGCACAAGAAGGCTTCAGAATTAGTCTTTATTTTTTTTTTGGAAAATGTGTTCAGAAGGAGCGTTCATGATTGGGCTGTGTTTCTGCCATGGCTGTCTTTTATTACAAAGCTCATCCCACATCCCGTTATGACTCACGTAGCTCATTAAACTTAAAAGATATTTGTTTGAAATGCTCTGACAAGCCATTACTTAAACGTTCTGTCTTTAAAACCAAATCTGTTGGACATTAATATTTAAGAGGGTTTTATGATGTTCCCGTTTAAGTTGTTTGCATTTTATCATTTTGTGAATCATGACTCAGATGCAAGTAGCTGCTACACCGTACACTTCGCATAAAGATGTAATAATGTTTGTGGCTCCAATCTGTTTGATAATAAAATAATATTGTAGAATGGGTGGAAACATTTGAGTTTTCTTTTCTTTTTTTTATGAGAAAGCTCATTACTTGTGTTTTTACAGCCACTTTAGTTCATTTTTTACCACATAGCAGTTATTATGAAGGTCATATATGTTGTATTTATTTTTATGTTTGTTAAAAAAGTGAAAAGTATGATTTACGATATAATCCAGTAAATTTTGTTGCAAAAAAAAAGTAAATTATTACTAGAACCTTAATTTAATTGTCTCATTTTGATTCCCAGCAGCCTTTATTTACTTACAAATACCTTTTTATTTTTTAAAATTTAACTTTGAGTCTTTAAATGTGCTCGCTTTGTTCTCCACAACCTTTTCTTAGATATTCTAAATAGAATCATTAAGCGCTTGTGTTTTTCCTTCATACAGGATCATCCCTTCATCGTACAGTATAACGATGGAAATGCGGAGGTGGTGTCGATGTGGGTGTGCCGCTGTCTGGAGGAGAGGCGAGCTCAGCTGGCTCAGGGACGCATGTGACTTCTTCCTGTCGGCAAACTGTGGTGGACCCGAACGTTTGATCCCAAACACACATCAAAGGATTCAGGGTCAAATACGTCCACGCGCACTGGACAAGTACCTTATTATGAATGGACCGAAATCACTAGATGTTACTTTATCTGAACGATTCTTGATGTAACAGACACCCAGGAGCGCGCTCGCGTCCTTTAAACTGAATATTAATCTCTGCATCGACGGGTCTGCACCTGGAGATCCTTTCCATTTCAAGGGAATCCCAAAAAGCAGTGACCATTAAAGTCGGCTGATTTTAAAGCATCAGAGACGAAAAGAAACTTCAAAGCACAAGACTCGGGCGCGGGCAGAGTTACGCTCTGCGTCGATGATGGCATCCCAAATAGCCGTCTTGTGCTTTACTGTTGACAGCCCTCCCATGAATGTTAAGGTTTTTTGCCTGTGAGTAACTACCCATCTGTGTGCCTATTTTTCCAGTGCTATAATTTCTTACCTCAGCAAACTTGATTTGTCACTGCAATATCAAGACACCCCACCCCTACCCCCGAAAATGTACTTACTTTTAGCTCCTGGAGTTGAACATCTGCATAGTTTTTCCTGAACTGGTGAGGCTGAGTGTTATCTGCTATATTCTAGAAGCCATTAAGACTGAAGGAAAATGCAGCTAAAAGCATAATCTCCGCTTATAAAGCACCACTGTTTAAAATGCTCTTTTAGTCACATTGTGACCACTAAGTTACTTTAGAATAAAATGTCATGTATTATTCAGAATTAGACATTTCACTGGGTTGCCTAAGAGATCGCTTTATTTTGCTGTAAAGGGAAAATGTTAATGCAGTGTACTTGACACCAAAGACAATATAGACGGTGAATTATATTGATTTTTCATGAATGAGGCAAATGTAAGAGGCCGAGTGACTAAAATGAATTGTTTCAGAAAGGTTTTTATGAAATGTGTAATGCTTAAGTGCAATTAACCTGCATTGCTTCCCCGTATTCACAGTGAACGTAGCTTACAGTGGCGCAACCTGCACAGCGTGTGAATCGATGGAAACAAATGCAATGGGGAAAAAACAAGCAAAACATGAGCCAGTGGTTAATTTTTTTATCAGTTCAACGCGGTTTCATCCTTTAAGTTGTAAATCAACAACCTTTATGAATGATCAGAAACTGAAAGTACATGTTTACTGAAGCGTCACAGATGGGTAATCGTGTTGTTCTTAATGTGGGAAATGCTGAAGGTTGCTGTGTTATTTAGTTTTGATCTGTTTGCACTTCATGTCAAAAATGGACAAACAATTAGCGACCGCAAAGCTCCGAACAGGCTGCTTACCTGTGCGTGGCATTCACGAATCCTCCTTTTTATTTCAGCACCCACGTTAGAGCAGCTGCACAGCCTGCATGAGACCTGCGTCTGATTGAACCTCCTCGTGTAACACAATTAGGCTAATACTGCTCTTTCTCACTCATGGCGTTTGTGTCCACAGCACAAACGCTGTGGACATGCACAGTTTAAGGTTTGAGTCCATCATGTGGAGATAAGAGTAGGTGAGGTCAATCACAACAAGTCCAAGTACAACAGGTTTTTAAACCCATGTGACTGATGATTTTGTAAGTTTGGTGAAAATGTGCAGAAATCCATACTGGTGCATTTAAACTACAATTTAATTAATATTCATATTTGAGTATTTCTCACACACAAAAAGAATGAAAAAGCTAGAGATGGCACGATACCACTTTTTTATGTCCGATATCTGTCGATACCGATATAAATCCGATATAGCATATTTTATAATCAATAAAACGTTTTTTTTTTAATATCTTGCTGCATTTTAAGTTAAACTCACCGTGGGAATGCTTTACAAACACTCAGAGATGCTTGCTTTACTTCTCTGGGATACCTTTCTCGGAGATTAAATGCCGGTTTGGAAGCACATAGCGAGGCTCCAAATGCTCAACCAGACCGCCTCCAGGTCTCGCACGCCACAGCCGCTCTATCACGTGACGCATATTCCTCCGACGTGCTACGGTTATGAGCTGGGTTACGCCATGTCGCAAGTTTTGTGAGGTGCTTTTGTGATAGTTAATGGACCGGATTACATTTTTTATTTCTCTCCAATATCTGATCCAATAATTTAGGTCAGTATTGGACCGATACGTAATATGGGATCAGTCCATCTCTAGAAAAAACCAAAAATGTCTTGAAATACAGTGTAAGCTATGTACTCCATGCTTTCGGTACAGTCGCTGTACCGCAGCCGATGTTCCAGCTGTGAACATCAGACAAACACTGGACGTTTATGGAGTGGAAGTTGTGATTGCGCTCTCTTCTGATTCCCTTGAATTTTGTGTGGTCACACCTTAAATTATGTTTAATATCAGTTTAAATGATCTGGTATGAAAAACATGACATCACAGTGTGGTTTTTATTATTATTATTATTATGTTACAGCAGGTAAATCTTTTTTTAAGACATTTTTCTGCCTTTATTAAATGGAAACAGTTGAGACAGAACAGTTGAGGAATGATATGAAACAGCTGCGGTCAGAGTACTGCTCAGTTATTTTGTCACCATCATGAACTTCACGAGTCCTCCCACCATAAATCATTTATTGCCACTATTTGCCTGAAAAGCCTGCAAAAGGAAGTCCAACCTTTTACAAGTTTATTGTTGTTGTTATTGATGTTGGTTTTTTGTCTAGCTTAGTTTTTTAGAAGGAATGTCTGTGCAAGATGCCATTTATTTTCCTAAAGTCCTCACCACTCTTGTAAGTGGTGAAAAGTATAATATGAAGATGTTCCAGTTGCTGAAATGTCATCAATGGAGATTCTTCAATGGTTTCACAAGGAGTAGTATATGTTCTCTGCATTATAGTCTGTTTTTAAATCAGCACTTAATACTGTACATTGGTGGGACATCCACGTGATACTAGGCTGCCCTGTTGCTCATGAACATTGTTGTGGCATTTCTTGCAAAGCAAATGAAACCATGAAGATGGCAACATTTCATATTTCTGAACAGATGTGCACTGTGATGATTCAGAAATGGTCTCACAGACTTTTAAGCAAGAATATGTCATAAATTAAGAAGAAGAAAAAAAAGCTCCTCTCTCGCTCCGTTTCTCTTGTTTCCTCCTAAACTTCAGAACATAAAGTCAGTGATGAGCCCAGCAGAGACACTCGTGCTGTGATGTTGCTGTCTGACTATGGCCTTTCTGTAATTATCCATGTTGGCACATATTCCAGCCATAATAAATAAAATGTATTTAAACGGTAACTTGGCTACATGAGACTTTTTATTTGCACTTGACATTTGACTGTTGAAGGCTGCTGCTTCTCAGTCAGGGTTCTATTTTGAAGGAAAAACGAGGTGCATCAGTTTAAAGGTGTCGTTCTGTGTACTTTGATGATTTAACGCTTTAATATAAATATCCTTCTGACTTTTATCCAGCAATTATTTTTGGCAGCTTGTTTTTTTTTGGTTTTTTACTTTTCTGTTTCTGTGGAGGAATTGTAGATCTTTTCAAGTCTGGCTATGAAATATGAACGAACAAGCTGATCATAAAGTTAATTTGTGCAGCTAAAAAGCTACAGCAGTGGTCCATCTTCATGATGTGTGAAACATTAAGTACACTGAGTGTCTCTTGTTGAATTTAAGCAAACACCTCAACACATACCTTTACAAAGGCTGCAAGACTGTTTCATCACGCTACCGTCACCTGGTTGGACAACATGGCACAATGAAAATTAGTGCGACTGCATGCAATGAGCATCTCAGGGACTAGGCTTGCAATCACTCGCAGTCTGTTGTTGTCTACAAAGCAGATTTGGTGCTTTGGTGCAGGATGCACAAAGTTCAGAAACCTTGCTTTTATAAGAGAATAGAATCAGAAGAGACACGTAGCAGTTGTGCTTATTGGCAACCTGCTTGTATTTATAAATTGGACGACAATTATTTGCCAATCTGTCCCAGAGTGACTGCAGTCACTCCGAGTTGGACCACAGCTGTTTGGAGACAGGTTGCCTCCCACCAGGCAAACTATGCAATGCAACTCCACCTCTGAGCAACCAGCCGTTCGCCGCAACTACGTGCAAGAAAAAAAATTTCAATGCAATGCAAAGACCCGGTCATCGCATTATTACTCTAATGTGATCGAGCCATTAGGCAGCCTGACGTCCCTAATAAACTGTCAACAGATGATAAAGCATAACTGGCCTGATTGTGTTTTTTATTCCAATTATAATACCTAGACATTAAAAGTCTTTAGGACGCGGCCCAAACTCTTCACGCGGTGTAAAGTATGTAAGAAAATGAGGCTTTCTTCATTAGGAGTTTGACATTTACACGTCTTGCCATAGAGTGACCCAAACCTGAAAGCACCCATCTCTCCTAAGTTCATTTATAATTTGCATTTCATAATTAATCTCAGTCAACCTTTAATTAACATCTGCTTTATTCTTGGTTATTAATTTGTGCCATAGCCTGGGAAAAGCAGCTCGGTGCAGACAAACGCAATCCCACAGAATGACTGTATTTAGATAACGTTTTTATTTTTCCTCTTAAAGCATCAAGGACATCCTCGACTTTCCTTTTCCTCAACTTAAAAAAAAAAACCCACATTCACGAAGGAGACCTTTGGATAACCCGGCACACCTTCTGCTTCTGATGTTAAACTTCATTACCTCCAAAACAAAAAGTTCTTATCTCTGCTGTAATCCCTTTGTAGTTTATTTGATGAGGAAAAGTAAAAACATGGATGTTTGCCGACAGAAGTCAAGACTTCCAACTGATCCTGATAGAACGATGATATTAATTAATTCATAATGTTTTCATAAAGCACACCAGTAAAAACAAAAGCCGGGAAATTTCTATGGTACAGTGCATTCATAAATACATCACTTCTGCCTTATAATGATACAAATGCTTAGATGTGAAGACTCTGGATCTGAAGAATGCGGTCATGAAAGACCTCCAAACAAGAATGTCACAGAATTTAAAATATACTAATGCAACCCAGAGCTCAGATAAATGCAATGCCAGTGGTGTTAGTGTGTTTTATTTCTGTGGTATGTCGTCTTCATGTAGTGACTGAACGAAGAGCAGTCTTCACTTAGACAAAAACCTTTTATGACATAAGAATTTGTATTTCCTTTTAACAGCCTGAAAAATCTGAAAGTGAAACATCTCAGCAACTACATTTATACATTTTTATGTTTCCAGGTGGACAAACCCTTGGACTTTTCTGCCAGTGCCACTGTAAAGTTGGCATGTGTTGTTTATAATGTGCAACCCCAGTTCTAACAAAAGCTAGGGCGCTGTGTAAAATGTCAAAAACAGAATGCAATGATTTGAAAATCTCAATAAACTCATAGTCTAAGGAGCTTGGAAAGACTTCTTTAAGTTTTCTTTAAGATGTTTCACCTCTCATCCGAGAAGCTTCTTCAGTTCTAAGGTCGAATGGTGGAGAGTCCCAGATTTAAACCCAATGGGAGTGTACGCAAGAGGGACATGGACACCCTATTGATCCCCTACCTAATCACACAAGCCAAGGTGTGAAAACGGGTGTAGGTCACAATCAGCCAAGGTTTCAGGTGGACCCATTGTGAAACCTAGCCCAACCCTATCATGTGATTTCCTGAGGTCAGACGGCCCAGGATGTAAGTGGGCTTTAAGGTGTCTGGGAAGGGATCTCAAAACTGGTTTATAGATGGCAGACGGTTGGTGTCGTAAGCCACCGCCTCTGTTCAAAGAGAGTTGTTCACAGTGGACATAGATGGCTTCTTTCACTCCTCTTTCAAACCATCTGTCTTCTCTTCTAAAATATGAACATTGGCATCCTTAAAAGAGTGACCGTTGTCCTTTAGATGCAGCTGGACAGCTGGGTCTTGTCCCGTGGAGGTGGCTCTTTTATGCTGTGCCATGCGTTTATGAAGTGGCTGTTTGGTCTCTCCAGTGTACTCAATAAACTCATATTTTATTCCCAATAAAAAAAGCAAAAACATCTCATTTAAATAATATTTATCTCATGGTGAATTTGATGTAGCACAATTCTCAAAAAACAAAGGTTGGGACAGGGCCATGCTGACCACCTTGTACCATCCCCCTTCTTTTTAATAACAGTCTATATATGTCAGGGATGTCTAACCCTTAACATTTATGATGGCGCAGTGCTGAGCCCATGCAGTCATCTAAATGCCTGTTTTTAATGCACAAAGGACTGAAGATCACAGGTGTCCGATGCTGATTTTCAGCCTCGTCCTTTGCGCGCAGAGATTTCTCCAGATTCTCTGAACCTTTTTGTCATATTATGCACTGCAGATAATGAATAATGCAAAGTTGAAGTTTCATTCCAACTTTTCTAAGACACGTAGCTCCAATCAAATACAAATTCAGTTAATATTTTTAATGATATATTAAAAAGTCTCAGTTTAAGCGTTTGTTATTTTGTGAATAAATCATTCAAAAGTCATTGCATTCCTTTCTTATTTACCTTTTATACAGGATCCCAACTTTTTTTTTTTCTTCAATTGTGGTCGCAGCCTTCTGAAAACTATTAAAACTATCTAATTGTGTACACACATTTATTTTAGTTTCTAAGTGAATACAAAAAAAACTGTTAATTATCTGAGTGTCCATCTGGTGCCACGAAAGGTCAAAATCTGATTTGTTTTTCCTCCATCTTTGCTGACAGTTGAACTGTGCCAGACGAGATGTTTCCTCATGTCTATTGTGATGCAAAGTTAACTTAAACCCTGTCAGGGTTTAAGTCTGAGCTAAAGACTAGCGGCAAAATTGAATGGAAGATGAGACAACTCCTGTGATCACTGAAACAGTAGACAAGGTTATCTCAATGAAGTGCTCAAATAAGAGTGCAAACAGTGTTATTATTCATGAAAGGTACAGTTTGAGATTACATTGCTTTATCCAGAACCTCAAATAAATGAGACAATTTTGAGATTGGTGTATAATTACAGGGTGCAAATTAGGTGAATTTAGCAGGGGGTGAATAACTGCATATTTTAAAGAGAATTTATTTAAAATTTGCCAGGTTAAAGGTGGGAAATGCTTTGAGCAGGCCGGTGTGATGATGTCTTGGAAGCAGGAGGAGCAGTTCTTTGTTAGACTCCACTCTCACTGAAAATGTAATTGGATGAAACTGTTTAAACGAAGCAGAATTAACACGGGGAATAGAACTCAAAAATCAGGCTGGATGCGGTAACTGTTTCTCCACCTCGTTTACAGAATTAGTGAGAAAGTTTTCAGATAGCTTTGCACTGAGGAAAAGAGGATGAGGGTCCACCAGTAACAGAATCAGTTACTTTAACAACTACTTTTTGATTGAGGTTAGAAAAGTAAACCAATCTTGTGTATTTGACATCAGTCTGATGAGTTTTTAACAGTAACTTGTGCTGTGTTTTAACTCGTCGCGCTTCATAATTTCTTCATTTAAAGGTTTAATTCTAGTCTTTCAGTCTTGGGAATTTATTGAATTTTTGTTTCTTTTGCAGTTTGGTTGAAGGTGGATATGTACTGACTGTTAAACAGTGTATCTGAACTCAAGTGCAATTTGAAGGATGGTAAATGAAACAAATCATAGCTTTTAAGTGCAAAATAAGTGTTATGAATGTTAGAACTAGATATATAAATACAAAAAAATACAAAAACAGGCAGAGATAAGCCTCAGTTAGAGGCTTAATGCACATAAAAATCAATTCTAAAAAGTCCAAATCATTCAAAACAACAAAATTATTATTAATAAAGGACTTATTGACAAAATATCTTCCATTTATTTGACCCTAGAGAAAAGAAAGAAGAAATGGTCTTACAAGGCTATCCTGCCTGTAGACTTGAGTTGGACTGACAGTATTGACGAAGGAAATGACTTTAAAACATGAATACCGCCAATAAGACGTGCAGCCTGACACTGTGTTTGCATCTTTTTGCCATGTTTAAAATCTTGTACATCTCCACAGTGGGAATTAACAAAACCACTGGAACAAAAGCCAGTGAAGCAGAGAGTTTCTGAATCCAGAAGGGCTCAATTCATATGGAAATATAAATTTCAAATCCACCAATAACTACTAAAACAGCTAATAACTCTGTAAAAAGGGATTAGCCCAGTGAGCAGTCAAGCTAGCACATAGGCGGTCTATTTGGTTAATTCCAGATCCAGATGTCCAATGACTACAATATTTTTCTCTATTTAAATATGTAATTGAAATGTGTATGTGTATGTTTTCGCAACCCCGCCCTCTCCCTGATGCTATCCCTAAATTTAGCTAGCCCCCAGTAGGCCCCCAACCAACTTTCTGCTAAGCTAGCAACCAATCAAACTACCTCCTTCCTGCCCCAACTTTCAGCTAACACCTTCCCACCTAATCCTGGCTTTAAAAGACAGCTGCCTTTTTAAATGTCCTTCAGAAGGAAGTTTGGCTTTGGATAAATTGCGCTTCTCCACAGCTTAGCTTGTAAATCTGTTCCTGAGTCAGGCAATGCCACACCTGTCCACAGGAGGCTACTTCCACCTCACGCGGCTAACCTGTTGCCGTGTACAAAGTTATCCAGTCATCCTGTTCCCATCCTGCCTTGCAGTGCAGAACACAACCCCCCCGCCTCAGGACCTCTATGCACCCACTGCCAGCTTGCACACCTAAGTTCCCCTGACTTACCTCTCTGCTGCTCTGCATTCAGTCTCTTCCTGCACCTCCTGTTTGCCATCTCTTCTGGTTTTATAACATTTGTAAGTAAAATTGTAATTTTTGCTTTACCTTGTGGACTTTTGCTGCATTGAGCTGAACAATGACATTACAAGCATCAAGTGCTTACGATCTCACAAAAAAGAGCTAATGTAAAGATCACATAAGCATTATTTTCGCTGTCACTGTTATATTAAATAAACAGTCTGATTATTCATATCCTCAACAGAGCTGTGGCCTTCACAGCTCTGTTGTGGCACTTAATCTAAGTGATACTTTGCTCCTCGGTCAGAGACCTTGTACGATGCTTTTCATAAAAGTTTCTGTTTCAAAGCAGCTCTACAACTATTGGCAGGCAGCTTAATTTAAGAATTATGCAGCTGTGTGTAATGCAGCAGAGCTATGAAGGCATATCCTGACATAGGTCTAAGCAGCACGCTGTCAGTCAGTGCTGTGTTGTATTGAATGTATAACAGCCCTTTGAAAGAAGTCCCAGAAAGGAAAAGGACAGTGAGAATTTTAAAACCCGTCTATAATTTGGTCATTTAATGAAATCTTTCCTCAGCACAATGATTTTCTGATTGAGGTTACCCGATCCTCAGGAGGTGAGAGATACTATACCTACAATGGTATCTTTAGAAAAAACAACCTTGGACACATTGCTATAAGATCAATGAGAGAGATGTCCTAAAATATGGGACGCATGGTGCCAATGAAGAAACTTCAAAGTTTCTTATAGTGTAGTTAATAAACTCTAAATATGCAGCAATAAAAAAAAAAGGAAAACACTTTACTGTGATGAATTTTATAAGCCCAGTGATAAGAAATTTAAAATAACAACTATACTGACTAAATGCTACTAATACTCAATACTGTGTACTGTAGCTAGACTAGAAAATAGAACAAAGATTCTTGAAACAAAAGATGAGAAGACATGCATGTTTTATTAATAAATGGCATTTTTAAATAAATGCATTCCGGGAAAGGGTTTGACCTCCTCTCACGGCTCACACGGACAATTGAATTCAATTAGTCAAAATCAGAATTAATGTGGCCAAAATAAAACCCAGTGACTAATGGAGATATGGCCTTGTCCTCTGGTATCAAGTCAAGGCTCTGCTAAAGGCATGAAATGCATTTTGGACTCAATCGAATTTGTAATTATAGTAAGTGTAACACATTACAATTATCTGTTTAAGTTGAACGATGAGTGAACATAAGTGGAACATGTTTTTCAAACAAAAGGTCAGTATCAAACAGCCGATATAGATTTTATAAATGATGGAAGTAGCTGAAAGGTGAAGCCAGTGTGCAAGTGCCTTGAACCTGCAATCTGTCTTATGTCCAGCAGGGGGCAAATCTTTTGTTTGCCTAAAGCAGTCAAATTGTATAAAAGTCAATGAAAAAAACAAAAAAACAACTTCTTTCTTAATTTGATACATCAGTAAATGCTTTCCTGATGAAGTCATGGCCTCAGTCGTTAGTTTCAAGTCCTGTTAAACACAACATGATGTCAAGTTCTGGAAACTATGGACTTATTTAGTGAAACAGAAGATAAAGCATGTTGTGCTTAACTATCTGAGATTTCCCTACTGTAAAATAGCTCAGTCACAAATAAATAGCTTCAGCTTCAGGGCAGCTAGTAAGACTTGGAAGGTTGCCCAGTGATTCCAGTAAATTATTTTGTTGTTGGAGACCAATTGTAAGTAGTTTGGAAGATCAACTGGTTCCCTAAAGGACCCTCAACTTTTAGGCAACCCTTTCGATCCCAAGGTGTTTGAGTGAATTGCCTGGTGGAGGCAACCTGTCACCAAACAGTTGCAGTCCGACTCAGACTGACTACAATCACTCTGAGACAAACTGGTGAAGGTTTGTAAAGGATCTCATTTATAATCACAGACAGATTACCAGCATTTTTGACTAATCTGATTCAATCTGCGCTGATGGGCGCAGCTAGTCTGTGATGCATCTCTGCAATGGGGCAATCCACTCAACTGCTTGCCAACTAGTTGTTTTCCTAAAGCCAGGTTGCCAAGCATCGATGTCATTGCAGTTAAATCCCCCTCCTGCAGCAACTACGTGACTATTTAAGGGGTAAATTTTGAAATTCTGCTTCTCATCTATGAAATTCTGCCTGGATATCTGAAGGCTAGTAATTATTGTGACTATATTGTATGTGTTTGGAGATAGGAATAGAATGTGATTTTCAACATTTTATCTCAGTTAGTTGCAGCTTTATCACAAATACCCTAAATGCCAACATGACCCCATTCAGTCACAAAGTGATAGCTGACTGATTCTGCCTTATTGCCATTTTTCACCATCTTGATGCAACAAAGCTGCTTTGAGGACAGAAACTGACTGTGAGGGATTGCAGACCTGGTCCCCGTTTTCAAAGAAATCATTTCAAAGGCAAATTCATTGCAAGTTCATTGATCGCAGTAATTTTGGTCATGCTGTGGACAACTGTTTTCTTTACTGTGGCTCTAGCATAAGTGTGCTCCACCCTCAGTTTCTCATCACATCCTTGCTCATGACATCTGTTTTCAAAAAGGCCACAATAGCAACTGCCAAAATCCCGAACTCAAGGCTTTAAAATGGTAATCCAACAGCACTGTTGGAAATCAGCAGACACTTGGCTTTTATGCTCTTTGAAATTAAATAATAAGAAATGAAATTGATGGAAATGGCTGAAAAACACTTGCCAATGTCAGTCTTTCAGAGCACTTTAAAGTTCTGGTGTCATTTTTAACCTGTTTGACATTTTACATTGTGGTGGGTTTGTACAGTGGTGCTGTGGTTAAGTTTTCCTGCCACCCAGCAAAAAGGTTCATGGTTCCAACTCCAGCTTGGTCTTTCCGAGTGGGATTTGTATGTTCTCCTTGTGCTTGTGTCAGTTCCCTCTGGGTACTCAAACACTGAGAAGAAGGTCGAAGCTCTAAAGTACATAGAGCTGAAGTGAAACTGAGCGTTAAACAACAATGAAAAGCGTCTACTGCAGCCACTCTCTGTGATCTTTTCCCCTTCATCATGAACTCACTTGTTGCTCTCTTTCCTCCTGAGGCTCACTTTTTCGGCTCATCATCATCCAGCCAACACATGGTGTCATTCATGATCGGACCCTCATCCAGCCAAAGCACTGAAAATCTTATCTCATGGCTCATCTGTCCCTCTGCAATTCACAAGAATCACTACTCCTCGGAGAATACTGGTCAGACTCTAGTGAAACTTTAAGCTTCTGTGATCTACTGCGTCAGACATGTTCTACTCTGGAGACCTGCACGCGAGCCCACCTTTGTAAGTTGCATACCCATAATCCTTAACTCTGCATAAGCAAATACCTACACAAAAGGACACGAGTGCAGTACCATGAATCCCAGCTGAGTGTCCTTGTTAGTTGTAAGCCATGTTAATGAGCCGTTCATTAAGTCTGGGGATTAGGCTGAGGGAAGGCTGTCTCGGATTGTTAGCTGGTCCCAACTTGAAATATGCAACAACATTTGGATGGACAGTCTAGAGAAGATGGCTGTGTAGACGCACACATCGCAGACACTGTGATGACTCCTACACTATTCTCCCAGCACAGCTATTCCTTAAAATGCTGTAAAATTTGGTGGAAACATCAGTGAACTGTTCAACACTTTGGTGAACTCTTGACTTTTTGTTTCAGATATGAGCACAGAAATACTGTTCTGAGTGGTAAAAAGTTGTCACCCTGACCCACAAAGGGCCCCAAACCACTGTTTGCACCTGCATGGGCTCAACCCATGCAACGATTAACTCCGGAGTATTTAAAACTGTGATGTTACATGAACTTCTAACGCACACGTGCTGTCACATCACTGTATTTCCGCAGTCTTCAGCTTGCAGGGAGCTCTGACGGTGATCAGCCAGTCCAGCAGTGTTGCAGCAGCTCTGCCTGTCACAGACGCTTTCTGTCACATGTAAATTGTAGCATCAGATGATCTATGGCTGCTGCTTCGTGTGACCTATAGCGATAATATGTCTGGGATTAATATTTGGACGCTCCATGATCTCATCTGGCGTGCCTCTCTCCGGGATATTGACCGCGCTTTTGTTTGGAGATGCGTCTTCATTTCTGCCACTCCCGGACCTTCATATTCCCAAAATCCCACCGAGCTGCCTCTCCGCTTTTGTACCGGCCGGTGACCTTTTTTCCCCAGAGCAGTCCGACTTGATTAGCACATCAGGCGGGACAATGAGTGGCCGCCATGTACACAGCCATTACCCAGATCCCTTTATCAATGTCCTGTAATTAAAATGTCACCGTTTAATTTTCGAGGCATCGCTTCCCCGCACTCATTCCTCCAATAAAAAAGTGCGATCGAAATGCTCTTTTCACTGGAAACCAAAAAAAAGGATGCGGAGAAAGTGTTTAAGTGAGCCGAGCAGGGAGGGATCAATAGGCCCTTTAGTCCGAGAGGAGGATTGATTGGTCTCTAAAATGGGATTTATAGGGGTCACGCTTTTATAGGGTGCTGATACAACTGTTAATTATAAAACATTTGGCCTCTTATTAAATCTGTCCTGACTGAGGTGGGCTTGATTTATCTCTTTCAATCACGTGACAGGATTCAAGCATAAAAGTATGAATATGCTTCAGCTTCAGTCCCACAAAGGCAGAAAAAACCCCGCAGTGTTTGAACACTGCAGTTTTTTCTAATGCACTTTTTTTCTTTTTTCTTTTTAGACACATTTGTTTCCCCACAGTGGGTGTTTTTGACAAGAGCCTTCAGACATTTCATTTGCTTTTTTGCTTTTTTGCACTGGACATTGCAAAAAGTGGTAAAAAAAAAAAGAAAAAAAAGAAAGAAAAAACAGACGATTAAATGGGAGGTTGTTAATAAGGCAATAAATCAATAAAATTAATCAAGCTTAAAAGAAAAAAAAACAGACATAAATTGTGTCCTAGCTGAAAATGATAGAAATCACTGTCACATTTCTTCAGCACAGAGTTTAAAGGAGGATGACGAAGCGAGGTTTTTGTCTGTGTAATTTTTTTTTATTTCAAAGTGCTCGACATAAAGCAGAGAGACGCTTTTTAAGCGCCTAAATACAAAAAAAAATCATAATGAGCCAAAACAAAGAGGATGGAAACTCTCTCAGTGCAGAGTGGGAAAGGTTACATTCTTCGTCACCACTTTAAACTCTGAATAAACTGGAGTAGATAATAAGTGTGAGAAAGACAGAAGACAGTAAAGAGAAAAGGGAGAGAGCCGAGGACCAGGATTTGCCCACGTGGTGTTTCGTGCCCCTGGACTTTTGCGCCAAAGTCTCAAATGTTCCGGTTATAAATTAGCAAAAAGAAAAAAAATCAAGAGTACAAAGTGAGAACCAAAAGATGATTAGACAGAACAATCAATAAATCAACCAGTCGATAAATAAATAAATAATAAAACGCTGTTGTGTTTAGGCCAAATAGTCCCAGCAGTTCACCTGTGGTGAGCTGAGGCGCATTAATATTTCAGGTTAAAGGTTTGTTTAAACAATTGGGCGCATATCAATGAGGCCCGCTAATTTGTAGGCCATCCAGCAGTAAGAGCTCGCCTAAAATTACCGCTGAAATGTCTAATTAAAAACCCCCCTCGCTGCTGAGCCAGCCACGTCAGCTCACGTTTCCCCCGGAATACGCGGCGACAATGGCTGCATTCAAGTCGGCGGTCTAAATAATTAAAAAGAGAGGAATAATTACAGTATAAAATTGTAATTATTGGCGGGGGGCTGCTGGGGGGTGGGGCGGTGGTGTGTGTGTGGAGGGGGGGCTCTTGATGGTGAAAGAGGAGAGGATGCGCTTAGGATCAGGTTCAGCATCAATATTGCAGGGAGGTAAAGCTGGGGAGCTCAGGCTGCACGCGGGCTGATGATACTTCATACACGCTCGTCACTCGCTCTGCACTCCAAGCCACACTTCATACACTCTCCACGCGCAGGCACTCGGCTCGAGAGTGTGAAGCATGTCCCGGTTTTATTCGCCACGAGCTGCTCCGCTTCCTGCCTGCTGTCAGTGCGTGTTTGTGCAGCGGTCGGTGCGATGGCAGAGCCGGGCTTTGCTCGCCCTCCATAAGTGCCCAGTAAAGTTGTCATGCGCGGGGCACTCTGGGGATGTTCTGCAGCTGGTTTGTCTGTGAAATGAGCCAAAGCACCGGCTTTTAACACGTCATCATTTTCAGAGGAAACATCTGAGCTGATCTAAAGAACAGGTCACGCAGGAGCTGTGAGACCTTTCTGACTTTTTTCTGCGAATGTTCCTCAAACAGCATCAGAGAAATTATTTGTATCGAACATAATGAGTCAAATCTGACTCCTCTCTGATTGTTGATTATAAGTTAATGTTTCATCTTCCACAAGTGAACTTTTAGATGAACTTCTGTTTTTTTTTAGACAGTGTAAATAATGGAGTCCTGATACTGATTAGTGAGAGCAATAAACATGAGAAATAGTGCGTCAGCATGTCTCTCTCTGTGTGAGTGAAACTGGGACTAAAGGTGTATTGAGTGAGATGTTTTATGGCCGTCTTTATGTGACATCACAATGCTGGATGTAGAAGATGTGTTTTGTTTTTTACTTTAATTTAGCCTCCGAAAGGGTGTAGTCCTGAGACAAAAGTGTGGCTGATGTAGGAAAGCAAATCTGACTTTGTATTATTTACTTGATTTCCAAATATTGCTCTAAAACGGCATGGCATTATCTCAGTGACACTATTATCCATCGATCCGGTTATTACAGGACTGAATCAAATATTCTGTTGATCCGCGTGTGTGTGTGTGTGTGTGTGTGTGTGTGTGTGTGTGTGTGTGTGTGTGTGAGACAGCCTGAGGCATCATCATCATGAGCTCACTCCAGATTACACGCAAAGACTCTAAACACAGTCACTTCCAGGTCCAAGCGTCTTTCTCTGCTTTCTGTCTTTCAAATCATTTTCTCCTTTCTGACTCCCCCCCCCCCCCTTTCTGTTTCTTTTTTAATCGCCAAAGCCTGGGATTGATTTGTGTGGCCGGCGTGGAAGCCGAACAGATGGCCGTGTAACTTGATGAGCCCGGGCCTTTAGTCATTCCTGGTGCCCTCCACTGTGCCACTCCGGTTTGTCGGTGAGCTCCAACTTCGGCGGAAATAATACAAGATCTGCGTGATTAGATCGGAGCTTATCATTAATACACACCGAGCCCGATCTGTTAAGACCAGCGGTGATTACCTCCCCGACAACATTATGGGATCCGGGTGGAGGCCCCCTAGAGGGTCCTTGACTGGGTTCAGAAAAGGGTCACGACTGTGGCGTTATATTTTTCCTTTATTTTTGGTATCTTTGTGCAGATATCTCCGATGATGTCACGATGTCTCCTTCTTAATTTATATATAATAGCAAATAAATAAATATATAATCACGAGTCTGAGGGCCAAAATGATTTTCCATCTGGGGTCAGCAGGGGCCTAATTGATATTTTTGTTTCTGATCATGTTTGAGCTGCAGAGAGAGAGAGAGGGTGAGACTCAGAGAGAGAGAGAGCCATTACACACCAGCATGACAAGACACAGAGAGGGGGGGGGGGGGGGGGGGGGAGAGAGAGAGAGAGAGAGAGAGAGAGAGGTGCCATGTGTTTCCTGTCTGCGCGCCAGTCACCTCCCCTTGCTCCGACAGGATGGAGGTCCCGCGTGCTGCTGCCTGCCCTGAAATGCACTGAAATAAAGGCTCCTCCTCAGCGCTTTCACTGCCAGTGCGCCTTCTTTTCTCCATCCTCTTTCCCTCTCTGGACTCTCTCAATTTTTGTCTGTTTATTTTCATTTTATTTATTGTTAATATTGATTTCCCAGCCTGACTTCCCCTACGGTGTGTTGCTTTTACAGGAGAGAAAGGTATGTCTCTGTTTTTGTTTTCCTTATCACCAAATTCATCCTAAAATTACAACAACAATTTACAACAGCTAATTTAATTTAATTTCTCGCGATTTGACCGTAACTCGGCTGTATCAGTGGCTTCGTAATACTTCAAAATAGTAACTAAATAAAAGCAGGGGTTTGCGTGCGTTTTGGCACAAGAGACGCAGAAAGTTAAGTACGCGCAGGGGAACGTGAGATAGGCCCGCTTCAACCTAATTTCGAGCAGTCGTATGCGGCTAATCTGCGCAGAAGCTTTAATTATATATGGGCCTGGTCTTTTATTTACAATGCAAAGACGCACGCTTGGACCTGTGTAATTAGCTCGCGGGAAAGCGGCTTATAGTTGTTCTTTTCCTCTCCGCTAAGCGCATTGACGCAGCTCAGGCTGCATTTTCCTTCTGTCCTTATCCACCTATAAGATTCTTATGTGACCCTTAAGTAGTTCCCCCTTAACGGCTGAGCCGATTTCAGGATAAAGAGTAGCGGTAGAAGTAGATCCACCAACGCGCAGGAGCCTGTAGGACAGGAGAGGAGGCAGAGAGCACGGAAATCATGCTGAAATAATAAATACGTCTAATTAATTTCACTTAAAAAGTATTATTATTATTATTATTATTATTATTATTATTATTATTATTATTATTATTATTATTCAAACAGTTAAAAGACCCTCTGCTATTGCTTCATTTTAATTATGACACAATTGTAATAATTACTTTTATATATATAATTTTTGGTCAATGCCGATTATAATAATACGGAAATAATATATATTTAATATTTGCCTTTCAAATGGTTATTATTTAGGCGTTTTAAAGTATTTTTATTCGTTTTCTGTGATGTTTTTCATTTTTCTCGCAGACTTGAGTCATGCGAAGATTCAGAACACGGTAAACATATAGTGCTTGCGTAAACAACCCCACGGGCCTCCGGTTCACTGTCTTGTCTTCTGTTTGACTCACAGGCTTCCAGGGATGGAGTCGATGCCCGGACAGCTTCGAGACGCGGGACGAGACGCTAGCTCTTCCCCAAGTTTAAAGCAGGGCGCGCAGAGCTTTTCCAGCCCCGGCTCTCTCAAACCGAACCAAGTGAGTGAGACATCCCTGTACGGGGTGCCCATCGTGTCTCTTGTCATAGACGGCAAGGAGAGACTGTGTCTGGCGCAGATTTCCAACACCTTGCTGAAAAACTACAGCTACAACGAGATACACAACCGCCGGGTGGCTCTGGGCATCACCTGTGTGCAGTGCACGCCGGTGCAGCTGGAACTCCTGCGCCGGGCCGGGGCTATGCCCATTTCCTCCAGGCGCTGCGGCATGATCACCAAAAGGGAGGCCGAGAGGCTCTGCAAGTCCTTCCTGGGAGCGCACAGCCCGCCAAAGCTACCAGAAAATTTTGCATTTGACGTGTCTCACGAGTGCGCATGGGGCAGCAGGGGCAGCTTTATACCCGCGAGATACAACAGCTCCAGAGCGAAGTGCATCAAGTGCAGCTTTTGCAACATGTATTTCTCTCCCAATAAATTCATTTTCCACTCCCACCGCACCCCAGAGTCCAAGTATCTGCAGCCGGACGCGGCCAACTTCAATTCGTGGAGACGCCATTTGAAACTGACGGAAAAAAAATCCAATGATGATATTTGCCACGCGTGGGAGGATGTGAAGGCCATGTTCAACGGGGGGAGCAGAAAGAGGACTCTGCCCATGAGCGGCTCGGGGATGTCCTCGCCCATGAAATCACAGGCCTCGTCCAGCCTGGTTCAAAGCAGCTCCCCGGAGATCCCCCACAAAACATTGCGCTGCGACGAGGATCAGGGGAGCAACAACCTGAGTCTGGCGAGGGGCGAACGGAGTTACCCGGTCATCCCGGTGCCCAGCAAGAGCTTTGGCATGCTTCAGAAAATCCCCCCACCTCTGTTCCCTCACCACCCCTACGGCTTCCCTAGTTATGGGCTGTGTCAGAAAAAGAGCGACGGGGTGCCTGACGTGAACAAAAACAACATCCCCGGTGTGTTTTGGCCCGGCACAAAGGATCCGATCTACCCGGCCTTCCCCATGTTTTGGCCTGCAGCTGGAGGCCTACCGATGCCGCCCTACCCGGGCTCCCCACCCAAACCTCCCCCAGAGCTGCTGAGCGTCCGGCCGGCCGAACTCGACCTGTCGGACCAGAGCGAGAGGGGCGCAAACACACCAAAAGACACCAACCACCACCCTCACCACCAGCAGGACGGCGGAGAGCGCTGCCCCAGCTCCCAGTCCTCCTCCACCCGGAACGACGAGGACAAGTCCGGGGACGAGACCTCTCAGAGGAAAATCAGCTATATCTCCGCCTTTAGACCCGTCGTCAAAGACGCAGAGACCATTGCCAAACTGTACGGCAACCGGGACTCCTACGGGATACGCCCCGGCTACCTGTCCCCGGATTTTATCAGCGAGAGCTCCAGCTACAGATCGATATCACCGGACAGAGACAGCGTGGTGGACGACGACGACGACCTGGACGTGGACGTGGAGTCCAACCGGGGACAAGGCGAAGAGGATCCGATCCGGATATCACCGGGAGGAGACCACCGCGACTCCCCTGTACCGGAGCGGGTGTGCTCGGGTGCTGAGGAGAGTCAGGAGCAGGCCGATGCAGCCTCAAGCCCCGAGGCGGTCGCAGCATCACCGGAGGATTCCGCTCACACTGGGTCATCGGATGAGGACAGACAGATGCGTAATGGCTCCCCTCTTCATGAAGTAAGATTAGATTAAATGAAACTTTAATGATCCCCTTGGGGCGAGTTGAATTGTCACAGTTGTAGAAAATAAGATTAGAGAATTAGAGAGTGCATTAACATATTAGCCTCATTCAGACTTTGAGAAAGGAAATTCCAGATGTAGATATGTGTTTATTATTTATTATAGATATTAGTCGTAAGAGTGGTTAGTGGGGAGTGTTTGGACCACCTGCAGTGAAACTGCCTGAGTCCACGATTTTCTCCCAAATTCAGTTACAGCAACATTTTTTAATAGATACAACATAACACACACACACACACACACACACACACACACACACACACACACACACACACACACACACACACACACACACACACACTGTTTTTTCCCGTTTTCAATGTTAATTAAACCACTGTATCCCAATTTGCACAAATCTGCAGAAATATTAATTAAAATCAAAATACTTTAATAACCCCGCTTCTTTCACCATCTTCACATCAAGCCACTCCTTTTATTTTCTTAAAAAAATAAAAGAGCGTAAATTGCGTGCACCAAATGACCAATAATTGCTGTGCCGCTATTAAAGACGATTGTTCCTTTTACAGGTGTATGCTCATGAAAAGGACGGCCACGTGCTTCTGAACGAGCCTTCCACGTTTGGGTCCAAACAATCGAGCAGCCCCCGCAGATCCAACGGTAATTACCGATCCGGGTTATTAATGCGAGCGGGAGCGTCTCCTCGTCCTTTACCTGAAAATGTTTGTGGCTTGTTCGCTTCTAGGTGTTCACCACGTGTCTGAAATACAGACCCAGCGCACTGCAACGTCCTACCAGGAGCAGGACAGACAAGGTCGTTAATCATTCTGTTATCTGCTGTTTTAAAAATCGTCTTTACTTTTAATTATCGCCACATCTGACCACTTTGGGCTGGTTCGATACTTTTATTCAGCAGCTTTTTATAGTGTTACAGTTAATCAGGTTTTTATTGTTAGTTTTTTTTATTTGTGCGCAGCCGATGGAGCTTTACGCATCGACATCAGCGTGCACGAAAGAGACCTGCAGAACATGGCTAAAGGTAGGAGGCCCTTTTCAAGCCCGAATATGGATTAGAATTGAGAAGGAGGTGATATAAAGTGCCAGTAATTGTTACTCCATTTTTTTTTTTTATTTGAGTACACACAGGGTGTGTTAAAAGCTGTGCTGGTCACTGCATCTAATCAGGACTAAATTTAAGTGTTATTTTAAATATTAACGAGTTTGCTTAAGCAGTTTGGATTGCATTAAATCTAACAAGACCGCAAACATTTTCAAATATAGTATTTTTTTATTAAATGAACATTAAATATTGAGTTCCACCTCATTTTAAACAGAGCTAAATACCCCCAGCCTGTTAAAGATGGCGTGCCAGAATCCAAATGTGCATTTCCATTTTTATTTATTTAAATTTTTTTTAGGCCTAAAGTGTTTCCATAGTTGTTAACCACTTAATCACAAGATGTAGGAGTTTTGACTTATTATTATAAGAGGAAATCGTTTAGAGGCTATTAATATTTTAACGAACAGAGCCATAACCCCGAGGCACGGCAGCTAATTATTTTACAACGCTTGGAAAAACCCTGGGACTCCATTATTATCGTCTCCACCTCCAGGCAATGCATGGCAATTACTGTGGCAGCGAGAAAGGAAAACAGTGAAAATGGTTGTTATCGAGGCTGTGAACGCACCTGAGAGTGCGGCTCGCATAAATCTTTATGTGCTGAAAATTCAAGAATATATCATTGTAAGTGGAAGTGTGTGTGTGTGCGCGCTTTAGGAAAAGCTGCTGATTTGTGGTGATTGGTGATGTTTTTTTGTTTTTGTGCAGAGGAATTACAGAAGCAGCTCGTGGAACAAGTGGAGCTGAGGAAGAAGTTGGAGAGAGAATTCCAGCATTTAAAAGGTGGGAGCATCACGAGCGTGTTTTTGTGAGTGAAAGTGACACAGACAGAGAGAGAGAGACACGCATTTTACATCTCTGTCTGGATTTTTAAAAACAGGCCGTGCTTTACAGCCAAACTATTTGCAGGAGAGGGAGTTTTTATTCTTTTTTTCTCCTTTGAATCCTGGATTGTGTCTTTAAATGTATCCCCACAAAGTCAGAGTTTCCATCTGATGTGGCCTTCGGTACTCTTCAGATAATTTTCAGGATCAAATGAAGCGTGAGCTGTCCTACAGAGAGGAAATGGTCCAGCAGCTGCAGATTGTTCGAGGTTTGTCTCTCTCCTTCTCTCTCTATATATATACACATATATTGTGCGCCTCCATAGACTCTGACTGTAAAGCAGATGTAGATCAATGCTCTTTAAGTTTATGAGGGGGAAAAATGGAGCCACAAAAACGTTTAAATATCATAAAGCATTGTAATCCATCTGAAAACAAAAAAACCATGCACTGAACTAAAAAGGAAAAAAGAAAAAGAAAGGAAAAGTGACACTTGCATATTGAAATATTGGCAATTTGTGTCCAGGCTTTTTCCTGTAAATTTCATACTTTTTTTTTTGTGTCCAGCAGTTCAGTAAATTATTAGATATCAAAAGGTGAAATTGAAACCGCATTGTTTTGTTACCAAAGGTTATTTTCTCCTAAATCATGCTCTGGAAAATTGAATAGACAGACCATTATGTAGTGCTGTATCGGTTACATGCAGTAGACAGCAACTAATGCCGCCCGTTAAAGGATTGGTTTAGTGTTACAGTAGTTTAAATACAGGGTTCAAGTACACAGAGGGGTCACTCTAAATACCACAGGGGCAAACAACATACATTACACTCCTCCACCTCACATCCTCCAACAGCAGTTTACATTTTTACTTATTTTATTTATTTATTTTTTGTATTCATTTCATTTTTTTCGATAGACACTTTGTGCAGCGAGTTGGACCAAGAGAGAAAGGCTCGTTATGCAATACAACAGAAGCTAAAAGGTAATTTTATCTGGTCCAAGAAGGAATACGTGTAATCTTTGCCTTCAATTCTAAATATGCAAGTGGAACTTTTTATTAAACATCTCCTGTGATCAGTGATCAATAGACAATATTTAAATTACCACCACCACCAACAACAAAAAGCAATAAGGGGTAGGTTTACAATTTTCAAAACAGTCTCAAGGCAGTGCTCACATGCACACATTAAAACACTGAAAGCACCGCTGTGTTCCTCCTGGTGGCTCTTCAAGCGATTTCAGTGTAAGTGACCAAAAAGCCACAGCAGGCAGCACTCAAATAAAGTGCCCATCTTCCAAACTGGCACTTATTTACAGCTTATTTTCCCTCTTTTTTTTTTTACTGGTCCTCCACCACAGCTCAGCACAGAAACATTGTGTTTTTACAACCTTTCCATCCATCTGATTGTCTGTATACTTAATCTGTGCAAAAAAACCCCAAAAAAATACCCCAGCTGCAAATGCATTTTGCATGAATTTGTACGTAATGGAAAATGCTTATTAATAAAGGTGAGCTGGAAAGAGCATTTGTAAGTCATATGACTTTAACACCCAGTGAAGATAATAAAAATTATGGCCCAATTTGCAAAAAGAAATAAGGAGAATGTGGCCAAATTCAAGCAAACCCCAAAAATGAGTGGAAATGCGCTTTATTTCCTGTCTTCTTTCTATTCCTTTTCACATCGTTGTCCAACGTTTTGAGGTTTTACTGCTGATTTTCTGATTATGTCTCCTTGCTGCTTCCTCTTCTTCTGCAGTGGTTTAATGGCGGCGAACGGGGAGTTAGCTCCACCAACTGTTTCATTTAATTAACAGAAATGTTAATTAATTCTCTTCAAATTTGAACAACATTTGGTGGGAAAGTTCAAATTTGTGGAAACAAAGAGTAAATAGGACTTGGGAGGCGGGGGCGAAGGGATTTTTTTCCCCCCCTGTCACTTACACTGAAGTCATCTTAGGACACGAGGAACATTTACAACAAGTAGAAAGAAAATAAGGGTTGAATATGTGAGTATTGTTACTCTTTACAAGATCAGAGGAGGCATAGATCCAACTCACACTTCATTGTGTCATCGGTAGTTTGTGAGGTTGCATTGTCTGCATTTCCGCTGCATGTTCTCACTGATGGACTCGTTCCTCCCCAGAAGCTCACGACGCCCTTCACCATTTCTCCTGCAAGATGCTCACCCCCCGTCAGTGCACCGGAGCCTGCACCTTCAAACCCCCGCTGCTGCCTCCCTAGTGCCTGGCACAACACAGCACCTGACCCCAGCACAGCCCAAAAAAATAAAAAAAAATAATAATAAAAAAAAGCAACACATATATACACACACGCACATACATAGATATGAACACACAGGCCCGCCTCAAGAGCTCTCACCTCCCACCAAGGAGCACCAACCTGCTGTACAGATGCACTGCTGATTTTAGCACCTGACTTGAGCAAACCCATCGAGACTCAGAGGAGAGGGATTTGACGCCTCCTCAAAATAATAAAAGAAAACGAATAAAACTGAACTCTTGTATTAGAGAGATCAGGGTTTGCTTACACACAGAGTTTATGTTGGGAATCACAGGATTGTAGACGTGAAGCTGCAAAGCTCAAACCAAGGAGTGTCCCCGAGTAAAGCTGTCTGCTCTTGAGCTATTCTGAAAAGAAAGAGAAGAAGAAAAAAACCCAACACTATATACATACAGTATATATATCATGTGACGATGTGCAATGTACATTTGTGATATTAAGTTCAAAATGTATCTCATTGTTTAGATTCTGTTGCTTGTTTGAATATGTTGGATTTTTACATATGTTTGTTATTTATCTGTACTGGATTTAACTTATTGTTTAGATGATTTGTAACACTGTACGTGGTTAAGCACTTTAAATGGGCACAAGTCATGAATTTGACCAAATTCTCTCATCAGAACTACGAGTATGTTTATGGTTTGAATAGAGCACATTATTATTGTTATTACGAGCACTTAACTCAGCAGCCCTTCAGGTTTCACATCAAACAATAAAAGACTTTTCTTTCACCGAGTGTCGCGTCACGCCAGCTCTGAAGTCTTTTTTTGTAATCTCATGTGCATTTTAGACACAAATCCATCACTTTCTCTGTGCCAGGGTTTTCCATGGTGACATTCATCTGTGAGACACAACCAAAAAATCCTTTCTTGTCCACGTGACTGTCTTTTTTATATGGAGAAGACACTGTGGGAAATAGAAACAAATGCCAGTTTCTGACTTGATTTACTCACAATTTACCAGTTTCTGTATGCACTCATGTCCATATGAATAAAATGTGAAGCCACTTTCTGCTCTGTAGCCTTTTACTCCATTGGTTTCTTTCACCGGTGCGAGCCTGACACCTGCTGGCCTCCGCGCAGAATAACTCCTCGTGAGGTGGCTCATATTTCGCCTTATTGTATTTGAGTTCAACATGATCTCTTTCATTAGGCAGCTACATCGGTGCATGACATGTCCAGTCAACTTATAATGTTTGACGTCGAGTCAGGGGAGCAGGCTGATCTAATAGTGAAATCTAATTCTTCTGATGGGAGGACTAATAGATATTGATTACACAGCTCTCGGTCCCTGGATGCTGAGAGAGATACTCACATAATGTCACTGAGACACAATGAATGTTAATTTTCTGTGAACGTAATTGCCCTGCGTGGCAAAGCTCATTCCCTCTGAATACTAACGAGGCCCGCAGAGCTGAGCACAACTACGGCGGGAACGATTGGCTGCTTTACTGTAGTGTTATCCAGCCGCTGTAATATTAAGCAAAAGCTCATTGAGTCTGATATGAATGGATGGATTATGCGACAGCGGGAACCTGGGCACAAAATAACTACAAATGACACAGCAGCGTGTTTTCTCTTCTCCTCTCTGTTAACGTGTGGCATCTATTTAGCCACGTTTTGCTCCGTCTAGTTATTTTTCATGTCCTCGTGGTCATTTTGTAGCTCTTTGTTGAAGGTTTCTATTTCTTCTGTCTCTTTATTGTTATTTTGTATCATTTTTTAAGGCATTTTACATCTCTTTGCCATGGATTTGTTCCTCTCGGCCATTATGTTGCATCTGTTTTTTGGTCATTTTATGTCTCGTCATGGTCATTTTGTCTCATTGGGTGTTTTTCATCTCCTTGTGGTCTTTTTGTGCTTCTTTATTGTTGGTTTGTATCTCTGTGGAGTCCTTGTGCATCCCTTTGTGGTTGTTTTGTGTCTCTTTGGGGAGTCTTTGCACCTCTTTTCTGCCATCGCTCTCTCTCCCTGACCTCTTGACCTCTCTGGGTTGTGCAGGGTAGTCGGATTCATCGGGACATCATCCATGATAACAGGTTGGGAAAATCCTACTAACATATCCTACTATCAAGGATATTTCTAAACTGTAAACTGCACTTGCTGTGATTGTGCAGACCGAGTTGTTGCAGAAATGTTCAATTAGCAGTAACATTTATTGAAGAACTTCATTGTTTCTGATGCGTGTTATATTTGAAAATAAATCACATTCAAATAAAACGGGGGAAAACACGGAACTTTCACACAGCTTAAATTATCAATCGTAGGCTAATACTGTAAATGATACAATAATATGACAAAGATTGAATCTGAGAGATTATTTCATGGAAAATTAACTAAAATAAAAAGGCTAACCAAAGGCATCCCTCCCGCTCACGCAATGCCAGCTAACAAGCAGGAGCCATGTGTGGCTGTAGCGCTTGCTTATATGACTTTTGCATCAAAGTGATGAAGTATATTTATTTGCTGTACATTTAATTAACTGCAATGGTCATCAGTGGAAGATCAACACATGCATAAAGCAGGAAATGAAAACTACTGGTATGTTTGAATGCACTTAAAATGTGAAAGGTGTGCGTGTTACATTATGTAATCAGCATTTCAGTGTCATAGCTACATCGGCCGGACAATTTAATCTGTAACATTTTAACCTTTAGTCTGAAAAGTAAGTAGTAACATTTAATGCAGGAGGGTGAAAAGTATAATATGTATACATTTGTATCCACCTGATTTCTCATAGAGAAGCACGTTGATTTTGGCGAGTGGAGAATGCTGATATGTTTCATACCTGGTGCCGTCATACAGGATGTCACTGTCATGTGCTCACGAGGCTCCACTTTAGATCCATCCAGTCAAAGACTTTAAAAGGAGATTGACGTGTTATCCTCCTGTGGGACGGTTGTCTCGCAGTATTTGCAGTCTGGTCTGCTTATTAATCATTTGCCTGTATAAACATGTGTGGTCAGGGGACACCTGTCCCATCCCCGGCTGGAAACAATGCAACAGATGGCAGCAATCCATAGTAATATAATGAAACCTCTGCTTATTCTCTCCTATATGAAACAAGCAGCGGAACTAGTTTGGTCAATAGATTCTTTGTATGTGGAAAAGAGCCATTTGTGATAATGGATTTGGGCTCAAAGCTTAATGGCTTTGATGTAATACTGATTTTTTTTCTTGTTTTGTTCATGATGGAAATACAGAACCATTACAGCACACACAGGAGGGCCACAGAGGCGGGTTCACTATTTAGATCAGGTTGTTTCAGTTTCAGCTTCATTTCAAATGATAGGGCGCCACCTACTGGCTTTCTCATCAGTGATAAAAGGCTTGGTTGTTTCAGGGTATAAATATTAAAGTTCTTCAGATAAAGTTTAAATTATAATTTCTGCAACCAACCAAAAAGTAGAAAAAATTATTTTAGTTTAAAAATGGTAAATTAAGATTTTTGGAGAAGTGTTTCTAGTATTTGGGGGAGGGGAGGGCTTTTTTTTTTTCTTCTTTTTAACCAACTTGGCAAAAGGCTTTAAATGAAGGGTGTCAAACACAAGGCCTGGGGGCCATAATTGGCCTGTCAAAGAACCCAATCTGGGCCTCTGGATGGCTTTTTAAGATGTGAAGGAGGACTTTTAACTGTGTTTCCATAGCATTTCCTGCTGATAAAGAAATCCACCAGTACCATTCACACAAATGGTTAAGTCAGCAAAAAGCTTCTATTCTATTAGCTATCAATAAAGAAGTGTTAAAAAAGGGGTGGGGGGAAAAGGACATTTTCTGAGCAGTGAACTACCTGTTTTTTCTCTGTAATTTTACGTGTTTATTTATTTGTACTGACAGATTTCTTGCGTTTACTATAGCAGTGTTTCTTTATCATGTAGAAAAACTTTGATGTACTGCTGAAGTTGCACTTCTTCTACATTAAATGGGATATACGTGTAGTTAAACATCTTTACGCTGACAGAGAGGGGAGTTTTGTTAGATCGGCCCAATAAGATCAAAGTGTGACCCACAATGGAAAATGAGTTTGACACCCCTGCTTTGAATCAATACTTGCATATACAGCTTGATTTTCTCACTGGTAAATGTGGGTTAATGTGCGTTTTGCTGTCAGTTTCAGAAAGTTTAATGTCCGCTTCAATAATGCACTTGCTAAAGTGTGTGAGAGGCTCAAGTTCAATTCACAGGGTAACACAAAAATGGGCTGAACTGGGCCTTAGTGAGAATAGCATGTGGAGAGAATGGCAGAAGACCTGTTGTTTAAATCCTGCAGGGTCTCTGCGAGAGGATCAGTCTCAGACTGACAGAGAAGTGGTGGTGTGTCCAGGTTGCTTATAATGGATGGCAGAAGTACGACCAAGACAAGGAAGTAGGAACCCTTAAGAATGTGAACTTGTATTTTTGCTCTTTCTGCTGTCCATGCGGTGCCTGATTTTTATGATACGACTGATTGTTTTTATCTGAGGAAGAGGAAAGAGGAAAAGTAGAGCAATGTCTGAGGGGAGTGGCAAGAAAGAAGGTAAGGGTGAAGGAAGGAGGAACATGATATAGAGAGGGATGAGAGGGAATCGGGAGAGGGTCTGGGAGAAAGATGAAAGGCAGAGCAATATTACAGGGAACAGAGTGAAAGGGGTGAGCGGAAAAGTGTAGCTGAGCACCCAGCAGCCGCCCCCACCCTCATGTAACCAGCACACTTCCTATTCCACCGGCGCACCGAGCTACAGAAACTCTATTACTATACTATTTTTTCTTCTCTTTTTTCTCTTTTGTCTGGAACAGCTTTCATCTTTGTTTCTTTTTCAGACAGAGCTCTTGAAACTTTGTTTTATTTTCTTTCCAGATTCATTCCTTTACCTCATCAGAGTCCTTATTTTTCCCAGTTCGTTATACTTTTTCTCCCCTTCCTTTTCACTTTGTTTTTTTTTCATACCTCTCAGCCATTTTTTATACCTTTCCTCCATTTCTTTCCTCTTTGCAGTAGCGGTTTCTCTCTTTAAACCACGAATCCTCAGAGGCGCTGGTTCATGTAGTATGCTCCGTCTCTCAGGTATAGACCCTTTGGGCCATGGAAGCAGGACGTAATGCACAGTTACTCCACACAACAACCACACAGAGTCTGAAAATCTCCAATCAGCTAAAACACAGTGATAAATAAACACACACAGTGCATCCTCCAAAAGTCTAACAAGAAGCATGGCATTCCTGAGTGAAACTTTGTGAGATGAGTTGTCTCTGTTGCACGATGGCTGCATGCATCATTGGAGACACATATGAGTTTATGGTAATTAATATTTATCATCTGGTACTTGTACTTTAGGTATTTTAAGTACAATATCTTATATATTTGTTACACACAGTCAGTAAATAGAAACTAATTTCAGACTTTTGTCCTGTGCCACTTTCCTGATCCCAAAAACCTCTACACATTTAGAAAAAAATCTTGCCTTGGTATTGCAATTTTTTATCCACAGACCTCTTACATTTCTTACATTTCCAGAAAAACAGCACCCTTTGGGTATAACACGCTGTTTCCTTGGCCTCTTCCTGATCCTTGATCCTTGTTTTTTTTCCTCCATTGCTTTTACCAACATCCTTCCCTCAACTTACCCTCATAATGCTGCTGCTCATATGATAGCACACTTCTCATAATCCGGCAGATCTGTACATAAAAGTCTATAAATGGTAACATTTGACTGCTCACCTTGAAGGGCTGTGAGTCATGTCCCTTGAACTCGACTATTTTGCAGGGCAATTTTTAGACTCCATGGAGCAATCCAGTACTGTCTGATGTTTCTTCAAGAAAATTCTGGTCTGCTGAGAGTTTCCATTAAAAAAGGAGAACTCAGTTCAGGAGGAAGGTCTGTGACAGACACGAGCTGGAGCCATCTGTATTTGAAACGGTGACAAAATATTTGAAATCACAGTGAGTCTTTTTAAACATGACAGCACTGCAATAAATGCAGACTAAATTCATTTCAGGTTCATGAAACTGGCCTTTCTTCATTTTAGCCCTTCTCACAGGTCTTTGTTGCTGTGCAGTCTTCACCTAACATGGGCAATAAATCACAGAGCTGATTGTGATGGAGATGCGACCAGCACAGTGAACATTAACTGAGGCTTTAATACCTGTTTCATTTCCATCTTGAGCTCTGACTCTTGTCATATTTGAGTTTTAGTAGCTGTTTAGTGTTTTATGGAGTTCTCTCAGTGGTTTCATACTTCCTCCCTTCAGTTTTTTTTTATTTTTTTATTTTTTATCATTTTCTCATTTCCTGTTTTACTTTGAAAGTGAGTTGACTCTCGGGCCTTGCTGTGAGTTTACTTACCCCCTCCTTGTCCTGGTGTGCATTTGGGTTTGTTCTTAAACTGAATCATATAAAACACAGATCCCATTCAGGAACACTGTAATCCAAGTTATTTTGTAGCGTTGCATGCAGGTCATTGGAAGTTATGGAAGCAAAAGAAAAAGCTAGACAAAATATGGTATCACATGTCCACATGTGCTCAGACTGGATCCTGGACTTCCTTAAACTATGAAATTAGAGAAGAAAGGAACAAAAACTGTGATTAAGATATAATGCTCTTGGTAAACGTGATCGAATTAAGTAAGAATAGTCTAAATCGTGAATGTGTGTACACATTTTATATTATATATTTCATATTATATATTACATTTACAGGGAGTGCAGAATTATTAGGCAAATGAGTATTTTGTCCACATCATCCTCTTCATGCATGTTGTCTTACTCCAAGCTGTATAGGCTCGAAAGCCTACTACCAATTAAGCATATTAGGTGATGTGCATCTCTGTAATGATGAGAAGGGGTGTGGTCTAATGACATCAACACCCTATATCAGGTGTGTATAATTATTAGGCAACGTCCTTTCCTTTGGCAAAATGGGTCAAAAGAAGGACTTGACAGGCTCAGAAAAGTCAAAAATAGTGAGATATCTTGCAGAGGGATGCAGCAGTCTCAAAATTGCAAAGCTTCTGAAGCGTGATCATCGAACAATCAAGCGTTTCATTCAAAATAGTCAACAGGGTCGCAAGAAGCGTGTGGAAAAACCAAGGCGCAAAATAACTGCCATGAACTGAGAAAAGTCAAGCGTGCAGCTGCCAAGATGCCACTTGCCACCAGTTTGGCCATATTTCAGAGCTGCAACATCACTGGAGTGCCCAAAAGCACAAGGTGTGCACACAAGCTGAAACGTCAAGACTGGGCCAAGAAATATCTCAAGACTGATTTTTCTAAGGTTTTATGGACTGATGAAATGACAGTGAGTCTTGATGGGCCAGATGGATGGGCCCGTGGCTGGATTGGTAAAGGGCAGAGAGCTCCAGTCCGACTCAGACGCCAGCAAGGTGGAGGTGGAGTACTGGTTTGGGCTGGTATCATCAAAGATGAGCTTGTGGAGCCTTTTTGGGTTGAGGATGGAGTCAAGCTCAACTCCCAGTCCTACTGCCAGTTTCTGGAAGACACCTTCTTCAAGCAGTGGTACAGGAAGAAGTCTGCATCCTTCAAGAAAAACATGATTTTCATGCAGGACAATGCTCCATCACACGCGTCCAAGTACTCCACAGCGTGGCTGGCAAGAAAGGGTATAAAAGAAGAAAAACTAATGACATGGCCTCCTTGTTCACCTGATCTGAACCCCATTGAGAACCTGTGGTCCATCATCAAATGTGAGATTTACAAGGAGGGAAAACAGTACACCTCTCTGAACAGTGTCTGGGAGGCTGTGGTTGCTGCTGCACGCAATGTTGATGGTGAACAGATCAAAACACTGACAGAATCCATGGATGGCAGGCTTTTGAGTGTCCTTGCAAAGAAAGGTGGCTATATTGGTCGCTGATTTGTTTTTGTTTTGTTTTTGAATGTCAGAAATGTATATTTGTGAATGTGGAGATGTTATATTGGTTTCACTGGTAAAAATAAATAATTGAAATGGGTATATATTTGTTTTTTTGTTAAGTTGCCTAATAATTATGCACAGTAATAGTCACCTGCACACAGATATCCCCCTAAAATAGCTAAAACTAAAAACAAACTAAAAACTACTTCCAAAAACATTCAGCTTTGATATCAATGAGTTTTTTGGGTTCATTGAGAACATGGTTGTTGTTCAATAATAAAATTATTCCTCAAAAATACAACTTGCCTAATAATTCTGCACTCCCTGTATTACTTAACTAAGCAGTGTTTTTATGTGGTGGCATACAGAAGAAGTGTGCACAAAAATAAACAAAACATAAACAAAAATGTATGTTTAAAAAAAAGTTGCTGCCATAAAAGACACCTTTGCGATTTGTTATGTACATTTGTTAAAGATATTTGTAAAAATATTTCTATTAACTGTGATCTGCCTTTTTATTCTGTGTGGGTTTTTTATTACTTTACATGTGACACTAAAATGTTCACAGGAGGAAATTAAGAATCAGCCTTATAAATAGTTTACCAGCGGCATATTTGTCCTGTGTCGTTAAAATGTTTGTGTGTGTGTCACTCAATGAGACAAGCAAACTGTCCTATTATAACTTGTCTTCTGGTCGCCTGGTCTTCTTTTGTAGTTCATGTATTTAGATAATACGTCTTTCAGTGTGTTTTAAACTTGTTTTCGGTGTGTTAATGTAGGGCTGCTCGATTATGGCAAAAATGATAATCACGATTATTTTCACTGAAATTGAGATCTCGATTATTTGACGATATTTATTTAACCCTTTCAGACCTACTATAGAACCAAGTCCGCCAGAGCTTATATTATTTTTTTACATGTTGTAGTGCCATTTGTGGGAGCATTTCAAGTTGCTATACAACTGTTATAGCCCATATTTTAATAATATGTATGCATTAAGTCCATAGTAACTACATTAATTGCAAAAAAGTGCAATAAACTACAAAAAAATTGAAAATTGTTTTTGTTTTTTAACATATATTTCTACTTGGAGAAATTTAAGAGGTTTATCCCTCAAAACGTTAAATACAAAAAAGTTGCAAAAAATAGTTTACAACAACAGGAAATTTATTTTGAGTGTCTTCATAGTTTTATTTTGGAGATACAGCAATTTTTATATACTGCAGGAAAAACAAAAACAATCCTATGATGCAGATTTGCAAAGAAAACAGCAGGTGCATCAAAATAAACTATTTCCAGCAGTGCAATTCGAGTTCTAAGCATCCCAGAAACTATTCAGAAAAGTCAAACATGATCAGTATAGGCTTTTAAGGCCTACAAAAACTACATTTTCTGCGAAAATGACATCACTTCCGGTTTCGGGCAGGTGACATCCGGGTCTCATATATATATATATATATATATATATATATATATATATATATATATATATATATATATATATATATATATAAAAACACCCAGCACGCCCCTGCGGGCGGTTTATCCTTCAAGCTCGGGTCCTCTACCAGAGGCCTGGGAGCTTGAGGGTCCTGCGCAGTATCTTAGCTGTTCCGAGGACTGCGCTCTTCTGGACAGAGATCTCCGATGTTGTTCCTGGGATCTGCTGGAGCCACTCGCCTAGCTTGGGAGTCACCGCACCTAGTGCTCCGATTACCACGGGGACCACCTTTACCTTCACCCTCCACATCCTCTCGAGCTCTTCTCTGAGCCCTTGGTATTTCTCCAGCTTCTCGTGTTCCTTCTTCCTGATATTGCTGTCATTCGGAACCGCTACATCGATCACTACGGCCGTCTTCTTCTGTTTGTCTACCACCACTATGTCCGGTTGGTTAGCCACCACCATTTTGTCCGTCTGTATCTGGAAGTCCCACAGGATCTTAGCTCGGTCATTCTCCACCACCCTTGGGGGCATCTCCCATTTTGACCTCGGGACTTCCAGGTTGTACTCGGCACAGATGTTCCTGTACACTATGCCGACCACTTGGTTATGGCGTTCCATGTATGCCTTGCCTGCTAGCATCTTGCACCCTGCTGTTATGTGCTGGATTGTCTCTGGGGCATCTTTACACAGCCTGCACCTGGGGTCTTGCCTGGTGTGATAGACCCCAGCCTCTATGGATCTTGTGCTCAGAGCTTGTTCCTGTGCTGCCATGATTAGTGCCTCTGTGCTGTCTTTCAGTCCAGCTTTGTCCAGCCACTGGTAGGATTTCTGGATATCAGCCACCTCCTCTATCTGCCGGTGGTACATACCGTGCAGGGGCCTGTCCTTCCATGATGGTTCCTCGTCTCCCTCCTCTTTCTTGGGTTTCTGCTGCCTGAGGTATTCACTGAGCACTCGGTCAGTTGGGGCCATCTTCCCAATGTATTCTTGGATGTTCCTTGTCTCATCCTGGACTGTGGTGCTGACACTCACCAGTCCCCAGCCCCCTTCCTTCCGCTTAGCGTACAGCCTCAGGGTGCTGGACTTGGGGTGAAACCCTCCATGCATGGTAAGGAGCTTTCTTGTCTTTATGTCAGTGGCTTCTATCTCCTCCTTTGGCCAGCCTATTACCCCAGCAGGGTACCTGATCACGGGCAGGGCGTACGTGTTGATGGCCCGGATCTTGTTCTTACCATTCAGCTGACTCCTCAGGACTTGCCTGACCCTCTGCAGGTACTTGGTGGTTGCAGCCTTTCTAGCGGCCTCTTCATGGTTCCCATTCGCCTGCGGGATCCCCAGGTACTTGTAACTGTCCTCTATGTCTGCAATGTTGCCTTCTGGTAGTTCAATCCCCTCAGTTCTGACTACCTTCCCTCTCTTTGTTACCATCCGACTACACTTCTCCAGTCCGAACGACATTCCAATGTCATTGCTGTATAGCCTGGTAGTGTGGATCAGTGAATCGATGTCTCGTTCACTCTTGGCATACAGCTTGATGTCATCCATGTACAGGAGGTGGCTGACAACTGCTCCGTTCCGTAGTCGGTATCCGTAGCCAGTCTTGTTAATGATCTCACTGAGGGGGTTCAGGCCTATGCAGAACAGCAGTGGGGACAGAGCATCTCCTTGGTAGATCCCGCACTTGATGGTGACTTGTGCTATGGGCTTGGAGTTGGCCTCTAGTGTTGTACGCCACATCCCCATTGAGTTCCTGATGAAGGCTCTTAGGGTCCCATTGATCTTGTACAATTCTAGGCATTCCAGTATCCAGCTGTGGGGCATTGAGTCATAGGCCTTCTTGTAATCAATCCAGGCAGTGCACAGGTTGGTCAGTCTGGTCTTGCAGTCTCGGCTGATTGTTCTGTCTACCAGTAGCTGGTGTTTTGCGCCTCTGGTATTCTTGCCAATTCCTTTCTGTGTCCCGCTCATGTATTGACCCATGTGCCTGTTCATCTTAGCCGATATGATGCCTGACAGGAGCTTCCATGTAGTACTGAGGCAGGTTATTGGTCGGTAGTTGGAGGGGACCGGTCCCTTCTTGGGGTCCTTGGGGATCAGGACCGTCCGGCCTTCAGTTAGCCATTCCGGGTGTCTCTCGTTAACTAGCAGCTGGTTCATTTGTGCTGCCAGACGCTCGTGGAGTGCAGTCAGCTTCTTCAGCCAGTAGGCGTGAACCATGTCGGGCCCTGGTGCTGTCCAACTCTTCATACTGGAGACCCTTTCTTGGATATCTGCCACTGTGATGGTTACTGGACCCTGTTCAGGGAGGTCGCTGTGGTCTGCCCTCAGATCCTCTAGCCACTGAGCATTGCCGTTATGGGTTGCATCCTTCTCCCATATGCTCTTCCAGTATTGCTCCGTCTCCAGCCTTGGTGGTGCTGTTCTCTTATTGTTCCCTTGCCACTGAGAGTACACCTTTGCTGGTTCTGTGGAGAACAGCTGGTTTATTCTCCTGCCTTCTATCTCTCTGGTGTACCTCCTCAAGCGGCTGGCCAAGGCTGTGAGTCTTTGCTTGGCAGTTTCCGAGGCCTCAGGTATGGACAGCTTGCTGTATTTCTTAGGCACCTTATTTGTCGCACCTTTCTGCAACTCCGTTAGTTGGCTAACCTCCCTCCGTGCTACTTTGATCTTGCCCTCTAGCCTCCTTCTCCATGGAGGGTACTGCCCCTTGTGGCTGTTCAACTTGTAGCCAAGCATCTCACTGATCACTGCTGCCGTATTGTAGATCAGCTTGTTAGTGTCGGTAATCGTGGTTGTAGGTATTGTCCGTAGTGCTGCATTAACATCATCTAGCAGACCTTCTGAGGGTACTTCACGTAATCTTGGTAACCGGCTACGGGGGATCCAGGTTTCAAGCTTGGCCATGATCCTATTTTTCAGGTCAGTTCCTCTCGCACTCAACGATCCTTCTTCTATCGCACTTGGGGCTATGTACCCAATCTCGGGTGGGGGTGATGATATCGCCCCCCTGACCTGGCGTCCTGACTCCTCCTTGCCGTAGCATTTGTGTTGTACCTCGTCAATCTCTAGCTGTGAGAGCAGTCCCTTCTTTCGAATGTTGGAACACTGAGCTACTAATTGTTTCGCCGTCATTGTGGATGTTGGGTATCGAAGAATCCATAGGTCCCTCATCCTATTCATGTAGCCCCTTCTGCCAGGGTTACTTGCGTAGTAGCATTCCAACAACGCCCTGTTTTCGTCTCTTGCCCACCGATGCCTTCTTGTTCCAGTAGCCCACTTTTCGTCAGGGTGCCCTGGTTCCTCAACACCTGACGCGGACCTTGTTGATCCGGGCGACGTCCGAGCCGGCATGCCTTCATATTTATCTGTCTCGCTCATGTCTGCGGTAGGTATATATATATATATATATATATATATATATATATATATATATATATATATATATATATATATATATATAATATATATATATATATATATATATATATATACCCACATAGCAGACCAGTTTAGACCAGATCTGTAATCAAGTTGCTTCTGCTGGAATTTAATCAGCTCTAGTTCACTGGCACTGATAGCACAGTTTTACAGATGGTAACAAGATACAAGTTTCTACATATGAGATGAGATCTGATTGTTTGGACCACCTTTTCTAGCAAGAGATAACCTGTTTTGAGAACTAATGCTGACATTAAAGCCCCAGTAGAAAACCCATGCTTTACCAGTAAAACAAAGCTTTTTCACTGCATGGAGTTTTATAGTTTTATACATGCAGCAAACTCACTTGTTCCTCATCACTGTACCATCTGAGTCTGTATGAATCAAAATTTTAAGAATTACCTTCCAAATGATGACACGGATATAATTTCCTCAAAATGAGCTGCCAGTAATGACTTTTGTAACAGTGTGCAAAAAATCTAAAAGATACTCTGGATGATTAGAAGCATGTTATTCCCAGAGAAGAAACAGTTTTTCAATAATGTACTCTGCAATGTGTGGTTCTACATCATCTATATTTCTATCACGTTTTACAAGCTTTTTAAGTGTAAAATCTTTACATTTTTAATGTGACCAGTTTTGGGAATTGGTAACAGTCTGATAAATCACAACCAGGGCACCCCTGATACACAGAGGGGTGGAACCGGCTCTTTGTTTAAAAAGTCAGAGTCTCTCATCCTATGAGCATTACGCAGTAGACAAATGGTGCTTGGATAGAGCTGGGGAGGAGATTCACCCAGCTCTAACTGCTTTCTGGTCCTCATCCTCATCCTGCTCCCTCTGACGTGTGTTTGCCAGGGTGGCCTTGTGGTTAAACATGAATCAGTCACACCCGTTATCAGCAGCTCACCTCTAAATTTGTGCCTTTAGTAACTAACTGGGTTAAAATTCATTCATTTTTAAGGCTAGAGTAACCTGGAAGAACCCTCTGGGTGATGTTATAATAATACACCGTTTTTTACCTTTACTGTTTCACAAAGGGTCAAAAGGTGAATTTAGACTTTTCGAATGCAGGATATTTTATTAAAGCATTTTAGAGCAAAGCAAAAGCCAAATCAAATAATAATAATCACATAATCAAATCACTTGAATTATACTTATCTAATTAATGTACTCTGAACTAATGCTGGTTTCTAATCTTCCTCTTCTGATCTTGAGAAGAGAGAATTTAGAGGAGAGAATGGGCACATCCAGGCCTGAAGTTGCACTTGTCTCTGTTTGTGTTGATGTACTCCCATAGAAAGGGAGCCTAATACTTGGAAGTTGTATTCCAACGCGGCAGCAAAAAAGCCAATCTTGCTGTATTTTCCAACTGTGAACTCCCAGGGCCGGATCTTTGGATGATGACCTCTTACTTATGCAAAGATCTGGAGGAAGATCAACCCTGAGTGTTCATAGGAGCCACATTTTGTACTGATTTTCCCATATAGACCTCCTCCTCTCTCTCATCCCCTCCTTGATGTCCATGATCATAAGATTTTGACATCTACATCGCCCTATTTTAAATCACACCCTGTTGCTTCTCTCTCTCTCTCTCTCTCTCCTTTCACAAACATGATTTAAACTAAAGTTCAAACATTAAAATCACTTCATTACAGTGGTTACATTTTTTTTATTTTCTGTGTTGTACTCAACATGATCTGTCATTAACTCCATCACATGAATATAGTTTCCTTTATGTCTGATTCAGTTTACATGTTGTTTTACTTCCATTCATGATTTATCAATAGCCCAGTCTCAAATGAATATCATGACTCTTTATGATTCAGACATAATTTCTTTTTAACTCAGTAACATAAGAATACTTTTTCTCACTTGTTCTCTTCATGACTCTGTTTGTCAATCACAATATATTCAATATCATTTTATTTTTTTAATTATAAACGTCAAAGTCTGAGATTCTCTGAGATGAGCGTCTCCTTAGTGTGTCACTCACTCCCCCCTCCCATCCTTCTCGCAAAGAGCCGAGGTCATCTTTAGCACAAGCAAGCCACTCCATACCTAATCTCAGTGAGAGGCCTGTTATTAGAATCACTTCATTACTCTGATCTTATTCTTTATATCGGTTAAACTCATACGTGGCTATATTCTGATTAGTATAGAGTATGACATATGAGTCTGATTTATAACTATCAGCAAAATCACATGTAAATTATGATTCTGTGTTTATCAGTTGCACCATGCATCGTATGAATGATGGACTGGAGACACATTTCTTATCTTCCACATTCCTGCAGCCAGTCTCACACACACAGACGCTAATCTGCCAAAGTCGAAGGTGACTCACACCAACGCACACAAATCCAGACATTAGGGTTATTCTCATTACTCAAGCTACATTTCTCATTCTTTATACTAATTTGATTTACACGTGATTTGACTTGAATACGAAGCACATATGGATAAACTCTGTTGAATTTAGGTTGAATTTAAAGTCAATCTCTTTGACATTTGTTTCCAACACAGTCAGGATGCTGTGTAAAATTTTAAATACAAACAAATACAAAAAAACAAAACAAAAAAAAAAACAGAATCTGGAAAACTATATCTTCATTTTGAATTTGATGCTGGCAGGATGTTTCAAAAACACTGGAACAGGAAAACACACCAGTGCTGGTTCTGGTTCCAGGTGGAGCATTTACCTATTAACTGAATTAATTAGCAACACTGGTGTCACATGTCTTGATTCAAGATCAATAATCCAGGTGAAATCCCAGAAGGCTGATTCAGGCAGTGTTGGGACTAACGCGTTATTAAGTAACGGGTTACAGTAACTACATTATTATTGTAGTAACGAGCACAGTAACTAGTTATTATGCCAAAATCAGGAATGCGTTAACCATTACTGGGATTTAGATAGGGTCGTTATTCGTTACTCCGTGCGGTGGCTATCGTGGAGCTTCCACAGATTCAGTAACATTAGCAAGTAGGGCTGGGCGATATGACCCAAAATTCATATCTCGATATTTTTTAGCTGGATGGCGATATAAGATATATCTCGATATATTTTTTTAAAGCCATAAAGTAAGAACAAGAAGAGAGTTCTTAGTCAAAGCTGTGTCCCAGATGTCACACAGGCACTTTTATTAACATAGAGCAGATGTACATAAAATTTACTCAAAAATAAATTATGAGCATTTATTAAATAATAATGCTCCATAAATAAAAGAAAACAATGTTGTTTTTGTGCATAACAAAAAGCTCACAATTGTGCAGTCAAAATGTAAACTAAAAGACGCTGAGCATAGTAACAAAGACAGATTTCACAGCTGCTCTGTTCCCAACTTGTACTGCGTGACTGACAGCCTGGAGTTTGAAATCCGCTTCGCAACCACGTCTCTTAACAGGTGCCATTTATAGTCCTTATACACAGTAGGGTAATATTACGTTGAAGCACAGTACGTATCACTCCGCGAGGCTCAGCCGTAATGCTCCGACAATCCATCAAGCGGTGCAGCTCCGTAGCTTACCAAAGTCGTACTAAAACATTTTTGACAGATTGCTGAGCGCCGTGTTCCACATAAAATCGGTTCGCGGCCATCAAGCACAACCAGAATTCATACATAAGGCGCGCTGTCAACTTTTGAGAAAATGAAAGGATTTTAGTCCGTGCAGCACCTCTGGGCTGCATGGCGTTAGCGTGGTTAGCTCGTTAGCGTGGTTAGCTAGCTAACACATTGACGCCGTCCAGCCCCACGCACGGGGCGATGCGCAGTAACTCGTTAACGGAGATTTGCCGTGTCCATCTTGTCGCTTCCTGCAGGTGAAGCGATGGGGGAGGAGGGGGAGTTGTGTTCAGTGAAGGAGAGGCGAGGCCGAGTAACGTTGCGTAGAGACGGAAGTGGACGAAAGAGAGGCAAACTTGCGGCTCCACAAGTATAATTATAACGTAACATAGACTATATCGATATAAAGGATATTTTCAGATCTTATATCTCGTATAAAAATATATCGATATTTTTTAAAAACTCGATATATCGCCCAGCTCTATTAGCAAGTGGTGGAGGCCAGCAGGTGGACGAGGGAAAGGGGACGCAGGAGGAGCAGAGACCCGAGGCGGGTCGCCAGTCTGAGTGTCAGGAGAACTGAACTTCAGGTAAGAAGTTATGACCTGCAGTCTATCTGGATCAGATATAAACCAAGTTTAGGTGTAGTTTGTTTTCTTTATGCTGACTTTTTCGTACTGCGTGCTAGCTAGCATGACGGGGTTTTATACAGCTGGGTGGGTGCTATGTTACTGATGTTGAACTTTATTTTATTCATAAGGTTAGTTAGTAGAGTTGCGAACCATCCCGTAAAAAACGGAATCGTCTCGTATTCAGAGAAAATATTACGCGTTTTGTATTGAGGTGAAAAGGAACACAGTTTGTCCCGGACTTCAGCTACACAGCAAATCCAGCATGTCCAAATTAACACTGTCGGATTTGATTTCAACACTATTAAAGTGTCTATATGGGTCCACACCAGAGAGTGTTAATTTAACTCTTTTTGGAGAGTTGGTACGTTAACTCTGATTTAGTGTTAAACACCAAATCTGTCTGGAGTTGATAATTTAACACTTGGTGTTAAGAGTTTATATATTAACTCTCAAAGAGTATTTTAGTTTAACTACGTAAGAGTTATCTTCTAATTCATTCTAAAAAGCGGGAATTTTACTGTTCTGAACTTCTAGAAATTTCTTTTGGAAAAAAACATTTACTAAAAAGACGCAATGGTTTTTGAAAAACATTTATTCTGAACTGTGCAGCGGTGACGCTAATCAGAAGGCTAGTCCAATTTCCCCAGCCGTTTACTTCCGGCCTACCCGACCTTCTGAGGACCCGGCCCATGTAGACCGTGAAGGCCGGGTCCTCAGGAGGATGCAGCCCATGAAGTTGGACATGACCTTTCTCTCGGCTGAACATGGAACACACTCACACGCGCATATACGCACGTACACTGACACAGACCTACACTCACCCCCTCCAAACGCCTTCGAAGCTTATGTCTTCTATGTAGTGTATAAAGATAAATAGAAGCTGTTCTGTTTTATTCACCTGACAAAAAAATTCTTGATTGTAGAGATGTAGTGAGATGTGCTGATTCAAGTGCTATGTGCTGAGGTGGGTTTTTTTTCTGTCCTCAAACTGATCTCCCTGTTGGAGCTCAGTCTGGGGGAGTTCTATTTTCTCCGTCTTTCCTCATGTTGTGCATTTTCCATTGTTATACCTCTCTAACCTGTCTTCCCCATGTGATGTTGTAATGTATGAATGGTCGGAAGGGTTGGCAAAGGTCGGCAGCCTTAACCCAACAAATTTCCCACGCGTTGGACTAATAAAGGTTATCGTTATGTTCATGGCAAGAGCAAAAAGGATGGGCGAGTTCGTGCACTGATCAGTGTATTTGGACTTATCCTCCTTTGGGATCCACACCCCCCTCCGCTTGTCTCCACTGTTTTGCTACCTTGCCCCTCCTCCAAATCACTACTCAGTAGCTTTGGACAGTTCTTATAAACTTTGCAAGGTACTCCTCCCAATCAAATTCCTGCTCTGGTGCAGATGGGTTAATCAGGGCTTGACACAGACCAAGATTTTGCTCATATTTCCATTGCCAAGAGTCGTATTTCTTTGATCCATCTGGTAGGATTCTCTTCCACCCCCCGGTAGGTTGACTTGTAGCTTTAGTGGGATCTTCCTCTTGCAAGATGCAACTTGGGATGCCACCCCTTGCTGCCCCTGTGCCGTCTTTCCGAGCTGTCTGCTGTCTTTCCAACTGTCACCAATCTATTCTTGGTGGTCAACCTGGTGGTCACTGGTAATTCCAGAAAACAGCTGATGATACATCATCTGGTGCCCCTGGACAAATCATCAGTGATGTAACCTGGGGTCATTGGGGTTTCGGGTCTTTCAATAATCAGACCCCTTCTCTTGCTGGCATGAAATTATGTATTGTATATGAAATTAGTATATATTCAAAAAAAGAAAGAAAGGAAAAGAAAAAGAATCCTCATTTGTTTCAACATTTAAATTTGAAAAAGGTCCAAACTTTTTTTTTAAAATGTTGAACATTTTAGAGCAGTGTTTTTTTGTTTTTACTTGACTGACACGAGCTGTTACATGCACAAAGGAGGTTTGCAGTGAGTTTTGTTGAAATCTTTAACTTAAAAAGATTAAAGCAGTTTTATTACTGATTGCAATGTTTTGAAACAGACATTCTGCTCTACTATCTTCAACTTGAGTTTAACATACTCCAGTCTAAGGTCAGCTGATCAGTTGCTTGTGGTTGTTCCTAGAAGCAGACTAAAACACAGAGGAGACCAGGCCTTTGCGGTTACCTAAACTTTGAAACAGTCTGCCTTTTTACACTATTACCTCTGCAACACTCAACATTTTTAAAACCCATCTGAAGGCACATCTTACTCCCTAGCTTATGATTGAGTTATTTTTGATTTTGTGTCTTATCTTATTATTTTTCTTTTCTTTTTTTCTCAGTTTGTACAGCACTTTGGTCATCCTGTGTTGTTTTTAAATTTGCTAACTTGATTTCTGCCCTATTCGATTCTTTTGTAGACTATTCTAGTCTATTCTATAGACTCATTTTGCTCCTGTTTTTCCTTTTTTTAAATTTGTGCACCTAAACGCACCGCTGTGCGCGCTCCTGCGGATTCTCTGCGCGTCCCAGTCATGTGACAACACCTCACCACGCCTGCGCAAAGAAATACAAGATGGCGGAGAGTGCGGAACTGAAGGTAAGGCGCAGCCTGAAATCATTATAAATTTACTCGGTTGCGAAGCGATCGATTGTTGGGTCACACAGTTCTTCAGGGGTTTAAGTCTCATGGGGCAGAGATCCTGTCAGATTTTGTGTTTATTGGGCAAAAACTGCCGGAACTTTATTGAACCCGCGAGCGCCAAAGCTCGCACGAGCATGTTTATGTTGATATTGAGACGCGCTGGTTTGGCTGAACTGACTGTTTTCTTCGGCACACCAGATGCTGGCAGGGCGGTATTCACTTCACAACCAGTCTCTGCCTCCTCTTTAACCCCGAAAGAGACGGTTCTTCTCCTCGCGGCAGTGGCAGTTGTCTCCGTGCCGACGCTCGGCTCGTAAATTCGGAGAATATAATGTCGGTTTGCAGGCTTTGACGTGCCGACAGCCTCCAGACTGTCAGTGTGTGTGTGGACATGACAGCGGCTGCACGCCTGTTGGTTTACGTTAGAAATAAGTCCCCTCCGGATTAATGAGCACTTATTAATAATTAGAAACTGTCGTGCGTGGTGTCCGGGCAGAGGCCGAGTGTGGCCGCGGGCGGAGTAACACTATCCCGCCTGCTCAGTAATACCAGCGACTCCTCCGTACCTGTTGATACACGCACAATAAGACGCACCGCTTCGCCTAACGGTGCTCCTGCAGCTGGTTGCCGTTATATCAGCACCAGGTGCGGCTTCCTCGCCAGGGCATCCGACGCGCACCTTATGCGCTGTATTGCCTTGGCAGCGTGGCAGAGCCCAGTTTGAACATATCTAACAGTTATTGATCAGAGTCTTGGGCTATTTTTAGATCCCTCCCCCCTCCGGTGTGTTTCCACTGCCTGTCCGGGATCTGTGGATCTATACATGCTCCTTTGTGCCAGCTGCTGCTCAGCTGCACTCACTATAATGAACAGGTTTGTAGATACATCCTCTGCCTATATTGAAAACACACGTGTGGTCTTAATATAAAGCTTTGCAGTTCATATTTCAGATATGTATGAATGTGTGTGTGCAGCTCTTTTTTTTTGAGACACGTGTTTTCTCCACATTTTTATTTTCTTAAGTGCTTGCAGTAGGGCAGCAGCTGCTGTTTATTTTCATTGTCATTTAATCAGCAAATAGTTTTCTAGATCTCCCAGTGGGAAAGAGTGCGAAAGCCTAATCTAAGAAATCACCTGCAAACAGACTGTCTAAAACATAGAGACCCAGACAGTGAACTGATGATCAGCTTTTTTCTTTAGATTTGCCTTTATGATTACCTGTCAGCCCACAAACATGGCTCTAGCCCTCCTTGTGGATTTTTTTGGATTGTACTTCAAATAAAATTTGAGCTCTAGCACGATGTGATGAGCGTGTTTAGCATCATGTTTGGAACGGGGTAACAGATTTGTGCAATGCTGCACCTGCTGATATGCACGAAAAGAATGGTGAGGATTTCTTGCATTGATCGCTGCTGACTGTTCAGTAATGATGAAATGCTGATGAAACTTCACACCGAGTATTTATAGATTTGCAGCATCATACAGGAGCCATAAAAGGTGCTGAGGAGAATCTGAGAAAGTGATTTATTGGTTACAGTTTCAGGTCTTTGAAAGTGTTAAACTTACAGTGGTCATGCACTTACGATTTCCCGTGGACAGTGTCAGATCAGTGACAACTCAGCTGATCTGTGGTATTCAGAAATTCAAATAAAATTGGAAAAAGGGTTTATGCAGCAATGGCATTAAAAAAACAAAAAGAAACAACACTTTTTTTTTTGCCCCCTACTTCTTGAACTGTATGGTTGCTTTTTGTCCTAAGTGTGTGTTTCTAGAGCTCTGCTCAAACAAGTAAGGCAGTGAACTTGTTTGAAATGCTCGACCTGAGCTCAGTGTAACAGCCCAGTATGCTGTTACACTTGGTAAACCTAAAAAAAGGTGCACTTCACCTGTTAAACGAGTAGTTGCTTGCCAAACCTCCTGCGTGAAAGGAAGCGTTTGATCACTTTGAGGGGCTTTAATTGCGTCTTTCTTAGAAGATGCCGAGGTAAGAGTGAATCATTCTAGTGCAAATTTCAGAGTGCATTCCTTCCATTCCTGAAGCATTTTAATCAAATGGCTCGTGAACAAAGAGTTTTCCGAAAGATGCACTTTCTTGCTGAGCAGCGCAGATTCTGCAGTTTTGGAATTTGCTATTAATCCAAAGTATGTCCAAAAAATGAAAAACAATTTTAAAAAAAAAAGTGAAGCCCGGAGCGATTGTGGCTCAAGAGTTGGCAGTTCGTCTTGTAACCGGAAGGTTGCCGGTTCGAGCCCCGGCTCGGACAGTCTCGGTCGTTGTGTCCTTGGGCAAGACACTTCACCCGTTGCCTACTGGTGTTGGACAGAGGGGCCGATGGCTCGATATGACAGCCTCGCTTCTGTCAGTCTGCCCCAGGGCAGCTGTGGCTACAGCTGTAGCTTGCCTCCACGAGTGTGTGAATGTGAGAGTGAATGAATAGTGGAATTGTAAAGTGCTTTGGGTGCCTAAAAAAGCGCTATATAAATGCAATCCATTATTATTATTCTTAATATCACATCTCAGACCTGTGGCAACTTTTTAACAGCTGCTTTAACGCTGTAAGATTTCAGCACCCATCAAAAATGAATGCAATTAGGCAGAAATTGGGCAAAGGGAAAACAAAAACAATAATAAAGCAGGCATCTCTGCTCCTGGAGCTCCCACACAGCTCTCTGCAGAGTGTGGGCATGCATCATAGACCTGTAATTGGCCAACAAAGCCCAGAGGAGGTGCAGGTTCAGCTCCTTTTCAGGAATTACAGTTTGCTGAAAGGTTACAGAGCCAAAATCATACCCTACCCCTGCCTTAAACAAGTGACATAGACACTGAAAAACACTTTATAAGACGGGTGTGAAAATAGAGTCAGCTCACAGTTGGGGATGATTCACAGTGTACCCATGATAATTTTAACACAGCTAAAAATAAAACCAAACTAATTTTATCTTTATTTATTTATTTGTTTATTTATTTTTCTGTTTAGGCCAAGCTGCAATTCAGATTTGATGATGTTTCAAATCTTTAATTGAAAAGTGGCAAAGCACAAAACGGCTGCTTTTCTAACAGACAGGCGTCTATGTTTCATTTTCTGGATTTGAAGTTGTTGTTTTTTTAATTAAGCTTATACGCTTTTCAGCACTTTAAGGCTTCACTTAAACTCATTTTTGCAGGATGATGTGCTGTGATTTGTTTTATGTTTCATTGAGTGATTTTTAGTGTTTATGTCAGAAAGTTCCAGTCGCTCACGGGGATGTGAGCAGATCAGATGAGCTCCAGGACATCACCATTTTAATTCCAGCAGCTCCTTCACACCTGAGATTTTCTTTTTAAGTGTTATTTTAACGAATTGAGGGTCTCTTCTGTTCTTATACACCACGTTGTGGTTTTGTCACTTTGGGTGGCATCAGATAGCTGAGATGTTGTGCACTGGGTTGGCTGGTTCTACTTCTGAGCTTTTTGTGCAAGTGTGGAACTGTCACAGTGTGTGAAAGAAGCGAACGGCATTAATGAAAAGGAAAGCGTGTTAAAATTGGCGCTCTGGCAATCTTTAAGCACAGCTCTCTGCTGTACGAGACGTACCGCTGCAGCAAATGGTTTTCCATCGTCGCAGTCGAGCAACAAATGTGAACTTTCTGATGTTTAAAATAAGAATCTGGTTGATAGCCAGTGCTCTAACAGTGTTTGTGAATATTTATTGTCTTTTATTTTTATGCCGGGGAGACAAATATTCATTATTAATGAATAACTGTCACAGTGTCTTTGAATGAGGACAAATTGAGCTGGTTCAAAAAAGAAGGGAAATAATCAGATTCTTTTATGAGGGAACTTGAAAAAGAAAGTAATTGGCTTTTTTCCTGTGGAAAAAAAATGACCAAAAAAAGAGATTAAAAGTTTTAAATTTATTTCCAAATGAGTCGCTGGTTATTTTTGCTCCTTAATGAGTTAGTGGATCGAGCTGTAACGGCAGCCACAGTTTGGACGTGTCTGCTGGATTGTTTTGAATGTCACCAAATAATGAGAAATATCTATTGCAGTGTTTCTAAATGTCAAGGTGACTTCTTCAGATGAAAACCCAGTCTCCGATACAGTGTGCTGAAGAAATGCATTTGTTTTGGGTTGCTCTAAGAAACCCCCCCAGAACTGTCATTTTTAGTTCTGCTACACACCCGTGAGCCACAGTATGAAGTGCATGTTATAGTTATCATGCACATGCAGCGAACATCTTCGAGTGGACGTGTAGTGTATGGGAGAAATGGGCAGGTGCAAAGACCTGAGGGCCAGCTCGTTATTGCCGTGCGATTGTTTTGGACCTGAAAGGATCCGCAGCTGACGTCTGAGTGCCAGATATCACAGCCACCTTCAGAGGTCTTGTCCAAGCCTTGGCAAAAGACCAACAGCATTAGAGGTGGGACATGCTGTTCTGGCACGTCACTGTATATTGGTTTGCACTGCTGCGCGTTACCTTCAGGAGGCCTCAGGCTGTTTATTATCATACTTTGTGTGGCGAACTGCCGCACGAATCTGCAACGCATCTACTCTCAGACGCAATCCATGCTTGTGAAAGCCTCTGATGTTGCCAGACCCCCCCCCCCCCACACACACACACACACACACACTCACACACACAAAAAGGAAAAAAGAAACGTGTCCTGTTGCGTTGCATTTTGTTTCACAGGAGTCCCGATCCTCCTCGGCTTCTTTGAACTGTCTTCTCTCTTCTCAGGAGCTGCAGCAGCAGCAGCAACCTGGCAATACAAATAACTGTCTGTGCGCTGGCGGCTTATAGGTGGAGACAGTCTATTTGTAGAGCCTGTGGCTAGGTTAATCCCTAATGATACAGGCACTCTTCTCTGCTCCCTTACATCCTTTCAGCACCTGCCTATTTCTCTCATTGTCACTGTCATTATCACTGCAGCTGATTTCCAGTTTAAAGAGGAGCAGACGTAAACGTGGAAGGGGCTAAGTGTGAGTGATGACTGCTCTCGCGTGTTCGGGTATTCGCAGTTGCGTTCTTACGCCAGAAAACTTTTCATAGCATCATCCCAGATGCAAAAATGTAAAAAAGAACAAAAGCTGTGATAGGTGAAGACGCACGACAGCTCAGAGCAGATGGCGTAAATCTCACAGTGTGAAACGTGCGCCAGATGTTGCACGTCTCATCTTTTACAGAGATGTCAGAGGTGCTTTGCAGTGAACCAGCAGGAACAGACGGCTGCAGAAGGACAATTATTTTATTTATTTATTTATTTATTTTTTTGCTGCTTCTCTGAATTCGGTGAAGTTTAGGTGTTTTTACTCCCAGATAACAAGCGTACTTTGTCGTGAGGCGCGGACTGATCGTTCAGTCCAATAAAACCTGCGTTTAAGCTCAATTATTGTCTGATATGTTGCCACCAATGAGAACACGCCGTCATGCGGTTATCGATTTTGTTTTTGTCCCCCGTTTTGTTTTCTTAATATTTTTTATTTTTTGTGCTGCTCTGCCGAGACTGAGCTTTTCATTACTCCTGTGGTGATCTGTTACATAGTCCTGTTGCCGTGGAAACATGTCACATTTGAGATGGACATGGGTAGGCAGCAGTTTGGAGCTCGATTGTGTGTTTCCAACTGGAAGAGAGACAGAGGCAGATATCGCTCTCTTTTTTTTAAATATCTTTGAGTATTAGAGATGTTTTGGTGTGAATCAAGAGGATGAATGAATTTTGTCTCCAGCGAGAATTTATTTGTTATCCCGCTGCAGGCTTTTTGGAGTCATGTGTGCTTTTTAGACCCTCGCCTTGGAGTTAATAAATCTCTCCAGCCGCAGCTTTGTGCAACTTGTGCGCCGAGTTTGTTATGCTGTCACTTTGCAATTTGTGATTCATAATTCACCCATGATTTGCTGCAGTGTGGCACAAGTTTTTAATTCATCTGTGCCAGCGCTCAACATGGCTAGAGGCATAATGTTTGAGATTTGTTCTTGGTCTAAGGACACTGTGACCTTAAAAACAAGTTTTTTGTTTAATTAATGCATGTTTTTTTTGTTGTTGTTGTTGTTTTTTTGGTTGTTTTGGGGCCTTTATTGCTGACATATTTCAGATATTCCAGATATTCAGAATTGATAACATTAATCTGTGGTGCCTTCCTATTAAATCCTTTCATTGCCAGAGGCGCATAACCTCCAGGCGGTAATAATTCTGGGTTTTTATAATATTCATCAGGGTTTCGCTGTCATTCTCCCAATCAATCATGGGTCTTGGTGCAGTTTGTTAGGCTCCAACACAGATTACACAAACAGTTACTGAAAGAAAAAAAACCTTCCTGAAAATTACTCCAAAGGCAACACATGGGAATTCATATTTGTAGTTGCTGTAAACGCACAATGTATGGGACTGTATTTCGATCGGTGCTTAATTACACATGACATCATGGGTGAGCGTGGCTAGATACTATTCTGCTCATGTGGCTCATGGCAGCGTAACTAAAGAGTTGTTTAACGTTTTCTTTGCAATTGTATTTTGTCCATAATTGGCCAGATAATTAGGTTTTCATGCTATATACCTGTATGCACAGTTAAGTTTTAGAAAGAGAACATTTAATATTATTGTGTCATCAGCTAGAAAGAGATCCTGCACGTTTCCCTTCATGTATGTTTATGTTTATATAATGACACCTGTGTGATCACTGGGAGAATGAAACCGACTGCAGACGATGTCTCTGAGTCCTAAACAGTCGGTTGTAGCTCAAAGCGATAAAGATTAATAATAGAAGTTAGTGCAGGGTTTAGCCTCTTGAGTGACCTTCAACCTGATTGACGGCAGCTTATGGCACAGATTCACCAAATATTCCTTATGGTTCTTTAGACAGTAGCCTGCTGCGAGTGGGGAAAAAATGCCCTTTTCCATTTTTTATTTATTTATTTATTTATTTATTAATGAAAAGACATCTGCATTCTTTGCTTGAAGGACTGAATCAGTGAACTTGCAGTGATGATCCAGTGGATCACCTCTTACCTCTAGAATGAGGGCTGGGATTTCTGGGTTGGGATTACAGTTATTGCCCATAAAGGAATAGATTTCTGCAAATTCTCACATGCGGCACAACGATTTAATGATTTGGCCCAGTGCAGAACAGCTGTCTAGAAGCTCTGCGCTGGAAGGTAAACATACACCCAACCTGGATAGCACCTGGTGCACTCCCTCCCCCTCTCTCTACATGACTTCAGGCTCCCTGTGCTCAGAAACTCCTGCTAGAATACACAAACGGCCTCTAATGTTGAAGTGAAGTTGTAACTCTATATCAGCTGGTGTGATACGCTTACACTCTTCTTCTTCTTTACTCTAACTCTGATGTTTAATGCTAGAGACGGAGAGACGGATGCAGTTGTTGGTCGAGAAAAGCAGTTGGTACTTTGACGTTTTCCTTCGTTAGCATCTTTTCTAACTAGCTTCAGGGCAATGAGAGGATGCATGCTGAGTTGTGCGTATACTAACATTTCTGTCTCTGCTTCTCACTTTTCCATCTCACCTGAGTTGCTCAGCTGTCATTTCTAACTGCCAGGCCTAGCTTAGCAGCTCACGGTCACGTCTTGGAATCGCCAACGCATTTGTGTGTCCACTAAAGACGGTGAGAACAAAATCATGGGAACGTACTGGACAAAAGATATGCTATTCTCTCGCACAGTTATTTTTAAAACGGCAAAGCGTGCACTTTATGCAAAATGGCCCGGGGGCAACAGAGAGGGATCTCACAGCTGACGAGTAGCTAGCTGAGAGTTTAACTCGCGTCCATCGTGAAGGTGCAATGAACAGAGTGAAAGATGATTTTCTTTTTTCTAGGTGATGCACTTAGACTTAGAATAAACACCCCTTCTCTTCTGAAAGATTGAAAATGTGAGGATGTAGTGGCAGTTATTTGGTTGCCAAATGGTTATTTTGGAAAGTTCCACAAGGGAGTTCCACAGTACTTCATCATGCAGTCACCTAAAGATAGAAAAATGGCACATACTCACGGGCACTCAATGTCCGGTGCTCCTTCAGTTGTCTCGCGTCGCATTCTTGTATCATGATGGTAAAAGTGTGGCTCAGTATTACCTCAGAGGCAAAGTATTTACAGAAATTGCTTTTACAGTTTTCAGTGAGGCTGGCGGGACTGTTGCGAGCTCTGCAGCGGCTTCATTTGTCAAACAGGTTGTTACTGATGACACCACAGCCGTAATTTCAAAAACATGTTACTTAGGAATTGGGCTTTTGGGACGCCCCGTACTATCAAGTGTGAATAAGCAAATTCAATTAGACGACAGGCTGGAACAATAGGAGCGCACGTGTAGGGATTAAAGCGAGCTCAGGTTTGATGTGTGTTGTCTTTCTCATTTTGAACTGACAGCTCGTTTAAAATCATCGGTGCGATGTATCTTTTGAGATGTAAGGCCGTGGAGAAATTGAATCGGGAGGCTTCATTCGGTGCAGACGTGGCCCTTGCACCCGTTAAAGCTGCTGGGTTTCTCTGAATGAATCTCGGGATTGGATTCCCAACACTGGAGAAGCCACCGTAATAAGAAAAAGACATCTGTGCTCTTTGCCAGCAACATGTTTTCTGCACGGCCTGCTGTCTCCTGCTACCGTTTCTACTATTCCCCTTCATCTCGATGCGCGCCGACTTCTGCCAACTCCACAGGATTAAAACGGTGAACTAGAGGGCCAGAGGAAACTCCTCGTAGCTCCGCTCTTCATTTTCTCACCAGAGCAACACATCGGGACTCGGTGCTGTCGTTCTCAGCCTTACAGTGTTAGTTGCGTCCTTATTTCTTTAACACAGAAGTGAGGCCAGCAATAAAATCAACAGGCGTTTCCCTCCCGCTCAGCTGTTTGGATTGCTTTGCCGTCCCTCGGCTTTGTCAGTTTTTTCGTGCCAGCTGTCTGCGTCCACCTACAGCTACAGTTTAACTGTGTGCTTTGGTTGCTACCAGCACCATGTACCTGCAACGTTCTGGCAGCAGATCACAAACGGCCTCCCATTACAACTTGTGCCATTGAGCGTGGAAGGGGACTGGTATTTAGATCCGCTATCTGCCCATGGCATGCTGGGACTAGACCTCAGTAGCCTCAGGTATGGTGGCACAGCGTTTAATGCGCTAATGATTAGAAGAGAAGTATTACTGAAGTCGGTCCAGCTGGGCGGCTTCATCTGATCCTGCTACGGGGGTAAAGGAATAGCCTCATCCATATTTTTGACCCAAATACCATCTTTTGTTTGATCCATATAGCACACAGTGGTTTTGATACTACAGAGGCAGGAGGGAGAGAAAACAAAGGGCGGAGGTATTTCAGAGTTAAAGCCTGAGTCAGAGAAGCTGGAAGGCTAAGAGGTGGGGGGATGGGAGGACAAAGAGGCGTGGAGGATGGGGAGGGAGCTGGCACTCAGTATAGAGCCCTCATGCCGAGAGTGGGAGCTTTATATAATGGCCAGGTAGTGTGCAAGTTCTCTCTCCCCCCCCCCCAAAAAAAAAAAAAATCCTTCGCTCCCCACCCCACCACCACCAAATCCACCTACACAGCCTCCACACAACCACTCGCAAACACACACATCCTGCAGAAACCTTTGCAGAAACTGCTTGGCACAACATTATTAGCCTCACCTTCTCCCAGTCTCCAGGGACTCCAAAGCACTGCATTACTGTTCACCTCCTCAAAACCAAGTATATTGCAGTGAATTTTTTAGCTCTGCCAGCAAACAGAGCTCAAAGGGAAACAATTTTGGCTGCTCAAGGCTTCTAACGCCGGTCTGGTGTCGTATAAAGGCTAGAGATGAAACGGCGTACAGTGATACACACGCTGAAATCATTCTTACCAAGATCTGAATGAGAAAAGCTTAAAGTGGTCAGTTTGATCATTAGCAGCTTCGGCTTAATCTGGTGGTGTCTTTTATTTTGAAAGCCACATATGAATGCAGTCTGTGTTGTGGGCGATTATATGCTGCGATAGTGAAGAAGAAGCATCTAGTTTTGGCTGCCTCCTTATTCACATGGGGCAACCACAGCAGGTCGATCCACATGTTTGATTTTTCTTTGTTCTTTTAACACCAGATGCCCTTCTTGAAGCAACCCTATAGAGATTTTTGCATCTCCTCCTGAGATCGAACCAGGGATCTTTCACTTGAGAGGCAAATGTACAAACCACTGTACTGCAGACCTCATAAATCAGTGATTGATTGTCTGCATATTCTTTGTTTTTCTCGACATTTATCGAAATTACTTCACGCACTTTTTCATTGATAATTAAGATTTGGATGTAAAAACAAGGCATTGACCCAAACTTAATGTCCTTAATAGCCACTGCCCAAAAACCCCACGAAAAAACCCCAATGTGACCTAACTGGAAAGACAGAACAAAATGAGTCATCAATAAATAAATGACTCAGTTTGCTAACAGATCATGCAGATTTAGAGAAATTAACTTCAATATTAAACAACAAAGTGACAGTTTTTTTTTTTTTAAGAAAAGAGAGAGTCAGTTCCTCTTATCATACCCAACATGCAATTAGAAAAAATCACATGCTAAGACTGCCGATCACGAGTGGTACATACAACCCACCTTATGCACTTTGCTGTTTCACTGTACTGTTTCTGTTTGTTTCTATGTTCAATTTTCTTTAAATAAAAGCTGTTATCCCCAGTCAACCCTGCACGGAGAGGTTTAAGGCAGCATGAATGGGTCTGTGGCTGTCAGCTGACCTTTGGTCGTGACTCTGGGTTGAATTTTTGTCGGGCATCGCTCGTCTTCGGTGAACACGGCATCTTTGTTGGGGGATGGAAATTTCATTTGATCATATTGACATTTAAATGTTATTTAACCAAACGCACAGCAATGAGAGGGGAAGAGAGAAAGAAGGGGACGTGTGGGCGTTACAGTTTATTCTTCTCAATGATTTTATTTGGTGCTTTCATGGGGAACTCACCTGTGTGTAATGCAGAGCCTGAGGAAACCTATGAGTAGCGCTTGGGATTTTTGCTGCTTATCAAAATGTGCAAGCTTGCATCAAATGTGTCTGATTTGAATATTAATTTGGCAGATTTAAGATTTTTTCTTGTACATCAGCTCGTCTTCAGTTGGGAGGCAGTTTTTCCATAAAACATTTAATCCGAAGCTTCAAAGTGTGAAGTGATTAATGCCAATGCTGCAAGCTTCAAGTTTAACTCAGTATCAAGGTGTGGTCTGGCGACTTGAGTCTCGGTGTCGTCATGCGGGAAGGAAAATATTTATGGTGTTCTGTGTCACCTCAGGCAATGGAAAAAAAGCGAGCCTAAATTTGTCCTCCTGTGCAGGCTAAATTTGTAGCAGGCTATTTCAATCTCGCACCCAATCTTTTCTTAAGCCCAAGTGGAGTTAATCAGTGGTATCAAAAATCTCTGAGTCTTTGATCAGCTCCTGGGAAATGTTGGTTTTTGAGCCGGTTGTGGCTTTTCAGCTGCTGTGTAGGTTTGGTCTAGTACACATGAGCAAAGTGTCGGTGTGTGCATGTCATATGACGGTCATGCGGCTGAAGAGTGCATTTGAGGTTTGCATCAGCATGCTGTGCATAGCTCCTGATGTTGTGTGTGTGTGTGTGTGTGTGTGTGAGTGTGTGTTTGAGTTCCCATGCATCATTTCTCATCACACCACATGCTAACTCTTTGTGTGCCAGTTCTGCGGTGTGCTTTTCCCGTCTTTGTGGTTGCCCTTTGCGTGTGTGCTCAATTGAACTGAAGTACTTTGCATGACAACTGAAATGAGTGTGTGTGTGTTTGTTTTCTAATTTCCTGTTTGCACCTGTTCTTACTTTCTCTTTTAGCATTGTGTGATTAAAATTAAGATAAAAGCACGCTGAGAAAAAAAAGACAATTACACGTAGACGTTTCACAGGAGGAAAACCACAGCTGCAGGTGAAAAGTTATGATGGCTGAATTACACTTTGTTCTGGTGTTGCATATGCGTGCTCATTGTTACACTGTCATGACACCTGGGACATCTGAATAGGATGAAAATGTGTAACTGTACATTTAAATGCTGAGCTTTACTGTGATGCAATTTATACCTAATGGCAGCCATAAATATGAGTGCTAAAAATGTATGTAGCAGTGCCGAATGATTGAAAAATTTGGGGAAAAGTTGACTTCAGCTAGTCCCAAAGCTGGTTCTGTTTGGTTTAAATCCAAAAGAAGATTATTATAGTTCAAATAACGTGAAGAGACATTAATGAGCTTTAGGCTTTTAAGTGCCAAAAAGATATTAACATTATTTAAAATCCCTCACAGAACAAATGTTACACACTGGTCGAGACAAGCCTCGATGATGTCAACGCTTCCAGTAAGAATGGCGCGTCTCCTCTTGCATAATCATATGGAGACATTACATTGTGGATTTTTGTCATTGTGTTCTATACTTTAGTGGGCAATGGTGATTTTATTGTACTGTCCTGTAAAATAAACGCCTCCACTTTGAAATACAGCACTTCATTTAAAAAATTACTTTGATGCTTAGTTTGCATCCTTTTCAGGTCTAAATAATCCCAGATAGCTGGGCAAAATTAAAATTGCATCCTAGCTCAGGTCTCATTAGGTGTACCTTTTTGTATAAAAGAAAACGGTGATTTTAATGAGTTTTGTGTCTTTATTCTGTTATTTCTTTGTTTTAGGGAAAGTCTGACAGCCCTGCTTGCCCACTTTTTAGCAGTCTGAAGTAAGAGCGAATCTAGAAACAGTTGAATATATTGTTTCTTTAAAAATCTTATTTATTGATTGCCAGCACTCTACTTCACCATCATGCTTCCTTCAATCGGTAGTTTTTGAGTAATCATTCTGACTCAGAACCTCTGCTTTGCTCTCACCTTGGGTAGAAAAATAAAAGCGCAGACGACAGAGCAAGACAAAAGGCAAGCGAGCTTTTATCAAGATGATGTGAAAACGCAGTTGACGTCAGTACTATCACCAAAATAGCAAATTCAAACATACGTGGAGCTGATAACTAGTACCGATTAGGAGTTTCTCAGTAACCAGAACTCACTGCCTGTCAAAGTCGGCAGTTTTCGAGGCCGGTGGCTCTCCTGACAGAACAGCCTATTTAGGGCAGCTCGGGCACTGACCACTTTCCAACACCTCATCAGACAGACCCCCGTGCTGCCTGTTTCCTTTCATAATAGCTCCGCTGCATTTACTGCAGCTCAGCAGCACCAACAGGTGTGTGAGCAAAGCGTGTACCATGTATGCTGCATGCAGGCATTAGAATATGCTATTTTCAGTTTAGAGCTGTGTTTTTAAACTGATGCTGCAGTGGAGTTAAAAAGCAGGAAGTGTTATTTCAGGTGTCCTGGATGTTAAAGTCCTGGTGGTTTTAAGTGTAAGATGACTGGCATTTGGATCTATTTCAAGGCTTGAAAGGCATGACGTTTTCATAGTTGAATCATCACTTCATAATCTGAGTAACCTTGAGTATATCTGTGGGGAGCGCTGTGTGCACATAAAGCTTGAGGGATGGTAACTACAACCTCCCAGGTGCATATTAGTGAAAAAAATGACTAAACTACTCCAAAACTGCAACAGTTAACAATGGTTACATGAAATGATTGAATAGTGCGAAGAGAAAAATCTTTTTTCAGTGTGAGTATTTGAACAAATTATTTCATGATCATTGTAAAACCATTAACTCATTTTTCTCATGTCTGCAAGATTTCAACAAATACTTTTGGAAGTCGTGAATCCAGTTGGTCGTTTTTGTGAAGTGTGTTCTGGAGGCCATGTAGAGCAATTTTGTGTGGAGGAAATTTCTTTCCTGTGAAAAGGTTTTAAAATAACCTAATATGGCAGGAAGTTGCATGATGAGGCGCTTTGAAATTGGCTTAATTCGATAAATTACTTGCTTTAAAAAATTAGGCGTATGGTTCATAAGTCATGTGCATGACCACACCTCCAACCTTGATCACCTAGAGTTCTTGAGGGACAGGCATGATGAAAAGAATCAGGAGGCAGTCTCCAGTCAGGGGCTCAATTTTAACATTTTTCACCGTAGAGGTTTAGGTGGATCGGCTCCAAAGGCAGAAGAAGATGATGATTAATGAGAAGAAATAAAATGAGTTTTATTTTACTTATTGCACCCAAAGAATGTTACTATCCATACCAAAAGGGAGAAGCTGCATCCTGAAATCTGTTACAAATATTGCAAAATAAACCCATATTCTAAAAATCACAAAAGAACAACAACATTTGAACATGTTTCCATGTCCCCAACAAAAGAGCTTAGCTGGGGTTTCAGCAGTGCAATATCAGCGTGGTGACCAGTAAATGTGAATCTGTTCAGCTAATGCGTCCATGTACCTCCAGCATGGCCACCCTCCTCCCTCCCGCCCCTCCCCGCTGTGTTTTTACTGGAGCTGTGGAGAATTTCATTCGGTTTGGAGGCTCAGCTGCTTTCTCTTCCCCATCCCCCATCATCCCTCTATCCATCATTCTCCACAGCTCTGGACACAGCAAATTATTACCCCCGCACAAACTGCTTTCCAGTCTGACAGGAATCTGCTGGGTGTCTGCAGGTATGAAAAGTCTAAAAAAGCTTTGAACGCAGTGTCCTCAGAAAGGCCTCTGATGGTATAAAAAAGTCTGCAATTAAATTAGCAAAAGTCGTGAGTATTTTCTCTCACAGGCATTGGCAGTAACGTTATTTGTAAAGTGTTTTTGTATGTGATTGCTGGCTGTCAAGAGACATTAGATAAATTAAATGTGGGACTGTGCTGCAGGAGGCGGTTAAATCCTTTTTGCAGAGTATTAGTCTGCGCATTAGATCTTTTAGAAGTGTTGCTACTAAATCAAATAAGTTCACTGGCTCATAATAGACCAGTTTAATCAAAATGAAACGAAGCATTTTTAATTTGTAAGAACATCCATTTCATGTCGCTTTAATTAAATAGCGCAGAATTTGGGACTGCAGAATGATAGAAAAATACTTAAATATGATATAATGATAAATAATTGTTACATCGCAGCTAAGAAAGCAATACAGGAATTAAATTTCATTGTGTGTAAACCCTGAAAAGGTCATGAAGTTCTTGTTCCCCCAGCCCTGAAGACCTATTGGGAGAGATGATGTCAGTGCGTTCTCTTTTTTATGTTTTAAGTCAAGCTCCGAGTGAACACTAAAGAGGTGTACGCAAAAACAAATCCTTTTAAAAGCCATTTATCGGTGCCCAATTTGCACAGCTCATCATCCACACTGAAATGATGAAACAGTGGGGTATGGCTGAATGCCATCTTGCTCCCCTTTGGTCAACAAAAACAAAACTGTACATCACAGGGAACATCAGCTCAGTTATTCTGCTGAGTCTCAGCTCATTAAACCTACCTCCTATTCTCTGTGATCACTGGTACTGTCTCCAAAAACACAGAGACTCTCAATTTATTCTTATCTCTTTTTTTGTTGTTTTTTTCGGTTGTTAGGTTATGCGTTATATATATATTTTTCTATTTAATGCGGGAAGCCTGGCTAGTCTGATGATTGGCATTTGATTTAACTATTCATCAGGATCCTGTCAGCCTTTTGCAATACTGGCCTCCATCTTTCAGGGCTCTCTGTAAAGCCAGTGGATATCCGGGACAAACCTTACCGTGCTTTGCTTGTCATTGGTTATGATTGTGGAAATCTAAGAAAAAAAACAAAGCAACAACAAAAAAACCTTGATTGATTGGCCAAGAGCAGTCAGATTGGAAGCAGACCACTGACAGAAAAGTCTACTTAAAATTTTGTCCTTTATTTGGCCTCGAATCCGCATGTTTATATACGTGGTTTATAGAGATTAGTTGGTCATTGGTGAGTCGGAAAGTATGCCTTCATCTGTGTGTTCTGTGATAAAAGAGGTTGAAAGGAGGTGTAGATCTAATTGAACTCTTTGTCCAGTTGTTTTCTCAAGTCCTGGGAGCAGATCTCACGCTGGTCTGTGAGACCTGTTGCTCAGCACGCCTCTGTTCTGCACCTGAAAAATAAATCTGCGAGCTGAACCTTGATGTTTCAGTGTTTGTTCTCTGCCAGTGGAGTTAAACAGGCAGATTAATTTTCGCATGGTTCCATCTGTTCTTAAAATTCGTGGAATCTTCGACCGTGTTGACTTTTGGTGGAAAAGCAACATTTTTGAGGCTCCTTTGCTGACTGTGACGTTGTTTCTTCTGTAGGTAAAACAATAGATAGACAGCTCTAATGAAGGCAAAGAAGTGTGTGGAGACCAAGCAGTGAGGATCATGTTCACAATGTTTTCACTGGCAGAACCTCTTAATGTCCTCTGGAGCTGCAGACTTTGAATTTAAGTAAGGGACTCCATGGCACTGAGGTCAGGATTCTAAGACTTTAATCATAACAGATACTGGTGGCTGTACCTTAGGAGGTAGAGCGGGTCATCTACTTATCAGAAAGTTGGAGGTTCTGCAGTGTGCATGGCTAAGTCTTCTTGGGCAACATACTAAACCCCAAGTTGGTCTCCAGTGCCTTTATCAGAGTATGAACACGTGAATGTTGGATGGCACTCAGCTGTAGAAAGAAGTGCTTGTATGAACAGGGTGAATGAAGTGAGTGCTTTGATTGGTCAAGTAGAAAACCACTATGTAAGAACCAGTTGATTTACCATTTATGCTTTGGATCATTGTCCATATAAAAGCTGCTCCATTATCTCTTGATAATAGCTCGTTTAGAAACTGCTGTAATCATACTAACTTAGAAATTCATTCTGTACATTTAAAGGTTTATAGTACTCGTGCACAATTGTAAGAAAAAGAGCCTGACTTTGTTTTCCTACCGTCATGCTTCACTTTGCATCAGTCCAGTTTGGTTTGATTTTTGCACATGAACTGACAGATCCAGGGAGGCTCAAGTCAGATGTATCCAAAAATAACGCTTATCCAAAAGCTGCAAATTTAATCTTAGCTGCCTTCTGTGGGTTCTTCAGTGGTTTGCACCATGTCTCTATTGATTCTCTTTGAAAGATTATGAGTTGAATTGTACGAGTGATGGTCAGTGTAGGGCTGTGTGATATGACTAAAATCTCATATCCCGATATAAGACATCTATTGTCCCGATAACGATATAAATCACAAAAATGTTATATTTTCTGTAAATTCTGTGAATCTCTTGCAGCTCAACTTGAGTGAAGTGTTTCCAGCTCGGCGTCGTGTACCTGGAGTCGAGTGTTTTAACCGACGCATAAAACGATATATTTTTAGACATAAGTTGTAACGGACGCCGTTTTCTTTGTGAGTATTTATTATGCAGCGTGCTGCGGGGAAAAGCCTGTTCTAACGTTTGAGTCTAAGGTTTATTTTTTAGGACCTGATGGCTCTTTTTTTTTTTGCTTCTGATCCGTAAATACGCTGCATACTCTTTCACTTTTTCACAGTTTATTTTGAAAAGTCTCAACAGGATCTTGAGCTTTATTGTGAAAGGTTTATGTGGAACATAAACAAGCGGACACGCGATGGTTTTACCGTCGTTGTTGCTAACGACAACGCATAAAAACAGTCGCTAGTGTGGTTATATTAAATATAAGAGAAAGAGAGAACTTTAAGAAATTAATATAGCCACTACAGTGACCATCAAAACGATGAAAAAATATTGCCGCGAACAGTTTATTTTGTGACATCACAAAACAAACGATAGCGTAAAATGAAACGATAGATGTTTTTATATCATCATCCGATATATATTGTTATATCGAACAGCCCTAGGTCAGCGGACTCTGAAAAGATTTTTAATGCTGTTTCTTGCTAACTCACCTGAAGGAATTTCATCATCCTAGGTTATTGTGAGATTCAGTTTTAACACCATGTTTTGAGCAGACAGATTTAGAGGCTTTTCTGTTTGATTTTTATTGTATTGTTTGTTTATATAAGCAAGAGGTTGTTGCAATAACAACACACCACAGTACGCTAAACCCGAGTTCATCTGCAAGGTCCATCCATAAATAGATATTAAAATACATAAAACCCAGCAACATGAGTTGGTCACAATAAATACATAGACTAAAATCACAAAGCAGTACAAGGTTGACTGGTTAACAACCTCCTGGCGACCTCCTTGTGTTTCCCAACCATTTGGCAAGTGGTTGCATGAGGTTGCTGGCTATTGCTAACCAAAAGTCCCAAAGAGGGGGCTGGACCACAGCCCTCTATGAGATTTGCTTCAGTCACCAGCAGACTGCCACAGTCGTCTGTGGCTTGCTTGGAAGATGTTGACTTCTTTGCAAACACTTGCTACATCTCACGGAGTAAAATCTGAAAAGGGCTTCACAAACCGGAAGAGTGTTTGCCTTCAAAGTAAATCAGCATGTTTTAAAAGGCACATCTTTTTTTGAAGGCAACTGTATTTGTTTCCGCTCTACGTCAGATTTCTTGCAGGTTCTCTACCCTTCAGCCAGTATTTGCATTCACGTTGGTGTCTTCCGTGCAAACTACCAGACTGCCAGTCTGCTTGTGACCTGAGCAATCTCACAAAGGTTTTCAGTGCACCACCAACGCGGCCAATTTCCCCCACTAACTCACAGCTGGTTGCTAAATGGTTGAGGAAAACTGGACTTGTGTTGCTGGAGCCTTAGACGAGAAGCAGCAGACCATTTATGACTACACGGCATGGTTTACATTTAAAGGACCCCGATCAAGATCCGGTTCGAGCTCTGCAGGTAAAAAGATCATCTACATAGGTAAAATCTGGTTTTCCAAATTTAATAACTTAAGTATACACATCTTACAGCTCCCACTGGATGCTGCATGTTGTTCAGTGCAAAGTGGAAACATGAGTTCACAGAGGACCCGGGGAGTCTGATTATGTAACCAATTATGAGCGAGCTCAAGATTAGCAAATTTAATAAAACAATCAAAATCTTATTTCTTTACTTCAGTTCAAAACTGTGCACTTCAATTCCAGCATGCTTTGCTGAAAATGCCACAGACTGGTAAATGAAACGTCTCTGCTCTGGTCACCTGTGTGTGTGTGTGTGTGTGTGCGTGTGTTTGTGTGTTTTTGTGTGTGTAAGAACTCCCCTGTCACCACTAGCTACTCTCTTTGCTCTCCTTTCTTTGTTGCAGCTTCCTTTCGCACCTACATGTCAAGTTGTTTCACCGAAATAAGACAATGGAGCACATTCTCCCACAAACGAGCTTTGTTTAACCGGCGGCTTTTCGCCGCAGCCGAAGCAGCGACGACACACGGCTGAACGCCGCATTTCAGACTTATTCTGACTAATAAAGTGAGAATGTTTTTCTGCTTTCATGTCGTCAGGAGAGCAGCAAGCAACATATGTCACACTGGTTGTTAATGTTGTGACACTAAATGTCAAAATACCTCTTTGATATCACTTTAAAGCAGTACATTGTTTTTCTGAGGCTTTGATCTGGGTCATGAATAAAGCAGGCACAGGTTAGCTGTTTCGTCAGGCCACTGCTTCTCTGTGAAGTGTGTGTGTGTGTGTGTGTGTGTGTGTGTGCATTAGAGTTTTTCACAAATTAACAGGCAAATAATGCTTTGTTTATAGCTGTCTGTAATATCCTAACAGGGTAGTCCTCGAAGGATTAATCTATTTTCATTCATCAGCTGTCGAATACAAACCTTATCTTCAACTATTTAAAGGCGTTTTTCCAGCAAAAGCACCCAACATTCGACGATTCCACCCTTTGAAATATTTTAAAAGTCCAGTTCAGCACTATGAACCTATTCTAGGTTCCAGATACATCACATTTAAACAACATAAGTTGACCCAAACTTCTTTAGTGCAGTAGTCCCCAACCTTTTTTGCGCCACAAACTGGTTTAACCAATATTTTCACGGACCGGCTGTCAAGGTGTCGTGGATAAATACAACAAAATAAAGTGATACGACCAAGACAAAAACTGTGGTATTTTGTAATTATATTAATAAACGCAAATTCACTGTGTAACTGTGTATCTCTATTAGCAGCGTCCTCCTGAAATGCGCCAACAATGCTGAGAGTAACATCCTCCTCTCTTCCCTTTTATGCTCTCTGGTCGCTATGGTAACGCGTAAACATTTCTTTCAAAATAAGACACACAACTGCAACACGGGAAAAGACCCAGGAAAACCGAGTTAACGATAAAGACCCTGAAAACCATGAATTTCACACCCGAACCTCAACTGCTTTAGAGACAGGCGCGTTTATATTCAACATCTCCAAAAAAAAAAAAAGAAAATGTTCTAAAATACACGAAAAGCTGAACGGTGTGTTTTATCGTATTAACGAATTATTGTTGAAAATCTGAGTGATTTAGTGCTCATTAAATGTTAAAAGTATTGGTATCGGCAGTACTGGCCCTGTATTTATTGGTATCAATTCAGCACCAAATTTTGCAGTATTGTACGGCACTATCTGTAAGAGTCACAAAATTAGAGTTTCACCTGAAGAAAAAACACACAGACACACAGATTTTTTTGATGTTACTCTTTGAGCTGTTCTCCTTCTGCTTGAAACTCCGCTTGGTTTAGCTTTGCTTGTGTGAGAAGAACACAAGGCTCCTTCAGATTAGAGCCATAAGCTGATGCAGTAGATTTTTTTTTTTTTTTAATTTAGTAGATTTGCAGGTAAAAAAGAAAAAAAAACGTCTTATAAATCACTCGCAAATGCCGATCATCTGTTGTTGACCCAAAGAGATGGAGCCCGATGGAGGCCACCTGTCCTGGAAGAAGAGTGATTGACAGAGGGAAGAGAGTGAGGGCTGTGATCTGTTCATCTGTCGCTCCTCCAACACCTCCACAGCCAGTGTTTTCTCTCCTCTGTTTGTTCTCTTTCTCTCTGTCTCTCTCTCTTTCCCTCTCACTCTCTTTTGGGAGCTAGAGGAATGCTACACATCCGCAGTGTGTTGGAAGTTTGTGTGTGTGTGTCAGTTTATGTTAGGTGATGTTTGTTCTTGTCCGTATTTGCCTGTCTTTTGTGTGTGTTTGCGTTGAAGTGAGAGAGGGTGGAGGCGGGGCTTAGTGGCGGTAGGGGGCTTAGCATGTGGGTATGAAATAGTGGGAGGCCGGTGTCCTTTTTTTCCACCTCCCCCCTCCCCCCACTTGTCGTGCACATGCATATTTCATTGAAGTGGTCGTTTGTGTCGCCAGCAGGAGAGCTGCTGGATCGAACCAATAAACTGTGGGTCTCCCGATATCTGTCTGTCTCAGGATACTGAAAGAAATGATACTGGATTAAAATCCAAATGGTTGTTCCTGGATTTTTTTTGTGTGTTTTTGAAAAATCCATCAAGAGACAGCTGCTGGCTGTGTGCTGCACCTGTGATTGAGCTTTCTGCTGTAGTAGCTGTCTGTCTTTGACTGATGTGTTTTTATAACTGCAGTGCACTTCAGACCAGAGGCATCAGAATTACATTCACATATGGTCGTCTGCCTTCTGTTTTCTGCCTTGACTCTGTGCAGCAACAAAGGACAGATCTATATTCTGACTGGTAAAATTTGTTTGCACGCCTTATTTACACGGTGGGGACTCACCTTTTATTTTGGGGAACAAAAAGAAAGTCCCCGTAACGTAAATCATCCGATTTAGGGTGCAGACCTGCTGTGTGGTTAGCGTTAGGCAAGCAGTGGTTAGAGTTAAGGGAAGAAAGAAACGAATGTAAATCAGTGCTCGCGAAACACAAATGAACGCGGATGTGCATGGTTATGCATATGTGGCAGCTGTACACAAGATGCAGTGTTTGGTCTGTAAACAGCAGCCTGTGCTCTGTCACTTTGGAGCCCAGGTTGTGTAAAATGGTTTCCTTTTCCTGCAGGCACTAAACAACCCCCATAAACTGGGTCATCGCAAAACACTAACTTTTAAGAACCTTGTGACAGTCAACTTCAATTCACTTGTAACAAAATTGATAATCAGTTTGTTGTTTCAGTAAATTCTTAATCAGGATTCGCTCAAAGTTCTAATTCAGTAGTTTTAAATCTAAATATTTGGTAACTTCTGGCACTACGTGAAATGCACTAACCAACCACTTCATTAAGTACACCTTCCTTGTACCAGAATCAACAAGGTGCTGGAAACAGAGATTTGGCTGCATATTGAGATGACAGCATCACACAGTTGCTGCAGATTTGCCAGCTTCCAAATGCTTCCATGTGACTCGCTGATTAGACATTGAGATTAAAGAGCAGTTGAGCAGGTATACCTAATAAAGTGGCTGGATATGTGTTTGTTTAAATTACAAACAACATTAAAAGACATACTGGTGCATTTTTTTAATATACTAACTGACATATTACAGGCCAAATACATTATCGAGTAGTATAAATATTGATGTCGTTGTTCATAGATATCCGGCATAGTGCTTATTCAAAAAGTTTCTGCACACCTGAAAGGGGGAAAAAAAGGCAAACCATATCCGATTTGTCATTAGTCTCTGCTCCACTTCTAGTTCTTTTGCTATTTTTAGATTTTTAGCTTCCTGGAAGTGCTGCTGCCCAGTTTCGTGGAAATCAAGTTCAATTTTTACTTTCGGAAAGAGGACAAAAGCAAAAAGCAAACCTGGCGAGCAGGGCAGATGGTGAGCAGCGATTGCATTGTTTTGGGCAACAAAACTGTGCCACCACTGAGATCATTTGCAGCAGATTCAATTCACTTTTATTCATATAGTGCCAGATGACAACAGCAGTCACCTCAAGTAGATGCTGTCCCTCAGACATCTATGGACGTTACAGCAGAACTGCAGCCTTGAATTCCTGACACTGAGGGACAAATTAACAAAGGATCTGAACTGATGTCTACCTTGAGGGCTTTGAGTTAGTGGGTCATAGGTTGAAGTCCAGCTCTCATTAGCTGCTGCTGCTTTTATACTAGAAAGGATTTGATTTAGACGAAGATTTTGCACAACACAACTCCTGACTTGTTTTGCCTCTCATTTTATCAGAAAATGTTTGTTTGGTTTCAAATAGTGTCATCCTGCTGTTTGAAGTAGAAATTAGATTTGCTGCCTTTTGCAGGCTCTGAAACCTTCGTGTGCAATAGTGGAAGAAGATTTACTGTAAACTGTCACACTTCAGGGGTTTCAGTTCCGTTCAAAACTCCCGTTAATATAGCGCGTCTGTTTTAATTACGCACTACAGTCCTGTGGTCGAATGAGAGCCAGAGGTTGCTTTCACACCTGGGCCACCCCGTGCTAAAAACGAAGTGAGATTAACATGTACATAATATTCAAGAGCAATCCGATTTCACTTCTTTCACCTTCAACATTCACGCCACGACTTTGGCAGCGTTCTGGTCAAGTCGGGAAGGATTGCACGGAGGAAGCGAAACAAAAATTTTCTAGGTACGGGGCAGTTCCCCTCCTGATGATTGCGAAATGCAATTAGCAGATTTTATTAATGGAATTTACTTTGTTGTTGAAACATGTCTCCGAATCCTCCTGATGGACTACTGTGGAGGAGATAAATTAGATTGTGTGGGTTAGGTGGAAGGACAGAAAATCTATTTCCGCAGTACAAATTGAGGTTTGTTGTTTGTTTTTCATATGTAAAAAGTCCCCTCTGTGGTTAGGTTTTAAAAGTAGCCTAAAGTGATCATGTATGACATTTTAAATGTCTATTAAATGTGGAACCATGGGGTAAGTTTGCATCGATATATATGCATCAGTATAAAAAGCTCATTTAAATCTTGTATATTGAAGTGTCAAAACCTTTGCAGACGCATGCAGATTCTGTACATAAAACTAAAAATGACTCTGTGTGCGTGTGTGTGTGGATTACTTTAATCAAAGCTGACAGACTGGGCACCAGCAGATCTGTGCGCTTTGTCATTTAAGGGGTGTGTGTTTGTGCATTTTTAGCTCCTCTGTCATTAAAGGAGATGAAGGGAGGAAGTTTATCCAAGGCACTCTTAGTGTACCCTGTAGGTGTGCGTGTCTTTAAGGATTGTGCTACGATTGTGCTATATGGTTTCCTCATGTATAATGGATGCTGCTTAATGAGCTGATGTTTCATTTAAACGTCTTCATCCGCCCACTCCTTATCTTTAGATTAAAGAGCACGCGCTCAGCTCTTTTGCCCCCATCAGTGTTTGCTCTTAACAATCTGACAAAGTCTTGCTTTGTGTCTTCGAGTTTCGTGTGAAGGAGCCGAAGCCTCAAACACACAAAGACTGAAGTGACTGAGGTTCCTCCAAAGCTTACTGGTTGTCACATCGAGGAAGTTGTTGCTAGTTGCAGATACTTAAGATGGATTTATCTCAGGTTATGGATGTACTCGTTACACTTGCTGAGAGTTTAAGTTAAAGCCCGTGGATTTATAAGGCAGTGAGAATCTTATTCAGTATTTGTACAGTCGGTTTTGCTAGATGACGAACTGCTAGTGCTGCTGGCTCTGAAGCTAAACTGAATGGCACTTTTTCCCCCATGCTTTCCTGCACCTACTCCATCCCACTACCCCCTGGGAGGTACAGCCTCAGTCTCACATTGTGAGCTAGTAAAAGACTCCTTTGTTGGTTAATGCTTATATTTCTCTTTTATTAAAAAAATGGACAGTACAGTGCACTGCTTCCCAGGGTGAGTGTTTTCTGCAGCGCTTGGACAGGTGCTGTTCTCATGCACAGGTTAGAAATTAAGCTGCTCTGACTTATTGTATGCACCTCAGTGCCAGGAGGGAAACTGTATGGTGTGTGTGTGTGTGTGTTCTTTCTAAACATCTGTGAGGCAAAGTGTTAGCTGTGCTAAGCTACAGTACATCAGCGTGCAGACTCAGCTCAAATTTGGATCTGTATTAAAAAAAATGTAAACACGTAGAAATATAAATCAGTCAGAAGTCTTCGTCCGCAGCAGCTTCCTCGTCCGCCTCTCTCCGTGGGCAGTCCCGAGCGATCCAAGGCAAAATGAGAGTAACACTGCTCTCATGTTAAAAACAGTCCCGGGCCTCTCATAAATCTGTAGCTCTGTCAGGTGCGTTGCATCGAGCGTGTAATTTACACACTCTGCTCCAAGTGGATACTTGTCTTTCGACCAAACCACCGTTCAACACAAGGAACTTTGCAGTGATTTTTTTTTTGTTTGTTTTTTTTAATCTTTGAAACAAAATAGCTTTTATTTTCTGTTATACAATAGTATATGCGTTGATAAACCTTTCTTGAACCAAAAAGTCGGCCAGACTGTGGTCCTGTTTCTCAGCTGGAAGCGATCCCCCAACTCCAGCACCGGACACAGTAACAACTCTGCTGCTGTGGGAATGCGTCAGTGTTAAACTGGCAGAGGGTTTATTTAGATATCCTCTTCTCTGTGGAGATTTTTTTGTTTTGTTTTTAAGTTAAGTAATCATGAGACAACAAACTGTGATCTAGGCAATTCAATTTAAGGTTAGGCTTCTCCCTTATTTCCCAAGGGGTCGCCTCAGCGGATAGATCCAGATATTTGATTTGGCAGTTGCCTTTCCCGACAGAATCCATCCATTTATCCTGGCTTGGGTCGAGCACAAGGATTAGACCGGCTTGTAACCCTCTAAGGCTGGGTTTGTGTCTCCTCACAGCCTCAAACCGGGATCTTTTTTATGTAAGGCAACCGTGTTAGCGAGAGTCCAGTCAGTTAAGCTGAATTCAAAGGGTCGATGGAGCGTTTGACGCTAAATGCTGCACAGCAGCTCAGTTTTTGTTACTTTTTGTAAAGCCACAGGCAAAAAATGACAACATGCTTTAACTACTTACTTTAGATATTTGGTATTGAAACTTGAAAGTTGATTGCTCATCGTCTTTCTCACCCCTTCCTCCACCACAGCAAATGGTGATGAGCCTGCGGGTGTCGGAGCTCCAGGTGCTGCTGGGCTACGCCGGGCGCAACAAGCACGGACGCAAGCACGAGCTGCTGACCAAGGCACTGCATCTGCTGAAAGCCGGCTGCAGCCCCGCCGTGCACATGAAGATCAAAGAGCTCTACCGAAGACGTTTCCCGGCCAAAATGGTCTCTCACTCAGAGCTGGCCTTGCCTGGGCCGCACCACCCGGCCACAGCTGGAGTGGTCGGGGGAGGGGGCGCGGCGCTGCCTGCTGGCCTGACGCAGCTGGCTTACGAGGGTCACGCCGGTCACGGTGGAGCCCCATCGCCCGCTGCGTTACTGCCGCTCTCGCTACTCGGTCCTGGGAAACACGAGCTGACCGGGCTGACGCACCACCTGGCCTCCTCAGCGACACTGCATCCGGTGCATCCAGATGTTAAGCTCCAGAGGCTGCCCTTCTACGACATGCTGGACGAACTCATCAAGCCCACGAGTCTAGGTGAGGACATGTGTACGTGTGGCTTTTGTGTGACACGTGACTGCAACATGAATCAAATAATACGTTTTGTGTTAATTTTCTATATGTTTTTATTTTTGTATCAGCTGACAATATGAAAGCAAACCTTTTAGAATCTACAGGAGCAGTTTATCTTTCTGGCCCTCCGCTTTACTGTTTTGGCTCAAACACTTAGGCATCTGTTTTCAACAAACAAAGCCATATAAATCCACTGTACACAGGCGGCTCAGCTCTAAATAACAGGCAAACCAAACTGGTAACTAGCTGGGGAGATGGTAAAGCATTCAGCAGCCCAGTGAACCAGTTACTACTCTCAGTAGCTGGTAGAGACCACAGAAAGCTTATGGAAGATGACCATAGCCACTATTTACGTCATTAGTTTATGGGGTCATGGGTTGAGCATTTTGGCTGAAATCCTCCTTTGTGGGTGGATCCAGCTGACAAATCAAATGTGGTATACAAATAAAGTTGTATTGTAAATCACGGTCAAAGCACGGCCATACAATAGTGAAAATCATACCCTGCTTTATTAAATTTACAAAGTGAGCTTGAATTAAGCTGCTGCTGAATTAAGACTTAAAAACCAGCGACTGACGATGAACTCATCAGGCTCCAGAGTTCATCCATGGTGTACAGCATTATTTAGCAGTGTTAATTTCATTGATCAATAGCTTTTAATCATAGGTTTCATGGACAACTTTCCTTTTTGTGACAAAAACAAGATAACAACTAGATAAAACTAAGCACGAAGATAAAAACATACGATGAAATGTAATGATGTCTTTGTCAACAAAGAAAAACAACTTCTCCTCCGGGGGGAAGTTGTTTGGAAAGGCAGGACCAGTTTAGAAATGATCCAATCACACTTGATGTCAAGGAAAATAAGACACTGTAAACCATGTGGAGCAAACAAAGACCACAGGTTTAATGCACTTCCTCACATACCTTTTTAGACCTGGAGGCCACACCCATCTTTGATATACAGTCCATAATCGAGACCACAAGTAAAGCACCTATTTGCTGAGAGGTTTGCCATGGAGTCTTAAATGTTGATGATACTATATAGTTGAAAACACTGTGACTGGTGACTAACACGAGATAAAAAAAGAATAGATGCACACACATTCACTGGCCACCTGCCCAGTACAGGGTTGGAGCTCCTTTTGCCTTCAGAACTGCCTCAATGCATAGAATTACTGCCATGTGATCGGCTGGTGGGATATTTGAGTTTACAAGCATTTAAATGGGCATACCTGATGATAAAATATGTGTTGAATGTGTGCGGCTGTATAAATGTCAGTCCAGTTCTCTTTATTACTATTATATTGTCACATAGGCCACTCTGTTGGAATTTGTGTCAGGTGGCTCGAGCGATGCTGCCACATTATGAATTGCACTTTTATTCATTTTGTACATTTATATTTCTAACTGTAGCACTAATGTGGATATAAACAATCAACACCGCAGCGCTGTATGTCGGCCGCACCGTGTTTGCTCAGCCGAGCCGTCGCTCTGTTGCACTGCTGTGAAAACGGTCCTGCACACGGCGCGCTTCACACCGTCACATCTCGGGCTTCCTAACAAAACTCAGCTTGTTTGCCATGTGACGACACGCAGCTCTCGAGCGTTGAGGATCGTTAACGTGTAAGAGAGCTTCGAATCAAATCTTTTTGTTCTTAGTTTGCATAGCAGCTAATTCTGTGCACAGAGGAGATCACAGAGGTGGAATAAGTATGCAAGCTTGGAAATGAATCATTCTGAAGGATTATTTACAGATGTAGCGGACAGCAACATCCCCGTTCGGCTTCATCGGGCTGTGCTGGTGTGGCTTGATCACTTCTTTGTTGACACTGGCTGCGATAACAAACCCGCCAACTGTCAGAATTTGAATCAGATTTGGCTAAATTGTGATATGCGTTTGTGTGTCTGTGTGACATTATAAGATAATGGCTCTCTTAGATTAGTAAGTAAAGTACAAGTTCATTAGTCACTTATATAAAATAATATTTATTTCAACTGTGACAGAAAACAAAACAGCTTTTTTAAGCCCTTCAGGTTCAAATATCCAGAATGTTCTCCAACATTCATAATGCCCAGTGTTATGTGCCCTGTCGTCCCTTTAATTCTCTACATACCCAACTTTTAATCTCGCCTTTATCTCGCTTAGATTTGTCGTTGCATTACATCTACCTCCAGCACCCAGTCTGCACTTAGCATAATAAGACTCTTTGGGCTCTGGGATATATTGCAAATATATGGAAATGTCTAGATTTTCCTACATTAGCATTTTAATGGAGTAGAAGACCATCTCGTGATTAATTTGCCTGCAGATGCATGCACAAACAGCGAGCCTACAGCTCTATCATCCCACTCTCCCTCTTCTTCCCTCTCGCTTCCTCACTCGATCCATTTCCTGCACACGCCTCATCCCTCTCCTCCCGCTCTGTGTCCCTCTCCGTCTTCTGTCGCCGCTGCCGTCCTCGGTCAAAATTTGCATGCAGAGTGATGAAATCGCACAGGCCTACACCTGTGCCACACACCCTCCCTCCATTCGACTCCGAATCGTACGTTCACATTGCTCTCGCGCACAGACTGCTTTCGAAAGAACACAAACATCTTTTCCAATAAATAATAAATGCTCAGTCCCTCATTGTTCTGGGGAAACTGAGAGAGCCAAAAGCCTGAGTGATAGGAGCAGAAACCCGGAGGAGGGTGTCTGGCATCGTTAGGTGAAGCTGAAGATTTGAATTTGCCTCCGAAAGTGAAACTAAGCTGCAGCTTTGAGGTGACGACCCTCTTTGTAATAATCGGAGGCAGAAAGGAAAGCAATCGATTCATTTTAATTGCCCTCTCACTGGAGGATCTCTGATTCTTACTGGGAGAATTTCTTTAATTTTTTTCCCCCTCGTGCCTTGAGACAGCCTTTCCCTCTTCACTCACTGATCACACTCTTCCACATAATCTCCCTCCTCTCCGCTTGTGTACTCCTCTCTGATCTGCTGATTACTGCTCGCTCCCTCTCTCCCTCTCTCCTTCCTATTGTTGCTGCGTCTCCTCTCGCCTCGCCTCCCGTTCCCCTCTCATTTTTTCCCTCCCTTCCCCCACTTGTTTGCTTGCTTCTTCTGCTTTGCCAGATTTTTTTTTTTTTTTTGGCCATTTATGTGCTCAACCAGGATTCTGACAGTTTTTGTTTTTTTGTTTTTGTTTTTTACAAGAGCACATGTGCAGACAGACTTAAGACAGTAGAGTGAAAGGCAGGATTTTTACTCATTTGCTATGTACTTGTTTCTAAAGTTCGAATGAGTCTATTGTCATAGCCAGGGTTGAGGTTTTTAGGAAGTTCAGACACAGTTTATATATATATATATTTTACCTGTACATAATAACCACGAGTGAAACCAAGATTAAATTGCACAAAATTGCAATAATGTACTAAAAAATACAGAAAATGATGAGCTAGTTCTTATGGGGAAACCAAACAGGCAAATAGAAGAGTAAACGGGGAAGGAAAAGCAAAACAAATGTCTAAAAATGTCCTAACTGATGTGCTGGAAGCACCACAAATCATGTCCATGTACAAAAATAACTGATAAAAATATTGTCACTATTTATCAAAGTGCCTCGATAAATTTCCCCGATTATGTTTTTCTTCAAACTGCCTCCAGACCATGTAGCAGCTGTTTTTTTGTGTTAATATGCAGCAGACTGATTAAATAACTTGCAGATCTCGATTCTTTTTAAGCATTTCTTTAAAAAAAATTAATTTAAAAAATCGATGCTGCTCTTTCTCTGTCTCCATCTGCGACTGCTCCAACAAAGTCACCTCTTCCACTAGAATTAATTAAACTTGTTGGCTTCCTTTCATTTTTAACAACTTTTGGACGCTTTAAGGCAGCAATTTATTTTTGACTTTCCATGGGATGTGTGCTATTTTCAAATTTAAGTCTTAAGTTTTAGCAGGCAGTGGGGTTCATTTCGAATTCTTCTGGCTTTCTTTTGAAGTTGAACTGGATTTAAGGAATTACGCATTTGCAGCACTCATCTCATCCTATATGGAAGTATATAACACCATAAACGTCACGTTTCTGATGAAGCTTGATTTCAGAAACAGTTTGTATGCGTAGCGAGATGGAGACGGTGCTGCCTTACGCTCCATAACCAAATCTCTCTTTGCAAAATCAGTCCAAATGCTAAAAACTCTGCTGCAGTCGAATATGTATCCCTAATAAGATTAAAATATGACATCCGTGGTTCACGCATACGGGAGAGAGACTGGTGAGGAATATGGCAGCCGATCAGCTGCATAATTATGTTCGTCTCTACAGTATCCGAGGAACTGCGGTGCGTGTCGACGTCTTCTCCGATTTCCGGCCTTAACCTGATTTCTTTCAGTAACCGGGTTTCTTGTGCGCATGTAAATGTAGTTATTATCACGCTCTCGCCATCCTCTCCCCTCCTTCGGCCTCACTCCTTATCGTTTCACCCGGAGCCCCCACCCTCCCTCCTGTGGAGCCTTGTGCTCTCTGCTGACTTTTGTCAGCATGGAGAATAAAGGTTGGTTGGCCCACAGTGTAGGCCTGAGAGCCTACTGGTCAACACTGAGGCTTGCACCAGCATCTCCCATCTTACCCCACTGGTTGTGCTCCATCATTGACCGTGCTGCGCGGAGAACTATACATCACAGCTCATTATGGATATCATAGCACATGCATTATACATGATTTAATTACCATATCTTTGGGGGAAAAAAGGGATGCAAACCTATTCCGCGTTTGATGAGGACTTTGTGCATAATGGTTTGTTACATGAGAAGATTGCAGTAGAGGAAAAGCATGTGGAAAAAAATATCTAATAAGGTTTTTTTTGTTTTTTTCTTTTGGATGGCTTCCTTTAGAAATGAGTCAGCCCATGATTATATCTTTGCATACTGAATCCTGAAACCCCCTTTGGAAAACTTATTTTATTGTTAAGATTATTTTTTTATTATCTGTTAGGAGGTCGCTGTCATACTTACCTTCAGTACATTTCCTAAGGTCACGAGGGGAAGGGGGAAAAGAAGTCAACCTTCAGCATTGCACACAGTTCAGCAGGACTCCAGGTGCCAGGACATGAATCACGTCTGCATGGTGCCATCTGCCTGTCAATTAAAGTGGCAATAGACAACTCCCCAGAGCTCTCTCCTTCGAGTGAATGCCCGTCCAACATTCCCTCTTTTTCTCCTCCTCATCATCTTCTTTGCTTCCTCCAGCAACAGGACTTTTTTCGTTTTTCTTATAACTCTACTGGCGGAGAGAGTTTCCCGAATCAACCATTTCAGCTACCTACGGAAAGCTACAAATTCTAAGGAAAATTAAATCACTGTTCTCTTCCTGGTTTGATTGTGCAATTGAGCCCCCATTTTCCGGCAAGATTTTTGTGCCCAGCGGCAGTCAGGGTTGCACAGTAAAGTGAAACTGATCATTATTCTGCAGCCACTGCATTGTGCATTCAACATTTCCTGCAACCCATCACGCCTATCATCATACTGATGAGACCAATTTAAACCGTGGATAATGATGGCTGATGAACTCTATACTTAAACAGTTACTTCTTTACCAAAAACGATTCAGCACATTTTGAAGGATGGAAGGGTCTAATACATGTTTACGCAGTTTATTCATCTGCGTGTACAATGCTGTGCAAAAGTCTTGAGTCACCCCTTTTGCTTCTAAGCAACCAGATGTAATTTTTTTAAGTGCTGTTGAGTAATAGCGCTTCAGGCTTTCTAGAGGTGTTTCTTTAGACATTGGCTGCTTCTTCACTCATTTTTACTTGGTATATCTCAGCATGGTGTACAGTATGTAAGTATGCCAAATTGTCAAATTACACAAGAAGTGAACTGAAAATCGGTGGCAGCCGGTCTTATGAAGTGATGAATCCATCAGCCTACCTGACCTCTTCTATGCAAGGAAGAGGTCTGGAGAGAGGTAGCCAACACAGCTGATTTAAATGGCTAAATTACCTCCTCAACATGTCTTGAAGTTCTCCAGAGGCCTGGTAATGAACTAATCATTTGATTCAGGAGTGTTCACTCAGGGTGATATCTAAAACCTGCATGACACCGGCCCTTGAGGCCTGGAGTTGGACACCCCTGGTCTATAGCCATCTGTAAAACATAGTGGAGGCTCTGTCCTGGTTTAGGGCTGTCTGTCAGATTTGAATCCACCATGCAGTACCATCTGGAAAGTGTTAGATTGGCAACTGCTTTTGCACAGTACTGTAGTTTCCTTGGTTTTATCTGACTCATCCTGTAAAATGCCTTATCCTCTAACTTTCTGTTAGAGAGGAGCTTTTAGATGCAAAGATCCACCTACAGTATTTATAGTGGAAATGGAAAAAACAGTTTCTTTGCTTTAAAGTTGTTTATCAGTATCTTCTTTAGTAACGGTAATGGCATTTAGATAACTAGCATTGCTCAGTATGTCATGTTTATGGTGATAGTTGATATTATGCAGCTTTGGAGGCTTTTTAAAAGCCACAAAATGATTGAATGAAGTGACTGCGCATGTTTACAGAGTTTTTAAACATTTCCTACATTCCAGTACCTACATTCATTTTTGTTCCTTCTTCTGTATTTAGATTATCATAATCTTCACATATAACGCAAAGTAGTGTGGCATAAATACAGCCACAGAAAAGTTGATTTGTTTCTTTTTTTTTTTTTCTTTTTTTTTTATTGTGTGTGTATAACCTCTTTTTTTTTTTTTTTTTTTTGGCCTGTCCCGTTTGGCTCTTTTGCCATCAGAATTGTTGTCTAAAGGCAAAGAAAGATGCCCAACGGATTTACTTTACCAAACTGACCATCCCAGCCTTGCCGTAATGGTCTATTTGATTCACCTTTTATTGTTTATTTTATTTTCACTTACTGAATACGGGACAGACTTGACTGGGGGAAAGAAGGGGAGAAAGAAAGAGGGAAAGAGAAACAGCTGAGAAGAGGGACGGGGGAGAAGGGCAAAAGACAAAAACCAACAGAACGGGCAGAGAAAAAAAAATGCATATATCAATCACCTGGATCACCTGCTGAGAAAGAAAAAAGAAAGCAAGCAGAAGAGAACAAGAGTAATAGAATAAACAGCATCACAATGATATATGGGAATATGACAGTAAATACTAAATGTTAAACATTATTGTGCAGCACATAAGATCAACAGAACACAGTGTGCTTTGAGGTAGGAGCCAAAAAGGGTGTAGTTTGTGGGTGTGATCACCCGTGTGTACACCTGTGAGCATGGACGCGCTTGTTTTTTGTTTTTTTAAAAGGTTCCTTCATGTAATAATCTGCTAGAGGGTGTGGGGGGGCCACAGCCCCGTCCTCCAGGGCGTGAAGCAGGTGTGGAGGAGATCAAAACTCCAGACATCCAGAGGCCCCCAGAACACAAGAGACCAAGGAAGACCAACAGAGGGGCAGCCGTGCCACTGTCCCGGAAAGAGCTGAGGAGAGTCCCAGATGAGGGCTCACTCAGCAGCCGCGGAGCAGAAGCCAGGGGGAGTTGCAGTGACGCGCCCGTGAGCTCCGCCGGCAGCCAGCTGCGCCTGAGTGACCGAGCCCCAGGCCGAGAGGCCGGGGGCACCCCACCTCCGAAGTGGCCCGAGCGAGCCCCAGGCTCCAGGCCCCGATAAGCGGCCGCCAAGGAGTGAGCCGGTGTGTACCTGGACGCCCATCCCCGGACACAAAGAACCACCAACGCACCGATGTCTGAGGGGGTCCGCCACTGGCAGGGGAAGTGGTGGTAGGGGGAGATAGGCCTCCAAACCTTGGAGGGCCTGAGATGTCCCCAGAGAGGTGGCGCCTGACACCCAACCTGACATATAGACACAGACATACAGGCACACACAGATACAAACATCCATTCCCACCCTCATGCTCTCATATACACTTACTCCACACTCAACCAACGTGGAGACAGACATAAAGAGACGTTGTACACACGATCACACTCCCCAAGCGTACTCTACAAACCGGGTCTAGGTGCCCCCGCCCCTGGAGGGGGGGACTGCACCCAGACCCAGGTGGTGTTTCCCTTTTCCCTGCGGTGGGGGGAGGCAGACCGCCCCGACTCCGCAGCAGCAGGAAGGCTCCACACTCCAGACTGCAGTCGGACGGCCAACTCCTCCTCCTAGTCCTAGCCCCCCTGCTCCAGCAGGTCGCAGAGAACGGGGGTGAGAGAAGACTCCAAACCTCCCTCCACCCGCTCATTGTAATGTTGATGCATGTGTGTTCTAAGGTGCATTTAAAACCCAGGAGGGCTTGGAGCTACCTGCCAGAGAGCAGCAGGTAAGCGCATGGTCCCTCCTGCTAGCCCTCAATGTCTACGTGTATTTAAAATTGAGAGGTGGGCAACGATGCCAGGGGTGGGGTGTACACCCTGATGGTACTTTGGACTCCGTGTATCGTGCCCACCCCCAAGATCCTATATGTATGTGTAATGAGAGTGTGAGTAATGTGAATGTCTAAGTTGTGGGATAAAATTGAGGCAGAGGCAGCCAGAAGGGGACAGAGGGGGGGGTAGCCTCCTCTGCACCCTGGTGACATACCCCTACTCCAAGGCCCTGCATGTGTGGGTGGTTGTGGTGGAGCGGGAAGAGGGAGGCAGCTGGAGATGGGGAGGGAAGGAAGGGAGGGGCAAGTGACCCCTCCCTGGGGCCAGCTCCCCCGCTGACCCCAGTAGGCACCCCCATACTCCGCGACCCGCCAGGGAAAGGGGGCCCAGGCCCATCCAGACCGGGCCCAGTGCAGCAGCGCCGCCCGGCCCCACAGAGCCCGGGACAGTCCACCCAACCCCACCACAGAGAAAACTGCACCCACCCCATCATCCACTCATCTTCCAGACTACATAAGACAATAAACACCCAGGCTGAGATCTTCCTCCACCTCTCCTGTATCTCCCCCTCCTGCAGAGGGAGCTCCTGAGGAGAGGAAAGCTCCTGCAAGATGTGACAATCTCCTCCACCAGTTGAAGAGCCCCCCAGGTGGCTCGACGCACCGGCGGCACCCTGCTCCAGGGCTGGGCCCCCATGCACCCACCCGCCCACAACCCCGGCAACACACCAACCAGGACCCAAGCCCCCGAGGCCCGGTCCGGGTCCCAGCCCAGAGACGGAGCGCCCCCAGAACCTCACGCCCATCCCGGACCCACCCAGGGGCAGCCAGGCTACCAGGTCAGTAACCCACGTCCGTCAGCACAGACCCTCCCCTAGCCCCGCTGCACGCAGCCGCGAGGAAACAGTCACCTAAGAGCCAACAGAGCCCCTAACCGGACATGACCGCTACCCCGGGTTGAGCCCCCCAAGGAAGATGCCTCCGGGGAACCCCCCGACGCCCTAAGCCTGTCCCTACCCCAACACCAATCACAACAGTGAAGGCGGGACCAAACTATGACCCCCCACCCCCACTAGGTGATGGAGCTGATCAAAGGAGCCCAGAGCAATTGATCTGATGTGGTGGCAGAGGCTGTATCAAGACTAATGTAATCTAATAGATAATTTCTATATTGGTTAGAATTAAGATTATTTTTATTTTTCTAGTTCATGAGGACTGTTTTCTTGGCTATGCATAGGGCAGTGAAAACCATATGGGCGATATTCCTTTCTGAAGTGACATTATCTAAGCTGCCCAACAAACACACTAAGGGGGAAGTTGGAATGTTACATTTCAGACACTTCGATAAGTCTTCACATATCTCGCGCCAAAACTTCTGAACTGGTGGACAGAACCAAAGAGCGTGGATATAATTGTCCGGTGAATTGGTTTGGCAGTGTGAGCAGTTGTTGGTAGACGTAAAGCCCATCTTGAACATCCGATGACCTGTATAGTGCACTCTGTGTAGTATTTTGTATTGAATTAATTGAAGACTGGGATTTCTAATTAGATGAAAGGTTTTTAAGCAAATCTGAGACCAGAAGTTTAGGTCTAAGTTAACTGATAAATCCGCTTCCCATTTTGCAATAGGAAGTGATATTGATTCATCTGTTTTAGAAAGCATTCTGTATATTTTGGATAGTAATTTGGGGGGTTTAAGAGTAAGAAATTGAACCACACTTGGTGGTGTTTGTAGTTCAACTTGACCCGGTTTAAATTTCCTTTTATTACTATGGATTTAATTTGTTGATATTCTAAAAATCTTTTCTTGTTGATCCCATATTGTGTAACTAGTCCGTCAAATGAAATAAATTCTGTTCCTTCTAGTATACGTTCTAAATATTTGATTCCTTTATCACTCCAATCTGAAAAGTTTATCATATTATTGTTTTGTAATATGTCAGGGTTGTTCCAGATAGGTGTACGTTTGCATGGGATTAATGAAGACTCCGTGAATTTTAGAAACTCCCACCATGCTGTCAGAGAAGAGCTGATGTTGATGCTTTTAAAGCATTCATGTCGTTGGATGTTTGAGCTGATAACAGTAGGTCTGAGATCTCTAGATTATTGCAGAGTGCTTGTTCTACATCTAGCCAAGGTTCATCTAAGAGGGTGTGTTTTAGCCATCCTGAGATAAACTGAAGCCTGTTGGCTAAGAAGTAGTGCTGAAAGTTAGGTAGTTCTAGTCCTCCTTTATCCTTGGTCTTTTGTAGTGTTTTTAAGCTTATACGTGGGGGTTTATTTTTCCAAAGGAATTTGGACATACATGAATCTAGAGATCTGAACCAATCTTGTGGCGGTTTAGTTGGGATCATTGAGAATAAATAATTTATTTTTGGTAAGACCATCATTTTTATAGCGGCAACCCTTACCATGAGTGATATGGGTAGACATTTCCATCTAGCCAGATCATCTTCTACCTTCTTTAAAAGTGGGATATGGTTTAATTTAGTTAGATCTGCAAGCTTGGGAGAAACATTAATACCTAAATATTTTATATTTCCCGATTGCAGTGGTGTAGAAGAGGAATTATGGAAGGAGCAATTAATCGGTAGGACTGTAGATTTTGACCAGTTAATTGAGTAATCTGATATTCTTGCAAAAGAGTTTATCAATTCAATCACCCCAGAGATATTGGTTTGTGAATTTTGGAGAAAGAGTAACACATCATCCGCATAAAGGCTGATTTTATGCTCCACGTTCTTGCATTTTATGCCCTTAATTACTGAATTCTGTCTAATTGCTGCTGCTAGTGGTTCAATAAAAATTGCAAATAGTGAAGGGGAGAGTGGGCATCCCTGCCTGGTGCCCCTCAGGAGACAGAAGCTGGAGGATGTCTGGTCATTTGTTCTGACACAAGCTGTTGGGGAATTATATAATATTTTTAACCAGTTTATGAAAGAGGATCCAAAACCAAATTTGTGTAAAGTTGCAAATAGAAATTTCCAGTTAACTCTGTCAAATGCTTTTTCTGCGTCTAAAGAGAATATTGTAGTTTCTAGGTTTTTACTGTATGAGTAGTCTATCAAATTAAGTAATCTACGTGTATTTGTTGATGAGTGCCTACCTTTTATGAAACCAGTTTGGTCAGGATGAATTAAGAGGGGGGTTATTTTCTCCAGTCTCTTTGAGAGAGCTTTGCAGATTATTTTAAGGTCTATATTTATAAGGGATATTGGACGATAGCTTGAGGGATATACAGGGTCTTTGCCTGGTTTTATCAGGAGATTAATGTTTGCAGAATTCATATTTGATGGAAGTCTGCCCTTTTCTTTAATTTCCAACAACGTTCTGTAGAAAACTGGTGCTAGAATCGACCAGAATTCTTTGTAGAATTCTGCAGGAAAGCCGTCTGGACCTGGAGCCTTATTATTGTGCATACTTATCAGGGCTTCCTGGAGTTCACCTGGTGTCAGTGGTGAATCCAGTGCCATTGCTTGAGTGTCCAATAATTTTGGAAGAGTTATGTTGTCCAAAAACTGATCAATTTCTTTTTTTTTTTAGATGGGTTTATTTGTGGTGAATACAACGTTTTATAGAAATCCCTGAAAATGTTGTTTATTTGTATCGGATCATATATTGTGTTCCCAGATGAATCTTGAACAGCACATATAGTTGTTTTTTCTTTATTTATTTTTAGCTGGTTTGCTAGAAATTGACCGGATTTATTACCATGTTCATAATTTTGTAGGCGTAGTCTTTGTACTAAGAATTTTGTTTTTTTTATCAATTATCTCATTTAATTCTAGTTTTGTTTTGCGTATTTTGTTCAATGTTTCCTGATCTTGGTGGGACGCGTAGGCTTCTTCTAGTGATTTGATGTTTTTTTCTAATTCCTGAATATTTTTGTTTTCTTTTTTCTTTTTATGTGATGAGAAAGAAATTATTTTACCTCTCATCACAGCTTTCCCTGCTTCCCATAGAACAGAAGCTGATGTTTCGGGAGTGTCATTATAGTTCAAATATGAAGTCCACTCTTTTTTAAAATATTTAATAAAGTCTTCATCTTTAAGTAGTGATATATTAAATCTCCAGTTTTTTCTTGGCATAGTATTATTCTTGTGCATTAGTGTTAAAGATACAGGACCATGATCGCTGACAGCTATAGGGTGAATCTCAGTGTCTGAAATGTCGTTCAGCAGTGAGCTGCTGACCAAAAAATAATCCAGACGAGAGTAGGAGTGATGGACATGTGAGAAAAAAGTATATTCCTTACTGGTGGGGTGAAGGGAGCGCCATGTATCGCAAAGACCAAAGTCGCTCATATACTGTTTGATTATATTTGTGGACTGCCAATTACGCTGAGTTCCCGCTGTATTGAGCCTATCCATGTCTTCATTTAGTCCAAGGTTGAGGTCGCCTCCAAGAACAAGTGTGCCATCTAAGTGTTCAGAGAGTGCACTGAAAAAACCGTGAAAGAATGAGGGATCATCAACATTTGGACCATATACACTTGCAATACATAGCTTTTTATCACGTATAGATAGTTTAATGATTAAGAATCTGCCCTCTGGATCTATAACTGTATCGAGTACTGTGAAATTAATATTTTTATGTATTAAAATTGCTGCTCCCCTTTGTCTAGAATTATAACAAGCTGAGAACACATTAGGAAACTCAGGTGTTTTAAGTTCATTCGAACCTCTAAGAGGTCTGTGGGTCTCTTGTAAAAGGACAACATCTGCCTGTAGTTTTTTGAGTTGGTTAAATATTTTTAACCTCTTTTCTCTGGAGCCAGCTCCATTTATATTCCATGTAATGAACCTCAGTGTACCCATAGATGTTTGTGTATAACTAGGGATGTATGCTGTGTGCGTCGCTTAGACAGGTGGAGAGAATACGTCACTTGTTCATAAATAAAGAGAAGGAGAGAGAGAAAAAATGTGTGGCGAGATGCTCTCTGAGTCTGACTTTGTGTATGCATAGTTACTAATATGAGTAGGCTTGGCTTAAGTGTGTGTGTATCTTATATGACTGTGTGCGCTGTCTGACTGATGTAAATGTGCTGCCGTTGAGCGCATGGTGCGTATGTGTCGAAATAAAGGATGTTTGTGGATGAGTGTCGAAGCAGGTGATCGAGGCAGTGAAAGGAATAAAGAAAGAAACCAAGGACAGGGGTGAGCAGCATAAAACCAAGAGGGGGAAAAGAGAGGAGGAAAAAAAAAAAACGAGAAGAAAAAACAAAACAAAAACAAAACGTAAACATTCCAATTAAATCACTGACGGAGAGTGACGGTGTTAATTCTGCTATGAAATCACACTTTAAGATGCGATTTGATACTGGTAAGTTAAACAGATGTTAATGCAAGTTAGTGTGAGTGGATAGGGAAATGGTGTAGCTGATTCTTATCTGGTGTGAGGTTAATACAGCCACGGAGTGATGTTGGGGTCGCGGTGGAGCTGTCCGTCCACGTACAGCCGGTCCACAGCGATGACAGCGCGGGAGCCCTTCTGGATGAAGCCGCGTCGGATTGGGAAGAGGACCCTGCGTTGTTCCAAGATCTCTTTGGGGAACTGGTCGTTCACGCTGAAGTCCGTTCCTTTTAATTCCCTGCCGCGGCTTTTCAAATGTTGCTTTTGTTTGAAGTGGCCGAATTTGGCCACGATAGGACGTGGTCTCCCGGCCGTAGCCCGAATGGGGCCGAGGCGATGTACCCGATCGAAGACGATGTTCTTCACAGTGTCCTCCGGCAGCTTCAGGTGGGTTTTGATGAAGCTTTTTACCGTGGTCTCCGCGTCCTCTCCAGCGGCTTCTGGAATACCAGAAAATACCAGATTATCACGCATGCTACGAGCTTGTAGATCGATAACTGTTTCTTTTATTTTTTTATTTTCTCTATTGAGCTGGGTAACATTATCTGTGAGACATTTCACCGACTCCCTTAGCGTGGCATTTTCAGCAGCAAGCGTTTCCACCTGCTGCTGGCTGTACTCCAGGGATTCTCGCAAGCATTTAAATTCTCGGTGAAGAATCTCCACCAAGGACAGCCTTGCGTCGAAACTGGACAATCGCTTGTCGATTGACTCCAATATGTCGGCAATATCTTTGCCGGCTGGCGATGTTGAGCCGGGGGAATCTGCCGGGCGTTGTCTTTTCGACGACGGCGTCTCAGCTTTGGCCGGGGAAGCTGCACACGGGGTCTTCTTCATCACGAGATCCTGAAAGCACTGATCGATGTAATCTTGGAGAGTCTCTAAACTCTCCTCGTTGTTCTCCAGGGTGTTGGAGATTATTTAGACAAATAGTGTTAGTTATAAGACAATTGATAAGTGTATTTGGTAATGCTGAAGCTTAAATGAATTTGTTCAAATCTAAACTACCATTTGCTTTAATTTTCCGCCAAAATCTCCGGCGTCTGACGTCAGTTACAACATGAGTCGCTTACCTTGTCCTCACTTCCGTCACTTACTCACCTGCTCCCTCACTTACTCACCTGCTGAGTTGATTTGTTTCTGCATTCAGGTTGCAGTGCGCAAGTAAGGGCTGCTCATTGTTTTATTGCTTTTTTCCTTTTTATATTGAGTCTCAGTTTGTCAGTAAATGGACTGTGATGTATATGAGAATGCATTTGTATAAAATAAGAGAAAGGCATTTTATATATTGGAGGTTTTGAAGCATATGGATAGGTATGTCATAGCAGCATTGCTGGTATTTCTAGACTTACTCGCAATGCTCCTAGACTTACTCCTCCAAACCTCTGGGACTGCAGTCATACCTTTTACCTTAGGTGGTAGCAACAATATTTGAGCAATCCCTGCAACAATCACCCAGTAATGCACAGCACATTGTTCACACAGTGCTTGTTTCTTTAGAAACTTCTATCGAAATGTTGAATTTCTGCTTTTTTGTGATAAGATTCTCCCAAAAATATTTCTGTGTTAGCCTGACACATTAAGTGTTTTTTCCTTTGTTTAGTGTGCTGTTAAGCAGTATTTAGCACTACATTGTGACTGTAGCCTTGAGACACTAATATTTTTCCAGTGCTAAAGTCCTTTTAGTCCTTTCCTTTTTTTTCCAATGCCATATGTGTTCCAAGTATATGGATCCATCTGCTTTGGCGACCCCTTGCGAATAAAGCAGTTTTATGAAATCCCAGTTTTAATTTTGATAAGAGCTGGTGGGAAGCCCCAAGGGAAGACAAGTACTCTATCACAGCGGCTGTTTGATGTGTGGTATTTTATAATTTAGTCACTAACCAAAAAATGAAAAGAAAACAGCTGGGTAGTGTACGTCATTAGAGACTCAAATGTCACAACGTTTATTTTCATCCACAGATGCATGAATTTTTCACCAAGATCTTGTGTTGTTGTAGTTCTGCGTAAAGCCTTCTCCCGCACGTCCCAAAGGTTCTGAGTGATGTTAAGGTTTGGACTCTATCCATGTGTGAAAATGATGTCATGCTTCCTGAACAACACTTTCGCAATTTGATCCTGATGAATCCTGGCATTGTCATCTTGAAACCTGTCTGTGCCATCAACATTTACTGATGGAAAGAACCTGGTCATTCAGTATATTCAGGTAGTCAGCTGACCTCATTTTTGGACACATAACTTTGCTGAAGCTAGACGTGACCATTGGAAGCAACCCCAGACCTTAGCATTGCCCTCACAGGCCTGTATAGAAGGCACTAGGCATGATGGGTGCATCACTTCATCCGCTTGTCTCTTCTTACCCTGATGCGTCCATCACTCTGCAACAGGGGAAGTTTGTGCTCGTCAGACCACGTGACCTTTTCCCTTGCACTGGAGTCCAAGCTTTCTGCTCCCTTGCAAACTGAATCTTTGTTTTCTGATTAGCTTCACTGATAAGTGGATTTCACGTCACCGCTGTTTAATCCCAGTCCCTTGAGTTCTCTTTGCATTGTGCATGAGAAAATGCTCTTACTTTCAATATTAACCATGGCTGTGATTTATGCTATTTATTATTGTTAATATTAATCTGGGCATCTTTTCCACAATGTGTTTTTTTTTTTTTTTTTTTTTTGTCCTGTCTTCCTCCCCTCAACACCAACCAGTTGTTGCAAATGACCGCCTCTCCATGAGCCTTGTTCTGGGGGAGGTTTCTTCCTGTTAAAAGGGAGGGTTTCTTTTTCCCACTGTCGCCTAGTGCTTGCTCACAGGGGGTCTTCTGATATGATGTGACTTCACCAAATGTCTAAGTGATTGCTGATTACGATCATTCTCTCACACATTTCTTCTCCACGATAATGGTTCACCACTATCCTTATGGATTTTAATAATCCGTTAACCTTAATCCAGTTTTATTGCTATCAGCAATCTCCTGAGTTGATTTCTTTGCTTGATGCTGGTCAATAATTTGTCCCTTCAGAAGGGAATGACATCTTTTCCAAAACCATAGGATGTTTCTTCTAACACAGTTCAAGAAATGAAAAGCTGCTCACTGCATCAGTTTGGGGGAAATAACCTGTAGCCAGGTCAAACATATTATTCTCTGCAGTGATTATCCAATAGAAGGCTCTTGTTAGCTTGTTGGCTTCATGTTTTTGTGTTTCACACAGGATTTGTATGTTCCTTGATTGGCTCCTTTTTAATGTCTTAATTAACTGATGGTACTGTTTTAAAGTGAAAAACTTCCTTCAAATCAGATGCGTTCATGTCTGTTAAAAGATTTAATTTTGAAACATCAGTAGAAAGTGCTGAGTTTAGTCCCTACGAAAGAAAGTTTGAAAGCACAAAGAGTTGTACAACTTGAATTTAATAAAATCGGAATGAAACACTTGATGTCTGCAAATCAGTGCGTTCAGGTTCTTGTCACAGTTATCCGCCCTACTGGAGTGTCCTCGAGCAAGCACATTTAATCGCCACAAATCAAATGTTCCGTACGTCTTGTTTCTGCTGAGCAAATCAAGAACTCTAAGAATCAGTAAAGATACTGTATCACGCACACACTATCAGCTATACGTGGAAGAATATGGCGGCAATGTTCCAAAACATCCAACAAGCGCGAGCCGACCTCGTCGCCCAGCATCAAAACACAACCAGAGATTTGCCAGCTCGTACTCTGACCTCCGTGTGATCCCGTGCGAAATCTTTATTTCTCTGTAAACAACTCAGACTTCTCACAGCGAACGAACATCAACAAAAGGAGCCTTGGCTGCACTCGGCTATAAACACGCAGCAGAAAATGGCTTCCATCTCTCAGAGCCTATTAAAGCAGCATTATTTTCCTCTTCTGTCTGAGTTGGTGCATCATCATCTCGACAAACTGCCTGATTAGACAGACCCAACTCATAAGAAACCTAAACATCTGTAGCTTCCTCCTCTCCTCCTCTTTGTTTTTTTTAAGCTGGTCTCAGAGAGGAGGAACAGTGTCGTATCTTTGGGTGTCTTTGATTGTATACTAACATGGGCGTGGTGGGTGATGGCAAGAGGCCAAGCTCTGAAAACACAGCAACACGCGTGCTCCAGTGTGCACGCTGACAAGGATTGCAGGACCAGAAAGAAACTTTAATGCCAGCCTGAGCAGTGCTGTGTGCACGCTGGAATGCTTAAATGAGCTCTGTCAGTATGTAACTTTACAACATGTGGATAATAAAAGGTAATAACTGCAGGGGGGGCAAGAAACACTTCTGGAAAGTTGTCATTGTGCATGAATGTGAGTGTGACATTTAGAGCCGACCTTTTTGTCGCCGATCATTCTGGCGTTGTAGTTTGAGTGACGCTGGAAGGATTTTTGTCTTTGTTCTGTCTGTGAACGCTGCTGCATGTTGTGTTTGTGCACGCACATGTGGCACTGCCTTTGATTCTGTGTGCGCGGTGCGCCCGTGCATGCGGTGCACCAGAGAAAAAGTAGCAAGGCCACTAACAAGTTAATAAACTCCAGCTGGGCTTTGTTGTGCTGAAGAGTGGCTATGAAGCTCGAGCACATTCTCTGATGTTTAGCTCACATTTCTTCTTTTCAAAGCAGAGCCGAACCCAGATTTTACGTTTTCTTGCTGTAAAGAGCCTGGTAATAGTTACACCCCTATTTTTAATGTGAAATATAATTTATTATTTCACTCTATTTTATCAGCTGCCAATTTTAACACCTTTTTAGACGTTGATTTCAGTTGTTATGAGCCTGCTGAATGGCAGTTATCTCTTGGTATCAATCCCAAGTAGGTGGCCTCCGCTTTCAACTAGTGGGTAGTTATACCTCATTCTGCCCTTCTGAGTGGAGGTTCACAGGTTAAAACGGCATTAAAAGTGGCTGACGTATAATCAAGTCAGCTCTCAACCACAACAGATGAATTTGCCACCAAAAGCGAGCAAACTCTTGTTTTTACTCAGTCTTTAGCTTTGTTTTGGAACAAAAGGTTAGACGTTGGCACTTCCTTTATTTAACCCACTTTTTACCATGTAAAGAGTGTACATTTGCTAGCTTAGCACAGCACTTAGGAGCAGAGATTATACACGGACAGTAGACGTCTGTGTTGCTCTCTGTTTATCTCTCATTACAATGGATGGTAGAGGCTTACCGAGCCAGCTCGAAGGTAGAGGGGAGTGCGCCTACTGGCAATATGTGTTGTACTGATAACAACTGATAACAGCCATTAAATGGGCCGATAACAGCTAAATCGCATGGTTTAAAACAGATGTGGTCACACTGGAACATAAATTTAGTTCAAACATAAATATGTCAGCCGCAAAACTTTTTTTCTTTCTTCACAGTTGTGTGCTTGTCGAAAGGTTTACAGACGTTTCCTTTTTGGGAAGGCTGGCTCGTTGGCGTGTGGGAATCCCAACCCAGTCACATCCCTTTTTCACCTCCCTTTAGAGCTCATTAATCAGATAACCTATGTATTTTTAGAGACCAGTGTGTATGTGCATATTCATTGTTGTGGGCACTGTGCACACTCCCACAGTGGCTAAGTAGTTGTTAGTTATTTTGGATCTCCTTGAACCTTTGCTGTTTTTGTCCACCACATTTATATTAATAAGTGCACAACAAAATATTAGAGCAAATTCTTAATATAGCCGCTGCAGTTCAGGCTCAGTAGAAACTAGGTCTACAGCTAGGTTAGTGTCATTTCAGCCTCTTCTGTTATTAGGCATGCACGGGGAAAAAATAGAAATACATCTCTGAGTGATTCTATATACTCAGAAAAACTGCAGCTGACTGTATATTTTGGTTCCCGCTTGGTTTATTTCCTCTGTACTGTAAACATCAACCTATTGGAGGTCATTCTCCCATCTGTCACTCCTCCCACCATCTGCCTTAGATACAGTTTACAGTTTAGAAACAGTTTAAAATGCAGCGCAGTGCCAGGTACAGCAAGGGTCTCAAACCGCGTACCATGAAGGACAGAAAGTCTGCAGGTTTTTGCCTTCAGAAGTGCTGAACTGATTTCAAAAGCTCGATATTAAGCACACAGTCTATCACAAACTGCAAAAAATCCTTTAGCCTGTGCTATCTGTAATACCCATGTTAGACCTTTAGAAATTTCACCTCAGCTGTCCTCCTCTCTTCTTCTGCATTTACTCAGAATAATCTCCTGGTACTCTGAGACACATGGTTGGAGATTTGTATTAATAGAAGCTTTTATTTATTTATTGTGATTATGCTTGCGCCTCAAAATTAATGTCCCGGTGATTTATTTATGTTTATTAAGCACCATTAGTCAGAAATAAGATTTCATGCTATGCCGGGAACTGTAATTCCAGCTCTTGATCATTGCTCTCTGTTGCTTCTTTCAGTGAGAATAAGTAGAAGCTCAGTTTATAGAAATTCTGCTGCATATGATGTAGTCAATTTTATGAGCTTATAACTTTTGCTAAACAGCAGAATCTGTCGCTTTAAGGGGTAATTAGAGGATGCTGTTGCATTAAATTCTGTTAGGATCTGAGTCCACTCTGCAAACAAATATAAAATCTCCTCTTAAATATAAACCAGCAGTTGTACTGTCCACCCATGTCAAGCCAGCATACACCTAATCTTGCTATCAAGACCAAAAGCATCTGAACCAACAGGAGCCGGCTGACTGGCAATAAAGTAAGAGTCTTCACTCTGCTGAAGTGGAAAATCTCACTCAGTCTAGCATTATTGCATGTAACTTTGACCTGCTGAGTTACAAATAAAGGTTGAGGGTTTTGATTAATCACCAAGTTACATATTGACAGACCCACCATGCCAGCGACTTGCAGTCATGTGAAAAGGAGACTTTTCACTGCAGTCCTTTGAAAACCCAAGTCCACCCTTACTCACTCCATCGGAATTAAGAGGGTCAGTAACTGATCATCAGCAAGTGTGAGCACCTCTATGAAAGCAGCTATTTTGGCATTTTACAGTTTATTACGAGTGTACATCCCAGGAACTTCATCTCAAGGTCAGACACTGAGCAGTACAGTACGTCAAAAGCAATTTCAAAGCATGGTAGTGGAGGGTGATGGTTTGGGTTCATTTTAAAGCTACAGGACCACCTGAGCACCTTACAGTCATTGAGTCAAGTCCTCTGTATGCCAAACTGTTTGTCCACTGTCCCAGCTGTCATAGGGGAATCCGTCGCAGGGCTAACACATTAAGACAACCATTCACACTCGCATTCACACCTACGGCCCATTTAGAATCACCAGTTAACATTGCCCATTGGTTCTCTTTGGACTGTGGGAGGAAGCCATAACCCACAGAAACACAGCAGAAAATGCAGACTCTGCACAAAATGCAAACTCAGGACCTTCTTGCTTGCAAAAGCGCTAACCACAGAAGACTGTGCCACTCTAGTATTCTAGTCAAATCTGAAGCCATCTGTTTGACAGCTAAAGCTTGGCTGAAATTGGGTCATGTAACAGGCCAGTGATCTCAAGTACAGCAGAGAACAGAATGGCTGAAAAAGAAAAGAATCAAGGTGTCCAAGTCCAGATCCTCAACCTAGTGCTGAAATGTCGAGGTGGGACCGAAAGCTGTGCATAAACAAATGTTTACATACCTCACTGAACTGAATAGTAAGCCAAAATTCCTCCCCAGTGATGTTAGAGACTGATAAAGTCACACAGAAAATAATTTCATTGAAATATTGCTGCTGAAGCTGGTTTTGGAAGCTATTGAATCATTGGTTATATTTAGTTTGTCCCAAGTACTAAACAGACTTCTGTGAAAAGATTTTTCCCACTTACATGTATATTATTAGAATATCTGCCAATAACTGGGCTGCAATCAGAAGTAAAAATATGATTTAAAAAAAGATTTATTTATTTATATCTTTTGCCTTCCTTACATGAGTGATCGCAACAGCAGATATCAGTGGGCCAAACTGCTGCATCACCACAGTAACAAATCTCTGAGTTTGTTTTAAGCAGCTGTTATGCTTCTTATTCTTGTTCTTCTGTAAACAATGGAAGTCTGCATAGTTTCGTGGGATTTAGCGCCTCCTGAGGTAGCATTTTGTACTTTTGGTGAAACTCAGGCTAACCGTTTCCCCTGTTTCCAGTGAGATTTTAGATTTTCCTTTATTTTTTGTTAATAAATCAACTGTATTTGTTCTGTGTAACATCCATAGATGTGTTGCTTTTGATTTTCAGTAAAAACAAAGTAAAGAAACCCGGTTGTGGCTAGCGCTAGGCTAGGCTCATCAGAGCCCTTGACTAAATCAGAGTCCTATCAGCGGGAGTTTGGAATAGTTCTGACAAGTGCTTAGTGGGCAGTTGGATTGTGTGCTGATAACATTACAGACTTGTTGTTTTTTTTTTAATTTATTACCTTGTAAAAATGCATCTCAAACTTCCACGCTGTGCTATATCTCTATGGTGCAGCTAGCATATGTTGCTAAAGATCTGCATTATCAGGATCATTGGAGTGAACGGAGATGACGCGACTCTTCCATTCATCGACTCTGGGCTCCATGTGCTGTGTTAATGGTAGTTGCTTGGTTACCAAGGAAACAGGAGAGTGATGAGATATGGCACAACACGTGTCTTGGCAGCAGTGCCCGCTATAATACCAAAAGTTGACTATTGTAGATTTGAATGAGAAATATGATCTGAGGTGAGAAGACTAAGTTTAGTTTCAAACTGCTACTTTTAATTTTGTGTATAAGCAGGACAGAAATCCCAAGGAAGATTAATGGTAAAGGGCTAATGAGGAGCTTGCATCTGCTTTCAGATATAAGCAGATATATATTTTGCTACTTTAGACCAGTTAGTGAGAAAAACAAAGAAAATATGTTAAAGTTGATGTCCAACACTGTGCTTGGGTAAAAATACAGCCTTGTGTTAGTGAGAGTGAGGAAGACATCAATCAAAGGCCATTTCAACCTCTTTCATATCTCTCCCAACCACTCACTTTGAAACACCAGAAACAAATCCAGCACCAGAGAGAGAGAGAGAGAGAGGGAGTTATAGAGTGATAGGAGATAGGCAGAGCAAGAGTGAGGGAGTGAGAGAGCTTTTTCTATTTATAACCTGTGTGCCCGGAGAGGAGGGAGATGGTTGTTCGAAAGCACACTCGCGCATGATTTTGTTCCGCAGTGCACAGGCTGCTGCTTAAAACACACAGGAACATACAGCAAACACTGCACATGTCAAACAAATTATATACCACGCTGGTGATGAGACGGGTCATCACTGGGAAATTTAATGGCTGTTTGGTATGCCGAGAGGAGGTACATGATTGGTCCAGTAATCATCCATAGGAACTGTACTGCCCCCCACCCCCCTATCACACACGCACGCGCCATATATGGAAAGCATTTTTGTGTTCTTAAAGCTGGTGTGTGTGTGTGTGTGTGTGTGTGTGTGTGTACAGAGACACATTTTAACTCACACACTCACAGTTCAGCATTATTTTATGTAGCTAAAGCAACAACTCCTCCTCGCTCCTCACTTACACAACCTGCAGACCAAAACATTCCCACTGAGATTTATCTGTTTCACAACATCCACGCAGAGGGAGTAAAACATCAACAGTGTTTTAACACTGATTATAGTGGTCTGCGTAAGGAAAACTTGTAATGAAGATTTTTTTAAGAAAATCTTTTTCAGTGGAGATTTTAGTTGCTTTCATTTTTCAGTTTCATTCCAACTAAGAAGTTCATCACCTGTTCTACATCTCAGCTGGAATTTCTTTTTAAATATGTTTTTTGTTTTTTTGTTTTTTTGGTTGTTGTTGTTTTTTTTTTTTTGTTTTTTTTTACCTGTTTGTTCATCTCAACCCAATTTAAAGTGTAGTTTGATTTCATGTGTGTACAGAACACATGAATACAGGTGTAGTAGGTTCAGTGATTTACTGAAACATGTAGGCGTGACACGGGAATGCAACATATAGATAAAAACTGACTTTGCACAGTCAGTCAGGGGACGACCGTGGTTCAGGGGGTTGGGAAGCTCATCTTGTAACCGGAAGGTTGCCGGTTCGATCCCCTGCTCTCTCTGTCTTGGTCGTTGTGTCCTTGGACAAGACACTTCACCTACTGGTGATGGCCAGAGGGGCTTCTGTCAGTCTGCCCCAGCTGTGGCTACAACTGTAACTTGCCAGTGTGTGAATGTGAGAGTGAATGAATAGTTTAATTGTAAAGTGTTTTGAGGGTCTCAAAAAGCGCTATATAAAATGCAATCCATTATTATTCTAACTTTATGGTTCAACACAGCCTTAGGAAGCTGTCTTGTAGTCTTCAGGAATAGTTCTCTAGGCTTCTTGAAGGACATTCAAAGCTCTTCTTTGGATGTTGGCTGCCTTTTTTTTCCTGTTCTCAGTTCAGATGATCTTCAATAAAGTCGAGGCCCAGACTCTGGGGAGGCCAATCCATGATCGTTCTTTAAACCAAGTGCAGATGTATCCCACATGTCCCTTGTCAGGTCGTTGTTGAATGTTTGTATTTCTTAACAACAACATTCAGATCAGTTTTCTCAAATATATAGAACGTACTGCACTGAGAGATGCCATCCTCAGAAGCACAACATAAAGAAACGAGACTTTTGCACAGTACTGAATATAATACTTAAACGTCTGTAACTCCCATACCACATTTTTTATGACCCACGGGGCTTTTATCTTGCCAAACGAAAGACTTGAAGGTAGTGTCAAAGGTGAGCTCCCAAAGATGTGAGAGTATAAATATTAGTGCAAACAGAAGGACCTGAGAAACTGTCACGTTTGGAGTTTCACTACGACCTCTGTGGCTGCTATTTTTTGTGTAGTTGCAGTTTAAAATGTAATAACCCTAAAATGATAATTTGCTATTTTTACATTTCCATCTGAAATCATCAAACGAACATGTTCAAACATATTAATGAATTTTTCACAGGGATGATAGAATATATAAACTCTTTTTTAAACCCCTGAACTGCCACTGGTTCGATGGGATACCCATCTGTGCCAAGAGAAACTAACTGTCGGTGTCTGTCTTTCACTTTATGACAGAAGATATTTAAGCAAGTTTCCTAAGAAGCTGAAACATCGTTAAAGTCCAAATGCAAAACGGGGCTCGGTTTGAACCCTCGTGACTCGTAGTTTCATGTTGACCTCCTACACAAATCCAGCTCAAACTTTTCTCGAGCTCGCACCTGTGGGTGGGCCTATAAATAGCACGCACACATTTTCTCCTTCGTTTTCACCTTAGTGTGAGGTTTGGTTTTGGCGTCCAGGTGTTTCTCAGTTAGTCATTTCATGCGTGCGAGCCCTGCCTGATAATGCAGATGTTTATGAAGGAGAGCCCCTCTGCTACACAGCTGTGCACATATTTCCTCACCTGCTTCATGTATGGGGCGTGTTATTTGTTCAGACGTTGTTTTTTATTATATTTATGTCTGAGGGTTTAAAAGTAGATGCATGTAATGTGAGAAAGCAGGCACGATTAATTCAGGTTTATATGTAATGTCCTCAACTATTAAACATGTCCTTTCCCGCTTTCTCTCTGTCTCTCTGCAGCGTCAGACAACAGCCAGCGGTTTCAGGAGACATGTTTCGCCTTCGCTTTAACGCCGCAGCAAGTTCAGCAGATCAGCAGCTCAATGTAAAATTTAACGCCGCTCCGTCAACGCAGGATGCTGAATTGTTCATGAATAATTCAGAAATGTACAGGGTTTGCGCGGCTGCGCATTGATAAATGTGTTTCTGCTCTCAAAGGGACATCTCGGGGACCAAATGTGACTTCTCAGTTCAGGTTCAGTTGCGGTTTTGCCTGTCGGAGACCAGCTGTCCTCAGGAAGACCATTTCCCCCCCAATCTGTGTGTGAAAGTAAACGGGAAGCCGTGCAACCTGCCGGTGAGAAGCGCTCAGCCGTTTAATAAAGAATGTTAGAATGCCACCTGGAAAATGACATTAATGATATTCGCTTCTCATTTCTAGGGTTATCTTCCTCCAACCAAAAACGGTGTCGAGCCCAAGCGGCCCAGCCGCCCAATCAACATTACCTCACTGGTCAGATTGTCCACCACAGTCCCCAATACCATCGTGGTGTCGTGGACCGCTGAGATCGGAAGGGTAGGAGCCAAAGCTTTTTGCAGTGTGTGTGAATAACTGACACTTTAGATGCGTAATGAATGAATTTAAACATTTGCTGGTTTGCAGCTGCTCAAATACGAAGGCTTACTTTTTGCTTTTCTCAGCTTTGGTGTCGTTCTGAAGTTGAAAGCAGATATCTGACTTCCTGCAGCTCCCCCACCCTCGTCTAAGCCTCTTCCATCAGACAAACACGTAAACAAGCTTAATACAAATAAGACGAAGCTAATTCTGGCTTTACAAAGAAATGACATAGAAATATTATGTGTGAATGTCTTGTGTTCAACTCATTGCACTCTTGCTCCTTTACTTCCTCTGCAGACTTTTTCACTCCTTATACTTCCAAGCACTTGAATCACAATATAGTCTTTTTTTATTTTTAGTAACACAACATAAGGGACTAGAGACAAGTTACGGTTTGACTTTTTTTTTAATGGCATCATGATCATTAAAAAAATTAAATAAATTCTATTGTGTGCTCTATCCAGATACAACACGGTTAATTAATCTGGTGTTGGAGCTGATCCGCAGGTGTTATTAATGTGAATTTTCTGTCTTAAATAGAGGTCCTGAAAATCTGCATTAATCTTGATTAATGTATGTCCCCATTTATGCAACGAGGTGCTGGCGCATTCCTCAGTGTATGATCACATCACCCGGTGTTCTTAACTTACTGTGTTCACATAGATGACAGACAAAAAAAGAAGAAGCAGAGAAGAGCCTATTTAAAAAAAGACTTAAAGAATACTTTGATTATATAAAGAGGCTTTCAAATTGGTGCGAAGCGCAGGAAGGGGCACAGTGTTCCCTTTTTACAGCCAAACGTTGTAAAAGAAAACCAAAATTGGATAAAAACTACAACTTCAGGGGAAGATTTCCCTTTAAAATACATGGATTCAGAGGCGTTTGATGAAGGATTTCAGGATAAACGCGTCATAAATGTGATTAAGAAAATTCTGTCTTTATATTTGCTGGCTTTTATCGAGGTGGGTGGAGCGTGACGTTCCACAGACGGACAGTAGAGGGCGGTAAAGGAAAGGTCTGAGAACAGAAGAGCTTGCTGACTGTTGCACAACTTACATTAGTGTCACAGCAGATGGATCGATTTCACTGAGAACATTGAAAGTTATACTGAGTAACATGTTCAAGGACGTGCTGTCACTCTCTGTCGTGTCTTCCCGTGTGTTCAGAGTTACTCGATGGCGGTGTACTTGGTGAAGCAGCAGTCGTCCACAGTGCTGTTACAGAGACTGCGAGCTAAAGGCATCAGAAACCCAGACCACTCCAGAGCACTCAGTAAGGACCTCTTGTTAAAAGAAGCACCTATCCAGTGTATCAGCTAATGCTGTTCTTCTGTTTCCACTGTAATTTAATGTATCAAAGGCTGAATTTGTGGTGTGGGACAGGGCAAAAGGCTTAAGACTGAACTCTTGTTTTGAAATGTTTTCATCCAGTCAGATGGGAGCTGTCTGTATATTTCTTGCATGCTGTTTTGCAAGTTGCATAAAAAGATTTAGGTGCAGTCAGGCAGTGATTCAGGAGGCTCATCTGGTAGGAGAAGTCAGGACTTTGGTTCTGACACTGACACGTGTTTGTCCTTCTCCTCTACCCTGCAGTAAAAGAGAAGCTAACAGCCGACCCAGACAGCGAAATAGCCACAACCAGCCTTCGAGTGTCGCTCCTCTGCCCGGTAAACATGCTCCCTGCTCCTCATGAATTTAAGGCCCTTCTTCGAGGTTCAGTCATGCCCAAACACGTTGCTCCACTTTTTACTTTTCTTTTTCCTCTCATTTTACTTTGTATGTGACTCGACATGCCCTCGCACATAACTTATGTATGTGAACATGAACCACCTGTCTTATTGTCTTCTGGCCCCTATCCTGTTTTGCTATATGGGTTTGTTGTGTTTGTGACATTTGTGTGTCACTTATACTTCCTTCGTGGCCTGACTACGTATGTGCTCACCGCGCAGCTGGGGAAGATGCGGCTGATGATCCCGTGCCGGGCGCTGACATGTTCCCACCTGCAGTGCTTCGACGCCACACTTTACATCCAAATGAATGAGAAGAAGCCCACCTGGGTGTGTCCCGTCTGCGACAAGAAGGCGCCGTACGAGCATCTCATCATTGATGGGTAGGTCGCTGTGGCCTGCCGGTGACCTTTGATCAAATAGTGCCAAGAGTGGTCCTCTTCTAAATACCGTGGTTGTAACAAATGCTTATTTCAGTTATTGTTGCCTTTCTATCAGCTCAAAGCAGCCCGGCCGTTCTCCTCTGATCGCTGACATCAATGGGTTGTTTTTGCAGAGAGAACTGGATATTGGATTTTTTTCTCTCTTTGGTTTTTTTCAGGCAATTTTCTGTTAACTTTAGAGATGATTATAGAGGAAAATCCCAGCAGACCAGCAGTTTGTGAAACGCTCAGACCAGCCCGTCTGACACTAACAGCAATGCCACGTTCAAAGTCACTTAAATCACTTTTCTTCCTCATTCTGATGCGTCGTTTTGAAATTCAGCAGGTCGTCTTGTCCCTGTCTACATTCCAAAAATCCACTGAGTTGGTCCCATGTGATTGGCCAATTAGATATGTGTGTTAACAATCAGTTGAACAGGTGTACCTAATAAAGTGGCTGGTCAGTGTATGTGCCACACTATATTTTTTGCAGCAAAAAACAGCCTTTATGTTTAAAGTCCCAGAACACTGTAACAATTTACCTCGTCTCTCCTTTTCTTGTTGTTGTTTGTTTGTTGTTGCTCTGTGGAGCGTTGTATTGTTTTCTTTATTTACTCTGTTACTCAATGCTTGCTATGTGGTTCTTCTTCACACACACATATATATATATATATATATATATATATATATATATATATATATATGATGGGATACAAATAAAATGATACAGCATAAGGGATTTACTCTAATAAATGTAGTGGGGGGGGGGTTTATCTTCCAAACACTTGCTCAATATAAAAGAACCGTTTGTGGAATGATTTTTAGAGAGAAACTGTAAAGTGGATGTGAAGTCTTTTTCTCTTGGTTGCTGTATGACATGTGTGTTTGTTCTCAGGCTTTTTGTAGAGATCCTCAATAGCTGCACGGACTGTGATGAGATCCAGTTTAAGGAGGATGGCAGCTGGGCCCCCATGAGGTCTAAGAAGGAAGTGCAGGAGGTGTCCTCTGCTTCCTATAACAATGGGCTGGATGGTGAGATGAGGGATAAACAAGGAGGGAGAGAAGGGGAATGCTAGCCTGAAAGCCTGCCTTTAGTGATCCCAGCTTTAATTAGGCGAGGCATCTGTTGGGAGAAGTTGTGTTTTGTTTTTTTTAACTGTTCAGTCTCTGAAAAGCAAAAACATTTGCACAAACTGATACATCACCGCCGCTCTACAGGCTCATGCCGGACCGCCGCAGGCTCAGATCAGCGGAGCTCCTCGGCATCCAGCCACGGAGGCAGCGACAGCAGCAACGGCAAGAAAGTGGAAGTGATCGACTTGACACTGGACAGCTCCTCAGACGATGAAGGACCGGATTCGCCGCCGCCGCCGCCCCCAACGCTGCCGCCTCCTATCAAAAGAGCGTGCCCTTCGATGTCCCCGACCTCGCCACCCGTCATCAACAAAGGGTGAGGCGAGCACACACCCTAGATGCTGATTTAATCTCCGCAGGCAGGTTGAATTTGATTAAATGTGAAATTGATGCTCGTTTTAGCCGCTCGCGTGGGCAGTTTTGTCTCTCTGCTTAAATGATTCATGAGCACAGCATCTTCTTGACATTTCACATCGGCGCTCGCAGTCGGTGCCCGAGCGTGTCGACGAAACATTTGTGTCTGATGACCCGATTGACTTTCCATAACTCGCCTCGCTTGCCTTTTTTGCAAACAGGAATCAAAGTTCAGCCAATCATAGTTTGTCGCAAAATTTCAAAACTGCCGACAAACAGACCCGACTGAAGTCTTGAATCCAGCTTTAGTATGGCTATGAAATTTAAACAGCTGCCTTTTCTACCAATCCAAAATTCATTAGGTGCATCTGCTGCTCCCATTTCTCTTTAATGAATCCTGTGAGTGTTACTTTTCTAATTGAAGGTGACAGGACGGCCCTGTGGTTTATCCCAGTACACGTGACACATCATAAAAGCCTTATTAGAAGTTACGTGGCTTCTTTAGTTCTTTATCTCTTCGTCTTCTTCCTCTGTGTTTGCCTTTAGCGTGTTGAACCTGCACCATCAGGCCTCTCCTGTGAGCCGTACCCCCAGCATGCCCGGGATAGACACCAGCTACATCCCTCCTGTCCCCCCTCTCATCCAGGACTACAGGCCCTACTACCACACCCCCAATGACCTTTCAGGTAATGACACACATACCGGATGCTTTGCAAGTATTCATGAATACATGTGCATTAGTAAAGATACTGTTGTGTACAGTGCATTTATGTAAACCTAACTATAACCTATATCATTCACAGTGTGTAGCCAAATTTTGTTAAAATTGTGCTAACTTTATGTAAAATTCTGCCAAAGAGCCACACTGTTCTAACATAACAAAAGTATTGTGCAAAAGTCTTGAGTCACCTCTCATTTCTTCCTGTTTATCTTCCAGTGAGCCACGCTTTGTTGTCATTTTTCAAAGTGCAGCAGTTCTCCAGGCTTTCTGAAGGTCTTTGGCTCATCGTGGCTCATTCAGTAGAAGTAATAATTAATAATAAATGCTCCTAACTCAAGAGAAGAAGCAGTGTTGTGTTTACACATAACAGACAATTTAGCAACGCATTTTAAATTCTATCTTTAGCACTTTGTTAGTAGTAGCCTGACACAAAAGTTTGCCATTTTCATACTTTCTTTAGTTGAATCAGATGAAAAATGCCAGAGCTAACACAGTTTGACAGATATAAATAGTATTTTTGCTCTAACACAGTGATTCCTAAAGAGCTATTAGTTAACTGATCTCAGTGTAGTGTGCAATGTGTCCTTAAAAACACTGAAGAAACTGCATAAGTGGAGGACAAAAGAAGTGATAAGACCAAAAAATGTCAGGCTTAAAAAAAAACAAACAAACTGTAGCCTCGCTTTGATTAATGCAGAAAAGACATTGATTCATTATGCAATAACATGTGGAAAGCGTCTCATTTACAACAACTTCATGCTGAAAATGATCCCAAACATTACAAATGCATTAAAAGGACAAACTTTCATACTGCGATGGATGTTCGGAGAGTAACTTGGGTCAACCTGTCTTGCCCAGTGATATTTGGCATGCAGACTGGAGCAGCCAGGGATCAAACCACCAACAGAATAGTAGATAACCTGGGGCCCGTTCTTCGTACCTCGCTAAGTAAGTTAGCTGGATTAGATTGTTGACGATTTCGCGTGATCCTGGATCAGTCGGTTCCCCGAAGCTCATCCGGGACTTGCTGTCATAGCAACAGAGCCGTAAGCGTAAACCTGCTCGGGAGCAGGTTTACTTTATGTAAACAGGATTAGATCGCGGCCACGCAGGTATGTCCGCTTCATTTATACGAAAGCAACAGCGATATTTTTCCACTGTTTCACCATAAATAAATATTATCAATGTAACTAAAGGTAATGCAGCACTTGATCCTTTTATTGATGTCACACAGATACATACAGGTCATTTCCTAAAAAAGGGAAATGAACTATTAACATTCTATTACATGTATGTGATTATTACAGATGTAATTCATATTTCAGAGTAGTAATTGTAAATTACTTCGTGTAATCAAGATGAGAGACCACGGCTATAAAAGTGAAGGTGGATTTGGGAAGCCTGTCGCAGCCATGTCCTGTCCGTATACGCGACCAACCCATTGCGGAAGGTGCAAGATTGATAAGGAGAGTCCTCAGAATTCAGCGTATATTGCGGGACAGACAGGATCCTTTAGCTCAGCGCGACAGTGTGCTCATAGAGAGATATCGATATTCCCGTGAGGGTATTATTTACTTAACCAACTTGTTGACGAGGGGGTGCAGGACCACCACCTGTCTTTTTTTGCTCTGCCCTTTTCTTGGTTGCTGTTATGAACAAACTAACAGAGTATTACAGGCCAGTATTACCTTGCCAAGAGACGCAAAGCAATCTAAGAGATAAATATTACCATTCTGTAGAATACTCCTGTATTCCACTTTTACTTGTTCCCATTTTCTTGTGGGTCCTGTTGTGGCTCTAATGTGAAAGGGGATATAATATAACATATTATAATATAATATAATGCCATATGATATTGGACAATATAGTGTCATATGATAGATCTACCCTACCGCCTACTGGTGTTGGCCAGAGGGGCCGATGGCGCGATATGGCAGCCTGGCTACAACCGTAGCTGCCTCCACCAGTGTGTGAATGTGGGAGTGAATGAATAGTGGTATCGTAAAGCGCTTTGGGTGCCTTGGAAAGCGCTATATAAATCCAATCCATTATTATTATTATTATTATTATTAAATTACCTACGAGTTTGATTTGTCAGCAACTTTCTGCCAGCCCTCTCTCCTTGCTTTTGCAGCCTTTGCAGTGTTCTCTTGCGTTTTAATTAAACTCTGAAACTCCTGAAATCCCTCACTCATGAGTTCTTGCTCTGCTGCCGGAAAATACCGAGCACGCCCCTTCGACATTTTCGCCGACCAATCAGCGGGTTGCCGATCAATGTTTCTACTATCGATGCGTAGCCCCTTTTACGACACCCAGTGATGTCACATTCCTGCGTCCAGCTGTAGTAATCATCAACAGCAGGTGTGTTCGGGGAACCGGATTAGCGAGCTCACGGTTAGCGCGATGATTTGATCTTGGATGTGTCATTTGATCTTGGATGTAGTAAGCGACGTACGAAGAACGGGCCCCTGCTCTACTTCCTGAGCTACAGCCACCCCAAAGCTTACAGCAGCTGGTATTCCCAGACGGTCTTTCATCCAAGTGCTAACCATCCCCTACCCTGCTTAGCTTCTGACTTCAGCTGAGACTGGGCATGCTCAGGTTGCTATGGTCATAAACTCTAACAATAACAGCACTGTATTTCCATGTATGATTGCAGGTGTTTCAATATATTGTTGTGCCTATTTCCCATTTTTCTGACAAGGAGGTGGCTCAAGACTTTTGCACAGTAAATTCTGAAAGAAAACACAATGGAAAAGGCAAAAAGCTTAAAATTGCAACTGAACTTAACTCTTTAACTTTTAATGAATCGACCTTGCCTATTTCACAGATTTGTGCCTCTCTGTGCTTCTGACTTCTCTTAACTTAAAAAACAAACAAACCATACAATATGTATTTGCATTTGTGATATTCATCACTGACTTTTTCTCTACTTTATTTCCAGAGTTGAATTTTTTCTCTTTTCTTCAAGGGGACAATCATCCGGTACGTACAGCAGTGTTTGATATTGTGTAAACGTGGCTGAATTTAGCAGCTGAAACACTTTGTTGTTTTCAGTAAAATCCTGGAAGCCTGTGAGAACAAAATGTTCAAAACGTGCTTATGGAAAAAAAAAGAAAGCACAAGCTTTGTTTTTAGCCCTCCTCAGAAACAAGCTGCCCTCTTTGTGTTATTTCTCATAAAATGTGTCTGTTACCGAGTGTTCTTATTTCTTCTGCCTCTGGGCTGTAGTCTGTACTGGTTATTTAAGGAGAGATGAAGGTTTGCCAAATGAGAGTGTCTTGCATAGCTTCAGTAGTGCAATATCCAGCTGTTATCTGCATCTGGGATTTCTTCTGCCAGTGAGGATGAATGGGATGCCATATGTGTCTAAAATAGTATTAAAATTCAACAGCAACTGCACATCAAGAGTCAGTATTGCTTTGCATGAATCCACAGACTTCACAGTGAGGAGTTTTTGTTGGAGAGCGGTTTCGTTGCTTCCTGAAAGTTTTAAATACACCTGTGCTCCAGTGGTCACCTGTAATGACTTACAGGCGTAGGTCAGTTTTACACATTCTTCACAACTGCATGTATCCATACCTGTGACAGCGACTGTACATGCAGTATAATACGTGAGATTTGAGTTAAAGAGTTTTTGGAGAGCTCGCCGTATGTGCCCCCCCTTAGGTATACCTAAGTCTTATCTTACCATACCTAGGTATTACCTTACCTTACAAAGAACCTTGAGATAGATGACTGTTGTTGTGAAGTGAAACTAACAAGATCACACTATACACACTTTAGTAAAATGGAACGCCATCCATCTATTGTCTTCTGCTGATCCGGGGCTGGGTCACGGAGCCAGCAGCCTCCCTCTAAACCTCCTCCAGCTTATCTGAGGAAACAGCAAGGCCAGCGGAGGCCTGCCAAGAGATGGAATCTCTCTGACGTGTCTTGGGGCAACCCTGAGGCCTCCTCCCAATGGGACATGCCTGGAACACCATGCCAAGGAGGCATCCTTGTCAGACACCTAAGCCACCTCAGCTGGCTGCTTTTGATGTGGATGAACAGTGGCTCTACTGTGAGCCCTGCCCAAATGGCTAAACTCCTCACCCTATCTCTAAGGGAGGTCTTCTGAGAAATCTCTTTTCCACCACGTGTATCCATGATCTCATTCTTTCGGTCGCTACCCAGAGCTTGTGACCATATTTGAGCGTAGGCACATCTTTGCTTTTACACTCACCTCTCTCTTCACCATGACAGAGCACTACATTGTCTGTTATTAAACTGTATCTTATGCAGAACAGCTCACCTGCGTGAAATGCACAATGATTGCCTGTTAGAGTTCTGTCTGTTTGTCTGGGATAGTTTAGTAATCTCTTATGTTTCTCTTATTCTTCTCTTATGTTCTCGCTGTTTGAATGTGTTGTTAGTAAATGAGAAACATAAAAGCAGGATATGCAGATGGGTGAATGATATTTGAACTACTCTCAGACTTAAACTGACCCACATCTGGGTCTTTCAGGACTTTGTGCCTCACTAACACCCCCTCCCTGCTTCTGTTTCTGCCTCCTTTCAGCATTACAACATGGTTATGGCAGCAGCGGCGGCTGCCTCGGCCTCAGAAGACCACGAGCTGCTTCTCAACCGCTTCATGCCCTACACCACCTCCTCCTCCGCCTCCCACCTGTTCCTCGACCAATCGGCAGTCTCCTCTGCGCCTTCGCTGACAGCGCCGACCAACGGGGTGAGCAATTCGGGCAGCACCAGCAGCCTGGTCTCGTCCAGCAGCCTCCGTGACACTCATTCGACACACTCGTCCTCACATTCGAGCTCACACTCCTCACACACGCATCCCGGGGTGGTGGCCAGCCGGAGCAGCACTGAAGCTGCGGTGGCGGCTATTTACGGCGGGATACCCGATGTTATATCGTTGGACTGACCCTGGATGAGTGGAGATGACGGCGCGGGCACAGCTGGAATCCAGTAACAAACTCAACCGCGAGGGGTGACTTTTAAGAAACTAGACTGCCCCCCCACCCCACCCCCCGCGAGTCATCAAACCCTGAACATTCGAGGAGCCGTGACGACGAGTCGGTCTCAAGAAGAGCACTAATAATATGAGCGGACAACTGATCCTAGTCCAGTCCCGAGTCATCACTTAAAGGTGTGGACATTGTGTTGGTGTGCTGACTTTAGATCAGAAACCTGTCCAGCATGTGAACCCACGTTACTGCTATACTGGTACCAACCCGGCACAACGAGCAAAGATGCTACCTGAGCAAAAACACAAAGGAGGGGGGGCTCTTTTCTCCTTTTTTTTTTTTTTTTTTTTTTTTTTTTTTAAATAAAAACAAAGGAGCGGCACCGTGTACAGAGAACAGAATCTATTTTCCTCTTTTACTTTTGTATGTTAAATCGGGACAATTTCAGTCTAGAGAGCTGCTTCAGTCGTTGTTTGTAAGTGGAGGACTGAGTCGGATTAAATTTTTTTGTGTGTTCTCACACAAACACGAGCTCATTCATATGCCTGTTGCCATGTGGTTTGCTCTCTTTTAGCTATACCCCGTTTCCAGATGTCAGATTTGCATTTCTCCGATCTAAACTTCACTTCTCTCTGCGTGCTGTTCTCTTTTTCTCACGTTCAAATTCATGGCATTTTGTGTCTCTCTCCGACGACGGGAGCTTTTCAGACGCTGAATATACAGTTTATTCATGTGCTAATAATTTTATTATGCTTTTAAGTTATGTATGATATTTAAGCCTTTAGAAATATATATATATATATGAATATATATGCATTCCCTTTGACCTTCAGGTTGATGCTGTGGGGAGTGTGGAATTAGCCATTTCCATTTTATTTTAATGTTTTTCATTTCCTCTCCTCAATTCCCGCCTCCTTTTAGAGACTCTACCTGCAGACAGCATTTAGAAGTGAAACTATTTATACCTGCCAGTTTAGAGGTTTTCGATGGAACAGTTACAGTTGTTTATTTCATTTGCACAATGCCCCCCCCCCAAAAAAACGACAAAAAAACCACACACGGTACCTGAATATGATCAAAATAATCAAGAGGGTAGTTTGATCTGTGCGTCACAGTCTTTTCAGTCTGCTGTCCTTCCTTTAAGCCACTTAATCCTCTGCCCACCGTGTCTCGTCTTCTCTGTTGATGATGAAGGTCAAATTGGTGTTGTAGCAGCGCTAGGCCTTTTTAAAGATACAGGCGTCCATAGCACGTGACTAAGCTTAAAGTTGTGCCTGTTCTTTTGTTTTTGGGGGTTTTTTGTTCTTGTTTTTTGCTCAGATTAATGTCTTAAAAGCTTACCCACAACCCCTGGCCCACTTTCCTTTTAATGCATCTTCTGAAGATCAGACCTGTGACTGATATCATCTCAGGAGTTTTATTTGGGAAAAGCAGATAATAGTGGGACACAGTTGAAGAAGGCAATCTCAGCTTGTCCCTTTTTAGACCGGGCACCGAGTCAGATGGTTTAAAAATACATTGCCTGTCTGCTTCTTAAATGAAAAAAAATCTCTGCAATGTTCAGAGCGTGATGTGGAAGTGTCAGAACAGCGCAGCGGTTTTAGGACGGCGTTAACGTTCAGCTTAAAAAAGTGAAAGGTTTGCAGTTTTAAGACTGGACACGCTTGCGCTTTCTGCTCCCCTCAGGTTATTAACAGATCCATGTTGCAGAGATCCTCTGTAATCTGGTCACATTACTGGTGACACCGTTAATCCCGGTGCCCGTTCAGCACACCCCACCTCCCCCTTTCTCTGTGTCCTTGAAACTTTCTCAGAGTCCCCTGTTATCCGTCTCTCTTAGACGCTCTTCTTCCAGAGGTCGGACACGGGCAGTTCCCGTCAGAGCCTAATTATCCCCGCCACCGTGAGATAATCGCTTCTGACAGCACAACCCATCACATTAGATCCTCTGCCCTGTCCCTCCACTCTCGACAAACCAGATACACCCTTCCCTGTCTCGCCCTCTGTGTCTCTCTCTTGGCATTTGTAAATCTTTTCCCAGGTCTTCTCATGGGAACCCGCCCCCCACCTCTCAGACTGACTCAGTCATTTGCCAGAACAAGTCTCGTCTGTGTCGTGTATGTCGTACAGTATTTTATTTATTTTGTATTCATATTTCTGTACATTATATTTTTACATAATGTTTGAATTCCATGACTGAGAGTGTGTGAGTCTCTGGGAACTGATGTTATATGACTTTATTTAATGTGCATTTTACTTCTTTGTTTTTTCCCTGCCAGCAGCACAACTTCTCAGAAAGGTGTTGTGTAGTCACTCATAAATGGAAATGACGCGTGTGTGCGTGCGTGTGTGTTTTCTCTGGAGCTGACTTGGGTAATATTTACGATAAGGGCACAAAACACATGCGTTATTATTACGCGCTTGATTTAATGCGCTTCGAGTTCCTGCTGCTTACCGTTAAGAAATGACCGAGTCGGTGTGAGTGAGCACCCGATGGGTTGTCAGTAAACAGTTTAATGAAGAGTTGCTGTAGATATTCGTTGAAATATTGTTTGATTCTGTCAGGAATTTAAAGGTTTTTCTATTCAAGTGGCGGTCACGTGCAGGTTTGGGCATTTTTGCTGCTTTGGCCAGGCGGAAGAAAAACCGTTCAGAGCCTTTAGTGTCAAAAGATTTAAAGCTTTTTGCCGTGTTCCCACAGCTAAGCTTTAGCTCATCTCAGTGAAACATTAACCCTTTAAGACCTACCATAGAACCAAGTTCGCCAGAGCTTATATTATATTTTTACATGCTGTGGAGCCATTTTTGGGAGCATTTCAAGTTGCTATACATCAATACAACCATTATAGCCCAAACTTTAATAATATGTCTGCATTAGGTGCATAGTAATTACATAAATTGCAAAAAAGTGCAATAAACTACAAAAAAATTGAAAATCGTTTTTGTTTTTTTAACATATATTTCTAGTTAGAGAAATTTAAGAGGCTTATCCCTCAAAACTGTAAATACAAAAAAGTTACACAAACTAGTTTCCCACCACAGGAAATTTATTTTGAGTGTCTTCATAGTTTTATTTTTGAAATACACCAATTTTTATATACTGCAGGAAAAACGAAAATAAATATTATAGTGCAAATTTGCAAAATAACAGCATATGCATCAAAATAAACTATTTCCAGCAGTGCAATATGAGTCTTAAGCATCCCAGAAACGACACAAAGTCATAAAGTCAAACATAACTTTTTAAAACACATAACAAGTAAAACACAAGCTCATAAGGCCCCGATCGTAAAAAACTACATTTCCGCAAAATGACGTCACTTCCGGTTTCGGGCAGGTCATGCGGTCATGTGATAGTTCGCGCTGATGGACGTAGGAAGTGTTACAAACAGCTGATGGATCGGCGAAGCGTGTTTCTGGAATATCATGTTTTTGTTGCTGCAAGTGATTTTTATGCAGTTTTTGCAAAGCTATATGTGGAAGGAAACTGTGACCTAGGACAAGCTGATGGCATAAGATGTAAGTACAACTCCTCCAGTTTCATATGCAAAAAAAATTATTGCGCTAGCTTACTTGGTTGCAGAGCTACCGGGATTTAAAAATAGTTACGCAAAACAGAGCGTGCCCGCTCCGATCGGCTGTAAAGGGTTAATCCCCCTTCAATAACAACAAGAACCTATAATTTAAAAAAAAGAAGAAAAAGGTTCAAATTGACAACAGAGGTAAGATCACCCCAACCCCAGCAGATCAGCTGATTTCAAAGCCAGGCCCAGTCACCTGAAGCATCTGCAAGCCGCTTTGCAACCCACCTTAATCTCAGCTCCATCTTTAACACAGCGCCTGACGTAATATCACATCTCCAGTTCTCCATCTATGTGTAAGCAAGGAAGGTCTCAACACAGAGCCACAGCAGCAAAGATAAATGATTGCAGGAATAAAAATTTAAAATTATATTTTGGATTTAGTGATCCTCTCTTTAACAGCTGTTTAAGTTTAACCACCTTGTATTCTGTCAGAGTTGCTAATCTTGTTTCAGAAAATAAAAGTGCGTACACGTTTTCTCTGTTCAAAGAAAACGTGTATTCAAACGGGATTATTTGTTATTCTCCTTGTGTTTTTAATGAGTACAAATTAAAAAACAAAAACAGCTCCTCCATCTTTAAACTGTTTGGGTGGGGATCTGCATAGTGTTTTGCTCCAAGTGCTAATTTAATCCTTTGATACATGGGATCTTCCGCAGGCAGTTTGATGGATTTTCTAAATGTTCCAATCGATGCACTTCTCTGATTCCTGGAACCAGCCTAAAAACACCTGGTCATGTGCATACAGGCCTGTCATTAAACCAGATTTCCACTTCACGATTGACGGTGATTTTATTGTTATATTCGGAGAAAACGAGGTGAAAAGCTACTGCCGATCAGATTAATCTGTCGATCTGTTTGTGTGTTTTGTGGCAGGATTTTCAGATTGCAGAGAGTCTCCAACCATAACCGTAGGCAAAGAGGAACCACATTATTTATGATATTATTACCATTATGTCAATATTTAACTTTGGTGGGTTGTTTTGTTTTGTTCTTTTGATGGTTGTCACCCATGAGAACCATGTCACGTAGGCAGGAAGCTGCATGCGAGAGCATTCGTTGTGGAAATCGTGTGGATTTCACTCCCAAAGTGAACTGTTGCTGTTCGCTTGCGGCTCAGGCTTGGTGAGTTGATCGTTTCTGGGCAGCAGGAACTACGTGAGCCTGTGCGTTTGTGCCTTTATCTCAGCTCCCCTGGCTTGCTTTGCTGGTGAAACCTTCGGTCCTTCACGTTCTCTCACGTCAGTTTTATAACTAAGCAGCAGTGTTTGGATACTTGATGAGGTGGTCACAGTAACTGAATGAATCCCATCACCGTCTTAATTTATTGAAACGTCTGTCGTGGCGCTCGTTGGGCAGCAGGTCACGATGGCAACATGAAGTGGGAGAAGAGACCGTGTTGAATGTGTTTGTGGTGAAGGCGGGGAAAGGTCCGATCCAACTCCACCTCGTTTAGGTGTCCGCTGCTCCCTCCTCCTGTGGTTTCATTCGCAGCAAGTGTTTAGGGCGAAGCAGTCTTTATTGAGCTGGGTTTATTTCACTCTAACAAACAGGATGGATAAGCACAAGGTCGTGGCTTTCTCAGTCCCTCCTCAGCAACACACACACACACACACACAGAACATGTGAAATAAGGCCACTTTTGTTTTTTTAAAACAGTAGTTACTCCTAAGTGTGTTTTCAAAAGTACTCCACAGTCAGCCTCGACAAGCAACTCAACTCTTTGGTTGTCATGACCTTAAACAAAAGGGAAAAATCAGCGACGTGTATATTATGTTCGTGTGGAACACTGAAAACTGAAAGATTCAGATCCAGACATGGGTGTTTGGTGTCCGTTTGTATGCTTTTGTGCGTCGATTCAGAGCGAGAGAATAAAATAATTTATATATTTTTTAGAAAATGGAAGCTGTACTATTATTTAAAAAACAAAAACGAACCAAAAAAAACAGGGAAAAGAAAAAAAATACGACCGTGGCCAATAACGAGTTCCACGCTATGAAAACGATATCAAAGTCAGACTTGAGACGACATCTGCACTCACTGCCTTAAAACATTCACAGGTTCTGTTTCGTGGCTCCAATCTGGAAAACAAACCTGAAAGGAGGGAAAGGAGAAGACGGTGTACAGTTAGACCCGTGTCAGTTTGTACAAATATACCAAGTGGGAAAAAAAAAATATTTATTACCTGCATTGGACGAAATTGTTTACTTATTGAATGTTACTTGTTTATGTAGAAAAGTTTAGATGTAATAAAATGCATTCTGCTATTTCTCTTGGTGAGTTTCGTCTTTCTTCTTTTAATCCTTTTAGTTCTCCTCCCGAACGGAGGGCATATGTAATCGCTACTGTTTGTTTGGAAGTAGTGTAGGCGGTAGACTGACGGTAGATACCAGTAAAAGCTCAAGATCACAACAAATAATAAGTTAAAAGATTTAGATTACTTACAGTTTGATCATCTTCAAACTTTACAATAATATGCTAGGCCTGGGGTACATGAATACCTAAGTTGGCTTAGTGTTTGACCTTCACTGTTAGCACCTAAGGTCAAAGTTCATCTTAAAAAAAATTTCAACAAATCATATTGAGTAATATATGAAAGGGCACAGAGAGCTGTGCAACGCTTTTTTTTTCAATACGTCACAATGACGCCATAAAGTTTTACAAAATCACACACTGCACGAATATATCTGAAAGTCTTATGTTTTTACAGCTTATAGAAGACAAAGATTTCAGTCAGTTCTGCTCCAGTCATATGGGCAAAGATAATAAAACAATTTAAGGTCAAAGGTCAGGGTCACACAATTAGGAAAAAGCTTTAGATCCATTGGATGATCTGAAACTTTAAAGCAGTATAGTAGTCACTGGGAGACATAAACACTGTCTTTGGCTCACTTTTTAAAATACAGCATTTTATGACATGACCATTTCCGTATTAACACTGCTGACGTCAGCATAAAACATCAAAGTTGTAGTATAGCTTCTGCCCTATCGGTGGGGTGGAGTATTAGGTGCCACATTTTTTTATATATATATATATATATATATATATATATATATATATATATGATTACAGTTGTTTCAAGACAAGCTGCCACGGTTGCTGTATCGTGTGAGTTCGTGAATCGATTCTGAAATCACACTTCAGAATCGGTGTAGTAACAAGGAAGGACATGATTTCTCTTTTAGCTAATAAGCACATTGTGGTGATCATTAAGGACGCGGAAAAGAAGGAAAAAACACAAACTTGGAAGAGTTGGCCGAATTTGTACAAAATGAAATGCTCTGTCATGGACAGATGCGAGTTTATTGATGGTTCCACCCTCGTGTAATAAAGAGCATGTATGTTGTATCGCAAGACTGCTGATCAACTTGTTTCACAAACTCGTGTACACAAAGCATTTTGTAAAGTATAAGCTGTATGTAAAGTAGAGCAGCCGTGACAGATTGTCTTGAAATAACAACTGTAATCTGCACATTTCGACTTTATTCAAAAATGATCAATAATATATATGTTTTCTTAATGTGGCCCTAATACTCCTCCGCACGAAGGGAGCTCTTGTTTTCTCTGCTGGATCATGGTGCATTATTTTATCTGAACACTGGGTGGCGGTGGAGAGTCGTCTTGAACTTTTCGCTTGCTTGTAAATGACGGTCAGAGCTTGGACAGACTCGCTCGGTTCCGCCGGTGACAAAAGCGCAACCTGACAGGAACATTTGATTAATTAACATAATTATGAAATGATTAACTGCACGCGCCTTCCGGGGTTTGATGAAGGAGCGCGCTCTGATGGTCGAACCTTGAGCTCGCCAAACACTTCGACTCCACCTTCCGGTCGAGAGGCGGAGGGTGGAGAGGGGTGGGGTGCAGTAGCGGTTTTAGATACGGGCGACACGGGTGGTTGCCCGGGGGCGGCATCGTGGTGGGGGGCGACATTACGGGTATCGGTTAAAAAAAATTTAAAAAAAATTGCTCGTACTCATGCTGCCCCGACGTCAGCCAGCGCATAGGGGAGAGCGGGGTAAGTTGTCACACGGGTAAGTTGTCACACTGTTCATAACTCCAACACTAGAGGCTCTATCTCAAAAATGAAATAGCCACTTTGTGTGACTTCTTCTTCTATAGTCAACCTCCTGTTCACATGTGGTCAAGACTGCTCTAATCTGAGGTGAGCACATCTTTTTTATTTTTTTGACCTAAAATGAAAAATAAATCACTTTAAATTTTCTTCAGTACAACTTTGTTAGGTATAGATGTTACAGATTATTATTTTACACAAAATAGAGGAGACATTAACGTGTCTTTTGATACTTCAGCTGATGTGCTATGTTGAGCTAACCCTGACATTTAGCCAAAATTAGCATAAATGTCAGTTTGGGGCAAGTTGTCTCATTAACTTTGGGGCAAGTCGTCACATGTGACAACTTGCCCCAGTACAAATAAATGCTCCAAAAAATTGTGATATTGTAATTCATTTGTATTTGTAATAAGGTTTTTGAAGAAAGGAAGGAGAGGCAGGAATTAAGGAAGGAAGGAAGAAAGTAAGATGGTTCGAAATTATCAACGAAAGACAGAGCGTGGCAGAACACCACCTGACATTATGTTAAAGGCAGTCAGGCAGGTAAAGATGCAGAACAAATCAATCACAAGTACAGCAAAGGATTTTGACATAAATTACCGCACTGCAATTACTGACAGCGGACTACCAACTCCAGAGGACATCCAGCCATATCCAAAAGCTGGCCGCCGAAAACCATCCAGCAAAGGAAGAAAACGACGCAAATCTGCAATTCTAACCGACACACCAGTGAAGCAGCAACTAGAAAAAGAAAAGAATAAGGCTGAATCTAGCAAAAAGCTGTTTCAAAAGAGAGGGACGCGAGGGGGGAAAACATCTGGACCTATGAAGAACAACGCAGCTAAAAGAAGAAAAATAATTCAAGAGTCATCATCAGATGATGAAGAGTGCTTCTGCCTTGTCTGTGTGGAGCCATTTTCAAACAGTCGTCCAAAAGAGACCTGGGTAAAATGCGTAAAATGCAACAAATGGGCCCATGATGCTTGCACCTCAGGCCAGGCAATTTATGTGTGCCAGAATTGTGACTATCAAGTTGAGTCTGATTAATCAGAAATAAGGCATCTGTTTTGTTCAGAGGATAAACATGTTAAGTAAAGCAAGTTATTTGCAGCATTCCATTCAGTTATGATGGATTTATGTGCAAGCCAGAGAACATTTGAGTTTAAAGTTCAAACTAAAGTTTTCTTTCTACTTAATGTTTTGATTAAAATGTGTATTGGATTGAAATAATTGTTTTTTTCCAAATTCTCTTGGCATAATTGTTCAAATTTCCAGTTTTGGTTTGAATTTAACAATTAAAATCAATAATCATAATTAAGTATTTGTGTTCATATTTTAAGATAATCTAGTGTGACAACTTACCTGCCGATGGGGCAAATTGTCACAAGTGCACATTCTCCTTTCAACAGTCTACAACTCCGTAATGAGATAAGATATGAAAATGTAATCAATACATCATATGTGCCCGAGACTTCCGTCTTTCATTTGGTGAAACATTTATTACGTTGTGATGTATGGTGCTCAGTAAAAGTTAGTCAGTGTGAAGAGTGTGACAACTTACCCCGCTCTCCCCTATTGGGAATGGCATAGGCACCGATCGGTTTTCTATCGCCCATTTGCTGGGAGTAAGGGCGCCCTCCGTTTGCGAGGTGCGCCTGCTGCTTGCGGCGCAGAGAGGAGAGGGCGGGGCGGCGGGGGATTCTCTGGCTGGCTGGAGCAGCATCCAATAACCAACTCGCAAAATAAAACAAAATAAAAACAAACCAACAAACACGAAAACACCAGACATTATAATACAGACTTATAATTTGCACTGATGTTTTTTCGAAATTCTATACACGAAAAGTGAGCGCGAGAGCCCTCGGTGCACCTGCTTGCTGCTGAAGTCAAAGTAAACTTTGTCATCTCCGCTACAGTCCAGTATATAGAGAGACGAGACAACGAGGCTCCAGTTACAGCAGTGCAAGTAAACAAACAATATATATAAGAAGAGTAAGAAAATAAATATACACTTTAGGACTAGGGATAAAGGGATCAATAACAATTTAAAATTTACAGTTTGATGATTTAAAGTCTCACACACAACCCGTCGAAAGGGGAGGAGGGGGCGGCTGCTTCCAAATAGAGCGCATTTCATTCATAATGATGTAAATCCAAGCCCATTATGTATTCATGATTTGAATCCTGGGTTGTGTGAAATCTCAGAAATGCACCCTAGACAAAGTGAATCTGTGAACTAAGGTGTAGGTGTGTTAGATCATGTTGTGGTGATCCTTGGGTTGAGGGATGGGTGTTCATACTGCAGTGCAAAATTAAAACCAATGGAAGATGGACAAGAAAAGTTCAAAGCCATCAGGTCCTCAGTTTAGAAAAAAGAGAAAAGAAGAGGAGGAGAAACGAGCAAAAGATACAGGTAAGCAGATGTGTCATTGGATAATGGCAGGTCACCCTGAAACAATCAGAATACTTTATTAATCCCTAAGGAAATTATGTGCATTACAGTTGCTCCAAGAAGAAATGGTAAAAATAGTAACAGTAACGGACTAAACTCCAAACAATACATTATGTTACAGATTTTAATATTAATTAGTCATTGTCAATTGTTGATTTGTCCTGTTCTCATTGTATGACGAATTATGATGGCTGTTTGGTAGCGTTTGCATACTATGCATACTCTCTCTCTCTCTCTTCATATGTGTGTGTGTGTGTGTGTGTGTGTGTGTGTGTGTACAACAGCTTTATGTTAATGTACAATCCTTAATATGTTTTATCTGTGTGTGGGGGGGGGGGCAGAGGGAGTGTTCGCCCAGGGCGCCAAACAGGCTAGGACCGCCACTGGTGGGGTGAGTGGTCCTGTCGTGCTAAGGAGAGCGGAGATGCGGGATGATGATGCACCTTGGAGAAAGGAGCGAGCGAGGGGAGGTGATAGAGACAGATGAGTTTGTGGCACTCTTGAGATGCAGCCGTTTGGATCTAGCTTAAGAAAAAAAGTGTACACCTGCATCTAGTTCATCCCGAAGTGTCTGTGAGCTGCTGGCTGGCATTATGAGTGAAGAAAATGAAAGCTTTTATTTGAACAAGTCAGTGACCGAGATGGAGCTCTTCCAAAACCTCGTGGACATAGACGTGACCGCAGACCGGACCCCGCTTCTGAGATTCTTCATTTGTCTGGTGTATTCGGTCGTTTGCGCTGCGGGTCTGGTCGGCAACCTGCTGGTCCTCTTCTTTATCAGGGTCAAACAAGAAAGGAAGAAGTCCAGAGTGAACTTTTTCGTGTTCAATTTGGCCGTTACGGACCTGCAGTTTGTTCTCACCCTGCCTTTCTGGGCCGTGGACACCGCGCTGGACTTCAGCTGGCCGTTTGGATATGCAATGTGCAAAATCATCCTGTCCGTCACCGTGATGAACATGTACGCCAGCGTGTTTTTCCTCACCGCCATGAGCGTGACCCGCTACTGGTCGGTCGCTTCTGCCCTGAAGAACAGAACCGCGCGGAGATCGTGCTCCGCCAAATGGGTCTGCGCAATTATTTGGACACTGGCGACTCTGGCGACTGCGCCCACGTCGATTTTCTCAACAGTCACCAGCGTAACTGGAGAAAAACTGTGTCTGCTGAGGTTTCCAGGTGGACAGTACTGGTTAGCACTCTACCACATACAGAAAATCGTCGTAGGCTTTGTTTTGCCCATGTCAATCGTGTCCATCAGCTACATCATGCTGCTGCGCTTCATCCGCAAACGGAGTATGAAAACCAGCAACCCCAAACGCAGATCCCAAGTTACAAAATCTATCACCATCGTCGTGCTGTGCTTCTTTTTTTGCTGGATGCCAAATCATGCCATGACCTTGTGGAGCGTACTGGTCAAACTGAACGCTGCAAACTGGGATAATGCGTACTACACGGTTCATACGTATGTGTTCCCACTGACAGTGTGTCTGGCGCATACCAACAGCTGCCTCAACCCAATCATTTACTGCCTAATGAGAAAGGAGTTTAGGACCAAACTGAGAGGTCTGATACACAGAGGATAGTGGGTGTTTTGTCGAGTCCTGCCGATGATTTTACGCAGGGCGAAAGGTGTTGGCAGACAATGACGCGCTTAATGCGCACGCAGAAAACGAGCCAAAACAACCAGAATAAGCAATCAGGCCGAGCAACATCGTGTCAAGACTCAGAAACTTTTAATTTTGATGAGTGTTTCTTGATTTTAAAGTCTACTACTCCATCTACTTTTTTAAAGCGTAATGTGGCTGAATCGTTTAGCTTGTAGGGCTGGGCTCTATAGAATCACCTATTTTGTGTAAAAACTAGTCCAAATATGAACATTATGGCACAACAGCTGTTCACCAAAATGATCTATGATGTTTGTGAGTGTCTCTAGTTCAAAGTCCGCACGTAATTGCGCATGACAATATGCTTAGGTGTGCTGGTGGTGTTGAGTGGCTAAACGCCTTTTACATCCTTCGGTGAATGTCTTGGCAAATACTGTTAACAGCGTACACACAACCGCACTTAAAGTCTTCACCGGCTTGAAGCAAAGAGGTGAAAGTTGCAGGTCACGTGTTTCATTTTCTTTTTTTAGACATCAATCATTTACAGGTGCAAAGAGACACAAAAGACAAACTGAAATATGATTGTTGGAAATACCGAGAAAAATGTATGTACTCTTTGTGTGTGTGATAATAAAACTGTTCTTCAGTTGTCACGTGGGTCAGTTATCCTCACAACTAATGAAACGGGTGATCTGATTAGCAGGTGTTTACCGGTTTGACTCATGAGCAGCTGATGTGACGGTGAACAGAACATGGAAGCTGGTGATCTCAAATGAAGCGACTTTGTAATGGCTTTGCGTCCTCACTTACTCATCAGATGAAAAGAAGAGCCTCTCAATGAGCAGGTGTCAGGTAAATACAAGTTACACATTCATATCAGAGATTATGGTCTATTTTTGGATGAGCACTGGACAGCTGCTGACTGAATTGAACTAAATGTAAAATGCCGAATTAAAAAGAGGGAGACAAGTTTTTCTTTAATTTACTAATGCGTGTATACTTTTTTTAATAATAATAATGGATTGGATTTATATAGCGCTTTTCAAGGCACCCAAAGCGCTTTGCAATGCCACTATTCATTCACTCTCACATTCACACACTGGTGGAGGCAGCTACAGTTGTAGCCACAGCTGCCCTGGGGAAGACTGACAGAAGCGAGGCTGTCATATCGCGCCATCGGCGCCTCTGGCCATCACCAGTAGGCGGTAGGGTAAAGTGTCTTGCCCAAGGACACAACGACCAGGACGGAGAGCCCGGGGATCGAACCGGCGACCTTCCGGTTACAGATACGCTTCCCAACCCCCTGAGCCACGGTCGCTAAGTAGCTAAGCTTTCCTAGATATTTCTGTTCTATTAAAAAGCCAGAAATGCGACACGTGATCCTGTAAACAGAAATATTTGTCACTCACTGTGCTTTCAAGAAAGCGAGCTGTTTTTTTTTAAGTAATATATGCATATATACATGCAAATGAAACTTCGATAACAATTAGAAACTGTTCATTTCTTTGTAAGTGAGAAAACTTCAACAAAATCAGGACGGGATCAAATAAATAATTGTTTTAATAAACAACCCAAATCTCAACAGCATATGAAACAGTTATCTACATTACTGCTTGTATAAAATAGCTACAGGTACAAAGATAAAATTGGGAAAGAGCCCCTTTTCTGCATTTGGTGACGTTTGCTTTTATGAGCAAAGATCTTTGACTATGCATAAATCCAATAAACTTCAACAAAGTATTTTTAAAAAGACAAAATAACTCGTTTAGATTTATCACAATGATGTAAATGGCAAAAAGTTTAAATGTATCAATCAAAGCATCTTTTTCCTAAAGTTTAAACAGGAAGTTCTACATGTTTTCCTTACTCCCCCCACTTCACCACCATTACAGGTACACTGATATCATACAAACGGGTAACAGATGTGTCTTAATTGGCATTACTCATATTGTGAGGACCTATCATAAATATGTCACCATATTTTAAATGGTAAATGGCCTGTATTTATATAGCGCTTTACTAGTCCCTAAGGACAGAAACGGCCCTAATCAATCTGGCGCCCTAGGCAAGATTTTAGGTGGCGCCCCCCTACATCAGCAGTGTAGTGTAATGTTGTAACAAATAATATTTCTATTAAATAAGCTTTACTTTGCATTTTAATTAACGTGGGATTATTTTTTGTATTTAGAAATAATAGTACCAACTTTTTTTTTTCAACATTTGTGGCACTGGCGTGGCGCCCCCTGATGGACAGCGCCCTTAGCATTTGCCTATACGGCCTATGCCACGGGCCGGCCCTGCCTAAGGACCCCAAAGCGCTTTACATATCCGGTCATTCACCCATTCACACACTGGTGATGGCAAGCTACATTGTAGCCACAGCCACCCTGGCAGAGCCACTGACAGAGGCGAGGCTGCCGGACACTGGCGCCACCGGGCCCTCTGACCACCACCAGTAGGCAACGGGTGAAGTGTCTTGCCCAAGGACACAACGACCGAGACTGTCCAAGCCGGGGCTCGAACCGGCAACCTTCCGATTACAAGGTGAACTCCCAACTCTTGAGCCACGATCGCCCCTTTTAAGTTTTAGTAAGTAATTTTAGTAAGTAAAGTCAGCAGAAAATGAATGTAATTTCGATGTCGTTCACGAGCTGACACCTGAGCTGGCATACAGATGCACTTCTCATGTACACATGTAGTTTGCATGGTGGTGAACTTGGAGTCACCACAACATATGCTCAGTGGGAATTTAATGGCCATAAATCACTGAGTTTCCCACCACCTGTTACAAAGTGTGGCAGCATGGAGAGCAGCGGCATTGTTAGTCAAATGAATGACTGCTGGGCGACTAAAAAATGTCTTTGTTGTACTCCGAATTATATCAGGAAGTCGTAGGCAGGGATGGAAACATGAGGCAAGCAGAGCTGTGAAAAACCAGAGATTACTGTAAAAAAGAACTTTTACTGGATGTTCAAATGAGTAAGGTTTCTAACCATTGTGTTTAGCTTATGATAAGATGATTGATGATGATCAATACGCTGTCACCAAATATCACTATTATATTAAAACAAGCATTCCCTCTACACAGAATCACCCAGCCAGTTTGATTTGCCAATACTTGATGACTCCTCCAATAGAAGATTGTGTCAAATGAGTGAAGAGGGTAAAGTGCATAACCCAACTGAATAATGAACAGTGTTTCTTTATGAAGTCTGAACATCCATCCATTCTCTTTAGCGTGTCCTTATCAGGGTTGCAAGGGGTAGTCTTAAAGGCTGAACACCTCAAGGTAATTATGCTGAGACTGAAAAGAAAGCTCTTTCTTACATTCGTCCATCAAGCCTTGGAACAAGAAATCTTTTCACTTTTTTCATAAGTCACTAAAGTCCCATCAGTCTTTGTTGGTACTTTAATCACAAAGAGGTTCTGCAGGTCTTGCAAAGGTCATCTCCTACCATTGGATGGCTTTTCACAGCACTGACATTTGGGAGGAAAACACAGTTTTTTATAGCGCTAATCAGTGTTGCAGAAACAGTCTTCTGTGTACCTGAGAGAATGAAAGTGAGAAAAATCTCCAGGGCTGCTAATAAATTCCAACCATTTCACATAAAGAGATGTGCAAATGTTTCTTGCCATTATGTCTTCTTGCTGAATAATAATGTCCCTGCCATAATGGGCCTTAATCAGGGAAACAGATGAGGACCAAGGTAGAGTGAAAAAAGGTAGCCATAACAACGGTATTAAAATTCCTTCCACCGGTTTCTTTGTGAATTTTAGACAGTGAACATGTCACCTTAATGTTGCTCTCGTCTTGTTCTCTTCTCTTTTATTTGACATGCTGTAAGGACACAGATAACAATTCCTTCCATTCAAAGTGCTGTTAGTTGGTTGATAACAATTAGAGATGAAATATGCAGTACTGTGTCTTATTGAAACGTGCAAGCGTACATGGAAATACAGTATTTAAGTATATGGATATATAAATATTTGAACGTAAAACAGAGTATGTATGATTGTAATGAACTTAAAGGTCAATATTTGATATGACCACCTTTATTCTTCAACACAGCCTGAACTCTCTTGTTCAGCTTTCTTCTAATTTCTTTAGGTTGTCTTCAGGAATAGTTCTCCAGTCTTCTTGAAGGACATTCAAAGCTTTTCTTTGGATGTTGGCTGCCTTTTGTTCTGTTTTATGTCAGGATGATCCCACATTGTTTCAGTAATGTTGAGGTCCAGGCTCTGGGGAGACCAATCCACGACTGGCAGTGTTACATTATGTGATTTTCTATCCATTTATGCTTTTACTCCATTTTCACTGGCTGACATTCAGCCTCAGTCCATGACAGAGCCTCCACCGTGTTTTACAGATGGCTGTACTCACTGATGTCCCCTCCTGACCTCCTCTCTTCTATCTTCCACTTGTCCATTTTTTTCAAATTGCACACCATGCTAAGATGTGCCAAGCATTCAGCTAACTGCTCTTTTGGAATCATGGTGTTGGTAAAATAATTCTACTTTATGCTTGTCAAACTGTGTCATCTTTAACATTTTTCATAGATTCCTTTAAAGAAATTGGAACAAATTACATATTGTTTCTGTCATGACTGTGAGCAGGCAGGCAGGAATGGTGAACACAAGAGCAGGACTCGCAGAGGCAAAAGTGAACTTAAACAACTCAGCTTTATTGCTGGACAGTGGGCAAAACAGGGAAAGTAACTAAACTAAACAGGCAGACAGAACACACAGTGGGGAATGAGGGACAGCACGAATGGAAACAAAATATAACGACATGAGATGTAGCAAGAGATATGCACCGTATTTTAATATAATATGGTGCACTAAAAAGTATTTGCCCTCCTCCTGATTTGTTTTTTTAATTTTTTGCTTTTGCATTTTTGTCCCACACATTTCAGATCATCAAGCAAATTCAGATATTCAGACATAGATTCTGATATAGACAAAGATAACCTGAGTAAATACAAAATGCAGCCTTTATTAAATGATGAATTCAATCCTGTTTGAAAAAGTAACTGCCCACTAAACCTAATAACTGGGCGTGCCACCCTTGGTCGCGAGAACTGCAGTTAAGTATTTTAGATAACTGGCAATTAGTCTTTTGGAGGAATTTGACCCACTCATCTTTGCAGAATTATTTTAATTCATCCACACTGGAGTGTTTTTGATCATGAATGGCCTCTTTTGGGGCTTTTTTAAGCCATTCGGAGTTGGACTTGCCGTTTGTGGATCATTGTCGTGCAGACAGCAGAATTCATGGTTTCATCAACAAAAGCAAGCAGCCCCAGACCATCACACAACACTGCCATGTTTGACTTGGTGCAAACTGCAAATAAAAGACCCCACAAGAATTGATTGTTGCTGTTCATCAGTGCTTTCCAGTTCACCAATGTGTACAATCAAACAGCAAACTGAGGGGTAGAAGGAACTGTCTGAATGCAGTCCAGTTGAGGCTCTTTTTTTTTTTTTTTTTGTTAGAATTTTTAATGCTGCTATTAACAGATTTCACTTAACTGCAGCTTAGACTCAGAAATGCCATTACTGTCAAATTAGACCTTTATAATAGCTTTTCACACTGGAAGCACTTTAACATAAAGGTGAAGGCCAGTCCTTTGGTAATTTATGTGGGCTTTGCTGCATTTATGCCTGCTCTTGGTGAATTTGATGCAATGGAATGAAATTTATTACTTTTTTATTCTTTATTTATTTGTTAGGTTGCTTTTTAAATACTTTTAAGAGGCAGAGAATGAGTAATTAATGCAGTAAGATTTAGCTCCAAGATTTTGCTTTAAAAATATATATAAGTGATCAGAAAAAGCTTATAGGTTTAAACATTAAAAAAAAACCTGTCTTCTTTGAGTCTTTTTTAACACTGTGTTATAATTTTCTGTTGTTTCTCTCAAGTATAAAAATTTAAATATGAACTCACTTTACCACCACACAAATGGATAAACACCATTAAAGGTTTGCAAAGATATTTATTGGTCTCGGAAGGGTAAAAATACTGTAATGAGTCCTGTAACTCTCTGTCTCGATGTCTGAGGGCATCTGCCACTGGCAGGGGAAGTGGTGGGGGGAGATAGGCCTCCATACCTTAGAGGGCCTGAGATATCCCGAGAGAGGTGGCGTCTGATACCCAACCTGACATATAGACGCAGACATACAGGCACACACAGATACAAACATCCATTCCCACCCTCATGCTCTCATATGCAATTACTCCACACTCAACCAACGTGGAGACAGACATAAAGAGACGCTGTACACACAATCACACTCCCCAAGCGTACTCTACGAACCGGGTCTAGGTACCTTTGCCCCTGGAGGGGGAAAGTGCACCCAGACCCAGGTGGTGTTACCCTTTTCCCTGCGGTGGGGAGAAGCATACTGCCCCGACTCCGCAGCAGCAGGGAGGCCCCACACTCCAGACCCCAGTCGGACAGCCAACTCCTCCTCCTGGCCCCCCGCTCCAGCAGGTCGCAGAGAACGGGGGTGAGAGAAGACTCCAAAACCTCCCTCCGCCTGCTCATATGTAGTGTTGATGCATGTCAAGTCAAGTCAAGTCAACTCAAGTCAACTTTATTTGTCAATTCTGCCACATGTACAGGACATACACAGAATAGAAATTGCGTTACTCTCAAACCCTAGTGATTAGAAAAATGCAAATAAAATAATTAAAAAGTAAAAATTTAAATAAATTTAAATAAATACAATACAATTTTACGTATAACAAAAAAAAGCTATGCAATATACAATATACAATATTCAAGTAAGAAGGCATAGTGGTGCAAAATAGGCAAATAGTGCAAATGGGGATTTAGTAGTGTACGGTAAGAGATAGTGTAACAACAAAGGCTTATGAGGTCCAATGCTTAAGCAGTCCAATGCTCCACAAAGTGACTGGAGCAGGCCAGTGAGTGCGTCAGAGAGTGAGTGTGTGTGTGTGTGTGACAGAGTTCAGTGAGACCGTGGTGGAGAAGAGGGGAGAGGGGGGCAGAATCGGGAGGGAGTTTAGCTTCCTGACAGCCTGATGGATGAAGCTGTCCTTCAGTCTGCTGGTCCTGGCCTGGAGACTCCGCAGTCTCCTCCCTGACGGCAGCAGCTTGAAGAAGCTTTGCATTGGGTGCGTGGGATCAGCCGCTATGCAAAGGGCTTTTTTAGTGAGACGGGTGCTGTAAATGTCCTGGAGGGAGGGGAGAGAGACACCAATGATCCTCTCTGCAGCTCTCACTATGCGTTGGAGGGTTCTATGGCAGGACGCATTGCAGGCTCCAAACCACACAGTGATGCAGCTCGACAGGATGCTCTCGATGGTGCCTCTTTAGAAAGTGTACATGATGGGGGCTGGAGCTCCTGCTCTTAGTTTGCGGAGAAAGAAGAGACGCTGCTGTGATTTCTTGGCCAGTGCTGTGGTGTTGTACGTCCAGGAGAGATCCTCTGTGATGTGCACACCCAAGAACTTGGTGCTGCTCACTCTCTCCACAGACGCTCCGTCAATGGTCAGAGGAGCATGTTGGGTGTGCATTCTCCTGAAGTCCACAACAATCTCCTTCGTCTTCTCCACATTCAGAGAGAGATTGTTGTCAGCACACCACGTGGCCAGGCGTCTCACCTCACTTCTGTAGTCGGTCTCATCCCTGTTGCTAATGAGACCCACCACCGTTGTGTCGTCCGCAAACTTGATGAAGAGGTTGGAGCTGTGTGATGGAGTGCAGTCATGGGTCAGCAGAGTGAAGAGGAGGGGGCTCAGCACACATCCCTGCGGGGCCCCCGTGTTTAAAATGATGGTGCTGGATGTATTACTGCCGACCCGTACTGCTTGAGGTCTTCCGGTGAGGAAATCCAACAGCCAGTTGCACAGTGAGGTGTTGAGCCCCAGCTGGACCAGTTTTTGAGTGAGCTGTTGGGGGATTATAGTGTTGAATGCTGAACTGAAGTCTATGAACAGCATTCGAACATATGAATCTTTTTTGTCCAGGTGTGTGAGTGCTGAGTGGAGTGCAGTGGAGATGGCATCATCGGTTGAGCGATTGGGCCGATACGCAAACTGGAAGGGGTCCAGGGAGGGGGGCAGGACAGTCTTGATGTGCTGCATGACTAGTCGTTCGAAGCACTTCATCAGGATGGGAGTAAGTGCAACAGGACGGTAGTCATTAAAGCAGGAGGGAGATGACTTTTTTGGAACCGGAATGATTGTGGTGGCTTTAAAACATGTGGGGACGACAGCCAGGATGAGTGATATGTTGAAGATGTCAGTGAAGACATCAGTGAGTTCCACTGCACAGTCTCTCAGTGCACGACCAGGAATGTTGTCAGGACCCGGAGCTTTACGTGCATTGATCCTGCTGAGGGATCTCCTCACGCTGTCCGGGGACAGAGTCATCACCTGGTCACCAGGAGGGGGTGGGGTCTTCTGTGCAGTGGTGCTGTTTCGGACTTCAAAGCGAGCAAAGAAAGTGTTCAGCTCGTTCAGCAGGGGGATAGTACTGTCACAAGTCTGTGGTGGGGGCTTGTAATCTGTGATGGTCTGAATGCCCCGCCACAGGCTCCGTGAGTCTCTGCTGTCTTTGAAGTGATGGGATATTTTCTTGGAGTACTGTCTCTTAGCCTCTCTGATGCCACGGGAAAGGTTGGCCCTAGCTGTCCTCAGGCTTGCCTCGTCTCCATCTCTGAAGGCAACATTCCGAGCTTTCAGCAGCCTGTAGACCTCTCCTGTCATCCATGGTTTTTGATTGGCCCGGACAGTTATGGTTTTCGTGACTGTTACATCCTCAATGCACTTGTTGATGTAGGCTGTAACAGTCTCTGCGTACTCCTGGAGGTCAGTGGTGTTGTTGTAGGTGGCAGCCTGCTGTGTGTTCTAAGGTGCATTTAAAACCCAGGAGGGCATGGAGCTACCTGCCAGAGAGCAGCAGGTAAGCGCACAGCCCCTCCTGATAGCCCTCAGTGTCTACGTGTATTTAAAATTGAGAGGTGGGCAACGACGCCAGAGGTGAGGTGTACACCCTGATGGTCTTTTGGAGTCCGTGTAGCGTGCCCACCCCCAAGATCCTATATGTATGTGTTATGAGAGTGTGAGTAATGTGAATGTCTAAGTTGTGGGATAAAATTGGGGCACAAGAAGCCAGAAGGGGACAGAGGGGGGGATGCCTCCCCTGCACCCTGGTGACACACCTTTACCCCAAGGCCCTGCATGTGTGGGTGGTTGTGGTGGAGCGGGAAGAGGGAGGCAGCTGGAGAGGGAAGGAAGGGAGGGGCAAGTGACAGGTATTATGGAGTGATGAATCCAGATTTGAAACTTTTCTCATCATCAATATGTACGGATGAGTTCTGGAGAGAAGTACAACAGTGAGTGTCTACAGCCATCTGCAAAGGACGGCGGAGGCTGTGTAGTGGTTTAGGCCTGCATTTCAACCAGCAGTGTTTAGGAAGCTTGCCAAAATGATGGCATAATGAACACCATGAGATTTCCATCTACTACTTGGAGATGGTGTGATTGGCAACAGCTTGTTCACCATTATAATGATCCCCAAAACACTGCCAGTGCAGTCAAAGCATACCTGGATAGGTATGCCAATCCAGTTCAGTCATGGATTGGCCTCCCCAGAGCTCGGACCTCAACATTATTGAAGCAGTGTGGGCTGATCTTAAATCATCAGAGAACAGAACAAAAGGCAGCCAGCATTGATAGAAGAAACTATTTAAAGAAACTTTAATGTAGCTTGATTAAGAAAGTTCAGGATTTGATAAAGAATACAGGTGGTCTTATCAAATATTGACTTTACTATATTTACATGTATCTTTGTCCATGTTTCAACAAATAATAGCACCTATTTGATAATTTACTAGTACACTGAAATGAGAGTGACTCAGGACTTTGGCGCAGTATTGTATTGCATGAACTTCCCTGACCTGCAAATGAAAACACTTAGAATTTGGCACATTTTATCCTTGCAATTAAAAATACATATATCTCATATGATGTTGTGATTGCAGTGTGACAACTCAGAGTTCATGAGAAATATGTGGCCCAAAAATTGTTTGCCAGCCAGAAAAGGCTAAAAACTCCTGGCACGCTGAGGGCACAAAAATTTCATCCTTCTTCTGTCTGTTGCTTGACAGAAATATAACTACATTTACGATGTTTAGAATCTGTTGGTTTGTGGCTATATAAGACCAAAAAAATTAAAACTTGAAAACCTACAGCTGGTTGAAGCCAGCATGTGACTGGGTGAGCACTGCCCCTGATGATGTTTTGTGCTCATTTGAGGTAGGTGGCAATGCCCTCCAGGGATAGCAACTGGCAGCCAGTAATCTTTCCCTCTGTTTTTACCACTCCTTACATGGCATACAGTCTGGATACCACACTGGTAAGCATTAGAAATTATTCAACTGCAGCACCATAGAAAGAAATGAGCAGTCTCCCCTAATGACACCTTGAGAAATTTAAACGCTACTAATACTGAAGGGGCTGGGTTTTTCCTGCAGACAAATCACCTCTTGGATGTTAGTGGTGTGTGTGTGTGTGTGTGTGTGTGCGCGCGTAGTAGATATTTGCATATTTATGAATATACAATCTTTAGTCTGCCTGAAAGTCAGAGAAAATCATTGTCTGTACGAGTTTGACGAGGAGCATTTGAACGCAGCACGCCCCCAGGGGCTTGACGGTGGTCAGGTGACCCGCAGCAGGCAGGCCATTCTCGGCTTCCCCTGGCTTTGGCTCCAATGTCGGAGGTGTTTGTGCCTGGAAGAAATGGACTCTGGCAATGCAAGAATTTAATCATTCAGAGGTCCGAACAGTTGACTCCGTGAATGGCGCCAAAACAGGACCCTAAACCGAAATTTCAAGAAGGTCGGTAGGGGGGAAAAAAGCACCGATGATGCCCAGTTAGCGGCTGGAAGGGGGCGGGTTTGTTGTTGTTGTTCTTGCAGCTGCAGCTCGACGATAGTGATCCCTAGGGAAGGCGAAAGAGGCTTTATAAAGCTCAGATATCAATGAAAACATAGCTTACGTTGACGTAACATCGCAATGAAGCGCATACAATAAAGCTAGCTCAAGCTTTACAGACGCTAACGGAAGGCTAACTGTTAGCTAGCTTTGCTGTTCATGCTCTGCGTTAGCGGCTCGTTTGATTACATTAGTTGTGGGTGTAATGAACATCATAACGTGCTTTTGACATTAGTTTTCCCCTCCTCGTAGGTGAAAGAGTCCTGTGCTTTCACGGGCCATTGCTCTATGAAGCAAAGGTTTGTCCCGATACTTTATGAGGGTCTTATTACTCATTTATTCCCAGTTAAAAATAAACTGATCCAAGGCCTGTGTGTTTTCTCGCTTTTACAGTGTGTCAAGATCAACGTAAAGGATAAGCAGATTAAATACTTCATTCATTACAGCGGATGGAACAAAAAGTGAGCAGCTTGAGTTGAATATAGGCTGACATTTCTCTCTGTGCGTCTATTTGGATAGGAATTATAACACTGTGATGACGTTTGAGAATCTGTGATGGGTTTTTTCTTCCTTTGCAGCTGGGATGAATGGGTTCCTGAAAGCAGAGTTCTCAAATATGTGGACAGCAACCTTGCCAAACAAAAAGAGCTTCAAAAGGCCAATCAGTGAGTTAACCTCTTCCCACACAGACATGACCAAGAAGTGTTTTTGTGAGTTTTCGGTTCTTCCTAATGTCCAGTCAGCTTTTTAGAGTTTCTGTCAAAGAAAAGCAGCGAGAAGAAAAGTAGGGGGCCGTTTGTGCTCTGTTTTGGGCATGACTGGATAAATTTAGAATTTGCAGCTTTTAGAGTTGACATTACACAATATGGTCTGCCCAATCGCATCCAATTACAGATTCTTGGGAGGTAAAGTAAATAAGTAAATGCTATATCAATATATTGATCAGTATTTTTGTGTGGATACATACGTATATAATCAGATTTTCACTATACTGTTTTTGTGATATCTTAATGTTAAAATCAGCTTTATTGCGAGTTCCGTAGTATTTACAGGTCATTTTTGTTTTCCCGTGAACAAGAATGAATCAAAAATAAGATAAAATGGAGAGCTATAAGAATATGAGATGCATATGTTAAAATAAGTATGAAATATCAAAGTATAAATATGAATTACACAAGCTATATTAAAGCTTACATACAGTTGTATAGTTGTTACTGTCAGTGTATATAAATATAGTGTGTACATGGATTCTTATGAAGCTTATATGGATTATTCTAGTCTGTGTATGTTATGGTGCAAATGAGGAAACGTCAGTGTGAGACTGAATGTGTAGGTAGCACCAGTATTGTTCTCTGTACACAAGAGCAGCAGAAAAGTCCTTTAAGTAAAGGCTGAACGTTCTTTATTCTGTTTTTCAGATATTTTCAGAAATCTCAGATATCATTAGATATGTGTTTTTGTGATTAACATGAACTTTACTGTCAGTTCTGCCATATGATATACATGATACGTAATATTAGACATATTTAACACATAAAGTTATGTTGATAGGGGAAAACGGCGGGGTGGTTTTTACTTTTCCAGAAGAGATTGTACAACTTATTGAGCAACGTGCCACGAGAACACTGTCTGACTCCACATCACACACCACTGTCTTCAAATGGAACAGAGTGTTTTGTAAACAGGCTACACAGCAGGTAGCTATGCATGTTAGCAGTTTTTTCAATGCCAGATGCCCTTGGTGATTTGTGTCTCCTCCCAGAATCGACCCAGGGATCTTTAACTTATTTGTAAACCGCTACACTGTGAGGCCACTTTGGAAACAGTTAAGTCAGTGCTGCAGACAGTGTATTTCTAAAATACCCCCCCACCCCCAATCAAACAGCAAGGCCGTGTCTGCATCACCACGGTGTGATACATCACTACAACTCAACGGTGGTCAGTAAAAGTAATTTAGATACATTTCTATAATTGTGCTCTCTCTTGATTTTTTTCTGCAGGGATCATTATGTTGAGGGAAAGATGAGGGGCTTAGCACCAAGCAAGAAGATTGCTGCTGTGCAGCAGAAAAATGTTGATCTGTGAGTGTCCAGCTTCTTTTCCCTCCTGTAATAATTCATTTAATAACTCAGTTCTTGTGATGCAACCTTGATGATATTATTTATTAGAGTGCTATATGCTCGCATGTAGTCAAAGCAATGAATTACATTAAGACAACTTGAGGTATATGTGTCAAATCATAAGAACAATCATGATGTCTTTTTTTGCATTGTAGGAAAGTGAAAAAGGCAAAACAGAAGAGTAAGTCAAATATTTGTACAAAATGTTTATTGAATTTTGTAGCTTTCTTCCAGAATATTTTTTGTTCTTATAGTAAAGATCTTTGGTGTTGTGGCTTCATGAGGTTCAAGTACTGTTGTATTTGTGGAGTCTGATGCGATCTGAGACTTATTAATAAACATATTCACCTTTTATTTCTGTGTATTATTTAAGCTGTCCTTTTCTTTTAGCCCCAGGGCCAGGTGAAGGTACCAGCAGCGGCGAGATGCCCCAGGGGCCACGAAAGAAGAGGGCTCGGGTTGATCCCACAGTGGAGAGTGTATGTATCATCATGTATTGGAACTGGACTTTTTATAAGAATAACAACTGAGCTTCTTTCTTGAGGTGTGAGCAGAATGAGGAAAATACTGAGATGTTGGGGGGGGGGGGGGGAAGGTCCACACTCAAGGCAGTACAAAACATCCTGGTCCTGTATCATTTCTTCAATAAGCTTGTGAAATTGTTCAAAGAGTCAGTTATTCCTGCATGAGTGAACCAGTCTACCCCGTGGGTGTAAAACCCACACTTGCTATCACAAATACACAAAAACTTTTAAAAGCAGCAAGGTCATATAGTGTGTGTGTGTATCCAGGAGGAGATGTTCACCAACCGTGTGGAAGTGAAGGTGAAGATCCCAGAGGAGTTGAAACCCTGGCTGGTGGATGACTGGGACCTCATTACCCGACAGAAACAGGTGAAAATAAAATCACAGCAGGTTTCACTTGTTTCCTTCATATTTATCCATATATTTATGGAAATGCGATGGCTAGAAATGTCAGGTTCTGGACCACTTGTGCTCGTTTGTCTCTGATTGCACAATGGATCCCAAAATCTTGGGTCAAACTGACCCACCCAATACGTGATATAGTGAAGCAACACTGCTAATGACAGCTGGACCTCTGGCTACCGCTCACATCCTAAACTGCAGTTTCTAATGGACAGGTCTGAAGAGAGCGCTTCAGCCAGAATCACTATCTGGAGCATGCTCATTTGTTCTTCTCATTTCAAAGTCAGAACATGCACAGGATGCTCTGCAATGTAGGACTGAGAGTAAATGTTACAGTTGAGTTTGAAATGAGTTGATGTCTGGATGTTTTTATTGATGGAAATGCTTGTGTAACATTTCTGTTGCTTAGTTATTTCATCTGCCAGCTAAGAAGAATGTAGAGACCATCTTGGAGGACTATGCAAACTACAAGAAATCAAAAGGAAACTCGGACAATAAGTAAGAGTAAACATCCTGACGTTCTCAGAATAATGGAGGCGTGAGGAAGCACTGATATCCTGTGATGAAAATGTTCAGCGGCACAGCATCTGTCAACCACATAAGACTTAAATTCCTTCCACTTTACAAATTTGCTTTTAATAGAGATACTTGTAAACACTTACTAACACATATACCATTAGCTGAACTATATTTTTAAGGGCACAACACCACTGATCTCACTAAAACTGTAAGTTGTGCATTTTGTGCATTATAGCCTTCACAGTAAGTCAAACAGTGCTTTTAAACCACAGGAATTCTTTTAATTATTTTGGATACACGACTCAATTTTTTCCCTCTCTCAGAATTGTGGAAACTGGGCGCTAACTCATTTTTTAGGCTCTTTTTTAAAGCTTTTTTTTAGGCATCCTTTATCTGAGTACTTCTTTAAATATCACAGCATGCTGCCTTTTTGCATCAAAATAAAAATACACCAGAATAAGTAAGTTTTTGTAGTCTTTTTTTCTTTTTTTTAATAGTCTGTAGCCAGTTATTGGGGTGGCAGTTGCTGTTACCAGTCTTCTTATAATAGTACTTGTGTGCTTTCTCACATTTGCTGCATCACAGCGCAACAAAAACAACTTTGAGAAGAAGTAAGCCCAGTGATTTCTCTCATGTAACTGTTCAAAACTGTACTATTGACTGTTCTATAGAGAGCTGACCTCTGCTGTCTCCAGTTATCTCTCCAAATACGTGACTTTTCTCTTCTCCGTTCGCTTAGGGAATATGCTGTGAGTGAAGTGGTGGCAGGGATCCGGGAGTACTTCAACGTCATGCTGGGCACTCAGCTGCTTTACAAGTTTGAGAGGCCGCAGTACGCCGAGATCCTGGCCGAACACGCGGATGTGCCAATGTCTCAGGTGTATGGAGCACCGCACCTGCTGCGTCTGTTTGGTAGGAACACGTGAAACATAGACAGTGTATCCGGAAAGTGTTCACAGCACATCAATTGTTCCACATTTTGTGATGTTACAGCCTTTTTCCTAAATGGATTAAATTCATTTTCACCTCACAATTCTACACACAGTATCCCATATTGACAAAGTGAAAACAGTTTGCTTTAAAATTCTTGCAAATTTATTGAAAATATAACATTTGCACACGTTTTTACGTATTTGTTCAATACTTTTTTGAAGCACCTTTGGCAGGAGCTTCTCCCACTTTTCTTTGCTGAACCTCTCCATCTGGTTGGATGGAGAGGATCACTCCACAGCCATTTTTAGATCTCTAGGGGTGTTCAGCGGTGTGAAAGTCTGGGCTCTGGCTGGGCCACTCAAGGAAATCCAAGAATAAAGCCACTCTTTTGATATCTTGGCTGTGTGGTTATAGTCATTGTCCTGTTGGGAGATGAATGTTCTCAGTCACCTCCATGACTAAGGCTCTTCTTTCCCAATTGCTCAGGTTCGTCATGAGGCCAGTTCTAGAGATGAGGAAGGCCAATGTGCTCAGTGGAAGCTTCAGTTTCAGCTGCTTCAGTTTTTCTGTACCCTTCCCCAGACCTGTGCCTCAGTACAATCCTGTCTCCAAGGTCTACAGACACTTACTTGGACTTCATGGCTTAGTTTGTGCTCTGACATGACCTGCAACTATGAGACCTTATATCGACAGCTATGTTTCTTTCCAAATCATGTCCAGTGAACTGAGCTTACCACAGGTGGACATTCAAGCTGTAGAAACATTTGAACAGATGATCAGTGGAAACAGGATGCGGCTGAGCTCAGTTTTGAATGTCATGCAAGTTTGCAGACTGTTTTTTTTTTTAACTTTGTCATTATTCAGTATTGAAAAAAAAATGTAATCATTTTGGAACAAGGTTGTAAAATGACAATGTGTGGAACAAGTGAAGGACTGTGAATACTTTCTGGATGCACTGTAAACTATATGAAGCGTAATCAAGTTCGCACTTGGTAACAAGAAAAAAACAGAAAAAAATCTTAAATAAATTTGGTCGCTGTTTGCTTCACAGATGCTTGTTTGGGCATCTCAGACTGTTTGTGTTCGAAAGTCCTGCTCCATGATGAAATGATAACTCTTGTAACAGGGCGGACCTTAGCGGCTGGAAACACAGTGAGATGGACCAAGGCAAGAGTAGTGGAACAAGAATGCATTTATTTCCTATACAGCTCTCCTTACAACAATTAACTTGTCAAGCTTCTTCACAGCACAAAAAAATCCACGCTCTAATGACAACTGGCAGCCTTAAATATGTTCAGCTGTCACAGACTTAACCATTATTCCACTCTCAGGTAAATTCTTAAATCCCAACCTTCCCCCACAGTATACAATATATCAATAAGAATAAATAAATACATAAATACATTTTCACATTTACATATTAATAAATATTTCACACTTTAATGTTACACCAAACCCAATATTATAAAAACCCAGAAACCCAAGCACAAAAAGATTCACCACACTCTTTACCCATGGTCTCTCCCGGAACCTTTAAATGGTGTCTGGACCCCCAGGGAAACATTTGCCCAAACACCTTGAAGAGGACACAGGCAAGAAAGGTGAGTAATCATCAGAGGTGTGGACTCGAGTCACATGACTTGGACTCGAGTCAGACTCGAGTCATTAATTTTATGACTTTAGACTTGACTTGAAAAAATGTTCTAAGACTTGTGACTTGACTTGGACTTTTACACCAATGACTTGGGACTTGAATTGGACTTGAACCGGTTTACTTGAAAAGACTTGATATTTCACCCCAAATATAAAATTTAACATGCATATTATATAGAGATTGAAAATGTGACGTCATTCACGGGTAGAACCGCAAAGGATTCTGGGAACTCATGGCAAGCGGTACTAGCGCACGCAGGCTTTCAATTAAAATCAGTCACACAGCGATAAAAAGAAACACAAAAATGTCAAGAAGCTGTTGTATTATTAACTGCAATAGCCGGTCGCATGACAGCCACGGGAAGCCGACGGGTAAAGAGATCGGTTGTTATCGGATTACGTCGTTGAAGAGAAATTGTTCGAGCCATGTTTCCGAAGTAACAAAGACGCGACGGATGGCCTGGATTGCAGCCATTCAAAGATCAAATATAACGTCCCAGAACACTCCAGCTCACAGGTTAGTCTGCTCCAAGCATTTACACAAAGGTCAGTCTGCTGTTGTAGTTAATACGTCATTTTTCTTAACATAATTGGTGATATAGGTTACAAGCAAGTCTGGCGCTGAACAGAAATGGTCGCGCTATGCTCCTTTATTTATTGTGCATAAATAGTCAATTGTCCTGACACAATATTGCGTTTCGCTTCTGTTATTATGGTACATTGACAAAAACATATACTTTTATTCACAGGATAAAACAGGTTTTTTGTATCACTAATTGCCCAGTACGATTACAGCATACAGTATTATTGTCACTGCTACATTTCTGTGATGCTACCAGAAATTATTTCCACTACTAATTAATTACCGTTGAGCTCAAAGGTCCTATTAATAAACGGTTAAGGAATGTGTATTTATGACGACAATTTGTGAGACTGGTAAACTTATGATACGTACGATGGTCTTTCGTTCTACACGGTGCATTTCAAGGTCCTGTACCCATCCGTCGGTAAACTGTACCTGGGCTTGTTGCAGTGACCTGAAGTTACTAAACTTCATGAGTGTATGCACTCACTCCAAGAACCGTATGATTATAAATATGCATATAAATATGCTAAGATGAGATAGCTGACTTCATCTAACTAGCAAATGTTGTCCAGGCTACGTTGGTGATACAGTTTTTTTAATGTGTATGATATTTTTGTCATGCGATTTTAAAGCTGGTCCTACAACCGCATCCAAGAATAACATGCAGCTTATCTCAGAACTGTTGGTGAAAATTATTCTTGGAGCTAGGTTTAATTGAGCTGCATTTTAAAGAGGTGCAATTTTACAATTTGTGTATATTTTCTAAGTTCACTATTTTGTCATGTGTTGAGAAAAACACAGATTTTAAAATTACATGGTCTAATATTTACATTTAGCATATAACTGCAACATTATTTTTTCGTTGTTTTTTTTTTTTAAAGACTCGAAAGGACTTGAAATTCAAAGTTTCAGACTTGTGACTTGACTCGGACTTTTACACCAGTGACTTGAGACTCGACTCTGACTTGCCTGACATTACTTGAGACTTGACTTGAGACTTGAGGATAAAGACTTGAGACTTACTTGAGACTTGCAAAACAATGACTTGGTCCCACCTCTGGTAATCATTATCTTACAAACACTTATTTGCACCACTTTTATCCCTAGATTTCACACACACATTTGCCTTAGTTTTCCTTACTGGTAAACCTTAATCACAATCTCAATCACCATTCTTCTCTCCTGACAGACAACCACCACATTCCTTGACGAGGAGCAGCTGCGCAGGATCTGAAATAAGGCTACCAACTGATTTTAAAATTCCCAATAAATAGTCAATAAATATTTAAACTGCTTGTGTGCAAATCCATGCTTAAAGTGCAATGCTCATAAAGTGCTTGATAAGGTGCTTTTAATAAAGTGAAAGGTGTGCTCCAAAGTGCTATACATATAATATAATATAAATAAATGCAGTAAGGGAGTCCTCTTCCTTACAACTCTTCATTTTCATTTTAGAAAAAGGAGACAAAGTCACAGAGAGCCTAATGAATGTGCTAGGTAGAGTAAGTGAGAGCAAGATTGTGTTGCTGTAACAAGGCACGTCCCACTGTTAATTTCATTTACACTGAAAACCACAGGATGATACGGTTAAACTCCTCGTTGGCTTTTAACCTGGGAGGACAAAAACCTGGGGACACGGTGCACAACTCCATAAATGCTGAGCTAAAGGGAGAGAAAAAAGTGGTCTCACTCTACTGAAGACCTCTGTTTGGTCTCAGTGTCCTACCTGAAGACCCAGATCTCATTAGCAGTGATGCTCCTCCGCATGAACGTTGCTTCAAAGAAGTTGATTTTGCTCTCAGTGCAAGTTTAAATTGCAGTTGCCAGTCAGATCAGAACTTCCAAATAGAGCAGGGCGATATGGCCAAAAATATTTATCACGATATATATTTGAAAATTTGCGATAACGATATAACTGACGATATAATTGATGCGAGACAAAATACAACTCCACAACATTACTAGCGCAAAAAGACAACCTATCATTTATTTTCACTTAAACAAGAAGCTGGTTTTTATGTACATTAAAGCTTTATAAAAATGTAACAGTGCAAATGCAAATTCCTTGCTGAAAGTTTAACCAAAAGGCATTTCCAGTAGAAATGGGCTGACATATCCTGAGCATAACCATGTATAATATCCACTGAAGTTAAAAAGAGGTGCTTTGCAACATTAAACTGCAGTGTGCAGTACGTATTTTTCGGACCATAAGGTGCACGGGATTATAAGGCACATTAAGCGAAACAAAGCAGTCAGATAAATCAAACTTTATTAAACTCATTCTTCTTGCTTCCTCCACTTCTGTACCATTGATTCATTAATGTTGAATTCTCTGGCAGCTGCTCTATTCCCATGTTGTTGCAGTATATTAATGACTAACCTTGTATTGTGGATGGATTATCTCAGTTGTTCTCCTGACTGAAGATTGGTCCTTTTACAGCATCCTGCCATGCGATTGCATTTGTCTCTAACCATGAGGAACCTTAACGTTAACTTTTATAAGTGGAAAAGTGTTAGTGTTTGTCCTCCAGCTTCACTGTTTATATTATGCTAACATAGCTGTGTCGCTAGCGATCACGTAGCACATAATTATATACCAGCTAGCCCAACTTCAGTAACCCTACAAACGTCACTGCTGTTTAGTTTCCTGTCTTCATTTATGTTGGAAGTGATAGCAGAGCTGTACGTTTGATTTTTTTCAGAAATCTCTCAGTCAGAACATGCAATATCATGCTTAGGTAACTAGCGAAACTAGCGAGCTAACTTCCGCTAGCTTCCTGCTAGCTTCTAACTCCGTTAAATGTAATAACTTTTGTTTTCATGGATGCCTGGAAGTTAAACTTCATAGTTACACCTGGTAAAGCAGCAATGCTGATCGTTTTATTAAAGATGAAAGAATTTAGACAGTTTTTAACTCTTAGTGATGCTGCAGTGTTCGTTTGACCTGAAGTTTACGGAGTTTAGGACCCAGATTACTCCCAGATTTAAGGGCATCTTAGTCCGACGGCCGCTTGCATGTTCTGCAAAAAAATGTGCTTTGTCATGTATCTGACGGACAAACACCAAACCAGTTCCACATCACTGAAGTTGCACCATTTTTACAAACCAATTCTGGTTCATCTGTTTCACTCAACAATCGGCCATGTGCGTATGAAAACAAAGGCACTGCGCATGCGCGTTTTACTCATATTCTATCGCGATATTTCATTTTCCTATCGTAGCCTAACATTATACCGGTATTACCGTGAACGGTATAATATGGCCCAGCCCTACTTCCAAAGACAGAAAAATAGTAGGAATGCAGTACAAAGTGGCAAAATTTGAAGCTGGAAACATTTTTTTGCTTTTCACGGGCACAAGGCCCATTAAAAGTATGTGTTCCTAATCATCATGCTTCTTTTTACATGTCGCAGCAGAATTTATATCTGCTCCTTTCAGTTCAGTTAATTCAATATTTCTGGTTCACCTTTTAAGCAGTTTTGTAAATTCGTGGATGAAAGTGCTAAATAGGCTAGAAGAGAAGTCCCAATGTAAAAGGATTGAAGTATTAGTTATTGTACACAAAATAGCTTTATGGCTACTTCAACTATGACGACTCATCTGGATTGTTAGACGTGACTGAAATTAGCTGAAATTTCATTTTATTATTATTTTTTCCTAACAGTCTGGAAAAATGTCAGAGGCCTCCACCTGTAAAACCATTCCTGTTTTGGGGGGTGTCTCATTGTTGCCCCTCTAGCTCACATGTTGATAATTTCATTCACACCAAAGCACCAGACAACCCCCTCTGCTACTGAACTAACCAGATTAAAATCCCACATTTAACTGACTTTATGCTATACTCTCATTACAACTTGGTCCTTATTCCCTGATTTTCTTTTAAGCAGTTTATTTAAAGTATTATTTATTTAGATGTTTGTAGCACCAGTCAGTTTATTTGAAAAGTAGGCTTCTCCCCTCTTTATGTCACATTTTTCGATTGTGGTGATGTTATAGAAATCTTACCTCAATCTCCAAATTTACCGTATGCAATGCTGCTCATACGCTGTATGTTGTCCTCCACCAACAGTTCGTATTGGAGCCATGCTGGCCTACACTCCCCTGGATGAGAAGAGTCTGGCTCTGTTGCTCAGTTACCTCCAAGATTTCCTCAAGTAAGCTTTTAACTCCCAGCACAACACCAGTCACTCCATGTCATGTTTGGCCGATTCTCAAATGTCATGTTGTATTCACATTCACATTAGTGCAGCCAGGCTTGTTGCAGTTCCTCAAAACATAAGCCATGAAATCGATTTTCTGCTCTGGAAAGTATTTTTCTTGAGACTAACCGTACACGTTGCAGCGCGTTATGACAGACTGAGGTACCGTGCCGTTCTTTGGGACTGAATCCAAATTGAAATTGGTCTCTTAGATCATTTGTGCGTGATGTTTAGTTGTTTTGATGTGTGAACAGCACTGCGGATACATCTACACCAACTGATACAGTGGTGACATAACATGACTTGCAGATATGGTACGGTCTATATGGTTGGCCTCGGGCTGTGTGAGAGACATGATTGAGAGAGAAAGTAATTCTGACCTCTCCCCTCTTGAACAAAAAAAGACCTGCAGGGCGGAGACACTCCTTTTTTATATATAGAAGTCTTTTCAGCTGAAGGACAGGAGTGTGACAGGATAAAGCACCCATGCACACCTAACCTGTAGGGCCATGACTTCATACCAAGGCGTGTTTCAGAATGGTGCTCTATGAGTGAAGTACAGCCAGGCAGGGGAAGAACACATTTGCAAACCGCTGTTGTAGTGCAGCAACATTCACTCTCTGGGCCTGTGTGTCATGGTTATCACAATGGAGGGAAGCAAGAATGATGAAATTTGGCAACTCCAGCCAAAGCTTATCTGAAAATTGGGTGCAAATCCACCCAGCCAATAAAATCTGGCCATTATTCGCTCCAGAGTTTTGTCATATCCCAAATGCCCTGCCATGGGGTTATAATGAGGCGCTTGGAAAATCGTTTCTCGGCAGCTTTTTGGCACCAGCACCTGGTTGTGTTCCTCCTCTGTGCGACTCACTCGATAATGCTTATACTTAGTCAATACAAAGTGTGTGTAGGTCAGCACTGTGTCAGGGCGCACCATGTGACCATCAGTTCTTATCACTTGGTCAATGGATAGCTTAGGGTGTCATCAACACACTGCTCTGATGGGAAATCTCTCATAGAGTGAATTACAAGGCCTTCTTGTGAGGGCCCTGCCAGACGGCAGCATCGGACAACCCACAGATACTACATGCTCCTACAGGTCGTGAATGCATCCCCACACACTACCTCAACAGGTTATTACAAGTGCCCACTCTTCCTCGGGCCAGCGAAATGCCTTTGTTTTGGCCTGAAAGATCTCCATTAATCAGAATCAGAAAGACTTTATTTATCCCCAAGGAGCAATTAAGATACAACAGAGCAGCATGACGTTGAAGATAAGGACAGGGCATAAACAGGCAATAAGAGTGAGATAGTAAATACACAGAATATACTGTATATTTTAAAATTACACAGTTTTAAAATTAAAGTGACTGAGGGGTCATTTCCCTTGCCCAGTGCAATGGAGGGAACCACAGGGGGCAGTGGGAGCAGTGGTGAACCAGCCGAAACCCCACCCTGACACCACACACTGCTCCACCCCTCCCCTGCTGCTGAGCCACAAATCTCCCCCCTACACAAGTACATATGGAGGTTTTAATTTCTTAAATGCACCATCTTACTGCAGTTTCTTATCCTGACTGTTTTGCATAGAGAAGACGAAGGGTAGACAAAAATGCAGACACTGCTGTCATTTCCTATATAACTTGTAGACTTATTGAAGTAAAACACTGGTGATTTAGGTTTGAGCCTTCATCACCGATCCAAAGCGTAGTCATTTCCTTGATGCTTGGAAAGGTTTTTTTTTCTTTATAAGAATAAGAAAACATAAACATTCTCATTGAGTTCTCAATATGACTTTCCCATAAAGTTTTTTTTTCTGCCAGTTTGTTTACATACATATAGAATCAAACTAAACTCGACTTTTATTCAGAGTTGTAATTTGGCAGCAAAGCATCTGCCACAATCTAATCTTACTGTAACAGTCATTTTGTAAATGCATGAGCCTGACGACTGCTGAACAACACACTCTGCACCAGGCGTTCCTGCTTCCCTCCTCACTGACAGTCAGTTGTTTGTTTCCTTCAGGTACCTGGTAAAGAATTCATCGACCCTTTTCAGTGCCAGCGACTATGAGGTCGCACCCCCAGAGTACCACCGCAAAGCTGTGTGAGAGCTCTCAGCAAACCTCTTTCCTATTGAGACACCTCATCCCACTCTCCCAGACCACAACTGAAATATCCGTGACTACCCTTTGGATCGCAGTCTTTGGCGATATTTTTCACTTGAACTGATTTGCTTCCCCCGCCAGGGTCTCAGGAGCTCGTCACGGTTAAGAAGAAAAAAAATTGTGAAACCTTTTTAACTGAGTCACTTTTCTTTTTTCCCCTTTTCCTTTTCATGTACCTTTTTTTTTTTTCATATAAAAGTGTAGTTCTTCATCGTCCGTTACCACAGAGCAGCTCTTCTGTGTTTTTGCATTCCAGCTGATAGATATTTGTTGCATGTGGGTATTTATTGGTGTTTCTTCGGCCAAATGAGGTGCAGTTTAATGCTGGTCCTCAGTCAGTGTTCAGCAGTTAATGTTTTTGTATCTGTATCTTGTGTATTTGTATCAGTTTGTAAAAAGAAAAAAAAAAAATATGTTTATACACAGTATCCAGCTCGTTTACTGTGCGTTCTTTTTCACATCAAGTAAATTATTTGGTTTTATCTCTCTCCTTTCAAGACATATCTTGCTGTAAATGTCGCTTATAATTAAAAGCAGCAGCAGGAAATGAAATTGAAAACAGAGAGCCATCCTCCTGCTAAGTTTTGGTTTAGTATTCACCTGACGAGACACAGGGTCAAAGTATCTTTCAATTACATGTGTTGACTGTTAAAGTGCAAATCAGTTTTCAGTGTTAATCCTGCAAATGTAAAACATCCAAAATGCCTACAACCAGATTTTGACACCACATGACAGACTACAACATACATATCCCCACATCAGCATGGGAAAATTACCAAGGAATTATTAAACATGATCCAGTCATGGAGTCTGATTCCTATATATGTTGGTGTGTGTTTGTAATTTGAAATGACTTTTACTGGTCAGTAAATGGAGTTCTGTGGACTAAAAAATGTGCCCTGAAAAATGTTGTATGAGAGTTAGAGAAATATACATATCATAAACAGTGCTGTGCAGATGTCTTGAGCCACCCCTCATTTCTTTATATTTTGCTTTTTTACATTTTTTGGAGTGCCTTTGAACAATAGTTCTTCAGGGTTCTTGGAGGTCTTTTTTTTATGCAGTGGCTGCTTTTTTACTCATTTTCAGTTCAGTCCTTGTACCTGGCCATTCTAAGAGATAGGTTTGTTTCTTTAAGCATACCCATATGGAAAAGATATATATAAATCTTATAAAGTTTGTATCTGTCTTGTGTGAAACTTGTATGAAAAGCATATAAGTGTGAAAACAGATATAAGATCCCTTGAAAAATTATATAATGAAACTTGTATGTTTTGGATACTTACTAAAACAATGTATGAAAGTAATGCGAAAGTGGCCACTTTCATGAGTAAATCATGTAAGCCTTATATGATTTACTCATGAAAGTGGCCACTTTCATGAGTAATCACATATAAGTTTTTACTATTTCTTTTCTGTATGGGTAGAGTCACTCAGTGTCAGGGGTGAACCAGTGCTGTCTACAGACAAAGAACCTATTTTAAAGTATTGTTGGATATTTTATGATGCACACTTGGGTGGACAAAAAAAACTTCAAGATATGAGTCTGTAAGTTGCTTTTACTTGTCTGCACAGAAACACAGGCACTTCAGGTCAGCGGAGCTGCGCTCTGCAGGCTGTCAGTGCACTAAACGAATCAGGGCCTCTATGACCAACTCTAAGGACGCCCAAGCTGCCCCAACCCTTCCCTGTGCGAGCTTCACTCATGGGAATCATACTTCACCTACTCAAACATATGTCCAGAATAATGAAGATGTAAATAAACGTTAACAATAAGTAACCCAATAAAATAAAATGATGCCCAGTATCTATGAAAATACATTCTTCTGTGTCCCAACATTCAATGAGTCCCACATTTACTAGCAGTCTGTCCTAAAAACACATCATTTTGTCCCATTTATTTTGTTGATTTTATGAAATAGTCCAAAAAATTCACAGTTTGACAGACACAAAATTGGATTTTTGCACCAACAAGGTGATTCCCAAAGAGCTATCAGCCCAACACTTGGCAGTCTGTGCATGCTGTGCAGTGTGTCTTTAAAATATTTGCTGGTCTCAGTGGAAGGGTGGCTGTCAATAAGTTATTCTTAAGTAAGGGAAACGGGGAGAAAAGGCTGAGGTATGTCAAAGTGGGTAAGAAATCCTCAGAATTGTACACTTCGGTCCTGAAGCACCGTTTTTGTCTGTACTACATTTAAAAGTTGCATGTGTATAAATTTTTGTGTTTAATTATAGTTGTACACAGCACATCTGGAGTCAGGATGGAACCACAGGAGCAGCGTGTTAGGGACACACTGCTTCCATTCCAAGGACTCTTGCAGGTTAATCCACCTATGATACTGATGACAAATACTGCATATAAATATGGATTAAACACTACCATTTTTTATCTGCGCATGAGCTGTGAATGCGGGCACACTGTGGGTGTGGCAGGTAAAAAATTCCTGACAGCGAGCAAATGCTGACACCATGACACCTGCCTCAGTCTGTGATTTGCAGTCAAACGTTTAATGCCAGGTCACTGCACGCGGGTGCGCACACACCCAAATGTGTGGATGAGAAATGCTCTCCAAGGAAACGTGGCTGTGGTAAGGGTGTTGCCATGGGGACGTAGACAAAGGAAGAGACACGCAGCATCAAAGTCTCGGTCTTATAAAGTCTTGGTAGCTTTAAGGACAGTGAAAAATACAATATGAGAGGAACACCAGGAAATCCTCCTCTTGGGAATAATTCATGAGACCTGTTAATAGATGTTAACTGTTATTGAGTAGCATTGTAACAGTAAGCCTATATACCAGCTGTTATGTTAGTTTGCCTGTTTATTTACTGGCTGATTCACTTAATCACCCTGCTCTGGGTGACCACAAGAGGGCAGCCTTTTCCCTTCCCCCAATTTGCTATTGTTTTTCCCTCTTTGTAGATTTTACAGTTGAATGCACTTGATATATTTTTATGAGGCGAAATAAAGGGAGAGAGAAAAGAAGCATAAAACAGACTGTAAACTGAAGACAGCAGGGAGCAGTCTGCTAATTGAACACCTTATACTGACTATATTTGGATACATACCCTCACTGTTTAATAATTTAATATTTAATCAGTCAACCACTGTAAACTTTGGCCTAAGAAAGTAATTTTCTTGTGACACACATTTGATATTATATTAACTCAGTCGTGTATCTAAAAAAACCTTTAACATAAAAGAGTCGTTTAAAGACTCTTCAGAGCATTCCAATTCCAAACATTCCTATTCCAAATAATGGCAAAATAACAGCTTGTAGAGGAAAATCGATTTCATCACTGGTGTTGCACTTGCAAAAAACAAAACAAAAAAAAACAAAACTCTTACAAATGCTTTATGCTTTTGTTGTTGCTGTTTTCCTTTTTTCTTTGCAAGGTATAAAGTTACCAACCCTTCAAATAGGCTCATACGCGGGTAAACTGGTGAGATCTGTGAGGTGTTTAAGTGCACATTTCGATACAATACGTTGGACTTTGACATGAGGGCAATGACAGGTAAACGCACAGTTATTATTAAAATATGTTTCGGGGCACTCTGGGGAGGAGGGGGGATTAGAGGATAATGTGATGTTTAAACAGCAGATAGTTGTTTTTGTTTTTTAAATTCAGTTTACATCGATGTTTACAGGTAACTGTTTGTAGGTGTTTCATTCTTCAGGTAATCCTGACGTCACGCCGGGTTCTGTCCCAGGACGACTCCAACTATTCCCAGCGGCCACTCTCCAAGGAAGTCCCGCCCTCCGCAACTGCCCATTGGATTAAAGGTGAACAGAACGCGGTTGGTTTGGTTTGATTGGCTCACAGGTTGTCAGTCGCAGTGCGACGGGAGTTTCGGGAGTTTGAGGTTAGGCGTCAGGTGAAACCTGCTCTGTGAGGAAAACGGCGCAGATTAAACGTACTTTGCGACTACCTTCAGCATTGCTTTTGCACTTTTTAATGAACTTGTCCAGTGCGGGAAAAGTTTAACACCGGAGACCAACAACTTTAAAAGATGAAGAGCCTCAAGTATCGATTGAAAAAGCACGAAGTTACCATAACAGTAAGTTGATCGTTTGTTTTCTCGGTTTTGCTCATTTTCCCCGTTTCCCACCACTGGAGCGGTCAGCTGTGAGTTCATGGACGGCGCTGGGACCCGACGCTGTGTTGTACCTCCGCGGGTTGCTGTCTGTAACCCTCGCCTCTCTGTCTTAGCGACCACGCTAACCGCGGTCATGTTCCCACGGTGGCTGCCCGCGCGCTCCCCTGGAAAATAGACACCCCGCCAGCACGTTCAAGCACCTGCACACACACGCGCGCGCGCAAGCGGAGGTCGTGGCCTGCTCGACACAGATTATTATACTGCAGATTTAGGCCAGGTTCAGATTGTTATAACCTGGCCTAAATCTGCTGGAGCTGTGCTGTTGTTGTTGTTGTTGTTGACAAAGCGCGCTCTGGAAGAAAGCACCACAATTCAATACCACAAAGTGCCTGTTCTGCTGTTTTTTTTGTTTTATCACAGGGGACATTTGTGGTCATTAAAAAAACAAACAAAAAAACAAACAAAAAAAACGCTGTCGTGCACTTTGACCCACCTTTCATTTCTGTCTTGTGAACACACTGAGAGCTTTTAAATTATGTTTGTTTTTTGGTTGTTTAAATGCACCAGTGTGTTCTCTTTACCAGCCTACAGCTACTGAAACCATGTCCGTGAAACTTTTCTGTAGATCTGTTTAAGAAAAAGTCTGTAATCGTCTTCAGGATCCCGCTTGAACAAGGATTTAGTGTGGTGGTGAACTGCTTGTGTTTCTAATATTTTGTCCATCGTATTTGGATCAACATGAATGGTAGACATATTTGGAGACTGGAGCTTGGTGTTCCCCATTCAATGCTTACATAATGTAAAAGCAGGAAAAACAATGGTGCCTGTTTTATGTTTATTTTGTTTAACAAAAGCAGCGCATTATTATTTTTATTAATACACGATTAATTATTACAGAGCAGCAGACCTTCAAACTTGAGGACAGGTGGGCCTAAGTTGTTTACCATGAAGTACGGCATGACATACATGACAAAGTTGGAATTGATTGGGTGGAATTGATTCTTCACAATCCAGCGATGACGTATGAACTTTGCTGAATAGACAGCCATCACAATTCTGCACAGTTCAGCATGCAGTGGGTGTCTGGCACTGCACTCTGTTTTCGGCTCCCAGCAATTACCATGAGAAAGGCACAAAGCCAGAGGAGCTGTGTGTGGTAAACTATCCGGCCCCCATTGAAATAAAAGGAGAGAGGGAGCGAAGAGAAGAGAAGCCTTTCGAGATTGAAATGGTATTGTATGTGTATTGACGGCTGTCTCACCCCCTCTGACAGAAGTAGAGACACCCTTTAAAAAAAAAGAAAAAGAAAAAAAGAACCATGAAAACCAAAAAAGCTTGCAGACTTTATGTTCCACTTGTTTCAAAGCACCCTGAGGAAAAGCTCGATGTGGGCTGTGTTGAGGAAACAGATGTGACATTTACACTGGGCTAAAATTCCCGTTGCATTCCTCTATGAAGGCAGAAGAGGAAATATTAGCACACCTACAGATAAAAGGTGTGTTTAAAAAAAAAAACTCAACAAAACAAAACATGGGTAATAATTTAAAATGTTTAACAAACCTGTTCTGCTTCAGGTAAGATCTTTGTGCTTGCACTGGTAAACAAACACATAGAAGAAGTATGTCATCACCACCTGTTGCACTTTGAAATTTGTGAAACGCAAATCAACCAGTCAGTCACTCACTGAGGCATTAAGGTGAACGGCATTAAGTGCTAAACGTTTTAGATGTGTGCCTCGCTCACTGGCTCACAATGAGGTGAACTTGCTTGCTCTTTCTGGGTAGCGTGACTAATCATTAAGAAATACATGCACATTTTTCAAGTAGGAGAGGCAATCATGGGGGTGGGGGGTATTGAAACTGTAACTCAATCCTGGCCAAAGAAAACAAATCCATGGAGGAAACTCCATCTTTCCCCACTCCTTTTGTAACTGTATCAGTTGTGCTCCCTGTTGTTGAAATTCAGAGAAAAAAGGTTTTGTTTTTTAACAAAGAAGCCATAAGCATCATATTTAGTGTCATTACCGTTGTCTTCCACAGTTGCCTGCTTATTGGCTAATCAGGTTTTCCTGTCACGCATTACCAAGAACTTATTTCAGCTGAGGAATGCTGACTATGTTACCAAACAAAGCTGAAAACTTAGTATCCAGGTTTCAAAATGCCATGGCATTCCCTTAATACCAGCTGTAGATTAAAGACAGGATGAAGTCTGTTGGTTTGGCTCACGGTTGCAAAAGGCAAGCCTCCAGTTTCAGTTATTCTTTTGTGTAGAGGCCTATTCTTCTGTGGAGAAGCGTGATTAACTACAAGGCTTCGTACGACAAGCATTGTCATGTTTAAATGCCATGATCATGTGATGGAAAGAAGCGACACAAGATTGTTTTTTCTGTCTGACAGTATGGGGCTGTACCTGTTCCACTCAGTTTAGCTGCTGATATTTTCTGAATGTTGAAGTTCACATGTAATCATTGTCTGTTCCTAAAAGACATTCCTTTGTGGAAAATAATATTGGGTTATGAAAAGCAGATCCCTATCAAAATAAAAATAAATATAAAGCAAAAAGAAAATGTGCCTAGGAATGTCCTCAGCAAGATTCCGATCAGCATTCCTCAAACATTTTAGATAACCACATACTCGGATTGCAAAAAAAAAAAAAAAGTGATATCTGTTTGTTTCAGGAGATATCGGTGTGCTTTCAGAGCCGAGGCTACAGAGGTACGAGCAGAAAGTTATAACTCCAGCAGGGTAACCAGAGAAAAATGATTTCCTGGTTAGATTTGAGATTTGGCTGCACTGTCGCAGTATCTGCTTGTTGTCACAGTAATAATAATAATAATAATAATGGATTGGATTTATATAGCGCTTTTCAAGGCACCCAAAGCGCTTTACAATACCACTATTCATTCACTCTCACATTCACACACTGGTGGAGGCAGCTACAGTTGTAGCCACAGCTGCCCTGGGGCAGACTGACAGAAGCGAGGCTGCCATATCGCGCCATCGGCCCCTCTGGCCAACACCAGTAGGCAAGTAGGGTAAAGTGTCTTGCCCAAGGACACAATGACCAGGACAGAGAGCCCAGGGATCGAACCAGCGACCTTCCGGTTACAGATGCGATTCCCAACCCCCTGAGCCACGGTCGCCCCAGTAAACATCCATCGTGTCAGCTGGATTTTGTGCGTTCAGTACAGCCCGTGAAACTGAAATCACTGAGATGCACAAATGATTTGGTTATCAGAGAAGGAGACACTAAACCTGTCAGACATCAGTTTGAGTGCCTTGATGATAGAAAGTCTTTCTAATGCAGATTCATCCATGAGAGCCTTGTAAGACCAGGATGAGCAAAGCAAAACTGAGGTTTGGGTTTTTTTTTCTCGAGATATGGCTGTTAGAACCAGCTAAAATGTTCTGTGTTACTTGCCTATAGTTGTTTAATTCATTAGGGCTGCACGATTTTGCATAAAATGAGAATCACGATTTTTTGGCTTAGAATTGAGATCACGATTCTCTCACGATTTTCTTTTCCAGTATAAATATTTATTGCACTTATTAACTGCACATCAACTTCGTAACAGTTGAGACTGAACATAAAAACAATAAATAAACATAAAAATAACAAATGTCTCACATTTGGTCATTGCCGCAAAATGTTGTACTGCTTGAAATTCCGTCTCCACCGTTGCTCGACGCTGCGTGTATAGAGCAGGTAGTGCAACAATAGAAAAATAGTTGCGGGACGGCACTGTGTAGCGTTTGTCTAGGGTGTTGATCATTTTCCTAAATCCCTCGTTTTGCACAGTGTTGATGGGAGCCATATCTTTGGTCAGGTGATAAGTAATAGCCTCCGTAATTTCTTTGTGCCTGCGGGAGTTCGACGGTTATAGGGAAGCGCTGTATAAGGTTCCCGTTATTGATGTTTGGGTGGTTGACTGGGATGGATTTTCTCCTGTCACTTTCTCGTCATCCCTGACGTGCTCTCCGTTGTTTTTTTTAGCAGCCAGCTTCTGTATCACGTGGTATAAGGCTCCGCCCTTGTTATTTGTTGAGCAGGAAGAGTGAGCGCTTGTTTTCATGCAGATTACGTCCCGGATCAAAATGCGGTACAATCGTCGTCGTCTTTTTTTCTTTTTTTTTCTTTTTTTTTTTAAATCATTGTCATTTGGAAATTAGATCGCACATAAGTATGAATTGAGATTGCGATTTTCTAACGATTAATCGTGCAGCCCTATAATTCATTGTATTGTTGTGGCAGACACCCCTCCTGGTCAGTTCTTGAGAAAGGCTTCTTTTCATTGGCCTCTGTTAAATCCACAATCAAATTTAGGGACCTTCTCCTCACAAGGTTTTGAATAATTAGGCCCCATCTTATCTAAAAGATTTCGTAGTACCATATCACCCGAATAGAGCACGTCGCTCTCAGAGTGCAGGCTTACTTGAAGCTCCTAGGGTATTTAAAGGTAGGATTGAAGGCAGAGCCTTCAGCTTTCAGGCCCCTCTTCTGTGGAACCAGCTCCCAGCTTGGATTAAGGAGACAGACACCCCCTCTACTTTTCAGATCAGGCTTAAAACTTTTCTTTCTTAAAGCATAAATTTACAGCTGGATCAGGTGACCCTGAATCCTCCCATAGTTACGCTGCAATGATACACTGAGTATTCCTTACTCACCTTTTTCCACTCTCTCTGTTTATACATTACTCTGCATGTAATCATTAGTTATTGTTAATCTCTTACACACTTCCTGCTTTACTGAGGCCTAAAGCCAGATCTGTACCTCTGTCAGATCTCCTGTGGATGGTGGCATGTTGGGGCACCTACCTGTAAACAGCAGATATACAGGATACAAGGCTGTGGTATATGAGTGGCTAAAAATCACTGCAAAATAGAGTTTCCGGGAGAAAATGCAGTGTGTAATAATAAAAAATGCAGCTTCACTTAGTTTTCCTTGTGATATGTGGTGAAATGTGGCTGCCCTACTGTATTGGGTAGGTATGGCAATGTTTTGCAATGTCAAACAAATCAAATCAAATAAAACATGTCTGCTACTGTTGGATGATTGTCGGTTATGCTACCACTGAGCGATGACATCAGTGCTTAAAGATGCTCATCTACGTTGTCCTAAGCCGTCATTATACACCTGCACCTACATCATGTGTCCATGATCCAATATCATTAAAAGTCTGCTGAGCCCATCGTAACATTTAGTGTAAGGATAGGAGAAGGAAAGGTCAGGAAATGAAATAGTCCAAGGTCTACATGTAACATAGTAACACAACATGTAGACGTTGTAATAGATTATAAGAAGTGTGAGTGGGCTGACGTCCAGGTGAAGGACTGCGTCTTTTTCTCTAGCTTTCATTTCACTCGTAGGAAGCAAAGTATTTTGCTTGATGTTAAGAAAACTTAGACAAGTTTCGGATGTCTGTATCTATATGTTGTTCAAATTCAGTCTGTTCCCTGACAGTACAATTTTTCAACACATGAAATTTTATATCTGTGTTTTGTTCTGCTCTATCGTCCATCTGTCTTCTATGACTGCTTAGTATTTTCTACATGACGTTCGCTTGAATTGTGACTTATTTGTCGGTGAAATCAGAGGAACAGTAAAACTCAAGTTATTGTCTAAAAGTTACAAAGTTCAGCTAGGCAGACTTTAAGTTCTAGCATATAATACATTATATGGTTATGTTTTTGCTTTTGCACTTGTTTTTCATCATTATAATATCACCTATAGGTCTGGGTGATTACTTGGGTTTTGGACCCAGATCACTTCGCAAGGCTCCTGATTACGGTAGCCGTAATGCTCCAACAATCCATCAAGCCGTGCGGCTTTGTAGCTTACCAAAGTTGTACTAAAACATTTTTGACAGATTTCTGCACGCCATGTACCACATAAAATCGGTTCGAGGTCAGTAAACACAACCAGAATTCATACATAAGGCACACTGTCGATTTTTGAGAAAATTAAAGGATTTTGCGCCTTGTAGTGTGGAAAATATGTTATACAGAAGAATAGAATATATCGCGATATATATCGTTACCGCACATGCTTCAAGTTATACCTCCATATGGATTTTAGGCCATATCGCCCAGCCCTATGAAAAACATAGATCCAGTTTATGACCTGGTGATGGCCCGATAAGTATGTGTTTAGATTATTGTCTCATTGCTTCACTTGTGGTTTTCGGCACGTAGCTGGAGGCTGTATGTTTTGTGAGTTACAGGACTCGCGTTGAATTCTTATGACATGACTGCAACTGTAAAAATGCCTCTGGTTAGTTAGCACTAAAGGTATTTTTATCACCAATAAATTTTATGGTGGTGAATGGCAGTCACTCTGCAGCTCGCTGTAGGTCAGTGTTCATGGTCACTGTAGTTTTTTTTTCTTTTCTATTTTTTTCTGGCAGTTTTGTTTTTGGATGGTTTTTGCATTGTGTACGAGCCATATTTAAAACATGAAGAGGGAAGCTCAGACCTGTCAGTTTAATGACTGATCATGAAGACCCCATTAGCCTCCTGACAGGTTGAACACTAATGAGAAGCTTCCTTTAGGCAAATTTGTAGCAGCACACTGTAATGAAAGGGTATTTGCTGCTTTTCTAGTATAACCAGCGTTGTTCTTGGGCTTTGATTATGTTAAGGATTTCAGCAGCAAGTGTGACTGAACGCGTAAAGCTTATTTATTAAATCTGTATCTGACTTTAACATTAATCTTGATGTTTAAAGGTTTTTTTTTCATTCACAATGATATGAATTTGTGTCCCAACTTTTTATTGTTATATTCATAAATCCCTCCTTAAAAAAAAAACCTATCAACTTTTATATTCTCAGAGTTCAGGTTTTTGAGCTTGGGAATGAATTTAATTGTTAAGAGAAATTAGTAGTAACATAGTACTCCATATTTCCTGGCGTCCTGATCACACGCAGATTTTTTTTTCTCTCTTCCCAGGGCTTGCATGTTCAATAATGGTGAAATGTAGGATCCTCCCTTACCCTTTAAGTAGTGTTATTTTACAAAATAGAGAGCGGGATTGGGAGGTGTTGTTGATGGCAAAAGTACTGTGGGACAGTGGAGGCACATGCAGCAGGAATGTTTTGTTGGGAAGTTGAAACGACTCTGGTTTCAAAGTTGTTTTTAACAAAAGGAGGGTGTGGATGGGAGAAGGGAACGTGATGGTTCCAAACCTTTAGGCAGTGATCGCTATCAGCTTCTTTAGATGTGTCTCTGCTCAGGGATAAAAATGGTGATTGTGATAAAGTCTCACAATGAGCTCGGTGCAGATTTGACTTTCCTGATTCTTTGTTTCGAGGCTTTGTTTGAAATTTCTTTCTTTTTTTTCTTTTTCTTTTTTTGGAAGGTCAGTTAGGTGATAACAAAGGTTTTGTATATTTTATTGTGTAGTTAAAGAAATCAGTGTTACGTGCTTGCTTTGCTGGACTGCAACACTGTCTATCTCACTGAGTGACAAAGGCCTCAAATACATTAAGAAAACTACAAATTTGGCTAACAAAAATAAAAATAACAATAAAATAAATTGAGAGTATGCTTTTTTTTTTTTTTTTTTTAAACAGCCACGCACTTTTCGTGTAGCTCAAGCCAGGGTGACTAAAGGAAAGCCTTGAGTCAACATGATCTATCAAAGAGCTGTCTTAATAAAACCCTCGTGGTTTCAAAGATGCTGTGGAAGGATTATTTGTTACCCGCAGCTGCTTTTAAGTCTAGGCACTTATCTTAGTATCTTGGTACTGACCTTTTCAGAAATGGTACCGGCTAATTACTCATTAGAATTGAGCCTGTGTGAAACCAAATTTGCTCTTTTTCCCACCTGCCTGGTGTCACATGCTGAGGTTTGTCAAGCCTGCGGTTACTGTCACTCCTTGGCGATCTCTGTAAAGATCTGCTGCTGTGTTTTTACCCTCTGCAGAGTGCATTGAGGGAAGTGAAGTATATTCTGTCTGCAAGTGCGTGTTTTGTCTGGCTGTGCCTCGGTCTGCAAGGCAGGACAAATAAACAGAGAATTTATAACATGCCTGTCACTAAGCCAGGTCCAGCTTTTTAGTACATATTAGACTTTGTTCACGTAGAGACAAAATGCTTGCTGAAACAGAACCCTGCTTTTCTAAACGGCTGTGTTAGAGGAAGATGAAATGTCTGTTTATTTGTACTGATAAACTGTTGCCTTTGTGGGGAGCTTGTATGTTTTACAGCCTCCTAAACCCCCCAGGAATTTCTTTCTACCCACTGAGCGTTCTTAAACTACCTACTTATGAAGCTCCTTTATCAAGTTTAGGCTGCAACTTGGAGACACCCAGCAGGCGTTCTTAACCTCTGCTGGAGGGGGCGAGATTTGATTAAAATCCTCTTATCCACCCTGCTTAATTTTCACAGTGTGTGTGGTGTTTACTTTTTGGGGTTCAGTTTGGATGGACTGAGTGTTTCATTTGAGCTAATCCTTGGTCAGACTGTAAGGCTGTTTAAATCTCATGAGGAGTGCCTGTCTGACTAAATGCTGTGTATGCTTGCCTGTTAGATAGCAGGCTTTGCTTCATTATGAACCTCTCATACCAGTAATCAGGACCTAGTGTTTTGTTGTTTTTAATTTTCCATTTTGCTATAGCTGTGCGCGGTTGGAATAGTGCTGTGCTGGGTAATTTATTCAGACATGCTGCCTCTTAGTATTATTTTATGAGGAATATTTATGTACCAGTGCACAAGACATCAAAGCCCCGTCTTATTCCCCCATTAACAGTAATAGTAATTGACTGCGTTGACCAAAGGAGACAAACTGTGAAACAGACTCATCGCATGCTTTAGGCTGGATGTTGTATCGGCTGTATAGTCAGTGGCAACACAGTGATCTGTTGTTTCAGGATTAACGTCTGGCTCCATAAGAGCGGCTGTGAGGTCATCCCAGCAGTGTTACCCATCGGCGTTCCCATGCTGTGCTCCCTCCCACTGCTTACATGGAGCAGAGAGCTCATCCTGTATTGCATCAACCAGGGAACATAAATTTGTTTCTGGTGGTTAAGTGCATGTGTCTTTTTATTGTTGTTGTTGTTGTACAATGTTTGTCATGTGTGAGCTTTGCATTCAGTCGGTTTGTTTATGTGTAACATGAACTGTGAGTGTGTGTCAGGGCAGCGATGGGGAGGTTGGCATGTGAGAAGGGGCTTAGTTTATTGACTGACTTTGGGTGGGCTTCAGCTGACGTCAGAATGTACGTACACACACACACACACACACACACACACACACACACACACACACACACACACACACACACACACACACACACACACACACACACAGTCAGTCAATCAGTCATGCTGAGCAACAGAGGGACAAAGATTCTGCTGATGAAGGACAAACTGCTGTTCAGCAGCACGGACTAAGCCCTATCAAGCTGTGCTCTCTCTGTTTGTATGTTTCTGTCTGTCTGCAGATTAGATACGTGCCTCTGCCGTATGAAAAATGTGGAGTCACTAACATAGTTGGACGGTTTTGTTACTTTTTCAAAAAATCACTGTTCCCTTTGTCGTCACGAACAAACAAGATAGTGAGAGAAACGAAGCGGTGCAGCCAATTAGTGCCTTTTGCTTCAACACCACTGCTGTGTTCAGCTACAGGTGGTCACTGGAGATCTAGACAAGTCTGCTTTTTATGACATTATACATAGTCCCCCTCCCCCATAGTTTCACCTGCAGGCAACGACAAGATGGACACGGCAAATCTCCTCTAACGAGTTACTGCGGATCGCCCCGTGCGTGGGGCTGGACGGCGTCAACGTGTTAACGAGCTAACCGCGCTAACGACATGCAGCCCACAGGGGGTGACTTTGGGTGGGCTTACTCAATTTATTTTTGAGTAATTTCTTCATGTACATCTACGCTGTATGTTAATAAAAGTGCCTGTGTGACATCTGGGACACAGCTTTGACTAAGAACTCTCTTTTTGTTCTTACCTTATGGTAAATATCGAGATATATATCGTATATCGCCATCCAGCTAAAAAATATCGAGATATGAATTTTGGGTCATATCGCCCAGTCCTAATACCTGCCACACAGAGCATGCTGTCTTTTGCTGTATATCTCTTTATGGTGGCGTGTTTTTGTGCGTGTTGATGGAAACCTGGTGCAGCAGAGTTAACTGATGCTCTATTTGTGGCGTGAATGTGCATCTGCTGTGTTTTGAGATGTGGAAATAGACTTTTTTTGGAAGAAGGTGATCATAGGAAAGAATATGTGTGCATTGGACAATGTCAGAGGGGCAAGCCAGTGCCTGCTTTGTAACAGGCATGAGTCAGGTGTTCTCCAGAATTAAATTTTTTCTGATAGTTTTAGTCATTGTAGTAATTGTTAAATTATTGTTTATTGGATATTATTTTGTTACATACATTTATGTTACTGTTTTTGTTTGTCAGAGGTCTTTAGGTGCAAGACTAGGGAGATTTTATGAAGTATGTTTACTGATGTTTTGGTGTGTTGCATGATAATCCGATTGTTAAGTGATGACATGACGAATCCGACTTCCGGGCCTAAAGTAGTCTGCGTTTAATATGGCTTTTGTGTTGTTAACATGTTTAATGTTATGTATTTTCTTCTATTTAATCTCAAAAAGCTCCTAAAACAGTCAGTGATCACTGTTGACCTCCCTCGGCTTTTATTGCCGCTAATAATTTATTTAAGCTCAGTTTTTAAAACCTTAGGATGTAACTACAGCCCAGCCCATGCAGCAGTATATGAATGACTAACCTCGTATTGTGGATGGATTATCTCAGTTGTTCTCCTGGCTGAAGTTTGGTCCTTTTACAGCATCCTGCCATGCGATTACATTTGTTCCTGACCACCGAGAACACTCACGTTAACTTTTATCGAGTGGGGAAAAAAGTTAGCTTGTTTATATTATGCTAACATAGCTGTGTCGCTAGCGGTCACGTAGCACATCATTATATACCAGCTAGCCAAACTTCAGTAACCCTACAAACGTCACTGCTGTTTAGTTTTCTGTCTTCATTTATGTTGGAAGTGATAACAGAGCTGTACGTTTTAATTTGTTTCCAAAACCCCGCAGTCAGGACATGCTATATTGTATTTAGATAGAAGCTAGCGAGCTAACTCCCTGCTAACTTCTAACTCCGTTAAATGTCATAAATTCCGTTTTCATGGATGCCTGGATGTTAAACTCAATTGTTACACCTGGTAGAGCAGAACACAGATCATTTTATTAAAGATGAAAGACTTTAGACAGTTTTTCAACTCTCAGTAATGCCATAGTGATCGTTTGATATATGGACCTGCAGTGGAGTTTAGGCCCAGACACGGCTAGTGACGTCAGACTGAACAACCGGATAATATATATGGAAAATTAGTGAGCTCGTATTTACAGTAAATATACCACATGTAAGTGCATTTCAGTTGTAGTATTTCAAGTTTTACACCAAAGTTTGTGTGTGTGTGTTCATGTGAGAGTGAGTGACTGAGGGAGTGAGAGAGAGACAGAGAGAGAGAACCGACCAAACAAGTGTCAACATAGTATTTCTGCCCAAGTACCAGCATGCCCAAAGCGTTTCTTGCTTAACCACATACCGCCATTAGAGACCAAAGAATCCTGTGGTTTTTACTATGCTATTCTACACATACAGTTACACAAAGGATGGAGTGGCGTGGGATCGCGTTAACAGTCCATTAAAATTTTGGATTAAATCCACCAAAGTCAACTTAATGAGTTTAAGTGGGATTTATATTATTAGCATAAAGGTAGTACAGTGTAAAGATTTCAAATATGACACATTTGACCTCTGACCTCTCAGGTCATTTGATTGATCTGAAGGTGATAATAACGTGTTAATAATGATGTATAGAGCGATTTAAAGCAATGTTTCTTACTGCCATTGTTGCGCTTTTGCCATTCAGGGAATTGTATACGGGGATTTTAAATATCAGATATTTGAGATATTATTTTATTATGACTTTGTTATGTACATTAGAGTACCAAATTATTACAATTTAAATACATAAAAATTTGAATATCATAACACTTTTATTGACCCATGTACTAAAGTCATATAAATATAAAAGAATAAAAAAATAATTGTACTTAAATCATTTCAAGTATATCAGAATGGGTTTATACAAGGCAAATAACAAAAGCCTGCTCTTTGTACTTGTTTTTACTGAACTGCAAATGTTTTAAAGTACGTTTAAAAATACCAAATAACAAAAAAAAATGAGTATGTACAAAATCTCTTAAAATTAAATACTACCCAGAGAATGAGCTTCCTCGTGGAGGTTTGTGCTCTTCGGGTGCTGCTTGTTCATAATGCTTCCTTCAGCAAAATAACACTAACCTGCTGCTGTCCCACAGATCCTCCTGTGTGTTTTTCCTTCAGGGGCTGAAAATGTAAATTTTAGGAACATTTTTAAAATATACTACCTCTTTAAGGAAGTCAATACTTTTTTAATTTGCTGTAGTGTTTCTGCATTAGTGACCCAAGTATTCCCTCACTAGCAGCCCACCTCACTGGTACTGCAGTGAGGTGGGCTGCACCCTTTCTTTTTCTTGCATGGAGCTGGAGCTGCAGAGTTGTGGTGGGATATTGTCAGTGGCAAGTGGCAGTGACTTTCTTATAGAACGTGGCTTACTGGTTTGTCATTAGACTGCCTTTCCAGGTGAGTTGGCAGGGGCAAGGGCCACTGGGTTTAGGGAATGAGGAAGGTGATCCCGGGCCTGGCAGCAGGTCACGGAAGTTGAGGGAAAATAGCTGGGAAACGTTTTGTCCTCTGGGTCAAGTGTCATCTAAAATGGTTTGACCTAATAATTGGGTTGACTAGTCTCCATTTTGGGCAGCACAAGTAAGAATATCTTTGGAGGATCACCAGGAAACTCTCAGAAAGCCACTTTACCGTATGGGCTTTATTTTAGTTCCCACATGGTTAACTTTACGTTAGTGTCTTAAACCTTCACACTTTATGCAGATTAACAGCTCACTTTACTGCACGCTAACAGATATTCAGAGCTTCACACATTTTTGTATCCTGATCTGTTTCAACAGTCACTGCAGAGTTGGCATCATGTTTCATTTTGTGTGTGTCATAGTGCAAAGGCTGCATTCTCATGCAGTTGGTAAATTTGTGCTTAATCTAAGTCAGTATTTCCTTTTACTTTCTGTTGTTTCTTGAGCACTGAATGCTCAATAGATTCACAGCTGCTGAGAACAATAACCCATGACAGTGATCTTATTTAAGCACCTGGCACTGGCTGCGTAATGGTAGTTTGTACTAATGATTGCTAGAATTTTCTCATACATACTTGTATCTGTAATACATTTTCTGTTATTTGGAGAATTACTTGTAAGATACAATTGCTTTGGATTCTCTTTAGGTTACCATTGTGTTATTAATGCTTTTGATGCTTATCACCTATCCTCTTGGTCAGAGCATGCAGATATACATTGACTTGTTATTTTTCTGCTGACCACCAGAGGGCGTTTCTGCCTGTTCTTATGCATCCAGACCTGGACGAATGACTCTGTGCTTAGCAGCTATCCAGACATGCTTCATATACATTCCGACAACCAGTGCCTCGTTTTCTCCAGACACCTGGCTTGAACCATCAGTGTCGGCCCAAATGCGCGAGGGGCTTTTACTGTGAAGCATCAGCTTACCTGTTCCAAAATGACAGATTGACTGCAAGCATGCTGCATCTTGTCACTTTCACACCTCCACCCCTCTCCTGTCCTTGTGTGTTTGGCTCACACACTCCCAATCTTTCTCTCCTGCACCCTTTCTGTTTCTGGCCCTCAGGGGTTTCAGTTACACCCTACATGCTCAGACAGTTGCACAGCTCACCGCGTTACGCACAGGTCTGTGGTCACAGATTAAAGGGATGTGTGCGATGGTATGGGCGCTGGTGTAAAAACACTCCCGCCTCAAACTGCAATGCCTGAAAAGGTATGCCGGAGAGCTGCATCTATTCATCAGTAACAGAGAAGATTATTATAAAGTGTCCCACTGAGTTACTAACAGGATTTCCCATCTTTCCTTCATGTTCACCTGACTGTTCATGAAAACTGCTCCGTGTTCCTGCATTGTTTGTTTACGTGCCACTTCGAGAGATTTCTGTGGCACAGTTTCTGATATTTAAGCTCTTGAGGGTCTCGTTTACACTGACCCAGCTAGAGTTTTGGCTTTTTAACTGCCACAGCATATCGCACCAATAAATCAAATTGTCATTGAGATATTCACAAAGCATGCAGCTATTTTAATGCCACAAACAGGTATCTCTAGGGATAAATGATAAAAATAGTAGCAGAAGATTGGTGTCCTGTTTGGACATGTTGCTAAACCAAAAGTACAGATTTTATGTTAGTCATGCAATATATTGGTCATCATCTTCAGGAAGCTCTACTTTGTTTGAACACATGTCATTTAGTTACTGTAACGTGTGTTTATCTTAAATATCAAAGAAATGCAGCAGTGCATCATTTTCTCAGTTTTGCTATGTAAAGCAAAATTCAAAGCATGCTCTAGTGGTTGTTGTCCGATTGATTGGACCAGTACGCACCATTTAGCCTATGTTATTCTTACTTGTTTATTCTCTATGAGGTTGCAGGGGCTTGTAAGGTCCTCTTAAGGTTTCAAACAAAAATGCACAGCTCACACACAGAGCTGCAAATATGCTGCCAGTTGCCAGTGGATGTTGTTGAACTGATGGTGGCTGGTTAAAAACTTAAAGTGTGTCAAGAAAATATTCCCCACTCCACCATCACCAACTGTTTATACAAAGCTGGATGGATTTGTGCTTTTGTGTCGTTTACTCCAAATTCTGACTGTACCATCCAAATGCTGTGGCAGACCTCGAGGCTCATCAGACCATGCAACAGTTTTCCAGTCTGCTTTTGCCCAATTATTAGTGAGTTTGTGCAAATTGTAGCCTCAGTTCTTGTTCTTAGCTGACAAGTAACCCAGTGTGGTCTTCTGCTGCTGTAGACTCCCTGCTTCAATGTTTGGTGTGTGTTAGGGGTGAGCAGTATAATCTTATAATTATATCACAATATATCAAGAATATTTGTGAACACAATATTTCTGATGATAAAGGGAAAACCCCCCCAGAACATTTTGTTGATGTTTGCAGGCAGCAGCATTCGGAAGTGTACGTTAATGAACAGGATTTTTCAACTGAGCTACTGTCACTGATGATATACTTCCTAGATTGAAATGTGACTCTATTGAAACAAGGTTCCAGCAGTACAGCAGCAGAGCAAGATTAAGTCAAATATAAGCACAAAAGTAGCCTATGTAGTGTTTTCCTTGGAAATTGTATGTGAAAATAATTCCCAATACTTCACTTTAACAAGACCTAAAGTATCACAACCTTGTACCTCATCAGGATATGCTCAAGAATGTCATATAGTAAAGCTAAAAAACTACCTGGGATGTTGTATCTTCCTCAGTGGAGTCATTTGGGCTGCACATCTACGGCTGCTAGCACCTCTTAATTCACAGACTGTTTGCACTCAGCGGTGTGTCTTTTCCACAAAATATACAAGCAAACAGCTGGAGCTGTTTTCTTGTATATTTTGCAAAAGTTGCACTTTGTTGGAGGTTTTATAAGAAACTTCATATGAACACATATGAACGTACTAGATCATCATTGGAGGTTGACACGCAGCTCTTATGCTCTGACATACCTGGGCTAGTCTCACTGTTACACACAGCAGGGAACGTAAATGAATGATATCACAACTTGACATTTTTATATCACATAAAAATGCATACAGTATTGTCACAGAGGGTATGATACAGCACAGTCTCTTCTGCATGCCTCCGTGGTTATTTGAGTTACTGTTGCCTTTCTATTAACTTGAAGGAGTCTGGCCTTTCTCCTCTGACCTCTGGCATCAGCAAGGCATTTTCCTGCAGAAAACTGTGGTTCGCTGAATATTTTCTCTTCTTCAGACCATTCTCTGTAAACCCTAGAGATGGCTGTGTGGGAAAATCCCAGTAGATCAGCAATTTCTGAAAAATCCTCTGGCAAAAACAACCATGCCATTTTCAGAGTCACTTCAAACATCTGCTCTATTCTGATGCTCTTTATGACCTTAAGTTAGTCATCTTGACCATCTCTGTATGCCTAAATGCACCGAGTTTGATTGGCTGATTTAGATATTTGCATTAATGCAGAGTTGAACAGGTTTATGTAACAAAGCAGCCAGTGAGTGTATATGTCTCTAAACTCTTACTCACGTCCTCTTTAAGCTACATTTCGACTGCATTATTATATCTTATTCTGAAGCCTCAGTTTAGCTTCAGATGAATTTTGGAACATTTCTCCATTTGAGCTCACATGAACCCCTGTGAGGAAGATCAATGCATCCATTGAGTTCACCCATGTGCTGCATTACACGTCTGACTTCTGAAGACTTCTGAAAATCTGAAGCTTGAGATAAAGCTCTAAATGGGAAAAAGATTCTGCCTGTATTTACAGAGACACATTTCCTATAAATTGTCAAAGGGTTATATTTCATGGCTTAATGTCTGTGTCTTCGCAGATGACTTTTATAATCAAGAGGATCCCCGTAGTGGATATCATAAAACTAGATCTGTAACTGCAGTTTGACGTTGGACACAACTATCACTTACCATATTGGTGTAAAGCTTTATGTTGTGATCCTGACTTCAGTCTCTTATCAGATGACCGCTTAGATATTTCTTGCTGGTGATTTCATCTGTGAGGATATTGGAGACCTATTAGTCTCGCCAGCAGCTGAGAGAGGCAGGAAACCGAGGTGTTGGAGAAGTGACTGAACATCTGAGCTGAAGATGGCGAGAGTCTCTAAGTGGCATATTACCAGGCAGCCAGAATAATTTGTGCAGACAGGTAGAACGGTCTAACCTGTCTGATCCAATGTCAGGTGACGTCTTGTCCTCGAGGTCACTGTGTTAAAATAGAAGCTTTAGCAGAATATTGAGTCAGTAACGTCTTGTATGCAGGTTTAATACAGACACTGTAAAGCTGGCTGCTCCATGCCTATTAAGGTTTTCTGTTCAGGACTAATTAAAAAAATTACAGAGATAATTTTTTTAACTTCTGTGTACATCTCTTGAAGTCTCACTGTGGCTCCAGTTACAGCAATGCTAATGAGCCCTGCCTTTGTGGAGATTACAGTATCACAAGTGTTCAAGTCATGTGTGTGGATGGGCTTTTTAATGGTGTAGATATTCAGCCCAGCAGATAAACATGACCACTTTTTTTACTAAATGACATGGCTTTGGGTACCAATTAGGAATACATTTATTCAATATTTGGATAAATGGGATGTTGGGATGTTGGTCCGATCCAAAATGATCCAAAGCTGGACTTTTTTTTTTTACAGTCAGCCTATGGCAGTTGCATCCAGTCTGTTTCCTATAATACAGGAGTGATAAATGAGCATATCTGCTGCTGTCTGCACAGAAATTCACATTTAACAGAACCAGCTGGCAGCCAGTTGAGTCTCTTCGAGTTGTGCTCACTGACATAGACTGATGGCAATGTGTTGGCATGTCTGCATGTATAAATTCGACAGCAGTAGTTTGCAAACGTGTACCCCCCTCGCATGAGCCAAGGTGTGAAAAAGGTTGTGGGTCATTATCAGAGGTTTCAGGTGAAACAATAAGACAAGGTCTCACCCTGTGTTAAGGCCCCTGGGATGGGATCTCAAGCTCAAAGAATCTATAGATAAACCTCAATCTGCTGCTTTATGTAGTAGATTCAAAGAACCACTACTGTCAGGATTTACAAAAGAGGTGCGGGGAAAATGTAATCATGTAAAGCAGCGGTCCCATACCCCTGGGCTGCGAGAGTTGAGGCTGTGAAATTTATGGTTTTCAGGGTTTATGTTATTTTTTTTTTTTATCGTTAACTCTGTTTCCCTGGGTCTTTTCCAGTGTGTTATTAATAAATCTTCCTTTTTTTTGGTATCGGTACTGGTTTTATTTTGTTGTATTTATCCGCGACACCTTAAATATTGTTGGACATAAATCGGTCCGTGGCGCAAAAAAGGTTGGGGACCGCTGATGTAAAGCCATGGACTCAGTTATTTCTGCAGCTGGTCTTACTGCATATTTATTTGTAGGAGTTTCCCCTTCAAAACGTCAAACTTTAGGGAGGAGAGTATTTAAAGGATACAACTGTTTATTATTTAGTACTGAAGAAAAAGGTCCTAACTCTTTTCCACACAACTGCGATTAAGCAATTTAAAATGAATCACAGATGCCATTCAAGCTGCTCCTCGGATGTCAGATTAGTCATGCGGTCATCCAAACAGCTTGTTTGCAACCCGTTAATTTCAATAAATGTCAAGTAAATGCCAGGTCATTTCAAAGATGACCTAGCATTCAGGGCAGGTCCAGTGTCATGGAAAAGCAGAGGTGTTTCCAGAACACGCAGTTCTTTGTGGGTAGATTGTTTTATCTCACTGGCAAAAGCAATGGATTAGTCCTGGAGGGAAACTCCCACGTGAAGCTTTTATCCTCAAGAAAATAACTGGTGATTTTCTGACTATCGGTAATTTAGTTGGATGACTCTGCTGCATTTACTTCAAACAGTGCTCAGACTGCTATAAACAAAAGTGCGATATCTCTAAATTAGCCAAAACATTACTTTTTTTGTTCTGTTAAAGTATAGGGAGTATTTCCCCTGATCCTGGTAAATATGTGTCAGCAATGTACAATTTGAGATATGAAAGTAAAACAGGAAGATACATTGATATCATGTTGGCGTCATTAAATGTAACTAGATATTGTCATCTGTTGCAATCATCATCCTTTAGCTCGTAAAGGAAACTCATTCACGTTTAAAACCTTTGACTGCTCAAGAAAGTGGGAATCATATCTGGAAAACTTTTCTTAGTTTCCCGTTTGCTGTTCTGTTCAGTTTGCAGATAGTTTAAGTCACATACGTTACAACAACAAGCACAGATGATCTATTTCTCCTCACAACATCAAGTTATTATATGTCGATCAGCTCCCCTTGAAAGACAGGGACTACTGCGGTGGCACCTCTTGCTTGCTAACAGCCCTAATATTAACTAGTACATAAACAGATTCCCAAACAAATACACACAGCAGCAAAGCAGTGTGAGATATTTACGTGACCGACGTATGTGATGGCTAGGTGCCATTTTGGCGGCTTTGTCTCCATGCGAGGGCGAGCAGCTTTCGTAAGTTGACACCTACTCCTTATGATACGACATGTCATGCGGAGGAGGTCTTTCTGCATGTTTGTGGATATCAGTGTTGCTCTGTTAACGCCAGTCTGGCAGCGGGCAGTAACATGAGGAGCTGATGTAGTGTGTAAATTAAACGGGTCTCCTTGTATCCTGTCTTCCTCACCATAGATTGATGTCTGTGTGTCCCCCTTTTTTTTTTTAAAAAAAACTTCTTTTTTTCTGTGATGTTTTACTCAGTAAGTTAAAGTTGTGCTTTTAAAGTGTATCAGTGAAAGCGAGGAGGCAATATAGATGCAGGTTTTGGAGGGGTTGCAGTCACAGACGGTTGTAAAAAGGCTGTCGTCTAACCCTGCTGCCGCACTGCAAGGATCACGGGGCTTTGGAGCCACACCACCCCGTTTAGATGGATGGGTTAACAGCAGCTTTTACCCCGTAGTATCCTTTGAGGGTCAGTGCCAAGACCACTTCAAAATGTGCAAACCATAATCCCCCTCTGACATTAATATTTTCAGATGGGAGGCAAGCAGAGAGCATGGTGTGTGTGTGTGTGGGGGGGTGTCGATGTAAGCACGGTCTTTTTGGCTGGCCTTGTCGCATGCTGGCAGTGCTGATGGACATTAAAGCCATTACTCATGCTGGAGGCATGTCCAGAATGTATTCTTAGCCACTGTCTTCCTATCAGTCACTACAGAAAGGTTTGAGGGTCAAAAAATAAAGAGGTAACCAGTCTGCAGGGCTGTCTGCACCGCTGCTGTTTACCAGGGAGGGGGTGATATTTTAAACCTGTGAGAGTTCACATATTTACCCCACTGAGCCTGACTGACCTTGCCATTTGGTGGGGTGAAGAAGCTGGAGACCACTGATAGAGAAGAGAAGAGGCAGCGAGAGAAACCCTTCATTACTACTCGACAAGAAAGAGCGTTGAGTTTGTTTTTTCAGACAGAAAACAGCAGGAAGAGTACCAGAAGAAAGGGAGACTGAGTTGAGGAAAGGAGGCGACGGCACTTGAGGGAGGTGAACGGTAGCCAGGCTGAGCTGACTTCCCCCACCAGAGGAGGAGTTGCAGTTGCCGGCCAGGGCAGGTCCCAGGGCTGGCAGGGCTGGCCCTACTGCTTCTCCACCTCTGTTCTTTTCTCCTCAATCACTCCTCCTTCTCCTCCCTTTAACGATCAACTAAACTGCTGTGCAGTGATGAACTTGCCGGAAGCGCTCATGAGCAACAGAGGAATGCTTAGAAAAATCTTGCGAAATGAACTTTTTTGCCGCAAGTGAGAAAGATTCCTGAGGTTAAACCTCCCATAAGAGGACCTCCTCTGCATTACAGACTCTCACCCTTCTGTCTTCTCATCCTTTCTTTTTTGTTGTTGCACTCACTGGTTGAGTGCACTGAGAGACTGGGGGGATTTTTGTACTGTTTTTCTCTAGTTTTGCTTTTGTAAACCAGAAAAGTGGCAACTTTTTCAGTAGCACGGTGCAAGGACCAGCTCCACTCACCCAAGATGAGCCGCTGGCTGAAATGCACCTCCGTGCACTTTGTAGGTATTCATTGCCAATAATTTTACCTTGTCACCACCGTTATTGGAGCTCTGATTTCATGAACAGTGTGAATGTAGCCGAAAGCTGTGCTTTACAGAAGCAGCAGTGCAGTGGCAGAACTCTTAGATCAGCTCTCTGTGTACACATCGCCTGTTTTGAATCTTGGTTATGATTAAAATTTGCACTTGCTTGTTTTTGCTTTGTCTTTATTTTGACTTTCAGTGTAAAGAGCCACATTCTTATCAGGAGGTTTAAGAGTACTGTTTCCTTGCTTTGTAGCAACAACTCATGAAGCGTTTTAAATTCCTGGCACATTAAGGTCTATTCTTGTCTGTTATTATAGCAGAAAAGGAAAAATGACTCAGAAATGGACTTTGTTCTATGTGTGTTCGTGCCCGGCTTGCGTTTGGTAGTCAGCTAAAACTCCTGGGGACCAAATTATAGCTATTACTCTCAGCTGTTAAACTAAGTACAGCCTTGGTGAAATACATAACTGTTTGGTTAGAAATGTCTGATAGTTTGCTATCATCATTGACAGAACACAGACTGGAACAAGTATGATGATCGGCTGATGAAGGCAGTGGAGCGTGGCGAGGTGGACAAGGTGTCTGCTGTTCTCAACAAGAAGGGCATCATCCCCACTAAGCTTGACGTGGAAGGACGCTCTGCGTAAGTAAACACAGGCGCATGCAGACACACATGCATCCATGTGCAGTATGTTGACATGTATAGTCAGAGCTTTGAGCTTCAGCAGCACACACGCGTACCACACGAAGTGTAGTACAGTGAGATGACAGTGTACAGATCAGAAATCACTGAAACGTTTGTGTTTGTTTGAGTCCAGCATGGATTGGCAAAGATTTGTAAATCTAAAACCAGCAACAGCAATTCCAAACATTGTGGTGACCTCCCCACCGCGTGACATTCCTGACCTTTTTTTCCAGATAAAGCTTCTCTAAGATTCCTTCACAATTAGGTCACTCTCGCTCCAGAACGTCTTAAATAAGCACCACGTTACCCCTGCATGAACCTCCACAAATATAAACACAACAAAATGAAACGAGTGCAGTACATGATTCTGTCTCCATTTTTTTATATCCAGAAATTTCCCTTTTAGTTTCCCTTTGACCGGAGGTCAGTGTGGGAGCTGGTGTAAAGAATGTCCGTGGACACGAGGCTTGACCACATTGTCCAGAGGTGGTTTATGTAGTCCCTACAGGAAATGACTCTCTGCAAATTAAGATTAGATCCACTGTGATGCTTGCAACACCAAGTAATACATTTAGGCCCTGCTGCAGGCCATTACCACGATTTCTTGACATCTTGGAGGAGGAGCATGTTTTAAGTGAGAACCTGATATATTCAGAGGTTGTTGTTTTTTTCCCCTACTAACTCGATATGCACCCTGCAGTGTTAACAGGGCAGTAAGAAATAGAAGGAAAATAGGTCAGTCTGAAATGTGTATGAGGAATTCTCTGATGTTGCATCTCAGCCATCCAAAACCACAGATATGAACACATCTCCCAGACAGACCTTTAATGTAGTGCTATTATTAAAAATGGTTCAGCCTTGAAAAACAATACATTGACCTGTTTTGTTTTTTTGTTTGTTTTTTTTTTAAAATGAGGTGCTCTGTTTTCTTCCTAAATTTAAACAGATTCTGACACCAGTTTTTCGGGCGGGCAGGCGCCCTCGGTTTAATCCTAGATATATGAATGAGTCACTCGTCTCTGGCCCGTGCTGCGCGTTTATTTTGACAAAGCCTTTGTTAAACCATAAAACTCTGGAGCTCCAGATCCCAGACTGCAAAGGTGCAGAGTATTTTCAGCAGTGTGTGAAATTCTCTTGTGGCACCACCGCATAGACCGATGTGCACATGCATGCGAATAAACACAATTATACACACATCCTGATAAATGCCTGGTCTCATAATAAGGTGCTAGAATTTGTCAGAACTAAATCCAGAACCACAGCCTGCAGAGGTTGTTGTTTCCAAACACAGTCATGCTTATCATTCGCTGTTCCCCTGTGGATCAGAACCAGTTAACTGTAAAATGAATGAATATTCGAGGGGGGGCCGGAAGAGGTCACGATTTTGCCACGTCTAACCAAAACAAAAGTGAACCGCAACTCAGCCAGGCCACTTATAGTTCACTGGGCCACACACACACAGACACGCACACATGTGCATATGGTATTCTGGCCTTTGCAAAAGCCCACAAAGGAATGTTGAATGGTGATTCCTTATAATCATGGACCTCTGAGGGGAAACTAATTACAAGCTGTTACCCCCAATATATCATTTGGTGTGCCCTGGATTAGCCTCGTTGTGTAGAGCTAATGAATTCAGCCCTAAGTGTTTCTATCGCACCTTCCAGCTGAGTAAACAGTTTGCATCTCTGCTGTGGCTTTAGCTGGATCTCAGCGTGGTAAGCCCACCCATCACTAACGCTCATTCTGTGCAGACAAGGGCCTAGTAGCAAAAGTAGTTCTCATGACAGCATGAGCATACCACTAAAGACAGTCAGTCAGCTAAACCTCCAGCACAATCCTGGCACTGAGTGAATAGCTAATTTTGTGCTCAAGTGCTTTTGGGGGGTGCTTTTTTTGTTTTTTTAATCTAACTATTGTAAGATCTGAATTTCGTGTGTGTGTGATCTTGAGGCCAACTTGATGATAGATTTACAGGAAGTAACACTAAGCAGTCGCTGCCATTCTCTTTGTTATATATCAAATGTATTGCAATGTTCTCCTTGTCTGGCTACCAGGCAACGACGTTGACCTTCTCATTTTGATACGATGGATGTTGTGACTTACCACTGGCATTAGAGGACTTTCTTAAAACTAAGCGCAGCAGTGATTGACAGAGCTTTACAGAAACGAGTAGAGCAGCATGTTTTTGTGCACACATACCAATATTCACTTTCAGATAAGAGGGAGCTAAATGTAAGATATGAACATGGACTGTTGTATCCTCAGAGACGCACTTTGTCACACATGGTTCAGCTAGCGTCATACTAGGGTTTGATAGAAAACAGAAACAAGTGGACTCTTTTAAAAATAGCAGCCATATCCAGTAGACTGACAACCTGAAAGCTCCCCAAGGAGCAGATGTGAAAATGTAATGTGCTCTGTTAAAGCCAGAGCCATTAGTCTCCAAAAAAAAATCTTGTCTAACCATTTCACTGAGGTCTCCATGTATTTATAGCATCAGTCCTTTGCATTTGTTGAATATCATACTTTATTTAAGATGGATTTTTGGCATTTTTGCCTTTATTTTATTATTGTAGAGACAGGAAATGCCAGATTTTCAGGCTTGGCCATTTTGGCTTTGAGTTATATTTGCTGTCAAGACAGTCATCGCTCTCTATTCTTCAAAGTCATGGGGAAATGCACTCAATTAATTGCACTTATGTACCTTTAACTTTATTTCAAAGCATTCTTTGAGTTCCCTTATGGAAAGTGATGTAGGTTATGAACTTAGTGAGGGGTATCACCCCACTTGGATAGCTTTACTCTGCTTCCCGTCTGCTGTTTGGCCTGGAGAGCCCAAGACGCCACTGCTCCACAGAAGATCAGCATCTCCTGGTCATCAACACTGCTTTTAATACCCACGCCAGCGTTGAGGTGACAGCCGAGCTGTCTCCTTGGCAGATAACTTGGGGTTAGTGTATGAACGGGCTCATGTGTCCGGGTGGGTGTCAGACAGAGATTAGCTTACACACAAGTGCTCCGCAGTCTTGCATGGAGACTAGCAGCAGTGCTGCTGTGGGTTACATTGGACAAGCGCAGCTGGAACGTTTCCAGTTGAAGGTGATGATTAAATACATGTTGGCAAACACGTGCAGTGGGAAACGGCTTAACTAAGTAGGCAATTAACGAGGGAATATGTGCACTGTGTAGCAATCGTGCATTAAACACTTTCGCTCCAACTTGCACTGAGTATGTTCAGTCGAGTCACATGGTTCTCATTGGTCGATAGATTTGATAATTTGGCTTGGGTATCCCAGTCACAACACTTGATTGATGCTGTAGATATCAATAAGCTTACTATTCATGTCTATTAACTATTAGCTATTACCATGCATTCAACATTTTTTGTCGGTAGACACGTTTTTTTTTTCTGCAAAATAAGCAAGTTTGTGTCGCTCCTAGTTGTCACTTAGACCTCACAAACCCTGAGGGCTCTCGTTATGTTTTGAGAATGCTGATCCTGCTGATAGCTTGGAGCCAGGCATCAGTTTGCAGCCCCTCTCTTGTCTCTCAGTTTTACCCTCTCCCCTGTCTCTTTACACCCTATCACGTTTTCACTTGCCCTTCTCAACTCTGTGCTCTCTGCTCTCTGCTACATACCTCTCACCCATGCCCTGTCAGTCTTTTCTGGCTTTTTTATTTCTTATTTATTAATTTTTAATTAATCTCCATCTCTCTCTTGTTTTCCAGGTTTCATTTGGCTGCAACACGAGGACACTTAGAAGTCCTCAATCTCATCCTGGGACACAATGTTGATGTGACTGCGAGTGACGCCGCTGGTAAGTTTGTTGCACCAAAAGCCTTGTGCGTGATTGCTTTGATTGCTAGCAGATCGTAGCAGTCACTCAGAGTTTGGATAGAAGACACTGACTTGTCTGCAAACGCTCTATGAAATGTAAAAAGCGCTATGGAAACTGGAAAAAGAGCATGATCACCTTCATAGCTCAGAACCATTTAGCATGCACACTCACAGACCCTTAAAGGCGCAATATATTTCTGCAGCTGTGAGTATATGTTGCTTGGACCTGAGCAGACCGTCATAAATTTTATCCACTGGTGACAGCAGTTCTCACTGCCGAGCGACTAAGGCAAAGAGTATGCAACCTTCAAAAGAGTGGTAATGCTAAATACTTTGAAGAACAAATGACATCATGCTGTTACTTTCCACAGACTGAAGAAAACGGCAATCCCATCCCTATAAAGGGCGTAACAAAGGTTTTAATACTAAAATTACAACTGCTATTATAGCAACAATGAAATTACTTCATAATCTAGTTTGACTGAAACAAATCTGTATGCTGTATTTACAGAAATATTGCATTTCTATTTAATATAATGAATTAATCTAACATCATTTGAAGTCCTCTAAACAGATTAAACGACACATGTACTGTAAACACTTGTAGTATGTGCATCAGATGGGGTAATTGCATGTTGTGGCGTGTTTCTCTAAATATGCATACATGCAAATCGTGGGTTGTAAATTAACTTTTTTTTGTTGTTGTTTTGAAATTGCTTTTGTCTCTTTCAGGTAAAAGTGCTCTCCATCTAGCTTCGAGAAATGGACACTCTCTGTGTGTGCAGAAACTCCTGCAGGTAAAGCGCAGCTGTCATTGTTAGAAAACGTATGCCAAAATGAAATGACATACTACCTTTTTATTTGGTACAGTTTCACAGTCACTGGTCAGTCAGAGGAGATTCCCTCTCAGCCCCATTAAATTCTTTTTGCCAAACAGCTGTGGCTGCTGAGGCCACTCCATATCGGTCAACAGTAGTGCTTGTTGAGTCACCGTGGCCCTCTGGAGGATTTATGTGTTTACAATAAGGCGGCTGTCTCTCTGCAACATTGTGCTCTCATTGTCTTGCGTCCCTTCCCCCTCATGCCCCCCTCATATCTGGCATGGCAATGATCTAATGGAGGTTGTGGCTGTTGGCAGGGGGTTGTCAGAGCTGTTGACAAGCCTACCCTCCTGCAAACCTGCCATCCATTCTTAGTGCCGTCATCACACCAGACATAGCAGCTGGATGCCCACCACAGCTACTGTCTCCCTCCGTCAGCCCAAACCATCACGGTATAGGATATCCCACCTCCAATGCGCTACCTTCAGCTCCCATTGCTGTTCTACGCCCCCTCTTCACTATGTCATTTGAGCATGCTGCTAATTTTTGGCCCTTGTTGCTAGAGAGAGTGGAGTTTTTATAGTGGGGGACAGATCGTACTGTCAAGCTTACCCAGCAACATCAGGCTCCTGTTAGCATAGAGTCCTGCAGCCCTCATCACCACAGCACTACAATCACTGGAGCCCAGTCAGTGGAGTGGGCTGTGTGTAGATTTCACAAGCATTTGAGCACAGCACCACTTATCCTAATATGACCTTCCTTCTTCTGCCTTTTAGTTTTCACTGCCAGCTGCTGGAAATACATGATATTTAGGGTGCTCCTGTTTTACACACCTGCAACAAGGAAACCTAATTAAACCACTGCTGGACAAGTAGACTGGCATAAGAGAACCTGAGTGTCTGTACTCCACTGAAAACACTTTGTGTCCCTACATAGTTACAGTGCATGTTAGTAATGACCAAACAGAATTGTTAAGGGGTCATTTCTTTGTTATTTGAATCAGATTACAGCTTCTGCCTGGCTCTGTGTCATTATACTATAATACACTGAAACAGGTCTGTGCTAACGAACCTGTAATGTAAAGTGTGAGTTTACCTTTTTATATTGACAATAAGTCATATTCTTTATTTGTTTTGATACACGCTGTGTAACAGTTTCTACATTTTCTTTATCTGAGTTTATCTTTGTTTTTAACAGCACAACTCTCCAGTTGGAAATGTGGACCTGCAAGGAAGAACGGCTCTACATGATGCTGGTAAGACTATTCTACGGCAAGGCAGGGAAAAGTTATTTCACACAGCAATTCATTAACATTTGTAGTTCCAAGGACTTTACAAATATTGTAAATTTCAAGAAAATGATAAAATAACAGACTGAAAAGTAATGCACCATAAAACCAAAAGAAGAATACAAAGAATAATAAAAAGTGGCGTGAAAGAGGTTACAGCCGATATATCTGAGATCCAAGGGGAGTCGATTTCAGCATGGGGTACTACAAACATTAAAAGCCAGTTTGGCATTTTGAGTTTGAACTCTGGACACCACCCGCTGTCCAATCCCTGCAGACTTGTAGAGCAACATACAGTGCTGACCGCCTGTCATGAAAAGAAGGAAGCACAAATAATTTAGAAATCTCTAAAAATTAAAGAATTCAGTTAACTGAATTTTTATATCCAAATTTGAGCCAGCAACCACTAAAACCAAGTTTTCTGTTCAGGAATGATTGCTTAATTTAAAAAAAATAATGCACTTTACTATTTTTTTCTTATTTTTTCTAAAACCACAAACTTTTAAGTTATATAACAACGATGATTATATTTTAAGAATTTGCACATAGTGATGTATTAACACTTCTAGGAACATTAAAAAAGTTATTTTGGCATTTACAAGTACTGTTAATTTATGGCAGCTGTGGTATAAACCATCCATGGGCGGTTAAGCACTGTACACTATATGGACAGATGTATTGGCCCACACCTTTCAATGTTTGAATTCAGGTAAAATTTGGCCTTTGCATACATTTGTGATAGTATGAGTAATTCTAAAGAGCTCACTGAATTCGAGCCTGGTGCTGTAATAGGATGCCACTATTGTATCTCATGAAATGTCTTCCCTCCTAGATATACCACTATCATAAATCAGTAGCATTATTGCAAAGTGCAAGTGTTTGGGAAACACAGCATCTCAGCCATGTCTGTGTCCGACCACTGAGTGCTGATGGACACTGACATTCTGCTGAGTTTCTGGCATTGGCTCCCATACCTGAACAGCTCCTGTAGGTGTCCTGTGTTGGTGGCCCAGTACTTTTGTCCATATAGTGTATTTTGCATTTTGGTCTAAGAAAAAAAGACTCAGTTCAAAGCTTTAAGTAGTATGCTCTCTCTCATCTAATGTTGAGGTGACATCACTCTGTTCCAGCTCTGATTCCACTGCAATAAAGTGCTCAGTGTATTTTAAAACTCTATTCTAGTCCACTGTAGTCCTGATTCTATTATAATCTACTAGTACTGACAGCAGCAGTAGAAGATTATAGTAAACAACTATCCTGCTGCTACTAAATTATAGGTGTACTACGGTAAAATAGAGCTGGTACCCTGTGCAGTAGCACAATAGTAACTGCTGTAGCATCAACCCAATTGAGTTCTATTCAAGTACTCACTCTACTCTGTATGTGTGTACTGGAGTAAACTCTACTCTTTTCTCTCTTTGACTGTTTTCCATAATCAAAGCCTACGCATGCTTGCATATGGATGTTGATGTTTGAGACATTATAGAAAATAAAATTCAGCAGTTTGTTTAAAGGCGGTTTGCGTATAGCTTTGATGGTACTATTTTCAACATCAACAGTGTCTGTGCTTGTTTTTCCGTGGTAAATGAGATGAAATGATTGCAGCGCTCTGTTCTTTTTCTCCACAGTCATGGCGGGCTGTGCCTCCAGCGTCAAACTTCTCTGTGACAGCGGGGCGGCTGTGAATGCCACCGATTTTGTGAGAATTGCTTTTGCTCTTTGTTTTGCAGTATTTTTCTGAAAAAGCCCAAGCCATTTTGTGCTTGTGTTTAGTCCTTGAGTTTGCCTTGTGTGGAGGTCTTAAACTACATTTAAAGTCATGTTAACCTAGTTTACATAAATGCTCTTTGTGGATCAGATCATGAAGGAGTGTACTCACATCTGTAGAGGAATGTGAATGTTTTTTATTTTTATTTTCTTTCTTCAGGATGGGAGGACACCTCTGATTCTGGCAACCCAGATGTGTCATCCCCGTATTTGTCAGCTGTTGCTGGAGCGAGGAGCTGACATTACTGTCCGGGACAAACAAAACAAGTAAGATACACTCCAATTTGCCGAGCGGGCCTGTTAGAGCAGTTTTAATTGAAGTGGAAAGCAAGATTTGGACAGATTATATAGTTTGAAAAGTTAAAACAAGTCTCATTTCTTCTGGCGTTTTTGTGACATTAACATGAAACCAGTTTAGATTGAACAGGCAATAAAAGTTTTGTTTTTAAAAGGGAAGCAAACAGAATCCAACACTGAAAAATACAGCAGTAGTAAGAGCTCATGAAGGCACCACCAGCCTGAACCCCTGTTATGAGGCAGGATGGATCCATGCGTTCATGTTGTTTACACCAAATTCTGAACCTGCCCTCTGAATGTTACAGAATTTAAGATAATTTGATTTGACAGGAGTCGCACACAATGTGGTCTTCTGCTGCTGTAGCCCATCTGCATCAGGGTTTGAGCTGTTGTGTGTTCAGAAATGCTCTTCTGCACACCTTGGCTGCAGTCAGGTTACTGGTACATCCCCATCAGTTTGAAGCACTCTGATGATTCAGCTTTGCCTTCATTATAAACCGTCTCTGACGCCTTCAGGACCGCGCTGATCCTCGGCTGTGAGTTCGGCTGTAAGGATGCAGTGGAGGTGCTGCTGAAGAGCGGCGCTGATGTGAAGACTGTGGACGGCTTGGGTCACGATGCACATCACTACGCTCGCTTCAACAAGGACCAGGAGCTCATCACGATGGTCAAAAGTTACATCGACAAAGCCAACAGAGGTCAGAGAGCAGGACAAGAAACAGCTATTTCTAAATTTGCTTTTGGAAGAAAATAAATAAATAAAACTTTCCAGACTAACCTAAAGATAAAGGAAAGGTCTAAACCTTAGTGTCACACTATTTATTTATTTCTTTTGTTACTTGGATACTTAGTGGCATAAAACACATCAGCGTGACGGCTCACCAGATTATTTACGTACAAAGTGAAAGGTGATTTTTGTAAAGACTAACAAAAGTGTAGCCTTTAGGCTACATGACAGTACTATTATTACATATGCTATCAATAATGACAAGATGCTATTTAACTTTAAGTATCTGCTGGCTTCGAATCATAAGTATACAAAGTTATACATTTCAAATCCTGTGTTTTGTTTTTTTGTTCTACATGTCTTACAACACTTTCACAGCTGCTTCCTTTTGCCTTCCTTGGTTGCGTTCTCTCTGAACGTGTTTTTGTCTTATCCTGATAACAAACAGCGGAGGAATGAAACGTCACCTTTCGCTTTTCTGGTTGTGTTGCAGATAAAGAAGCCGCAAAGATAGAACAGTGGAAGCGACAGGTAACGCTGAAACATGCAAAAATCACATCATCTTTAAGTCTCTTTAATATAATAATAAAGAGCATTTGTTATTCTCCACATTTCACTCATTGTGGAGTATGTCATGGTGACATGTAGCCTAATGGAAATGGTGCTGAAGCTCTATATTTGTTAAAGATAACGGTGGTCAGAGTTGCTTATATTTCCAGCACTGTAACCTCGCCCTCTCCTGCTGCTCCCTCCACATCTCTCAACATCTTTTTTGGTGTTGTTCAGCACACCGTTTATACATTTCAGGCTACATAGATCTGCTCAGTTGTGCAACGCTGCCATCTAGTGCCTATAAGTGAGAATTGTTCTGTGATTTCATGACTGTGGTAATGTTAAATTAAGATCCTGTCTTATCCTCAGCATTCAGTGGAGAGAACAGAGGCAGCTGAGATTAACAGAAAGGACCAGATCATACATGTAAGTGCTGTGTAACGTCACCATACTCATTACACACAAACAGTCTTTTCTATTTTTGATTCATCATTTTAATTATTTGTTTAAAGTTTTGTCTTTTTTTGCTGTTTGTTATTCAGGATCTGGAAAGGCAGAATGAGACTCTGCAGGAAGGCCTCAGGAAGTACTACCAGGAGCAGAAAGCGCTCTTAGATAAAGTCAACATGCTCCAGCAACAGCTCACCCAGGTAAATCCAGGCTAATGTATTCCCACAGTGACAGAGCCCCTGTGCACAACGGTACAGTAAAGCCTTCCAGGCGTCTGGCTCACTTTGTTCACTGCACCTGCCGGATGGTTTTGCACGTCCTTCTTAGGACTGAAATGATGAATTAAAGTAAAATGTAATAACAACAGCTAAGCTGAGTCACGCTGCTTTGGCATAATGTCTCCTTTTCCTCTAACATAAGGAGTGTAATTTAGGAAATGTGTGATAATTTTCTAACCCTAGGTGTTGAGGAGGAAGAGCTGGCTTATAATTATATTAAAAAAAGGGAGACTTTCTTAAGTGAGCATGATAGCTGCCTGCTATTAGCTGCCAGAACAATTTCCAATACGCAGAAGGGCAAGGAAATTCAATTAAATGAAATCAGCTGTCATTTATTAATCTCTCATGTGAGTTGACTTGTGATCCTTTTTCATCTGCAGGAAAAAATGGCCGCAGAAGACTCTCAAAAAGAGGTATGATAGAAAAATAACCACTTACTCCTGCCTGTGGTTCATTCACAATGTTCGCTTTTATCCTTCATTATAAACTGCATGCATACGTAACTTGAACAACAAGGAAACACTTTTTATGACAGTGCTGGTTAATGATTGTAGCTTGCTCTTTGTGAAATTGTGTCCTGTGCACAGTGAACTCTTTTCTTCCAAGAGCTCTTCCCTTTTTTTAGGTTATCAGCATTTAATAAATAAGGAATAAATAACAGTCACTTCAAAGTAAAAGGAAATTGTTAAACTAGTCTATAAATAAGCGTGAAGCTGCTCGCCCTTTAAAGCCATGGATGTCGAGGTGTTTTGTGGATTTATTTTACCGTGCGCGGATCAGTGTTTGCCTGCAGCTTAGTATCTTGGGCGCAGGAGCAGTTTTGTCTCGTAAAGATGTGCCAACCTGCAGACCAGATTTCTTCTTTTCAGGACTTCAGGCCTCACCTCCCTCCCTTTGACTTCTGCTGCCTGTAGAAGCATTCGTTTTTCACTCTGCCTGCAGCACATCCAAACGTCTTCGCTAAGCCCCTTTAATATCTGATGCTGTTAAAACTTTTTGAATTAGAAACATCAGTGGTGATAACACAAACTGTAGCACACATAGGGAGTAGATGCATTTAGACATATGGTTAGTAGGTACATTATCTGATATCTGTGTTTTTCATGTTACGAACTGTTTCAGAGTAAATTGTTTGATTGGTTTGGCCTTTTCTGAGCATTTCATTTAAAGTGTTGAAGTGTGAGTTCTTACCGTCACTGCTTTTAACATTCTTCTTCTTCTTCTTCTATTAGAAGGAACAGTTGAAGATGTTACTCAGCACCAAAGAAAAAGATGAAGGCGCTCGAGGGCAGGAGACTGTCAAGGTCCAGCTCCGGAGTACTTTGGTTAGTGAATTTATGCATGTGTGTGGTCTCTGCTTCGAGGTAATCCTTATGAAAGTAAAATGTTTTCGGATTCAAGTTTAACAGGCATGTGCAGCCTTCTGATTACAGCAGTGTTATTTTATTTGTATTTTTATGTATTCTGTCTAATCGGTCAGTTTGTAATCGATTTGTCCATCTGTGTTTTCACAGGGGGAATACTCTGGTCAGTCGGTTATCAAAGGTCAGCTTCCTGCTTATTTTGGGCCATAAAGAAAAGACTGTAATTTCAAACTTTAGCAGCAGAGTTTGTGTTTGCTTTAGTTTTACGTTTGTGTGCTGTTGTGTTGCAGGTAAAGAAAATGTTTTTGTCAAAGGTCACAGCCTGGATTCTGATCAGGTATTTCCCCCCCTGTGAACAGTTTTATATGTGCTGCATGTGTCTGGTGTCTATGCACGTCTTTCTTTCATAGTTTACATCTAAAAGGTTTGAATGTACAGTGGTGGGTGGGGCAAAGCTGTGAATGACTTTATTGTGCAATATAAACATATACTATACTAATTCAGCATCTTTTTCCTATCTCTCTCTAAAGATGCTCAGAAATCCTCCCCTCTCACGTTCATTATCCCGACCGCTGGAGAAGGGTCTTCCTGGTGAGCTGGATGCGCTCCGAAATGAACTTGAGGCAGTCAAGAAAAGACAGCAGGCAGCTGAGGAGGAGACGACACGGCTTCAGTCTGCACTGAGCCGTAAAACCAGAGAGTGCCAGGAGCTACTTCAGAGCCGAGACACCATCCAGAAACAGGCTGACCAGCAGGTTCAAGAGCTCGAGGACGCCTTGGGAGACGTCCAGAAACGGATGCTGGACTCTGAGTGCAAGGTCAAACAGCTGCAAGCCCACGTAGTCGCTGTCAAAGAACATTTAGGAGGCCAAGCGGCAGAAGAACTGCGCACTCAGCTCCAGGACGTCAAGGCCAAGTATGAAGGTGCTTCGGCCGAAGTGGGCCGCGTTCGCAACCGCCTCAAACAGAGTGAGAAGGCCTTGGAGGAGTACAAGAGCAGTGAGAGCCAACTAGCAGCTGAGACGGAGAGGCTGAACCATGATGTCCAAAATCTGACTGCAGAGCGAGACGTACTGAGAGAAACACTTTTAGAAATGGAAACCCAGCTGAAAGAGGCCCAGACTAAACATGGCAACACCGTACCGGCCGAGAAGTTCGACAACATGAAAAACCTGCTCACCAATGCAGTTGACGAGAAGGAACGGCAGCTCGCCGAGCTGAGGGAAGACTACGATCGGGTGCTGGAGGAGGTGGCGGAGCTCCATCGAAAGCTAGACAGCCCCTCCTCACAGGGAGGCCCGAGGCCGTTGTCTGCTGAGGAGCAGCAGGTCTGGGCAGCACTGGAAGATGAGAACGCTACCCTGAAAAAGACATTGGTGGAGGTGACTGCAAAAAGCCAGGCTCTGATTCATGAGGTTGAGAAGAGTGAGGATGAAAAAGACATGCTACAAGAGCAGCTGGATGAGCTTAACAGCAGGATTGAGGTGGACTTTATACCGATACAGAACCACGAGGAAGTTCGGAGGAACATGGTAACGGCTCTGGAGGATCTCGAGGACAAACTGGTGGAAGCCGGCGAACGTTGCGGAAGAGCAGAGGCACAAGTCCAACAGCTTCAGACCGAGAGGGGCGCGTTGCAGAAGAATATCAGCAGCCTCAGCAGCACGAGTGAGAAACAACAAAGTGAGATGGACACTATGAGGTGTCAGAATGCCGACCTGATAAAGAAAGTTGAGCTTTTGCAGAAGAGATGTGAAGACAGAGATAAAGAGTGTGTGCAGCTGACCACACAGAGTCAGACTCTCAAAGAGAGCTTGGAGGGACAGTATGTTCCCAGACAGCAGCACGAGCAAGTGAAAATGGAGTTAAGTTCCACCTTAGAGAGCGTTAAAGCTGAGATGTTAAAGTTGGACACAAGTCAAAAAGAAAGTGGGGAAGAGTTGAAGAATGTGAAAGAAGGAAATGAAAAGTTAAAAGAAAAGTTAGAAAAAGTTCTGCTGGAGATGAAAAACGACTACATCAGTGTAAAAGACCACAGAGCTATCACAGACAAGCTGAATGCTGCCGTGGTCGAGGCAGAGAATAGAGCAAATGAGGCGTCTGCAATGCATGCGTTGGCTCAGGATGAAACTGTTAAGCTTACTCACGAACTGGAGGCTCAGAAGAAAGAGCTTGATACCATACAAGAGGCTATTCAGTCTAAGTTTGTGCCTCTGACAACAGCTGAGGAGAAGGAAACCTCTTACAGCACCCAGGTTAAAGAGTTGACAGCAAAACTGTTGGAAATGGAAGAGAAGTATGACAAAGAAAAGACTGCCAGAGAGGGCAACAGACAGGAGGAAAAGAAACTGAAAGTTGAGGTGGAATCTGTTCAGAGGAGACTAGACGTCGCTCTGGTTTCCAGTGAAAAGCACAAAGAAAATGAGGAGGAGTTCAAGGCTAAATGTGAAGAACTGACCCAGAAGTTGGTCAACTTAGAGCAGCAGCTCGACGAGGTAACACTTCAGAAAGCTGAACTTCAAGAGCAAAATGCCCTGTGCAATGCTCAAATTCAAAACCTACAGGAGCGTCTGAAGTCAGAGCTGACACGCATATCGACATACGATACCGAGCTCAAAGCCCTCAATGATGCCTTACAGCAAGCGCAGGCTGATTGCAAGAAAGCAAGAGAGGCGCAGCAGGCGGAGGCCCAGAAGGTGTGCGCCTTTCAGAAAGAAGTGCAGGAACTCCACCGGGAGCAGGAGTCTCTGCTGCAGCATGCCGAGGCCAAGGAAGCCCTGGAGGCTGAAGTGGCTAAGCTACACCTGGCTCTCCGCGAAGAGGAGGAAAACAACGCCCAGAGGGCGGAAGATGTATCTGCTCTGCAGTCAGAGCTCCTTCAGGCTACTCAGGCTCTCGAAGAGATCCGCTGTAAGGAAGACCAAATGAACGAGCTGAAGAAGGAGAAACAGCAGCTGGAGGAGGAGGCCGCCAGCCTGAATAACAAGCTGCTGAGCTTGGTAGAAGAGCGTGAAAAGGTCCATCAGGAGGCAACAAAAGCAAGAGAGGGCGAGAGCAGGGCGAGGACGGAGATGGAGGCAGTCCAGGAGAAGGGGCGCGCCATCGAAAGGGAGATCAGAGAGCTGAAAGAGAGATACGATGAGTCCCTCACCACCATCTGTGACCTGCAGAAGAGGATTCAAACATCAGCTGAGCAGACCGAAGCCAAAGACAAGAAGGTACAAAACAATTCACAGTATAGTCTTAATTGTTCCCAGTTTCATTTGAGAGATTTTGATCAATTTTACGCGTGTTTCACATAAACTCTGAATGCCACTGTAACAATGAAAAGCATGATAATGACCACTGAGACGCGTTTGTCATTTATTTTGATGAATAGAGGAAAAAGATTTTTCTGACATTTTTCCATTTCTACTGTGGAAATCCTTGATCGACGTTAAATGATCTTTAACGTCGATATTTGTCCTGCTCTTTGTCTGTGTGACAGATCACAGAGTTGCTTACAGACGTTGAGCGATTAAAGCAGGCGCTGAATAGTCTGTCCCAGCTGACATACACAAGCAACACACCCAAGAGGCAGACGCAGCCCATCGACACACTCCAAGCTCAGATCAAGAGCCTACAGCAGCAGCTGGCTGTAAGTGGACACACATCACATGCTAAAACGTGTTCTAGACAAACTATATAAATATAGACCGCCAAAAGTATTCGCTCACCCATTCAAATAATTGAATTCAGGTGTTTCAATCACTTCCACAGTCACATGTGTATAAAATCAAGCACCCGTGCATGCAGACTGCTTCTACACACCTTTGTGAAAGAATGGGTCGCTCTCAGGAGCTCAGTGAGTTCCAGCATGGTACCGTGATAGGATACCACCGTGCAATAAGTCCACTCATGAAATTTCCTTGCTACTAAATATTCCACAGTCACTGTTAGCTTTGTATGCTTTGTTATAGTACCACTATCTTGCACAATTTCATGCTCCCAACTTTGTGGGAACAGTTTGGGATGGTCCCTTCCTGTTCCAACATGATTGCACACCAGTGCACAAAGCAGCATCCATAAAGACATGGATAGGTTTGGTGTGAAAGAACTTGACTGGCTGACTTCAACCCGACAGAACACCTTTGGGGTGAAATGGAGCGCAGACTGTGAGCCGTGTCTGACCTCACAAATGTGCTTCCATAAACACTCCTGAACCTTCCCCAGAGGAGTTGAAGCTGTAATAGCAGCAAAGGGCGGGCCAACATCATATTAAACCCTATGGACTAAGAATGGGGCATCACTCTAGTTCATACATGTTTGAGGGCAGATGAGTGAATACTTTTGGCAATATACTGTATTTAGTTATTATTATTATTACATATTTATTTTGGATAACTGAATTGATAACGTAATGAAAAGCTGAAAACAAGAAGACGTGAACAACTTTAGAGCAAGTTGGATGCTGCTCTTCTAACATCATAACATACAGCAGCTGGAAGCTGGAATACAGTCAATATTAATTACACTGTCTAGCTGTTAAAGACGTGAAACAAAGCACAGTGTCACTCACGTCTTCCTCCTTTCTGCTTCACAAGGATGCTGAGAGGCAACACAGAGAGGTGGTTTCAATTTATCGAACACATCTGCTCAGCGCAGCCCAGGTAAGTCTTACTCATTAATCTGTGGAGATTACTGCACAGTGAGATTTGTCTGGTTTGTCTACGAAAGAAAGTTTGCAGCAGGGTTACTACAGAATATCAGATGATGATAGTCTAATGTTAATATCTGATGTTATATATGTACCGAAGCCCTTCTTCTGTTTCTCCCACAGGGCCACATGGACGAGGACGTCCAGGCCGCCTTGCTGCAGATCATCCGCATGAGACAGGAGTTTGTGTGTTAAAGCTTCAAAACCCTGCTGCTACCTGCTGACTCAGATTCACTGTTTTCATATCCCCTGCTGTAAAGTGTTCCTGCTGTGGCCCCTGTGGGCGCCCAGTGTGTGTCTGCTGACAGGCTGTTAGAAAACACATTTTGCTGCATTTAAAGTCTAAGAAGTCTCCAAACTGTAGATGCAGACGAACACCAGCAGCGTTTTCTTTTAGATACACAGACAACATAAACTCAGCAGTTAAAGCCAAATGTAATCAACTACCTGTATGCAGAAACACTTTGCAGTTGCTGGTACACAGTATGTAAAAACAACAAACTGTTTCATACATTATTTTTCACATCTTTTCTAATGATGGTGAAGATCTGTGGATTTTATGCAACTTTTACACATTATATTCAGTGATGTGAAGGTTATTTGAAAATGTGCATCCCTTTCTTGGATTACTCCTGAAACACTCAGCTAACTGTAAACTGGACAAGCAGACCACTTTTCACATTCCCGCCTGACTGTCAGCGCTCGTGCAGAATGCTTCCATGTTTAACACCGACGTTTGCTGGAGTTTTAATGGGAGGGGTTCACAGTTTCCAGCTCAGAAGCTCAGAGTTACTGGCTGCTGTAATCATTGTTTTCTTTGATACATTTTCAGCTGCTGATTTATACACACACACACACACATACGCGCACACACACACACACACACACACACACACACACACACACATACGCGCGCACACACACACACACACACACACACACACACACACACACTCAAATGAAGCAAAAACAGAATAGCAACAGTAGCAATATCAGAAAGGTACTTTAGGTGTACTTTCATGTCGCCTATCTGTACCTGGCCAGTGTACAGAGTGGCAAATCGTGCATGTGTGTTATCAGCCTAAAGCTAAATGACTATTTCTTGTAGTGTGCTAGCTCCTGTAGGTAAACCTTTTTGTTTTACATAGAGGGAGTCTGAAAACTCTTTTATGATTTTCTTCAGCTTGCAGGCGACAACGCAGATGTTGAGATGAGCCATCAGTTTTTTTTTCTTGTTCTTGCTAAGATCTAACTAGTTTAAGAAGTGATAATACTTTTAGTACTTGGTGTTAAGTTGAACAAATGCAATATGAGATCCAGCTGAATGATTAGTATTTACTTTGGGGCAAAGGCTCCTTTTGCCTGCCTGTTTCCTTGCAGAGCTGCTGGGAGTGCACGGTGACATGGTGAAATCACAGTAAATTTAACTGTGGGGAATGAAGCCTTAATATTTCCATTTGTTTTTGACTCAAAAAATGATTACAGCTCCCAGTAAATCAGTCAGTGTACAGACGGGCTGAAAATCAGATGAAACTACGTGAACCTGTCCTTTAACTTTCACTCGCTTTCTTTTAAGTCAAACTCATTTTGTGGCACACCTTTCTTCTTCTTTTCTTCTCTTCTGGAGGTCCAAACTAATCGGATGCCAAAGACCTGAAGTGGATCCAAATCTAAAGCCTTCTTGCCGCGCTTGTAGACAGTTGTATGAGGTATATTTGGGTGAGTGCTCAGTTATCTCACAGTCCGGTTACACGAATCTGTGCACTGGTCACGCAGGATTCGAATCACAGGGGTGTGAAGAGGCGATTTCTTGCTGTGTCCTACAGTTTGCAGTGGCACGTCGTCTTTTTCTTTAAACCAGAGTGTCCTCTAGTGGTGAAACTTGGCAGGCCAAGTTGGTAGAAAATGTAATAATCACTGCAGACCAGGGGTAGGCAGTTGCTGCTTTTGGAAGCTGTTACAGCTGCATGCGTTTACTGAACACTAGTGGCATTTATTAGAAATCTGAGAAACGCTAAAAATGTGCATAAGAAACTAAAGTGATAAAGCTTCATCTGCTAATATCTGCTGCTGTGTGTTACTGCTTTTTAAACCAAACCTCTTTAAAAACCGCTAAAACTCAACTTTATAGAGCAGCTGATTCATGCAGCTATCCCAGAGCAGCAGACGCGTACCCCTGAGCCGGCTCTTTGTGGCTCCTGATGGTGTAGTGTGGTGGTGTTGTGATTGTTGAGCGAGTCTCTTGTGCCTTTACACTGATATATTTTTCATAGCTTTGTACTTTAATTACTTTACTACAGTGTGACATTATTCAGCAGGTCTGGAAGTAGAACGGCACAAAACACGTTGAGGTTTTACTGTAGGATACTAATTTGATAAGAACAACCCCTGAACGATTACTCATCTGAAACACTCCTCTTTACCCTTCCAGCTAATACGCTTTGTTTTTATATTTAGCACACACACACACAAAAAGCTGTTTACACCCATCAAACCTTTTCTCTGTTTTGTTCTGCAGATTTTTTATTTTTAATGGTTAACACAAACTTTTTGGATGTTTCTTTTTCTTTTCCCTCTACCGTTTAAAGGCTAAAGTATGAATCCGTTTGAATCTTTAAATGTTACTGTTTAACCAGTCTGTTTAACTTGGCGGAGGCTCTTGGCAAGAATAGTTGTATTTGTGAATCAGTCATACAAAATCAATAAAAGTGCCTAACATAGAAAACTATATTGTGTTGTGTGTGTGTCTTTTGTCATCACAACATTAGCACTGCTGGTACTGTAGCACAGCTGAAATGCCTCAGTGGCTACAGGATGAGGATGTGGTGAAGACATTTGTGTTCTTCACCGGATCTTTTTGATGATTTCCTGACTTTGTCTGGCACCATCAGCAAGTCAGATTTTGAACTCATGCCACGTGTTAATCTCATCACCTGTGTGTGTATGGTTTATGAACAGCTGTACTTTGGAAAGAAAAGCTGGGTTTTTCTCACATGGAACGAACTTAAAAAAAAGAAAGAGTTGGTCATACATGTGCTTAAGAGGATCGGTGTATGTCCAAAACAGGGAAAGCACTATATTACTCAATGTGCTGAAGACGGAAGACAAAAACTGTGTAGGTTGCCTTAAGGAAGTGAAAGCAGCAAAACAAAAACACCTGTTAATTGTTGGACTGTGTGAGTCAAAAGTTCTTGAGCCTGTTTTTGAATGTACGCACAATAAGTAAAGACTTCTTTATCTTATTTATTTAAGAAATGATTAATAAGTGTTTATCTTTGACAAGTAAACTGCTCAGGATGTTACACATACGAGTCATGCATAAAGAAAAGTCATTTCCAAGTCTGTGTTGCCCTTGTTACCTCCCAGTGAGATGAAATGATCGACTCCAAAATACATATATACATACACAGTATGGGGTAGCGAGGCCAGCTGTTCGCTGCACTTCTGCCAACACAAACCACTCGTCGTTTCACCCGTCTGCACATATTTTAATTTAGGGGTTCTAAAATATCTTAATAGGTTTTTCCAGCAGAATTTCTCTCCAGGCACCTGAGCTGGTGAATGTGCTGCATCAGACACTTATTCTGCCAGTCGTCCTTTGCAATCGAAGCCCCAGACTCTTTCTCCCATTTAACTGTGCTTGTTTTTGTAGTAATTAACACGTTAGCGTGACAAAGTGCTAAATGGTGAACAAATTAAACACTCCACTAACATGATAGCTGAAAAATCTGGTGATATTTCTAGTATGGAAAGGAATGGTCTTTAAACGCTTTTCTTTTGAAAGGCCAGCAGGGGGCGACGTCTGTGGTTACAAAAAGATTTCCAGTTGTATAGTCTGGCAAAAACAACCTTTGCCATGTTCAGAGTTTCTCAGTCACATCCATCCCACACTCATCACATGAAAATACCAGAGATGAAAATTTTGTACTAATCAATAGGTGGCGCTACGACGGTCATCTTTTCTGTACATTCTGTTGGAAAGGACGATACTATGATTCTGGCCATGTGAGAGGGAACCACCCTCCACTCTCTGAACTTTACAGAGGGCCTTTCAGACCGAATCAGGTAGTATGGAGTAACTTGACTCTGCAGTTTCTGGAGAAATTGCAGTGGGATTGTTGCTACTGTATAGGTTTTATAGAGGCTGCTTCAAAGTCAGCTTTATTGTCAAAAACCATATATACAGATCATACACGGGAACTTGAAATTGCAGTGCTCCCACAGCCCTCGGTGTTACACTAAAGATGGGCAACAGGCCGCAGGTGTTCCTTAAGGTACAACAGCTGCTCTGTACCTTATGGAATTGCTTAGAGTTTCTGCAATCAGAGTGTTGGGGGACATTTACGTTAGTGTAATAAAGCTGTCTCTCATTTTGTACACAGATATCTGAAAAGTGTGTGGATGTTTAATACACAGTATAATGAAATCACGAAAAGTGTCCAGTGCTGTGACTGAACTCCTAACCTTCAACATAAGTAAGCGAGCAGTAACTATACCAAGCCACTGAAGGAGATGTGAGATGGGGCAGAATTTCCACTCAGAGTCACTAGAGCTTTATCAGCAGAAAAAGTGGACTATTTCAGAAACGGTGCACAATTGAGCTGATGAGGTATGAATGGAAGTGTTTTACTTTACTGCAAATTATGGTATCGATCCAATACCAAGTAAATACGGGGCAGTACTGCCAGCACCGATACTGATACCGATATTTTTATTTTTTAATCTTTTTAAAACTTGGAATGTAAATGTGTCTGTCTTAAAACAGTTCACTGGGTTACATGCTCAGCAGTCATGCTCAGATCCCGTCGAATCCCAGGGATAGCTCAGAGTGACCCTATGAGTAGAAGGTCAGGGGTTCGAATCCACTGACCGGCTGCCCTAAAGTACCCCTGAGCAAGGTAACGTCCCTACACACTGCTCCCCGGACACCGGATTGGTAGCCACTGCTGCACTGAGAGAATGGGTTAAGTGCAGGGAAGAATTTCCCCACATAAAGCAAACATTATTATTACTGAGCGCTCCTGTGGCGCTAGTATCAATCCGATCTGATACCAATACCAACACTGGTATCGATATCTGGATTTATTCCCCCACATCTAATGAACGCCGGAGAGGAAGAGGGGAAAATGGCCTACGAGAGTAATATATGCTGCATAATAGTGAAGCAATGAACTGTCCATTTATTTCAGCTTCTGATTTTAGATTTCTGCTGTGTGAGCTTCACTGCCACAGACTGCACTATCATGTTTCCAGCATTAAACCTGTTAAAGTCTGATTTTTAATATGGAGATCCTCATAAACTCACGGGTCGGAAGAGCTGTGATTATTTTACATGTCCGATTTGTGCTTTTGTTTATTTTATTATGCTGGACTCAAAATGTTCACAATGCGCCAGCCAAGATCACAGCTGTGTGCGCGTGTCAATCCAACCCAATCAAACCACACCCACTCAATCTGATGAAGCATTTTGTGGCTCAACTTTAATGCCGCTCATTTAGCCACAAACAGTTAATGTAACAGAGAAGGACCACGTCCCCCCCCCCCTCCCCCTCTTTTTTTTTTTAGGTGCTGAAGTCTGTGTACTTTTAGCTCCACACACTCTTACTTCCTCTGTGGGAGCAGCCCACTTCATGTGGTTTCACTTTAAGCACAATCAACCCAGGAATGAGAGAGCGAGTACAGCTCTTTGGCGCACAGCGCTCGCTTTTATCTTTCAGCCTGTGCCTCTATTGATTTGTCTGTTGCTCTTTTTCTCTTCACAAGATTTATTTTTCATTAGAGCTCTTTTCAGCGGGATGCTGGGAACCGAGGGTCAGGGCCGTATCAGTTATCTCGTTTTAGATATATTCATGCGCAGGGGGGATTTAATGTGGTGGAATAGAGGAGCCTGCCTTTAAAAATAATCAAGATTACTAATAATGAAAAAAATACTACCTTAAAGCAGAGCTCTGAGTTTACGACTGAGGGCTAATCCATATGCTATCCTACCCCCACCCACCCATTTTTTAACACAAACACGCACACACCGTCTAATTGACACAAGACTTGTCCTGGGTTTGATTTCTTTGAGCAAAGCTTGCTGGTTTCAAGTGGCAGTCTCCCTCCTCCTCCTCCTCCTGCTCCTTCCTCGGTTTTATGGCTCTCTTTTTTGCGGTCTGCACTGAATAAGCTGTTCTCAGCAATTATGGCAAATACAGTTCAATCTGTTGGTAGAGCTCTCTTTAATCTCATTTCCAGAGTCCTAATCAGTCCCATACATACACTTGTGGCGTTCGGTTAACCATTGTAACCCCCTTTTCCTCACCGCAAAAGGATCCCATCTTTATAAAATTCGTCATCCCCAGGAGGATCAGAGGCATTATTTATGTTGGACTGAGCCCCGGCCGTCCACTGCATGCCTCATGAGTGCTGATCCGACCGAGGAGCCAGGCGGGTGGTTTTATACACATCAAATACACGCCCACATCTTTGCCTGCAGTCTCCCTGGGTTGTGGTGAACGTTTGTTATCGCACGCAGTAGTCTTCCACCTCAGCGGATGCTCCTTTCTCCTCCCGACACTTGTTCCCCAGAGAAGCCGCTGCGCTCTGTCAGCCACGCAGCACCTCAGAGGCCTCTCCTCCCCGTCTTGGTGGAATTGTGATAACTTTTGTTGTGCCTACTAAATGCACTCACTTTGATCGTGTGGTTATTGCTTCTTGTCTTACACACAGATTAAATTATTTACTTGGTCTGTAAGGGCAATTTGGTGGTGCTGTGTTGCCTCACAACAAGAAGGTCCTGAGTTCAACACCACTGGGTGGGGGCTTGGAACACAGGGAGAACATGCAAGCTCCCTGCGTGGAGTGTCCATGTTCTCTCTACGGGAAGCTACATGCTCCCTCTGTGCTTCTGTGGGCGCTTCATCCCGCTGTCCAAAAGCAAATGTGCAAGGTTTACTAGTGCTTCTAAACTGACAAATAGATGAAAATGATTGTCTGTCCAGGCAAGTTTTAGTATCTATCTGATAAAAAGTAAACACAGGGCCAGTATCACGATCAATCAATCTGCACACCTCTACCAGGGTGTGTCTTTCACCCTGTGACACAATGGGCCAACTTCCTTTGCCCTGTGATAAGCAAAAGAAGATGGATGGACTCAAGTTTATAAATGCATGCTATTTACCCTCAAGGAAAGACAAGTAACGGGCCTCAGATCCCTGATAACATCACTTCATAAAGACTAAAGATCCCTGCTTTGTTTTTTCTTACATTTTCTTACTTGTAGTTTTCATTACTTGTTGGCTGCTCACTAGATTTTCTTTAGCTCTCTCTGGAGCCACAAAAAGTTTCATATACAGTGGTGCTTTCCAAGACTTTGAGGCGTAAAATCAGTGGAGTTCCCCTTGAAGTACAATACAGATGGCACACTTTATTGGCTGTTTTTTTCAAGTTTGCGAGGAAAAAAAAGGCAACTTGTAATCTCTCACTGGAAAACTACCAGCCACGATGTTTCTCATTGAATTTTTCTTTTTTTTTGGTGCTTTATATGTGAAAATGCACCGTGAGAGCATAAAAAAGGAAACCACAAGAGGACCCACAGGGGCTGCCATTACTCATCATTCGTGGTGCAAACACTTTACCGTCCACGAAAGTCCACGTCATGCCACCAGCACTGTCCTAACCACAGTATGTTGTAATGTCTGCTGTCTTGTCTAAGGAGCGCATTTCACCTCTCATCCTGTGACAACTGGGACAGGCTACAGGCCCACCACAGTTGGTGGTTAAGAAAATGGATATATAGATGGACACTGCCATCAGGGTTTCAATATTTAGATTTTGCTGCGATATCAGGGCTGCAAACACCCTACACGCTTTGCAACTAATGAAATTATGTTAAAACATGTTGGGCTCCTGGTGTTTCCCCGGGGCAGTTGCTCCCTTTCCCAGTCATCCAGCTCTCCTTTCCTATTTACTCCTCATTTTTCCTCCCTCTCCCCCCTTCCTTCCTGCTGTTTTACCTTTTGTCTCCCATCCTTCCTTTCTGGTTAATTCCACGGGTCAGGTCAGTCAAGAGGTCTGTGCCGTATTTGTCTTCCTGGTGTAATTGCTAACTATTTCTCTGTCACTAATAGGCCATTACTCAGGCAGCTTGCGAGGCTACACCGAGGGCAGCGAACACGAGGCCAGGGGCCCCGCTTTTTTTTTTTTTCATTAGTCCCTCGAGGAGCCGGACTCCTCTTGGCTCCAGGCTGAGACAGGCGAGGCCCCTTTAATGTTTTTGCAGAGCTCCAAAGCACTTTGTTGCCTCAATAAAGTTCATTTATGGGATAATAAGGCTCTGGAGGACACATGGTGCTGATTTGAGCCGAATGGTTTCAGCATGGCTCACATTCCCCAAACCAGCTCTCCCGTCTCTCTGCCTGCTCTCCATCTCATTCTTTGATTTCGTCTTGTTTCTTTTCCCTGCCTCTCACCTTACTCTCGCTCCTCACCTCACATCCGTCCATGCGCTTTATCGGCAGTCATTTGTTATTCTTCTTTATAACACTTTGGCAGCGTATCGGTCTGATCCTAAAATGACCTGGGACTTGCACACCTGGGAATGAGTAGCAGCGAGAGGGCAGGAGGCCCTCTCATTTCCCAGGATTTATTCCAGAGCTTTGAGGAAGAAGCTTGTGAGGGTAGATGAGGAAAGAGAGGCGATCAGTGGAATGAAAAGCCACAAACCCCAAACCCTGGCAGATGGATCGGGTCTTACATGCCAAGGCTACGCCAGAGCCAACCACCGTGGACCTCTGCTGTATCAAAGGTGTGGGATGCATGTGATAAAACAGAATCCTGCACTCGGTGAATGGGTTAAAAAACATCGTGCACAGATATATTAGAAACAGGCCCCAGCCTCCTCTTCTATTTATCCCTTTGGTTATTACACACAGGGCTTACGTGAGTGTTGGCCATCTTTCCCTGAAACCCAGTAAGGACACTGTACACCCCTGCCTGCTAAACGGTTTCATCTGAGTTCAGTGTTTTTCTTTTTCCCTCATTAGTAGTTGGTTAACCACTAATGCTTGGTGTATCTGCTCAGCTTTTCTTCCTCCCTTCATTGAGTTAGCAAGAAACAGATGGGGCCCAAATCGCCACAACCCCCTCCCCAACACTCTCCCCTTCTGACTGTCATCCTTCCCACCACTTCTTTTACAATAATCTCTCCCTCTCAAACGGAAAATCGCCCCAGTTTTGCATGTCTGCTCGCGGTGCAACGCATGAGACAACGTATGCGGGTTGCTTGGTGCTTGGAAATACAGCTGAGGCCACACCTGGCTGCTTCAGTCATCTTAGAAACATTAGCTTATAAGCCTGAGGGTGTTAGCGCGAGCTTGTTAGTGTGGTTAGGAGTGGCCGTGTTTGACTCGATGATGAGGACTGGATGAAAAGCTGCGAGCCTGGAAGACTGGCACTGATTTGATGTTGGCATTTGGGAGCTGCTCCATTTTTCACTTGCGGTATCTTGGGATGGCACGCTGGTTGGATAGCTAGTTCAGCCGAAACAGACCACTGACACCAAGGCTTACTGTGTGTCATAAGTATTATATATATTTCTCAGGTATAAGAGTTAGCGATAGAAAACTGAGTCTAGGCTTTTGACTTCTTTGGACGATGATCAACAGCCTTTTGGCACCAGGAGGAGCCTGTTTTTGGACGATGGATGTAGGTTTAAGCTCTGAAAAGCCACGAAAATGCCATGACCCTGCAATCTTAGCAAAACAGCTCTTATTGTATATAATTTTACGAGATAATGAACCTTCTTCTCACTTGATTGATTACCTCAAAAAACATTTTCCAGTTGCTAGTTTCAAGTCACACTTAATACAACATGATGTTCATTAGGGCACCGTTTAGACAAAAATAGACAGTAAGACAGGGGATGCTTTTGACTGGCAAACCACTAATTTATGAGCAAACAGCGTTCTCATTTTCACTGTAACATCCACCCATAGACTCTACAGAAGCAGAGATGGCATAACCCAGAAGCGTCGAACATAAAGCCTGGGGGCCAGAATGGTCCCAGCAAAGACTCAAATCCGGCCAACTAGACTGCTTTGGAATATGTGGCATAGATTTTGGACTTTTAATTTAATTTTCATACATTTAACAGCTTTGCTAATTGATTAAGAAATCTCCATTGCCATTCATACGACACCAAAGCTGATAGCAATTAAATGACAGAATAGTTCCTGTTTTTCCACTATCAAATATAGAAATTGTTTTTTCAGTGGGTATAAAATAAAAAAGACATTTTCTGTGAATTAACAAAAAACAGTTATTTGCTTGTGCCGATAGATTTATTTCATTTACTACAGCAAAATTTTGTTGTAATGTAGAAAAACTGAGAAATTGCACTTCTTTTTCTTACATTAACTGGGATTTAATGTGTAGTTAAAGGGCTTTAGTCTGGCAGAAAAGGGAGTTTTGCAAGTTCGACCCACTAAAGACCAAAGTAGGCTGTGTGTTGGCATCATTGTAAGTTTGACACCACTGACATGTCCAGTGGTCAGTGAAGCCTTAAGCTGAGCATTATGGTTGTCACCATTTCATTGTTTAGTTACCAAATAACAGGAACTACAGGTGGATCAGACTGTGAAACCAAGGGACTCATAAGGTAGATCACATCAGGGGACTCAAAACTTAAAACTGCACTGAGCTCCTAAATGAATCAGGGAGATGTTTGCCGAGGTCATAGATGAGCAGACTTATGATACTTCCACACAGTGTTTCGGACCTGAAAGCCATGTCCATCCTTTGCATACAGTATTAGATCTATCTGGCATATGATGTCTGTGTTTTCTGTTCCTCTTAAAAAAGGATGGCTAGCGTTCAACTTGAGAGAATCCACAAACATGAAAGACCAACCACTTGCAACAAAACTGAATGAAAATAAGCGTCATTTGCTGTGAAACCATATTTCTGTTTATTAAATTAAACTAATGAGGAGTTACATATTAATTAGGGACCTTTCTAGGCACTAGTTTCTGCTTCTACATACGCTAAGCTAAGCTAATCACCTTTTTCATCTGTTTTAACAGACACTAAACACAGAGAAATGAAGGTGTATTTATTTTCTGATCAAATCAAACTCTGGGCAACAGATAAAATACATAATCATGTCACATCTGCTTATGTAGGATAAATATGAAGCTATGACAGCAGCAGCATGTCAGGCCGCCGTAGCATACAGGCTAGAAGCAGCTAGCTCAGCTCTCCCCAAAACAAACCTGTTAACTAATACAACACGTTTTAGCTTCTTTGATGAAAACTGACTAAAAGTTTCATGACGCTTATAGGTGGCATTACTTCAAGATTAACTGTCCTTGGAGAACAAATATACAGCACATAAAAATCCCCCTGTTCTCAAAGTGACCGACCAGCAGCCTCTGTTTTCATTTTAAAGACCACAATGAGACTAATTTAGAGCATCCAGCTCTTGATGATGATATAGTGGCTCAGAGGGTTCATTTCCTCAACAGAGCTTGGATTCAGTAGCCAGGAGATCAAAAGGTCAAGCACTCAAAACCTCTTTCCTGCTTGAGCAGCGGTTTCAGTTGCTGAGTTATTGTCATGCTGGATCGTAGATATTAACCGAGTCGGGTTTCAAATCAGCTTTATAGGATGGAGCTGGCGGTCAAGAGCTGAACAACTTATACAAGGCTATATTGTCACACCATCTAATAAGACACTTAAAAGGAAACCCTTTTCCTGGGGCAGGAGTTCACAAGATGTAAACAGGCTGTAAAACAGAGACATCTGCATTCGTTTTTTCCTTTTCCTCCACATTTGGTAGTCTTTAGTCTACGCAGCTCAGAATAAAACAAAAAAAAGAACTATTCAGGGCAAATTCTGAAAAGCAAATGTTTGGGTTTTTAAACTTTAGCAGTGTTGATTGGGGTTGTGACAAATATGCAAATGTGTTCACAATTACTGTGCAGCGCTGGAAAGTGCATAACCAACCGCAGAGACCTGTGATCTCACACCAACCATATAACAATCTCATAAACTATGCTGCACTGTCATACAGTAAGCTGACAGTAGCTCCAAATCACTTTCTCACTGCAACAAATGGCTTTATTAATATATAATAATAGATAGCACATCACGTATATGCACATTATTTTTAAAGGGCCTTTCTTTATCTTGAATATATTAATTGTGACATTTTAAATGCACTTTGCTGATTCCAGCTCTCAGTCATACACAGCTTGAAACAGAAAGATTTTTGTTGTTCTTCCCATTCGACATGCGCTTTGATCGCACAACTCAGAGCTCAAGGTTGGTTTTTGGTGGTTTTTTTTAATTACTGTGAGGTGTTCTTGTTCAGTTTCTCCCCTTTTTTCTCATAGACGAGTTCAGTGTCTTGAAATGTGTATTAAGAGCGTTCTGTCATTGACGTGTTTGCATTACATCCGATGTCTAGTGGGAAGAGCTCTCATTCGCCTGATCAGGGTTATTTAGTTTTGACGATCTACAGAGAGAGGTATGTGTGACAGAGAAGAGAGCATTTCACTGCAGACGTGTGTGTGTGTGTGTGTGTGTGTGTGTGTGTGTGTGTGTGTGCGCGCGCGCATGTTTGTTTAAGCATGCAGGCAGCTCGCAGCCCTGACTTTCATGGCCTCACTTCAGAGAGAGCTTTCCCTTGGCAAGATACCTCGCCCTTGGTGAGACCAAAGGGAAATATTTATAAATCATCCGCACAACAAATATTGAAGCCAACCTGCGAGGGCAAAGCCATTCAACAGACACCCTCGCCAGAAATGCGCAAATACACCTCCAAGTCGGCCTCCTGACCCACCGGAGTGTTTCTGGAACCACATCTATGACCCACTTGTATATCTCACACACACACACACACACACACACACACACACACACACACACACACACACACACACACACACACCATTCTGACCTATTAATACCAGCACACTCCCTCTGGGATTGTGAACTGCCACTTCCTTCAAGATCAAATGTAAACATCTGGTACTTCTGTGACTTCCAGCATCCAGCAGCCTTTCTCCACCACGCTGCGTCTGCTCGCCGTTGTTTCTCTCGTTGCTGTTAAACCCATTTTACTTTCAGCTTAATGTAAGTTCTGCTTTCTATTAAATGGATTTAAGCATGCCTGTGCTTTACATCCCCCTTAGAAACCACTGCCTTATGACAGCTGAAAAAATACCGCTTGCACTTGTGTGCTTGCAGTTTCACTGTGAAGCTCAGAAACTTATGAGAAGTATTTCTGAGGTGATGAGAGGGGTTTTTTCTCCCTGTAACTTTGTCCTCTTCCCCAAATACAAGTGAAGTTTAAAGGTCGTCGTTTGCACTAAAGATGATCCTACACAGACTGCATATGCACAAATCAGGGAGAGCAGGAGCACCTCAAAGGTCTGCAGCGTTGCCCAAATAGAACACTTTGAAGGGGACTGAAGCACAAAGTGGAATCAAATATAATCTTTGCTCTTTGTCTTTTTTCACGCGTGGAGTTGTGGAGTTTTATGATCGCAACTGATATACATTAGATAGAGAAGAGGAGACAGACACAAACAGATTTAATAATACAGTTTGAGTGATTTTGTCTGTTATACACGAAGCCATTTTTGGAGTGTGAACTAAAGAGACGAGATCTTTGTGTTTTGGAAAGTATGACTGAGTTAAATACAAAATTTATTTTCTTGTCTCATGAAATTTTCACATACAAAATATGCAAATAAAACATAAATAATGATACAATGTTCTTCAAAAAGGATTATAATACTACATTTTTATGTCCAGTCCAGTTTTGCAAGTATTAAACATCATAATGATTATTGTATTCCTGATATTTTCGATCATATATAACCAGCATTAATTACCACACTTTGCTGCATTTTCAAGCTGCTATTCATCTTAAGCCAAGGCAATCATACAGTCATTATGCTGGTAGTTTTATAGGACCAGTGCCTTGTTTATGCGCAGCTGCTGGGCATTTTAGGGAAGAACAAGGCACGTTCTTGTGGATGTGATGCTCTAAACTTGTTTATTGGTACTTTTAAGCATTCAGTGCAACAATATTTAAACAGTGGTAAGTCCTTTCTCCTACACTTGTGCATTTACTACTTAGTTCATCAAAGAGAGCACAATTAAGACCTTCTAACCAACACAAGGTCAACTAAAAGGACCAATAGACTACATGAGGTATAACAAACTGTGTTATTTATGTCCATCCATTCAAAGATCCATATTTTTGTCACACATAAACTAGCTTGTAAGGTGCTAAACAGAATATTTTAATCCTTGTCCAGCAAAAAATTACATTCTAATATGTCAGTTTGTTCATATGACTCGTTTAAAAAAGTGGGAAACAGAAAATTAATTTAAACTAACTGTTCAAACCCAGATTTAAAGAAAAGTCCCAACAGTTGAAGTTCGAGCTAATCTCTGTCGTCCTTACAAGGAGAAATTTGTCCACACATATGGATAGCAGTTGAGTTTAATCAGATATGAATGTTACAGTCAAAGAGTTGTTTGTTCTTAATCCTTCTTGGTGTATTTGTGTGCTTGTAAGGTTGCAAACTTTTTCAGTTTATCACAACTGCAACATCAGTTCTGACCAGCAGGGGGCAGCAAATTACCATCTCTCTAGTGCTGGTCTCAGTGGTTGAGATCTCTTTGTAAAAGCAACAAAAACAAATGCACTTTGCAATCAGAGCCACTCCCCTCCCAGAAGGTTGTGTTTTCATGTATGTGGAAACTACTGCCCATTGATATAAAAGCCTGTTATTAATCTCTTTCCTTTTTTTCACCGCCGTCATCATTTCTGTGCAGCGTAACCTACTTCTTGCATGAATTCTTTTTCAAAATATGGGACTGATTGGGTCATTTCAGCATTCTTTCTTATGCCTGTCTGTTTTTGAGCTCATCCATTTAAGACCGGTTGTTCTGCGCACGTAATGATACATCTGTGGAAGCCATAAGTAATGAGGCCTTCTTAGAAACAAAATGCATATTAATCATTTCTGGATAGAGGATAGAGGAAGAGCAATGCAGGGGTTGTGGGTAGAAGTTAAAAAAACAAAACAAGAAAAAACAGCTGAACACCGAAAATGAGAAGAGACTTCTTGTTTTCAGCACTCTTGTTATTGCAGCCTGGCTGTTGGAGGACCAGACTGAACCCTGACCTCTCTGCTTGCAGCATGAGGAAGTGGTTAGGCAGGCTCACAACAAGACGTGGTGCAGCTGAGTTTTTCTTTTGTTTTTTTGGCACAGCACCTCACACCAAAACCGCGGTGCTGTGCCTCGCAGACTCTCTCTCAGGCTGCTTACCGACGATCGGGCCTCGTGTGTGAGTTTCTGTCCCTAAAAAAAATCGCATCTCCTCTTCCTCAAAGAGCAAGTGACCTCGTTGTGTGTCCCAGCACCGCTCTCTCATGAGGAGAATGGCCCCCAGTCCCATTAATCTGGCCACTCTCCACTGACCATGTGGCTGAAGTGCGGATGCATAAACCAGGCTGCTGCTCCACTGCACTCGGGCAGCTTCATGCTCATAAACACAGTCAGGGCTCAGTGAAAGCACACTCATCGTTGAACTCCCGCCCTTCTAATCCCTCTTCCTCTGTATGTGTGTTCATTCACACACACACATATGCACAACCTCAACAGTCTTGAGGGGACATGCCAGATGTCAGTGCTCCGTCTTGGAGCAATTAAACCGGTTGTTATGATGAAAGAATTTACTTGCCATTTGTTTCTCCTGCTCGGATCTAATTGAGTGATTGAGATCTTAATTAGATTAGCTCCTTTTTTCACCTCCATTGTTTCTCAGCCTCTTTAATCCTTCATTTGTGCTTTAATTCTAACCGTTGAAGTTCTAACTGGCTGATCTGTGAGGAGCTGGAAAGCAGCTAATTGCATGTAAACACGTACTGGACTGTGTGTGTGTGTTTTATTTATGCTTAAATACGCTTCCATCATTTAAGCTTCCTCCGCAGTTTTACCTTTTTCTTTCTTTCTTTTTCTTCCTTTTTTTTAAATGACAAATTACACATTGAAGTCACTTGCAGTTACAAACCCACAATGAATTACAACCAAACTTCCTCTCGACGCTGCGAAGCATCTCAGCATCTCTCGCCTCACAGCTTTTTGGTTTTGCGAGTTGCAACTTCACTTTTTAGGTTTAGTTTCACTGCTCTAAACGTGTTCTACGATAAAACCACTGCAGGCGGGCCTGAACCTACATCAGAATTCCCTTTTATTTCAGCCTGGCGTAGTTCCCATTAATGTGGCTGTTGCGGCTCTCGCAGTCGTGCTAACTGTGCACTCTTCACCTCTTGTTGCAGAGCTTTAGGGAAACTGTATGAAAGTTAAAAAGAATAGATTAGCTGCCTGGCTCCAACGCTTTCAGGATCAGTTTGTTTAAAAACTGCAAGAAGGAAACTCACACTTTTAAGCCCAACATTAACTGCTTCATGCAGTCTTTACATCTGAGTGCAAAGTTAGTATGATCTATAACATGCCCTGCTGAAATAACCTCGAGTTATTGCTCGCTTTACACAGTTTTCAGTCCACCCACAAGTCCACAAGTTCATGTGGTGTAAAGTATGGAGTCCACTGCTTAGCAATGCAATGGCAACATCATGTAAAAGTCAAAGCACGAAACGTTTCTCCAACTGAAAAAACTACGTCCAGATAAACAGAATCAACTTTTCAGGAGACCAAAAAAGAGTTTAAAATAGAGTGATTGATGGCTTCAATCAAACCACCTTAAATGATTGCTAGTGATCCTCCACATCTCATCAAGAACAGGAAACTGTAAGCAAACAGCTTCACCATATCAGCCTCAAAGGAGCGACTGGCGTTGGGTGTGCGGGTTCCTTACACTAACCTGACCACAGGTGTAGTATCAGTGCCGATCCCAAGCCCAGAAAAATGGGGGGAATCAAAAATAATAAGATTTCTATCTGCTGTGACAGGAACTGTAGCAGCTGAAGGAGGAAGTGGTGGAGCTTGTTTACGCTGATCCTAACTGAAAAAACAAAGAGAATGTGATTGAACGTAAGGTATTTACATAATCTATTTCACATATTGCGAGTGAGACACTTGCACTGGTGAAATATTAAATTAAGCAGAGCATGATCAATGTGACAGTCTACATGTGTGATCACTGTTGTGGCGAAAATGAAACAGTGCATACAAATCCGGATAAAGCTGCTCTCCACTTATTGATGTCAGCTGTATTTCAAGAAGTTAATGATCTTGAAACAGTAACCCATGCCAAAGATGATTTTTCTTCACCACCTGTGAAAAGGCACTGGACTATAAACATTAAAGGCAACGGTCTGTTAAATATCTGTCGAAAACAGGTCACAGGACAGGGAAGGGGTTCAAAGGTTGTTAGCGGGGTTGGGGTTGGGAAGGGGGGTGTCATTGTGATCAGAGATACAAAAGATAATATTAAGGAACCACCTGCAATTACCTCTGCCAATGAGGTTGTGCTTTTGGTAGTGTTTGCAAGTGTGAGTGTCATTATGTCTTTAAAAAGTTTGTCGGGTTGTAAAGTGGGGTCACTTTCAATAAAATTTGTCGTAAATACAGCAAAGTCTTTGAGATCAACTGCATGATTTATTGGTCGAAAATGGACAAAAAATCGTATAACTTTCAAGTGTGGTGTGTGCTGTCAACATACAGAATGTACTGTCGCATTTCTGACCTCTCCTTCAAGGTCATTAGAATGATCTGAAGGTCAAAGTGAAAACAATGCTATATAGGCCTATTTACGACTATGTTTCTTAGTACCATTGTTTGGATTAATACTATACGGGCATGTGGCGAATCATATATGATGATTCTAAATATCACGTTACCAGTGTTGGAAAGTTACTTTTAAAATGTATTCCACTACAATACACGCCCCAAAATGTAGTTTGTGACGTATTCCGTTAAGTTACTTAATGTGAGTAACGTATTCTGAATACTTTGGATTACTTAATATATTGTCATGCTCTTTATAACTACATGAATGTACTATTGCTGCAGAGTTTTAGACTTGATGGATAGCATTAACAACCTGCTAGCTGCAAATAACCATGTGCAGTTCTGAAAGCAGTGGTGCCTGTCACTACCCGATCCGTACTGGAAACCCGATCGGTACCCCGCATGCGCGAAAGGTTTCTACTTCCGGTCGTAGTGTTTTACGATAGTTACAGCCCAGAGTATCTGTTAAGATGTTAAGAATAACAAGTACATCTTAAAATGTTTGCAATAATGAAGCATTTCAGTACAATGTAGACAAAAATGAAAAATAAAAAGATAGTTACGGATCAGGACTCCCCGATCCTTACTGCGCATGTGTAAAGTCTGACCGTACAAATCGGGTCTACCCGATCCGTACTGCGCATGTGCAGACGTTTTCTTCTTCTTCTGTTCGTTTAATGGCAGTGTACTCCCCAGTGTACGAGGATACCGCCACCTGCTGACCGAGCGAATAAACCCTATTATAAACTGAATTAGCGTCATTACAAACGTGTGTTAAATTTGATTTAGCGATAGTCGAGTGTGTTTATGCTTGTCTGTGAGGAGAGGATTGTTGGAATAGTGATGATGATGTGCGCTATCACTGTCAATTGTCAGTAAACACTTCATCTGGCTGATGAATCTACCAGAGGTGGGACCAAGTCATTGTTTTGCAAGTCTCAAGTAAGTCTCAAGTCTTTATCCTCAAGTCTCAAGTCAAGTCTCAAGTAATGTCAGGCAAGTCAGAGTCGAGTCTCAAGTCACTGGTGTAAAAGTCCGAGTCAAGTCACAAGTCTGAAACTTTGAATTTCAAGTCCTTTCGAGTCTTTAAAAAAAAAAAACGAAAAAATAATGTTGCAGTTATGCTAAATGTAAATATTAGACCATGTAATTTTTAAATCTGTGTTTTTCTCAACACATGACAAAATAGTGAACTTAGAAAATATACACAAATTGTGAAATTGCACCTCTTTAAAATGCAGCTCAATTAAACTTAGCTCCAAGAATAATTTTCACCGACAGTTCTGAGATAAGCTGCATGTTATTCTTGGATGCGGTTGTAGGTACAGTTTACCGACGGATGGGTGCAGGACCTTGAAATGCACCGTGTAGAACGAAAGACCATCGTACGTATCATAAGTTTACCAGTCTCACAAATCGTCATCATAAATACACATTCCTTAACCGTTTATTAATAGGACCTTTGAGCTCAACGGTAATTAATTAGTAGTGGAAATAATTTCTGGTACGCGTTACAGAAATGCAGCAGTGACAATAATATTGTATGCTGTAATCGTACTGGGCAATTAGTGATACAAAAAACCTGTTTTATCCTGTGAATAAAAGCATATGTTTTTGTCAATGTACCATAATAACAGAAGCGAAACGCAATATTGTGTCAGGACAATTCACTATTTATGCACAATAAATAAAGGAGCATAGCGTGACAATTTCTGTTCAGCGCCAGACTTGCTTGTAACCTATATCACCAATTATGTTATGAAAATGACGTATTAACTACTAAAAAACACTGACCTTCGTGTAAATGCTTGGAGCAGACTAACCTGTGAGCTGGAGTGTTCTGGGACGTTATATTTGGTCTTTGAATGGCTGCAATCCAGGCCATCCGTCGCGTCTTTGTTACTTCGGAAACATGGCTTGAACAATTTCTCTTCAACGACATAATCCGATAACAACCGATCTCTTTACCCGTCGGCTTCCCGTGGCTGTCATGCGACCGGCTATTGCAGTTAATAATACAACAGCTTCTTGACATTTTTGTGTTTCTTTTTATTGCTGTATAACTGATTTTAATTGAAAGCCTGCGTGCGCTAGTACCGATTGCCACGAGTTCCCAGAATCCTTTGCGGTTCTACCCGTGAATGACGTCACATTTTCAATCTCTATATAATATGCATGTTAAATTTTATATTTGGGGTAAAATATCAAGTCTTTTCAAGTAAACCGGTTCAAGTCCAATTCAAGTCCCAAGTCATTGGTGTAAAAGTCCAAGTCAAGTCACAAGTCTTACAACATTTTTTCAAGTCAAGTCTAAAGTCATAAAATTAATGACTCGAGTCTGACTCGAGTCCAAGTCATGTGACTCGAGTCCACACCTCTGGAATCTACACGTGAGATATTACAAAGTCTGCATTATTAACTCTGTAATTAGGCGCCATTCTTCTTATTTTACGGTGCTGTTGCTCAATCGGGGGACGCTCTCTGTTGAGGAGAAAAGCATGAATTTCTTTGTATACGGATTATCCATTGTTTAAATGTCGAAAAGAAGGCAGAGCAATTGAGAAATTTTTTATTTTTTATTTTTTTATTGACAAAGCACAAAATACAAATACAAAATAGCAAACACAATGTCAGGGGGTTCGTATAAAAAAGCAAAATAGACACAGTCTATTATAGAATCACATGATATTGAACAGGGAACATAGGTTTATGGTTTTGACAGCTTTTTGATTTTGAGAATGTTGTATGGTTTTAACATATTGTTTGGTTTCATTTAAAAAGCACCGAAAGGATGGTTTTGCGTTAGAAAATTTCGACTTATGTATATGAAATTTGGCCAATAATATCAATAAGTTAATCAAATAAAATTCGTTTGCCCTGTGCATGGGGTACTTAAAGAAACCAAACAATATTTTCTCGTAACAAAGAGAGAACTCAGAAAGGATAAAGGAAACAACAAAAACACAAAATTCTTGCCAGAAAAGATTCGTGTATAAGCATGACCAAAATAAATGAGAAATATCTTCCTTCACACAACTACAAAATGTACAGTTAACATCAATGTCCTTTTTATAACGTACAAGAAAAGACCTAGTTGGGTAAAAACGATGAATAACTTTAAAAGATATTTCCTTTACTTTGTTATTTAATAGAAATTTCGACGGTAAGGTCCAAATCTTCTCCCATTCCAGGTCCTGGTATAAGTTATTCCAGTAGGCGACAGCCGTTGGGACACAAGTTCTGTCTTTTTGAAACAGAGTTCGTATTTCACGGTTGTTTTTCCTCCTTACAGAAGGGAAACACACCTGACCGACATAAGTAACAGCAGGATCCAGTGGTAAAGGGGTCAAATCACTAACAACAAGATTTCTAAACAACATTAAGACCCCAGCAGGGATAGCATCAAACACTATGGCATATTCCTTTGGTGGAACAGGAAGACCATATGTATTCAAAAAGTCTGAGTAAGAGAGTAAACCTCCAACAGGATTTATAAGTTGTGCAACACGATGAATCCCATTATCAAACCAATTGCTTAAAAACACAGATTTATGTTTGTATAAAATAGCTGTTGAGAAATGCTAGGAGCTAACTGGGCGCTAACCGCATCATTCAAATATATTGAATGTCGCAAAGAGAGGAAGTGACGTAAGATTTGCGCATGCGGGGTACTGATCGGGTTTCCGGTACGGATCGGGTAGTGACAGTGCCCTCAGCTAATGCCAGCTAACAATGTTAGCTTGGTGGCGAGTAGCCTTCAGTAATAGTAATAAATCACACAGCAATAGTACGTCGAAGATATTGAAGTGGCACATAGCCCAGGTAGCTACCACAACTAAAATAAGGATAATGTTAGTTTTTAAAAAAATAACTTAGGCTACGCCCACACTAATGCGTTTTTGTTTGAAAACGCATCGTTTTCTCTTCGTTTTGGCCTCCTGTCCACACTGAGACGGCGTTTTCCTCATGGAAAAATGCAGTGTTTTGAAAAATGGAGCTGTCCCATCACAGTGTGGACACTCGAAAACGCAGACTTTCTAAAACGATGACGGCATTTTAGTCATGTGATGCAGTCATGTGACCAATTAAACAAAGATAGCTGAGTGCGTTATACAGCAGTTGTTTTGATTGCTCTCAATTTTGACAGCCCTAAAAAAGATTAATATCAGTCTGTACATGCTCCAGATAGCTTTTCTTCAAATTCTTTAATTCTCACTCGCTTTTGCAACTTTGTACTTTTGTGTTACTTGTAGCAACAACTCCACCTCATTGTTAGTCCATTTAAAAAAAACTCGGTGCTTTTCCTCGATATTTTGCTGTGATGTTTCACAGAGCCGGAAAGTAAATAAATGGCTGACAGAAATGAGGCAGGCCGAATCTTCTTGCGCTTCACGCATGCGCAGTACTGGAACGTAAGCGTTTTCAGCCATTTCAATGTGGACTCACAACTCTGTGAAAACGACTGAAAACGCTAGTGTGGACGCGGAGCGTTTTCAGACGAAAACACCGTTTTCAAATCTATCCGGGCTGGTGTGGACGTAGTCAGAGTTTGCATTGCACCGTAAGATTTCGCATATCCCTTTCTTTTTTAAATGTGAAGTGGTGTCAGAATTTCCAAGTAAGAAATGAATTCCTGCCTGAGTACTACTGGCTCTGTTGTGCTGGCTCAGGGTGCCTTGTGTAACTGACGCCACCAACAATAACAAGACGCATTAGAGCCTCTTATTACATGTTTTGTTTGGGTTTGGGGTTTTGTATTTTAAATACGTAACACATATATGTATTCTGTATTCTGTTACTCCCCAACACTGCACGTTACTTTGGACCTGTTATTTGACCTTCAAGTAGAAGTCTTTAATAAAACTTTAATAAAATCTCTTTTATTCAGAAAACTTTAAACTTTACTGCCTTTGCTTGTATTGGGAATATTTCTAACATGATCCTGGTCTACGGGGGTTCTAAATATCAGTTTGCATCCAAATATCATGCCACATTTGACCTCTGACCTCACTTTTACATTTTATGCCTGTCTTTCAAAGTGACTCCAAAATGTGATAAAGAAAGTATTGTCAAGAGGAAGAGAATGAGCTGCCTCGTTAGTTAGAAATATGGTGTAGTATGATATTATATAATACGTTTAAGTTATTCACGTCCATTTATTTACAATTCAACACCTGGCATTCATTACCTACTCCTACATAATATTTATGTCACCAGAGTAAACATCTGTCATGCTACCCTTATGACCCTAACTCCTCATCGTTGTTTATAATTTAAGAAAATATGAAATATTTGCAGAGCCGAGCGTCTCATACTAATCACTGCGTTGGGTGTTAGCTGACTGATGATTCATCAACACAGCACCGCATCAGTCTTGGCCAAAGGAGGGAGACTTGTTCTTGAAATCATCCCTCAATGCCTCAGTTTCCTGTCCCACAACATCTGCTCAAATGGTTGTGAAAAATACTCAGCACAGCACCACGGGGATTGGAGCATCCATATGTCGGCCGAGATGGAAGTAAACACTGTGACACGATGCTGCCCTTGGAGATAGCCGCGAGGAAGACTTTTTAGCACAGGATTTGAGAAATTGCTGTAATGATTCGCTGTGTTTCGCTCACCATGGCACATTATTAGATGCTTAAAATTGTCTCTGTGCTCTTACAAATTTGTTTTCCTTCTCCCAAAGTTTGTAAACAGCTCTCTGCTCCCGAGCCCTGCAGAATCCAGCCGAGTTGTTTTCCATTCTTGTTCATAGCCAGGCAGCAGTTGGGTAAAAGCTATAAATTATTTATCCGCTGGTTGTTAGCAGAGATATTCTGGATGCTAATAAACTCCTGCGATGTTTGATCTCCTCCGTACTTTGTTCTGAAAATAGTTGATTGTGACTGAGCTGTATTTCAAATGAGCTCCTTCATTTGCTGTCTGTTTATTGATGTAACAGGCAAGTGGTGTGTGTTTGCTTTGTTTTTTTACAGTCAATCAAACATTCTGATAGCAACAGCAATGATTGAGTAAAGCTTTGTGATGTTATACAGAAGGTAAAAAGCTTTGACAACGTGCGTGCATCTGTTGATGCTGAGTAGCTGTTAGGTTTTGTAAAATGGTACCTAACCAGTGATTATTACCTAATTATGTAATGCAAAACAGAGAGAGGAGCATGTTTATCTGCTGAAAACCTGACAACTCCTTATTGGACTTTATGACTCACATCATATTGGCTGTACAGTATATGGGTTTATTTCTGCATGGTTTTCAGGAGGGGACGGATTTTACAAAATTTCTTGTGTTATATATGTGTGGTGTAAACATTTCGTTAATGCTGTATTCATTTGTCTATGTATTACATAAATTGCAGTTCTGATGTGCATTAGCTCTTACAAAAAGCAGAGGGGCCAGAATAAAAATAATAATATAATAAAAAAATTAATAAAGAAATATGAGCCTGTTTTGCCACAAAAAACAAAAACACATGAATAAATGAAATATAATAAAATATTGAATAAATAAATAACTGTCCTGTTATCTTATCAGTAGCGGAAACGAGCTTCCATGAAATAGTATAACAAACGCATTAAAAAAAATGCTTTTTGTTGAAATGTTTGAGTAATTTACTTCACTGCAGTTTTTACACTTGGCATAGGACTGAGGTACACTGGGGTTTGGCGTTCCTATTCTTAAATTAAATAACTAATTGTAAAAAAACAAAACAAAACATATTTTAAAAAACTGAGTTAGTCGTGCATCAGGCGAGCTGTCCAAGGATAAGTAATAACGTTTGTTTAATTAATTTGTCGCATAGCAACGTTTTTGGCATTTCTATTGTGAACAGGGGAAACAGCGCCTCCTTTAAATGTAATGTCGCTCCATTTCATTCTGTGTGGTGAAAAGCGGTACTGCGCTATCACACTGGCCCTAAAGGTAGAAGACGTTCCGTAAAAGTTCGGGTAGTCTTTATATGTAAAAACTTGTATTATATTTATCATAAACGTCAAATATTGCCAGCAATACATTTTTAAAATTTTTTATTTATTTATTTATTTTTATTGTCTAGCTACCGTGCAGCACCTTAGCTGGACAGAAAGGAACTAGGAATGTTAGCTAACCGGCTGCTGTGAAACCTGCAGTGTTGTTTGCAACACGGTAGTCCAAGAAACAAGTAACTTGTCAAGTCGGCATCTAAAGCATGTTATGATTCGTGTTCCATCATTTCCCTCTGATTCTTCTCAGATACTCAGGTAAGTGTTTACAAGGACATTATTACACTTCTGTTTTGTTTTTTGTTTTTTTACCTGTGCATGTCCTGAGGCATTTTAAATGTATTTAATTAGACATAAGAGTAAGCTGTATCATCACAGTGTGGGCCTGTATGAGATCTGTGATTGATTTTCTTTAATCACTGCTTGTTGCTGTTTTTCATCCTTGCTTGCTTTGATGCTGCGCTGTATAATGAGGAGGTTCATTAGATTTACAAAGTGGTGTGAAGAGACGAGTGTTATCATACATGCCGGGATACTTAAAGAATGTGCATGATTTGGTAGGTTGTGCTTCGACTCAGTAGGCTAGAACCATTGTTGCATATGATAAATATAAAATGGAGCTGTTATATACAGTCATTAAAAATGTTTTCACAGGACTCTGTGCACTCCTGTAGAAAAACTACACACTGTTAGTGCTTTCATAGGAACATGGCAGGTAAAAACCCAGGTCCTGTGTGAGCACCTCTATAAAATCCATAAAAGCAGAGGTTTTGGCAGTGTTTTGGAGCATTCAGGTGTATGTTAACACAACACCACAATCTTCCCAGGAGTGGACACCCCAGCAAATTCCCCTAAAGGTCGGACCGTGCAAAGAGGTACATCTCAGTCTCAGAATGGGTTATTTGGAAGAGTTGCGAGGAGAAAGACATGTCTGAACAAACCACAAGACATAAAGAACAATATTTTTTAGACAGACAGGACCTAGGGTGAAGATGTTTGACCATAATGAAGAGCCGAAATCAACAACAACATCATATCTGCACAAACATCTCATACCAACTGTCAAGCACGGTGGTGGAGGAGTGATGATTTGGGCTTTTTTTGGAGCCTCAGGACCTGGGCACATTGGAAAAGTATAAAGTATATCACAGTATTCTACAGTAAATGTCTGGCATCAAAAGTTAGGTGAAAGCTGGGTCATGGAAGAGCATGTGAGCAAATCTACAACATAATAACTAATAACAGATCTCAACCTAATTGAAATGCTGCAGAGAGAATTGAATTAACAAATGTCCACACGCCTTAATGAACTGAAGCAAGTTTGGAAAGAAGAATGGGCCAAAAATGATGTGAGACCGATAAAGTGAAACAGAAGAGGAGCTCAGGTTATTGCTGTTAAAGGTGGCTCTACAAACTAGTGGTATGAGGTCACGAGGTATACTTCGTTTTTTAAAGGACTGCATAGAGTCCTTTAAACTTTCTTTTTCATATGACTGTATTATATTAGGGATGTTTTCAACCACTTTGGAGAACACCTGAACGTTACCAAAATACGCAGTGGTCCCAATTACTGTCAGTGTGTTTGTTGCAAGTGCTTTGTTTCTTTTTACAAAATGATCATTCCTTTTTTTACTTAGCACTATTGAAAACAATGTTACGAAGGTCGTAACAGACAAAGGACCTATTTAAAACAACATAAAATAACCAATTAAACGGACATAAAAGCAAAAGAAAACCAAAAAACAAAGCTCTGAAAAGAAGACAAACAAAAACAGCTAAAAAGGGCAGGGAGAGCACCTGTCAGTCAGTTGTCGTCACTGTCTAGTGGCTCGCCCATCAAGCCTCCAGTGGTGGGAAGTGAGGCGATCCCATGCCTCCGTGGACACGTGCCACCAAGCGTCTGCTTGCTGCTTCATATTGGCAGCTTCCATTAAAATGAATGCGTAGGGAGACAGTTTTTGTCACGTTTTTTAGTGTAAATTGCACATTAGTGCTCAGCAATTTTGGTGTCAGTTCAATACCAAGTTAATACAGAGTTAAGTGCTCTAAACACAGTAAATAGAGAATAGAAACCAAGTATCAGTATCAGCACTGGTATCGATGCTATCGATACTGGAATCAATCCGCCCACTTCTCTTGCACGTAATGTTGTCAGAATTTATAATGATCATTTCTCAGTTGCTGTTGTGCTGAGGGTTGTGTTAGTTTGTGGTCAGTCTAAATAATAAATAAAAATAAATACAATTTTATTTATATAGCACCTTTCTAGACAGAGTCACAAAGTGCTGCACATAAGATGACAAATAATAAAAAGGTAAAATAGACAATATAAAACAGGCAAAAATGAACCAAAAACTGTTTTAAAAAGGTGAGTTTTGAGTTGTTTTTTAAAAACAACTACCGAGTCCACGGTTCTTAATTTATGAGGGAGAGAGTTCCACAGTCTCGGGGCCACAGTGGCAAAAGCTCTGTCACCCTTAGTTCTCATCTTAGTCTGTTTTATAGCAAGTAAGCCCTGATCAGATGACCTCAGGGACCTGCTACGGACATAGGGCTGTAGCAGATTGGAGATATAGGCTGGTGCCAGTCCATGCAAGGCTCTGAATGTCAAGACCAGGATCTTAAAATGTACTCTAAATTCAACAGGAAGCTGGTGTAGCGGAAATAGCAATGGTGTCACATGTGATTACTTGGAGGATTTTGTCAACAGCCTAGATGCAGCATTTTGCACAACCTGCAGACGATCCAGAGAACCTTTGCTTAGACACATAAACAACGAGTTACAATAGTCCAAGCGTGAGGAAATAAATGCATGTATAGCAATCTCCGGTTCAGGGCGAGATGAAATAGGGCTTAACTTAGCCAAAATAGGGCTTAACTTAGACGTATTCTGCATTTACGGAGTAATGTTTTCCACGTGAACTGGCTGAAAATCATATTTCCATACTTCAGAAGTGTTTTTCTAAGTTTGCGATAACATCATGGCACACCCTCCTCCTGTGAGCCCCGTCACTCAAAACCCAGGGAATACTGCCGCAGGACCTTGTAATGGACAATCAAACCTTTCACGCTGTGTGAACTTTGATGTTAGTGTTACAAGGTTAATGTCACAGAGGGCCAGAATTCAAAAATAGCAATTCGCTGCAGGCTGCGAATGGATTCGTCAGTAGAAACCACATGCTTAGTGAAGCAGGTCTGCATAATTGCCTGCTGACACACAGCCTGTTGGTGAACTCTGCTGCTTTCTGCAAGAATTTTAATGGGAACAGTGAAAAAAAATAAAAATAAAACAACAACACCCACAAAAAGTGTATTATGTGTTTAGCTCAGTCGCTCAGCCTTCGATCACCTATTGGGGGAAAAAAAAGCAGTATCAGAATTGAGGGGGGGGGGGGGGGGGGTATTGTCAGCATCTGGTCAATTGTTATTGTAATCATGTCAACACATTAACACCCCCTCTACCCTTCTACACATGTGCTCCCACCAGCTGCATCCTCCACCGTCCCCTCAAAGTCTCACTAACACTCATTTTCAGCCCAGTCACACTGGCTTAATACTTCTACCATCTCCAGGGGGAAATTACTTGCAAGCTTTTTCTCTTCAGCCGGGTATTGGCAGGCCTCCACGAGCAGTGTTTTTCCCATAAAGGTGCATTACTTATGATCAGCGTGTTAAAAAAGGGGGAATTACTGTCATTAGAAAGAGCGAAAGTTGTCAGAAGGAGTAAAAGTGAAACATTTCTGCTGTGAACGGGTGCTAGGAGACTTATAAAACCATTCAGCTTTTTTTTTCCACCATGTTCAGAGGTTTTTCACAGCAGAAGTCGGACAGTAGCACAGGCTCTGCCACCTCCACTTGGCTACTATGCGTTAACACCTCTGTAAACACATGACAGAGCACAGTAAAGAAAAAAACCTCATTGTGGGGTCTGTCATGTGTCAGAGTTTCATGAGGTGTGGCAGGGTTCTGCTTCCTGGTGTAATAACTATCCAGAGGCACTGAAGGGCCTCAGAGGCACTGAAGGGCCTCTGAGGCCGCCAAGAACGTTACTGCAAACACTGAGTACCACACTGCTGTAAAGAAGCAGTCATTTTTTTGAAAAGTATAAAACTAGTGCTGCTAAAAAAACATTTCTGACTTTATGTGATTGAAACCATTCTCCAGATTTTTCCACTTAAAAAACATTCTGCAGTAATTAATATGAAACTTCCAACGTGGCAAAATTTACCTTCACTGAGCATGACTGAGTTTTAGTGAGCAGTGGGACAGTGTTAGGGACTTTTATGTTTCTACTTGTGCCCGGTGCACTATGGAACACTATGACCATACTGGAAAAGTTATCAAAGGGAACCTACTGTGCTCATTTCCCACTTCATGTTGTTATTCTTGGACTCTAGAATAGCGCTGGATGATTCACAGTTTAAGAAAGTCCCTTCTTGTCTTACACTCATTGGAGCAGCCCATGAGCTCACCTTGCCTTTGAAGCAGGCCAACTTTCTTATGAGTGTCTGCCCCTCTCAACGAGCAGGTTTGCCCAGCATGTAGTTGGAGCTGCTGCACTCACATCCAGAGCTGTGTGCCTGAGATGACCATATTAGAGATACCTGTACTTATACCTGATGCTACACAGATCCAAGAGGAGAAAACACTGTTAGAAACCAAGTGTTTAGAACAGTCTAAAGTCTGAGCGTCTGTCTCACAGGGATTGCTGGTACATACACTGATCTCATTATGTGGAACTGTAATGAGCATACACCATTGTAATCCTGTGTGTATATATATATATACAGTGGGGCAAAAAAGTATTTAGTCAGCCACCGATTGTGCAAGTTCCCCCACCTAAAATGATGACAGAGGTCAGTAATTTGCACCAGAGGTACACTTCAACTGTGAGAGACAGAATGTGAAAAAAAAATCCATGAATTCACATGGTAGGATTTGTAAAGAATTTATTCGTAAATCAGGGTGGAAAATAAGTATTTGGTCAATAACAAAAATACAACTCAATACTTTGTAACATAAAGTTTGTTGGCAATAACAGAGGTCAAACGTTTACTATAGGTCTTTACCAGGTTTGCACACACAGTAGCTGGTATTTTGGCCCATTCCTCCATGCAGATCTTCTCGAGAGCAGTGATGTTTTGGGGCTGTCGCCGAGCAACACGGACTTTCAACTCCCGCCACAGATTTTCTATGGGGTTGAGGTCTGGAGACTGGCTAGGCCACTCCAGGACTTTCAAATGCTTCTTACGGAGCCACTCCTTTGTTGCCCGGGCGGTGTGTTTTGGATCATTGTCATGTTGGAAGACCCAGCCTCGTTTCATCTTCAAAGTTCTCACTGATGGAAGGAGGTTTTGGCTCAAAATCTCACGATACATGGCCCCATTCATTCTGTCCTTAACACGGATCAGTCGTCCTGTCCCCTTGGCAGAAAAACAGCCCCATAGCATGATGTTTCCACCCCCATGCTTCACAGTAGGTATGGTGTTCTTGGGATGCAACTCAGTATTCTTCTTCCTCCAAACACGACGAGTTGAGTTTATACCAAAAAGTTCTACTTTGGTTTCATCTGACCACATGACATTCTCCCAATCCTCTGCTGTATCATCCATGTGCTCTCTGGCAAACTTCAGACGGGCCTGGACATGCGCTGGCTTCAGCAGCGGAACACGTCTGGCACTGCGGGATTTGATTCCCTGCCGTTGTAGTGTGTTACTGATGGTGACCTTTGTTACTTTGGTCCCAGCTCTCTGCAGGTCATTCACCAGGTCCCCCCGTGTGGTTCTGGGATCTTTGCTCACCGTTCTCATGATCATTTTGACCCCACGGGATGAGATCTTGCGTGGAGCCCCAGATCGAGGGAGATTATCAGTGGTTTTGTATGTCTTCCATTTTCTGATGATTGCTCCCACAGTTGATTTTTTCACACCAAGCTGCTTGCCTATTGTAGATTCACTCTTCCCAGTCTGGTGCAGGTCTACAATACTTTTCCTGGTGTCCTTCGAAAGCTCTTTGGTCTTGGCCATGGCGGAGTTTGGAGTCTGACTGTTTGAGGCTGTGGACAGGTGTCTTTTATACAGATGATGAGTTCAAACAGGTGCCATTCATACAGGTAACGAGTGGGGGACAGAAAAGCTTCTTACAGAAGACGTTACAGGTCTGTGAGAGCCAGAGATTTTCCTTGTTTGAGGTGACCAAATACTTATTTTCCACCCTAATTTACGAATAAATTCTTTACAAATCCTACCATGTGGATTCATGGATTTTTTTTTCACATTCTGTCTCTCACAGTTGAAGTGTACCTCTGGTGCAAATTACTGACCTCTGTCATCATTTTAAGTGGGGGAACTTGCACAATCGGTGGCTGACTAAATACTTTTTTGCCCCACTGTATATATATATATAGTAAAAGCATAGCAAGTACCTATAAAACAATCCACATTAAAAAAAAATCTCACTTATGTATGGAATTGCTAAGTTGCTAAAAAATTCATTACAAGAGGCACAAATATATTTTTTCTAAAGCTTCTTTGCACAGTTGAAATGAAGGTGGTTTAGTTATGAAGGCGATGACTGTGAGTTGGATGTGACATTTTTGGTCAGATCTTCCTATATCTATGATAATGCCATTGATTTGTAATTGGGGTGTCTTTGGATACAAAAATCATATTTAAACTATGCCAAGTTTTGGAGTTTGTTTTGTTTTTGTTACAGCAGACAAAACTGGAGAAATTAATAAATCTCCATTTTTGTAGTTTATTTCAAATGATGTTAGTGTTGTGGCTGTGTTCACTGTATTCTCATCACCCCCAACTGGTCACGGCAGATGGCTGCCCCTCCCCAAGCCTGGTTCTGCCAGAGGTTTCTTCCCGTTAACCCTTTAAGACCTACCATAGAACCAAGTCCGCCAGAGCTTATCTTTATATTTTTACATGCTGTAGTGCCATTTTTTGGGAACATTTCAAGTTGCTATACATCAATACAACCGTTATAGCCCAAATTTTTGTAATATGTATGCATTAAGTCCATGGAAACTGAATAAACTACAAAAAAGTGCAATAAACTACAAAAAAATTGCAATAAACTATAAAAAAAATTGAAAATCGTTTTTGAAAAATCGCTTTTGTTTTGTTTTTTACATATATTTCTAGTTAGAGAAATTTAAGAGGTTTATTGCTCAAAACTGTAAATACAAAAAAGTTGTTTCTTCATAGTTTTATTATTGGACATACACCAATTTTTATATACTGCAGGAAAAATGAAAATAAATATTATAATGCAAATTTGCAAAAAAACCCAAAAAACCAGCATGTGCATCAAAATAAACTATTTCCAGCAGTGCAATTTAAGTTCTAAGTATCCCAGAAACTATTCAGAAAAGCATAATGTCACGGATTGCCGGGGCAAGCCGTGTGGAATGTAGGAAGGACCCAAAAGGCAGCAGCTCTGGTGCAGGTGAGTGTTTATTAACAGGGGTGGGTAAGTACAAACAGCGGTGGCGACAAAACATGAAACTGGAAACCTAAACTGGGTAAACTAATAAGACAAACCAGAACGAGGATGCAGGGAGGTCCGGAGAAATACATATGGGAAGACGCAGGGAGACCAAGGGGAAACAACACAGACGAACCAGCAATTACTAAGACAGAAAATACAACTTAAATACACTCAGAGAACACAGGGAGATTACACACAGGTGGGAAACACAGCTGGGAGTGATTAACATAACGAGACTAGGGAGGCAAACTGAAAACACTCACATAAGACGCAGACCTTCACAATAAAACAGGAACACACGGGCAGAACAGAGTAAACACTAAACAAAGGAAGAACAGAACCAAAATCGAAGAGAAAACACAAAATGCTGGGTCAAAAGGACCCAGGATCATGACACATAAAGCCAAATATGACTTTTAAAAACACCAGTATAGGCTTATAAGGCCCTGAAGGTAAAAAACTATTTAGAAATTTTCCGCGAAAATGACGTCACTTCTGGTTTTGGCCAGGTAATGGCGGACATACGGTAGTTCGCGCTGACATCTATTCCAACCTAGGAAGTGTTGTGAACAGCTGATCGGATCGGCAAAGCGTGTTTCTGGAATATAATATAATATATAATGTTTTGTGTGGGTTCTCTCCGGGTACTCCGGCTTCCTCCCACCGTCCAAAGACATGCAGCTCGTGGGGATAGGTTAATTGGATAATCCAAACTGCCACTAGGTGTGAATGTGCGAGTGAATGTGAGTGTGAATGGTTGTCTGTCCCTGTGTGTTGGCCCTGCGACAGACTGGCGACCTGTCCAGGGTGTACCCCGCCTCTCGCCCTATGACAGCTGGGATAGGCTCCAGCGCCCCCCGCGACCCTGAAAGGGATAAGCGGAAGCGAATGGATGGATGGATAATGTTTTTGTTGTTGCAAGCACTTTTTATGCAATTTTTGCAAAGCTTTATGTGGAAGGAAACCGTAACCTAGGACAAGCTAATGGCATAACATGTAAGTACAACTCCTCCGGTTTCATATGCAAAAAAAGTGATTGCGCTACCTTACGTGGTTCCAGTTCTACAGAGATTTAAAAATAGTTATGCAAAACGGAGCGTGCCCGCTCCAACCGGTTTTAAAGGGTTAAAAAGGGTTTTTTCTTTCCCACTGTCACCAAGTGCTTGCTGGTAGTGGGTCGTTTCATTGTTGTGTTTCTCTCTCTTGTTGTAGGGTCTTTACAATATAAAACACCTTGAGACGACTGTTGTTGTAAATTGTCTCTGTACAAATAAAATTGAATTGAATTCCTGAAATCAGACATCGTGATTGAGGGTAGATTTGACCAAGACATGCTCAATATTTATATGGTAGCGACCTTTCAATCACACCACCAATACAGCATGCTCTGTGGACACTGATGAGGATTTACAAAATGAACATTGCTGTATACGATGACTAGTAGGGCAGCCAAATAATCAGTTTCCTATTGTCCTTCATACAAAGTTTTCCTGCCCATTAGAAAGAATGCACATTAATGGCAGTCTGGTCATCTTTTATATACAGTCTGTGGGCAGCACTGGCTGACTGTCAAGGCTAACCTCAATGAACAACAGCTGCTGTACTGATGAGGAAGCTGGTGTCTTCCTCTGTGAGAAGGTTTTCTGTGTTTCACCAGTGTAGCATTCCCTACAGCTGCCACGTGGGATGTCATACATCACTACATCATGTCATACATGTCAAACGTCGCTCTCAAGCAGAGAGCTTGAAGTCTTCACTAGATCTTGTAGCAGTGCAGCCGTGTGACCAAGATGGATGCTAAGGTGCCTCCTCTTGTCCTCGCTGAGCTGACTGAGTCTGCCTCGGTATCGAGTTGGATTGACTGTCTTTACGTCTTCATTCCTGTGGTTACACAGCATCACCCATGTGTGGACTCTAGCAGAAAGGGAAAAATGAGTTAAAAAAACAATGTGTGAGACAACATCTCCAGGTGGCTTTTTTTGGACACATATTCACTTTAATATTGAACGCCTCTCCCTCTGTCTGTATTTGTTGTGAATTTTCATGCTAAGTAAAGCTTTCTTTTTTGGAAAACAACTAAAACTACTGGATAAAATATGAGACCCTCAGTGACGAAGGGAAAGTAATGTGGTCGTTTTAAAGTTTTATTCCACTGACACATTGTGGAGGTTAGAACAGTGCTCAAATACTATCTGGATATTTTCTAATTTGCTTATTGCAGACTTTGGTCTCTTGGGGATATGAGTGTATATTGCCTTCATGGATTATAAACATTGCATTTACCTTCTACACCATCTATTTATGATATTTATTAATATCTAACTGTGGCTTGTTGCATTTTACTGTTTGTAACCAATAAACAGATCGCAGCAGGGTGATTATTGCATCACCTTTCATCAGGTCAGATGTTACAGCAACAAAGTCTACGGGTATTAGTGTGTGCAACCTGTGATTTCACCATTAAACTGTTAGAGGTAGAGGAGGAGGAAACCTGGAAACCTTTTAAAGTTAAAGGTGCAGAGAGGCTCAAGAAAGAGAAGATTTGAGCGTGTTTTGGTTAATGTGCTGTTTGAACTGCTGTTTAAATTCAGTGCAAATGGCCGATTTGGCATTCAGCTATACTGGAAGTCGGCCTCCTGAGTACGATCTGATAATGAAAAAATACAGCCTTAAGTGATTTTTACTACCTGTCAACTCTTTGTTTGATTAAAAGACTGAAGTTTGATTAAACTCGGGGAAAAAACCCGAGCCGGCTGAGCTGTTGGTGTCTGAGCTGCAGGCATCTGGAGACTGCGCTTCATGTTTGTGCTCTGGATTTGTATAAACTCTTATATGCTACTCGGCTATTACCGCAGGGGGCCATTTTGTTTATGGGCCAAGCTGAGCAGACCACCGCGCCTGTGTTCGCAAGCTCCTTTCACCAGGAGAGTTGTAATAGCCCAGAGCTGCTCCAGAGAAGTTTCTGTTTTGTGTTGAGCCCCAGACAGGAAACGGCACTCTGGGGAACCACAGGCATCCATAAATATTCAAGCCCAGAGAAGTTTGTAGAGTATGTCGTTAAGGATTTATGGCAGGCTGCAGAAGTGGTCATGGTACAGGGAGGGGTTGCGTGAAGTGGTGTATGAACCTTGTTGTAGACAAACTTGCACGCCAGACTCCTCGGAGGGCAGGTGCTATGGTTGAGAAACGGAAATAAGTGCGAAGATTCAAACTTTGAGAGTGTGAAAGCGATTTAGCCCGGTGTCATTTGAAGGGTTTAATATTCTTGTCAAGCGTGTTGGCCGATTTCCCTGTCCTGCATTCCTCTCCCTGTTGTGAGGAAAACGGTGCTGCGGATCCACCATCTGTTTAGCGTTTTAAAGGGTTTGGAGGAAAACCCCAGGACAACGGGTTGCCGCGTGTATCCACAACATAAACAACATTTTATTGATGCATTTGCGGCATAATTTGACATGTTCTCACTTTGGACGATTTAAGGGCTAATATCGGCTAGCTTCAGGAGTGCATATGCCTCTCCAAAGATGTGAGATAATAAACAGAAGCACTGGCGGCAGCACGTTCACATTTTCGTGACATTAAAAAAAACAAAAAAAAGAGGAACATTACACGCACGAATCAGTCAAACTTGAGTTTTCGCCTCTTGCTTCTGTATGTTTTTCTTGTAAGAACACGAAACCGCTCTTGACTTTTGCAGAACATCGTGGCTTCGGGTCAGCACATTTGTGTTTCACAACCTGCTTTCCACTCGGCTGAATGCATGCCCTTGTGTGCTCACCACAACCACATGATGCTTCAATTAATACCCAGCATAATGACTACTTCATCTTACATTTCACACCTAATTTTTTTCTCATCTTCCTACTTCCCCTTTTTCATTTCTCTTTTTGACGCCTTCAACTTTTTCCTCACATCGGCCCAGCTATGAGCCACTGTCTCTCTCTTTTCTCACTCCATAATTTCATGGCGAACTTTCGGCTATTTTCAGAGGTCTCTTCGCAGCCTCAGCTTCTCTTTTTTTTCTTCTCCTCCTTTATTCCCACAAGCCCGCTCCTGTCAGTTAGTGCGTCTCTAGGCCGCATTGTTACACCATTTCCCTTTAAAATCTGTGAGTCATCTGTGTCTCCGCACAACACCAAGATAAGAAGAATTTCAAAGTAAAGGTCCCAGAGAAGCAATGCTAGGAGTGCGCGATACAACCTCAAAATTAGATTCCAAGGAAATTAGACATGTAATTATATTTCTGTTGAAATATAAAAAAAAAAAAAACCCACAGAAGAAGGTTTAATCTGGCATTTATTAACAAAACAAACAAAAAGAAAGGCATTTTCTATCCTTTTCCCATGAGCTACTCACACTGGTGAGAGACTACACCGCTCAAAGTATGAATCTATTGAAATGAGTTGCGGGCAGGAGCACCATCATATCCAGTGATATGACAAAAATCAAATGGAAGCACAGACAAGGTGTTTTCCATGAAGGTAAAAGTATCAAAGACCAGCTTAACTAAATGATTTAATTTAACAAGAACTAAAGTACCTTAACTGACTGACTTGTAATAAGCTGCATAATATTTTTAAATAATAAAACTGACAAATATGTTCTACCTGGTGCGTTGCATCTTGCGTTGACCTTTTGAACCAGCTGCTCAAAGCCCTGCTTTGCCACCATGTAACCGCATCAGTAATTTCCATCCACCGTTTGCTCTTCCTGTCATATGGAGTCCAACTAGCGAGCACCAGCACTCAGTGGAATCATTTGTTTACGTTTGGTCGCACATCACCAGCTGCTCGTATCTCCTCCTTGCACGCCATTATAACCTGGGTGCCCTTAACAGCGTGAGTTTTTAGCCTCAAGTGGTGAAACACGTTTCTTGTTTCCACAGGAAACTGTTTTTTTCTTGTGTATTATGGAAAATACTTTGCTTTGTTGGGGGTTTTCAAAGTAGCTCTCTTTTTACTAAATAGTCAGGTGGACACGGCGCTCTTGCTGTCAGGTCCTGTCTCACTAGGGAGTGTAACTACATGGCAGTGCTGCACCAAAGATAGAATCACAGCATCAGTGTCACAATGAGTGGACTGGTCTTATCACTGATAGTGAAAAGACCAGTCTAAGGTGATAGTGACCGTTTGGGAGTGTGCTATTGTTCAGTTGTTGTATGGCTTCATCATATATATCAACTGAATTTTGTTTATGCAGCTTCAAATCATATTATGAGTCACCTCAGGACACATAGGGGTGAGCATATTGTTGACCAGCAGTGATGGGTAGGTGGGTTGCCTTACTTTTTGTGTTAAGTTTAGCCGATGTTTTCTTGGTCATAGTTGTGATATACCTGTGATTAGCTAGCATTAGCTGCCAGCATTGTTGACAACCTTCATCTTTGACATTAAATCTTTCTCCTATTGTGGAGAAGCATTGCATTGTGCCACACACATCATCAGTCTGCTGACTCAGTCGTATTTTTGTTGCTTATGTCTGTTGCTTAATGTTGGTTGGCACACAACTTATATGTGGTTTACCAAGCTAGCGGCACTAGTATAAAAACAGGGGAGAATATATATAAGTGTTTAATAATTTGTCTCATATGAAAATCATGATCATTAGTATAAATAAGTTGAATAATAACCTTATAATAAACTAAAAATAACTCAACAATTGGCCCAGAACCAGGTCAGTTGGGGCAAGCACAAAGCAAATAGAGAAAAAAGAGAGACATCACGCTTTGAGTATACTCTGCTGTGGATATGGACAGCTGGAGACATGAGTAGTTATTCCTGTCATACTTCTTTGAAGTCCGCCGCCTGAGGTGCATGTGTATGTTGTACATTGTAATGTAAATTCTCAGCAGACAAGTTCATGCAGGCACAAAAATTGGCAGGCACGCTGACATCCACTCAGACCCTCGCTTTCACCGTCTGATGACGAAATTTACATCACTCAGTCCCGAGCAGACGCACAAGATATAATCAAGGCTTCAGGCATTAAACATAGAGTGGATTCCTCAGACCAATAAACATGCACCGAGAGGTTCCTCCAGAACGGTGCTGAGAGCGTGTCATTGCAAATCACAGAGATCCTCTGTTTACAAAACAAGAGAAAAAAGAAGCAAATCTACAGATTTGAAATTCACATCAAAACTATTTAATTTTGTATTTTCTGACAGGCGATGTAGTGTCATTTAAAGGTAATACGAATGTGTTACGCATTAGGTAAACAAAACATTACCGACCAACATTATTCAAAATCAGGCGGCCCTCATGTTCACATTCGGTATGTCTGAGGCAGCTGATGAAATCGTGAGGGTTCGCTTTGCCCTTCTGCAAGCCACACATCCCCTGCAGTGTCATGTGATCCCACCAATAAAAAGCAGGAAGTTTCATTTCCTATCCTGCCAACAAATTCCTCATCCATCCTCCCATATCTTCACAAACACTCAGACCTAAATGAAAGAAGACACCGAACAAGGCTGATGTTACACGAGAGTAAACAAGGGTGTCATGTGAGGAATACACCAGCATTTTGGCAACTTATGAAAGGGGAATTGTTGAAGTCTACTCCTGTGACTGATAGGGTTCCAGTAAAAGCAGGGCCAAAGGTGAAGGGCTCGTTTGATATAAGCAAAGGTGAACTTATGCATTTAAATGTGGATGCTGTGGTATATAACAAGATGATGCCTCAATTGTTATTAGACCAAAAAACCCACAAAAAACATGCACATGGTATCAGCGTGTGTTTTCTTCTTGGAGCTGCCATGTTAAGAGGAAATGTGTGTGTAGCGTTGATCTGGCGCTCATTAGTTCTTGTCTTGATGCTTGTGCAAAGCAAGCGTGCACATGTGTGGGCGCCAGTTTGTTTGTGTTTGTGCTCGTGCTTGCGAGCGTTCATGCGTTGAATCGAGTAATCCACTTGAGTTTGTGGTCGAATGGGTTTGCTAACTGCCAATTTGGTAAGAGGGAGCATCGGTCTTAAATAATCTAGTGTTTATTACACGAGAGAGCGAAGCACTGCTGATTAAGGGCAGCAGTAGCCCCTTAATGGGTTAGCTTTATGCACAGCAAAATGGCCCTTAGCAACCTGAGCTAAAGGGATCTCAGGCTGCTGTGTGAAAGGTCTCAGAGTTTATTATTAATAAAGCTAATGGGACTAACTAGAGGGCTGCTTTCTCATGTGTGTCATTAGTTCCTCTTACACAGGAGTACTGAAAATAAGCCTTTTCAGCTTTTCATTATTTATTTTTGTCTGGCAGCCCACAAGTGAAAATAAGATATTTAATGTTGTTTTGCCGTCTGCGCGTCTGTCTTTCCTTCACCCACTCTGCCATATCTCATTCACGCACATCTACAAATGTGCACCCACACACGCCTCCTATCTGAAAGACACACACACACATATACACGATCATAGAGGGGAAAATCAGGCAAACCGCCCTCATGAATTCTTATTAAAGTGAGATTATTGAAATGGCAGTCCTTGCTTTTCGATGTCAATCACTGCACATTATGCCGACGGCGATAAAAGCATTTATTTTCCATCTGGCTCGAGGTCCAATTACTCCTGCAGTTTACTGCGCACACAGCGGTAAAATTCAGGTTCTCGGAGCAATCTGGTCAACAGCATGTCGCACTGTCTGTCAGGATTTAATATGAGATGTCAATTAGGACTTGCAGGAGTTTGACGGGATATCTCAGACTGACAACGCCGCTACTTTCTGGATACCCTGTGCATTTCTCCAGAGATACCCCTACTTATTCATGCTTACATTTGTTTGTTTGGCCAGGAAAAACAACAAAACCAAAAAGAAAACTTCGCTGACCCCAAAGTATTTAGAGGACTTGATTAAAAGCAAAAAAGGGGGGCATTTATTAAAGTTTATTTGCATGTTGAAATGTGAATGTCAGGTGATCAGCTAGCCTGAAGATGTGGCTGACAGGCTGTAACACAAACCCTCTATCCAGCCAACTGTTTTCTTAACCACTTGAGCCTATTGTGAGCTGACAAAGAGGGGTTTATCCAGAACAGGTCACCAGTCCATCACAAGGCCAACACAAAGAGAGCCAGACAATTCTCACTCACACCTACAGCCAAATTAGAATCAGCAGTTAACCGAACTTTTAGGTGAAGTGGTTAATCCACCTCACAGCAAGATGGCCCTGAGTTCAAACAGTGTTGGCTGGGTGGGGCTGCGGGACCCACAGTCCAGACACAGTCCAATAATTTGTGGTTGTGTAGTCCTAACATAGAGGAAGAAGTTCTCAAAGCTTTAAAAAAAGAGAGGTTTGTTAGTTCCTGCTGTTATATAAATGTAAAATCTCACAAGATAACTGATCGTTGTGGAGCTAGTCATCACTTACTATTAAATTTGAAAGATTTAGAAAGTTTTACATGTAAATTGTCCATATAATTTGTTCTTATAAGTACAATGTAAAAGGACATTTTAATGTATTTGATGGGTATACACTCAGTTTATACTAAGTACATGTTCCTTTGAATAAATACAGTTTCTGAAAAATTTAATCTGTCATTTTTATATATTTCAGTCTCATTACTCTAAATTATTGCTTCATGTTATTTGAGGGTGAAGAATCTCTTTTTGATTTTGTGTGGATTCATTATTTTTACTTTTGTTTTGTAGGTCAGTTGTGCAGGGGAAAAACCGTAGAAAAAAAAAGACTTTCAATTATACATCTTCCTTTTTTTTTTCAGCGCCGATAGGATGAGTCATTGCTCGGCGTAGTTGTGTGGCCACTTGAACCTCTGATTGTGAGTGTGTTACATTAAATTTTGTTACTCCTGACAAGCTCAACTCCAAACTGACATTTAAGACTGTAGGTTGATCTCATGAAGAGTCTTTCAAGTTTGAAAATAGAGAAAAAGAACCAGCCTGTGTATACCTTCTTTCTGTGTAATAGCTCTCAGTCTGTCAGACTCTGTCTGCACATCCATCAATAAGTCAACATTACATCTCCGTGTTAGTCGGTCTCTGCTGATATATTTATAGGGATTTCCTGAGGCTTTCTTTCTGCATGTTGGACGCTTCTTTCTGGTGCTGGGCTGTCAGGCCCTGCCTAAGTGTTACTGGGTGGCATCTGGCTGAGCTGAACGTTATATCTGAGTTATCTGTTGTGACTGTGCACTGTCTGATGACATTTGTCAGCATTTACTCTTCTAGGTGAACAAAGGCTTCTTTTCTCTTCCTGCCTGTGACTCAGGATTGACAAGGTTGCAGAAAGTTCATCTTCTGTTTGTTGGGAGCATGACCAGGGCCCAGACAGACATGTATAGGCTGTGACAAGTTGTCTTTGTTTAGGCTGGACTGATACAGACATTTCCCTGTGCATGTCAAAGGGCAACTTCAGGTGAAGTGCAATTCTGTTTTGTAGCCCCACTTTGTCTTATTTTCTCCTCTTCTGCTTCTTTTTACTGCTTCTGTACTCTATGTTACATTTAATGACAGCTTAGAGACGTAATGACGCTTCTCTAGATGACAATCAGGGAGCAAAACCTGAACACTAAGACTTCGCTCAGAGGACCCTAAGCTTCTGCAGTTCCTGTAATTTGACTCGGATGTACCGCAGCTCAACTTGCTCAACTGTAAAATGGCAAAAAACAGAGAGGAAGTGGAAACGATGTTAAAATGCTTTAGCTGAGATTAAGCTTAGTATCACATAGTAGTGATAGTAGTACTCATTCAATAAAACTTACAGGACTCTTGAGCAAATTAAGCCCATTTCAGACACCCAGGTGACTTTAACTAGATCTGACCCAGTAACAATTATTCATCAGTTTCAGCACAGCAGCAGTGTGAATGCAGCATGAAGCATTCAGTCACATTACCAGATAAGATTACTTGCAGACGTCTGTCCTGCATCTTGATCTGATTAGCTCGCTAAAAAGACCAAAAAGCTTTAACGTATGTTTCGTTTTCTCTTTTTCAGTGCGATCAGCAGTTTCACTCCAAGCTGAAATGTTTCTAAAATGTCATTTTCTGGTGACAGGTCAGGTTAACAAAATAGTCAAGAGTTTGGCGTTTCTTAAACCGCAGCGTGGCGACAGGGGTCCTCGTTCTGCTCGGCAGCCTCGGTGAGCTCAGTGTGGCAGCGCGTGGAGCAGTTTTCCACCTGCTGCAGATTTTGAGTCCCCTCAGCTTGCAGCAGATCTCTACAGCAGAAGGACTGCAGCCGGCCGGTGGAGTGGGAGTTTGTCGGACCGTGAGATGAAACACTGTCTTGAGAGGCAGCTGATGACACTGTGGATCACATCATCAGCGATTTGGTCAACCTGCTGGTAGAGAAACAGGAGTCCGGAAGCTTGCTGTTTAGCAGTAATAAAATAAAATCGCAAAATATACTTGGGTGTCCATTATTATACTTAGTCGTTAGTCGTTCTCTCTCGGAAACACTGCTGTCTGGCAGTAACGCAAAAATAAAAGATCCACCGTATGATGTTCGTGGTTTCAAAAAAGGCCCTACATCAGTGATGAAAGACAAGCGAGGACCTTTTAACAGTACCAGCAATAAGAAAATCTCTTTGGCTTTCTTGCTGCACATCAGCTCCGTTTCTGACTATCCACTTGTAGGCAGAGGTCACTTTCACCCCCTCCCCGACCGAACCAGGTTCCCTGCGAAGTCTCATTATCCTTTTATCTCAACATTTATCTGACAAGAGACCGGGGAGGGAGGATCCAGGCCATCTTTAAAGATTAATAAAAGGCAGTGAAAAGACAGAGTATAGCTCCAAAAAAAAAGAGAAAGAAGGGCGCTTCAAACTAGCAATTCTGTTTAATGTCTGCATGTGATAGGGTTGACAGAATTATTAATCAGGAACTAAAGAAAATTCAGACCTTTGCTCTCAGCTGCCTCACTTAGAGTCTTTAGTTACCACCATTACATAGCAACTGAAGGTCGGGAGGTCTGCCACTAATTGGTTCTACAGGGTTTTGAATAACAATGAGAAGAGCCCAATTATAAAATCACTATGAGACACCACAGAGGAGTAAGAGAGAGTGTGCGAGAAACAGAGGGAGGGAGCATGAAAGAGTGAAAAGGAGTGACGAGGGACCCGCTGGACCAGCGATGGGAGAGAGGGACTAGAGAGAAGAAAGACAGAAGTGAAGCTGTTTCATCACTTTTGCTTCCCTTTCCTCAGCAGCACGCTATTAATAAAATTTATAAATCTGCGGTGGCATAAATTTTAATAGAGGGCTGTGGAAAAACAGTCAAGGTCTCTGAAGATAGCTCCACCTCATTTGAAATTCCATTTGCATAAAAGATTCACGTAACACAGGCAGATTTGGAGGGACTCTTTTCTTTTTTATTGTGTGTTCATTTATTAGTAATAGGACCCTTTTTACATGGCGGGATCTGACACGAGCACTTTGGAATATAAATCAGTGTCTTTTTAGAACAAGTGTCTCCTACTTTTTTCTTTTTTTTGTCTCTCCATGTGACAAAATACATGTGTATGTTTTTGTCTGTGCATGCATATGCACTAGTTCTTTTTCTGCTATGGCAAAAGCATCATTGGGGTATGTGCGTGCAGATGCTCTAATGCGTCCACGCTGTGTTGCGTTTTGTGTGACGAGACATCAGCGGGCAGGTCCAGCAGCCGCCCGGTGGCTCTGCTCCTCTGAGAGATAAAGGAACAACTGCTCCCTGTATTAGCGCTTTGTTAGGTGGGTGGAGAAGCTGTGTCAGGTGCGGAAACACACCTCCACCACTCTGTTTGACTGACTTTCACACACACCGCTGGGTATAAACTGGAACACTACCATCTGCTTTGTTTTGTGGTGTGTGAGATTTAAGGTTATATGGCTTCATAGCAATAATGGAAATTGTTTTTCTGCAGAAAAAACACAAAAGAAAACCCACTGGACTTTCGGCAGAATAGCATCTGCTACCGCTGGCTTTGATCATGAGTCTACTGATGGCTGTGGAGTGGAGTGGGCACATGATAAAAATAGTAATGATTCACTTGTGTTTGTCCGCGGAGTCAACCTTTAATCAACTTGGAGCAGAGGCCACGTCCTGCTAGCTCACCTCAAACTCTCTGCCCCTGATTGTATAAGCAGTATTGACTCAGATTATCAAACAGAGGTTCTCTGCGTACACCTGGGCCATTACATTATTTGATTTCAGCTAGACTTCCAAGCACGAAGTCAGATTTAATCAATGAATTGACTTTAAGCCAAAGAAGCCACCCTGCTTTGGATTTTTTCCCTTTAATTTGGGCACAGTGGTCAACAAATGCAAAATTGTTTTTTTATTCTTATTTATAATCTGAACCTTTGGGACCTTCGAGTTAAAGAAATGTGTGATTTCACTTATTTTCACCTTTTGATGTGTTTTCCATAGAAGAAAACAAGGATTTTCTTAGTTTTAGTAGTCATTTATCAGACAAACTGATAATGATCCATGGTTATTACAATAGATAATGTGCACTTCTTTGCTGTTTTAAAGCAGAATATAATTCGATAAATATATTAAGATCCGTGAAGCTATAATCTGAATTTTCAAATGCACCTGTTGTGCCTGTGTGATGGCCGGACCTCTTTAAAATGTATAAACCAGCCAAAATGTAGTGGCAGCTATCTTGTTGTTAACTTCCCCATTTGTTTTGTCACCTAATTAAGCAATTAATGTCTGCCATTTTGATTGTTTGCTGTTTGCCTTAGTGCTGCCATAATAGCATCGCATTTGTCTGTTTGCAGGCAGAAAGGATTGTGCTGAATAATGCATGGCACATCACCACGACAGACAGTGTTGCCATTTGAATTATGAACACATCGGGGTGAGACACTAACTCGCTCTGACTAGCCTGAGGTGAAAAGAGAGAAGAAAGGCGGAAAAAAAAAACATGAGTCTCATCCTTAGCTTTTGCTGCTTCACCTTTATTGGATGTGATGGATGAGAGGAACAGTGGACATCTTGGATACTTTCATGAGCCTTGTTAAAACACTGTGAAACCTGAAGGCTGCCAGCGCTGCCTGAGGAACGTGCTGCTGTCACCTCGCCTCATAAAGCACGTAAATGTTTCTGATTTGCAGTTGAATTGGACTTTTTCTCTTTTGATAGTTCGTGAAAGTGTGTGTGCTTGTACATGCGTGAAAGTGGAAATGATGGGTATAAGGCTTCCAGTGTGCCTGCCTCTTTTTGGCACTTCCTTTTTCTTTTTTTTTCTTATATAGAGTTAGGCTCCATCAAAAACCCAGCATTAGCTGCCTGGAAATGTATTAATATAAAAATGAAAGAACAGTCCCTCAGCTCAGTTCTACTTATACACTAAGACTATAAGTTACAGTGTATCATACAATTCGATAATGAAAACCTGAAACGCCCATATCATGATAAGTTATTGCAGTGTGAGCTCAGTTTAATTATTCAGTTAAGAGTAGTTTAGTGCTTCTGCAGCAATCATGGTAAGCAGCATGAATGAGGAGGGCACTGAGAGGATGGGTCTATGCAGGTCAGACTTTGGAAAGTACCCCTCATGTCTCAGTGTGTGGTGAGTTCACTGATCCACTTCTTTACCTGGAAAAAGGTCTCTCCTGTTAGTCTCCTGCAATCTAACACAGATATTTTTGCACTTTTATAACTGTAACTACATTTCTCTGAGAGTGTACTATGCATGTATGGTTGTAATTATTCATAGCGTCTGTGAGTGCAGGCTTTTTTTTTCTTTTGGAATAGTAAAGTGACTTGAGCCGAATGCCACCCTGCCATAGTTCATATGGTTTGCTGCTGACTCTGGAAAAAGTCACTTTCTAAATTTACTCCACGATATAGCAGAGAGAGATTCACAAACCAACCACAAATGGAACATCACAGGGAACTTTCTAAAATGCTCTAAAATCTAAAGTGCTACCTTAATGATAATAGATGGCGAGTATGGCTATTGGGTAGGGGTGCAACGATACACAAAATTCACGGTTCGGTTCGGTTCGATACTTTGGTGTCACGGTTCGATATTTTTTCGATACAAAAAAAATGTTCATGCCTTTTTAATTTGTCATTTATTAAAATTATAAATATATATTTTAACTCAAAAGTACAGTTTTTAAATTTAACCCTAACCCTTGTGCGTGTTTTTTATTTTGACAGCAAATGCGCACCTGCGGACCACTTATGTGCAGCCCTGGTTATTTAGCTCATCATATCGCAGCCACAGAAATTATTTTGTCCATGAAACCATAAAGCTGCACTTTCTTTTTGCCTTATAGTCTGATTTGTCATAACTTTTCCGTTTTGCGGTAAGCTTTTCTTTGGCTGTCACTTCTTCACCCTGACCTGTCTTATTTGGCTCAGCAGAACTAAAATATGTATCCTGCTACTTTTATACACACACTCACATAAGCTCAGTGATTCTCTGCGCAATCAACCTCTCACATGTTTAAGCTGTGGGAGATTTCACTTGTCATGTTTGCATAGTAAGCTAACGATTAATAAGACGATGTCAGAGGAATTGGTGCACAAATTATCATCACTCACCAATCAGTACTGTCGCTCTCTATACACAGTTCACGCGATTGCAAAGTGAAAGCAAAAAACAAGCGCAAATTCAAACGCGACTTCAATATGTCACATATTGACAGTGGCTCACCGATGCCAATGACATAATTACCCAGCTACATTTCCGAAAGAATGCAAAAGCATTGACATATATTTTTCCTTCCTACAATAGCCCGACGGGCAGGGCAGAGATAGATTTTGGTAGCCCGACTGGAAAAATCGCTAGCCCCAGGACGTCGGGCTAGCGATTTTGCGAGCCCTGTATCTGATTGAGGAATCACTCATCTTTGGAAAAGAGAATTTATTACAGAGAAATGGCTCTTTCCAAAATAAAAGCTATACTATCCGCTTCTTCTGGGCTATATTCTCAGCAGCATATTAAACATATCAGGTCCCCATAAGGAGAATCATGTGCTAACAGCTGTCTAAATGACTCGGGTAAAGTTTGTAGCATGCATGCTTGTTGTTTTTGTCTTTGCACTAGGATGATGTCGGCGTAAATGTGCAGTCATATTCGTTGTGTTCCCACTAGTGCTTTCAGGGTTAAAATGACCTTAACGCCACAACACGGCAAATCTCCGTTAACGAGCTACCCCTGATAGCCCCGTGCATGGGGCTAGACGGCCAACACGTTAACGAGCTAACTGCGCTAACACACTAGCTCCCACCCATGTAATTGAGCATTGCGTGGCACATCCAACATACTGTTTTACTTTAGTCCATGACGCGCTTACCTTCAGGGTCATACGTCACATGAAAACCAAAATAATTCCAAACGCCAGATCTGAATGAGGGTGGGGGAGGTTCAATTTGCCATGTTAAAAGGAGAGCTTAACTTCTGTCTCGCTAGCTTGCCCTGCGCTCTTCCTTCTGACTATGCTGTCTGTGTGGAGCGCTCAGTGGATCTGCGCTCGACAGTGCAGCCTAGGCGGAGTAGTCGAACGCAGATTCACTGAGCGCTCCACACAGACAGCATCGTCAGAAGGAAAGTTGATAAAATAAATTACAAATGTTGTATTGTTCGATACATATGCGTACCGAACCGAAAGCACTGTATCGAACGGTTCAATATCGATACGAATATCGTTGCACCCCTACTATTGGGTAATTGCTAATAATTAAACGGCTAATGGTAACATCTGCTCCAGCCATGCTAACATTTCTTATAATTGTTTAATACGTAACTGTTGCTGAAACTGGAATTACTGACCTCTGAAATTCCTCACAAAGTGTTGTTGAGTGTTGCAAACAACGAATACAGTTCATGTGTTCAGCTGCTAGTGAAGGGAGGGGCTGTGTGAAATTGTGTACCAGCTGGAGGAGGCGAAAACACCACTGTTGTGAATGAGTATCTGATAGTAATTTTTAGCCTTTATTAGTATCTTATTGTCATTTTTTTATAAACCTACTGTGGATTGACACCTGACCAGCAAAAATGTCTTATAGATAAGTTGTGAGTTATTCATTAAAGGGTCTTTAGTCTTTAGTGTAAAGCTCCTTGTTGGGATTTGGTGCTATACAAAATAAAATGGAACTGAATTGAATATTTAAAAAACAACTACATTTCAGAATGGAAAATGGCAAGCTCTGTGCAAGCGTGATAGCGGTGTCCCCTTCACTCTTTTGGTGGGTTGGTCGCCTCATTAATTTGATCCAGAGGTCTCAACAAGCATTGGATGAGTTATTTTCGATATTTATTGTGGCAACTCTTTATGAAGAGTTCATTTCCTCACATGCATTCATGCTTGTCAGCATTCTTTGTTTTTAAAGTACAAGAAATCCTAACAATATTAATGAAAAAATAGAAATAATAGAACTGAAATAACTGAGGCTCAGCCCAGTACTTTGCCTGTGGTGATCATTTTCAATCTAGGATGCTGCCGATATCATACATATGCATAAACTCAGCACATTTAGTTAATCCAACAAAAGGTTTTAGCTCAAGTAAACATTCACCTAAGAAAAAAAAGTGTTCTCTGGCAAATCCACTAATAGTACACAGTTGCATTTGCATCTACAAGCGATTTATACAATCCCCTCTGGCAGGTCATCCAGATCTTTCTCTTGTAATCATTCCTAGCTATTCTTTGATAAAGTTTATAGGGATAGGATGGTGTTTGATCTGCGTGTGCTTTGTACTGAGGAAAGTGTTAATAAGACACTGGGGCGCGCTTTAGGGGCGAATTGGGTTAAAGCGCGGCATACCATCTGTCACCTTGAAGAGAGGCAGGATGTGCAGTTCAAATCTGCAGGGAGCAGATCTGTCACGAGAAAAGCCTGGGCATTTTTCCCCTGGGTGACAGAGGAGGGAGACAAGAGGGGCTGTGGATGAGAGACAACATGAGACTGTGAGAGAGAGGGTTTAGGCTAGAGGAATAATGAGAAATTGTGTGCATGTGCTTGTGCCAAAATCCAGAACTGCCTCCGACAACTTATTAGCACATTAAAGTAAAAAAAGAAAAAAGAAAAAAAGAGGGGGGACAAAACTAAAACAAAAACTTACTGAAGCTGATGCAGCTTTTAAGGACATTTTGGACCTTTTTCTGCAGTGATGCATATCCTAAGCAATGCAAATGAGCCTCACTATTTGCCTAGCTTGAAAGAGCAGCGCTATTATTATTAACAGCAAAAGAAAAAAGTCTGACTGGGGGTTATTTTACCTCTCCCAGCGGGGAGCCTGCAAATTAACAAAAAGAAAATTGAAAGCAACATTTGCTGCCTCTGTTATTTCTGTATTTTCCATCTCCTTCCCCACATGAGAATGCAGCAGCCTCTAAATTAATTAGCTCTGAATATGTCTTAATGATATTTATACATTTTAGTGTAATTGTCTAATTGTGCTTTTCTAAAGAAACATATACAGTATGTTTTAGAAGACAAGCTCTTTGCAGCTGAAAATAGGGAGAGAATTTCCCAGCTTATTAAGGATTTTTTTTTTTTTTTTTTGATGTTCAGCACATCATTAAGTCCGCTCCCATTGTGATTGTGCCTAACCAGCCTCCTCTCTCCTCCACGCTGCTGTTTCTCTGGGGATAGATTCTGCACCAGGCTGTTGGTCAATTAGTCAGTGTGTGTAATTCAAAGGCTGGGAGATTATGTGTTTTCTGCTCCGTGTATGTGTTTGTTTCAGTGAGGCTGGTAGCGTTGGTCATAAAGGGCAGGAAGAAAAAAGATTAGGACTTAATAGGTGTTAGGCCCTCGAGGTAAAATATCTGGCCTCTTCAAGTATGGGTAATCTCTGGCTGTCATATAGTAACATGTTTGTACAGAACAAATATACATGAATCCACAATGTAACTACATAATCAGTGTCTTCCAATTTGTATTTGTATTTATTCTTATTATATTGACTTTTAAACATAGAAAACTAATACAAAGACCTGATTTCCACATAATGAAATGTATGAACATGAAGTAAACACATTAATTAAACAGAATGAAATTAAAAACTCATTTTTTTAAATTACTGTTTGTGCTTTTGTTTAAGTTGGATTTGTTTAATATAGTGTATTTAACCACTGTGTACATGAATTTACAGCCATGTGGTTCTTCTTCATCAATGTGTATGTGTGTCCAGACAGGAAGCAGTTCACAGTGACGTGGCTGTATGACTCACTGTCATTGGACAGTCTGTAGTGAACCACAAAAACATGAACATCTTACTATAATGATCACATCATATATACATATCAACACCCTACCTCCTCCTGAATGGGTGAGTCAATCTCGGTGAAACTTTGCATGAACTTTGTCATGCATACAGTGATTATCAACATCTGTATGTTTTTCAAGAATATTTATTATAAGTGCAAATTCTTTTTAATTTTGTATTCATTATCACCGAATAGATCCGATGTGATATTCTACATTTGTGTTTATTTCATGTGTCAGGTAAATTGTATGTCCCTAAAATTTGACATGAACACCAAATATGGAAAGAAATACAACTGTTTACCAGCACTGCTGGTAACATTAATACAAACAGGCCAGTTCAATAAAGATTCATCCCACAAACAGCCAGCCTCAAGTGGCCATTGATTGAACTGCAATCTTTTTGCTACTCGGGTGTTTGCCCGTTTTCTCACTTATTACCTTTCTTCTTTTTAAATGAATTCTCTGCATTCATTCAAGCACTCAGCTCTCTGGTGTTTGGTTAAACTTCCTACTTTTTAGAGATTTGTGGATGGTTTAGCACAAGTGCTTGGCCTATGTACTGTAAAGTCTGGATTATAAAAATGTTTCATCAAACTTCAAGTCTGAGAGAAAGGCTAATGAACATTTTTGTAGTTGGATTAGGGATCTCTCTCACTGACAAGTTGCGGGCTGATCCAATCACACTACTGTTGGTCACCTGTTGCTTTCGAAGTGTCAAGTAGCTGGGGACATCAGGTATGTAGTAGTGTCTGGGAAATTACATTTAGGGATTAGTTTGCATCTCTTCTTGTTTTTCTTTGTGGCTTTGGTGAGCAGTTGAAGACCCCTGTTTGTTCTGATCCTGGGTGTTACGTGCTGTACCGCCGGCCTGCATGGGGGATTTGCAGGAGCAGGCATATGCAAGTCAGGGAAAGTTTGGTCTCGGTTCAAAGATGGCAGCTCTTTCAATAACGTGCCCTGCATTCACTCTCGACCAAAGGAAATCCTGCCTTCACTTGCAGTGCTCACCTGCTCTTTTCATCTGTGCACCACAGATCAATATTGCAAAGCCTATAGCTGCTACCTTCATCCTCTCCCCTCTTTCTCTTGTTATCTGTGCATCCCATCACCCCAAAACACATTCACTGCTTCACCCCCCCCCCACCTTCTCTATCCCCTCCTCTGTGCTTGTGGATATTGCTTTTCTTTTCTCCATCACTCTTGTTTTCTCCACCGCTCCATCTCAATCAAGAATGCAGCAAGTTTTATGAATTCATCAAAAATGATCATGGACAATCCAGGGAGGCATGCAGGGAGGCAACAAGGCGAGACGATGGCAGTCTGAACAGACGGAGGAAAGAGAAAAAGACAGAGGGAGGGGAAAGAGGAGCAAAGTGAGGGGGGTGGTGGTGGGGGTAGGTGTTGCTGTACTGCTGAATTTTAATGAGTACCAGGGGGAATTTCTTCTTCACATTTTTTTTTCCTTTTCTCCCTTTCCATTTTTTTTCCCTAGGATGCACCCATCTACAACACAGCTCTATATCACTGTCTCACAAATGAGCTTTAACACGGCTTCACGTTGGCCTGGAAAGAGCGTGTCACTGAGTGAGGCTGTCGGCTACGCACCGAGAAAACAGCGAACCAAAAGTTCTAATTGAACTGCCAATTTGTCATGTTTATCTTTGCTGTCTTCCACCAGACACCAAACCGCACATGCGGCAGCCGCCACATCCCCTTCCTGGAAACCGGCGCAGATGTAAGCAGTGTTTCTTTCCATGACAGATCTGCTGCTCATTAGTGAATTATGCATTCTCTTCATTAGAGTCTAACAGATAGCATCACAAGCGTCCAGACTTTGTATTTCTATTCTTTGTGCCGTTGTCTTGCTGAATTTTTTGGGGGTGTTTTTTTTGCCCCCAATTTTTTTCCCTTCTTCCACCACTATGTCCTCGTGGCCTATGGCTCCTCTGCACTATCTATGCCTTGTCTCTTTCTCCGTCTCTGCTCTCTCACTCTCTCCTGGGAAGACTTTATTATGATTTGCTCTGACAGCAAAGTACACAGATAAAAGATAATTGCCTGGCTTGACTCCTCCATTGATATGAAAATAGGATTTAAATTATTCACAGTGGTTTGAAGGTTAGTTGAAGGTTATTACTGGGAGATAGAAGTGGAAAAGAACAAGGTAAGAATAAAATAAATAAATAAATAAAAGAGGGGGAAAAAAAATCTTGTGCGTTGCAAGCTGTGGCCGGAAGGTGAGGTGCTTTTCTGAAAGACTCATTTGCAATGCATGCAGTGGAGACATCTTGCGAACAAACCACAAAAGCCTCTCAGGGGGATTTGAACATGGTGGTGGAAGTCAGCTATTAAGCAGCAAATTAAGGGTGGCTTCTCCACAGCAAAACATTGTCAGTTGTAAATAAGGCTGTATCCGATCCTTGCCCACGCTCTAATCCTTTTCATTCGTCTCCTGTCTAGCCTTGCATAGCGTTTCATTTTTCATGCAAAGCCATTGGTGCACGTTAGGTAATACACCGCTCCTTTCTTGTGAAGACAGAAAAGGTTGAAGTGTTGGGTTTAAATCGGGGCCAGTTCTGTTGGGAGACTGGCTTGTTTTGCACTGGACATGATAGACTCAGGAGGGGGTGAGGCAGAATTACCTGCTCTGTTGTTGTTGCCAGCCTCCCCGAGGACACGTTCGCCGATCAAAGCAGGGGTTTGTGGGATAAATAGAAGAGGGGAGAGGTTATGAGGAGTCCTTTTTCCGCGCCCATTGTATTACCTCTTCAGTGGCTTGTGTGTCTGAAGGGCTTTGTGATGCCTGTAGACAGGATTCAGACATTTCTTACACGGGAAGGCTGCGGTAGGTGGTCTGTAAACAAAACAACGCTGCTATCATCCACAGATTTGGCTGCCAGTACCTGTCTGCTTCCATCTTCCAGCTATTAGACTCCATATTGGATTTGATGGTTGAAGATGGTTTTTTCAGTGTAACCACTACAATTACATTGTTTGTATTATACACAGATTTCTTAAAAACAAGAATGACTCACACTAAATGTATATGAGTGCAGCATTTGTTATCTTTTAGCTTCGCTTTCGTTCGCCACCAGCTCCAAAGCTGCTAAATGTTCCACTGTGTTCATTAGAGTACTCACTAACTTTGTCATCTTGTGATGGAAAAGTAATGTTCACAGAGTTTATCTGAGGAACTTATTTGTCTCTGTGGCTGATCAGAACAGGGTGAGCTCGCAGATAACAGCTGCAGACTGGGAAACAAACAAAACAAAGAACAAAGCTGTCTAAACTGAGCTAAAGAGAACCATTGGGTAAATGTTAACTGGTGGTTTGCTGCCTTGACTTACAACTTCTACAATAGACTCAGCCATGTGATCCATCAGCAAAGCTTTAAGTTTTTTTTTTTTTTACATATCAGCTGTTGGTATCAAAGATAGGCAGTTAGCTTATTTTAATCTTCTAATCTTGTTACAGTAAATGTCCTACATGACAAATGTTAGTTAATGTTATAAATTGTTACTAAGACGAATATGCATTAATATGCTGGCATAGGAGGAGATGAAGTCAAGGCTGAAAGCAAAGAAATCTGTGGTTTATCCACAAAGTCTCATTTTTTGCAACATCTCCCTCTGCATAATCTGTGCATCACCGAGCTCCTGTACTGAAATATCATTAAAACGATGGTAATTTTATTTATGAGCCATCATGTCATCCATTGCAAGCAAGGTCGTGCTTGCCTGTTTTCTATACTGAAGGAGTTCTGCTGAAAAAAACAGTTGCTGACAGAACAAACTGATATGTTTCTTTGTAATTATTGTAAAACTAAAATGTAACTCTTAAGTTAAAAAAGACAGCTGGAAGTGTCTTCAGGAAGATATGACAAAGAATAACAAAACAGATAAGACAAAAACAGATAACGTGCTCAGCTGTGCATGGAACCATGTGACAATTACCTGAACTGCTCATGAGGTTGGTGAATACTTGAACCTATTGTGCCTGATCTCCAGAATTCTTGTCCAATTGCTAAAAAATAGAAATAGAGTATAGAGTGTATATTTGTCCATTAAGACTTGAGAGTGAAATGTGTCTTTGTTTTTCTGGTGATCTTTGTGTTGTTGGTTAGCTGTAGCTTCATTTATAATCAAGATATCCCAGGAAGAGCATTTTACATGGCAGTTATTATAAAGAAGAGCTGACCAACACATGGCAACATCCCTCTGGTCATTTTAGATTTCATATATCTGTAGTCGAATGGTAACAAAGAGAGGGAAGGTAGTCAGAACTGAGGGGATTGAACTACCAGAAGGCAACATTGCAGACATAGAGGACAGTTACAAGTACTTGGGGATCCCGCAGGCGAATGGGAACCATGAAGAGGCCGCTAGAAAGGTTGCAACCACCAAGTACCTGCAGAGGGTCAGGCAAGTCCTGAGGAGTCAGCTGAATGGTAAGAACAAGATCCGGGCCATCAACACGTACGCCCTGCCCGTGATCAGGTACCCTGCTGGGGTAATAGGCTGGCCAAAGGAGGAGATAGAAGCCACTGACATAAAGACAAGAAAGCTCCTTACCATGCATGGAGGGTTTCACCCCAAGTCCAGCACCCTGAGGCTGTACGCTAAGCGGAAGGAAGGGGGCTGGGGACTGGTGAGTGTCAGCACCACAGTCCAGGATGAGACAAGGAACATCCAAGAATACATTGGGAAGATGGCCCCAACTGACCAAGTGCTCAGTGAATACCTCAGGCAGCAGAAACCCAAGAAAGAGGAGGGAGACGAGGAACCATCATGGAAGGACAGGCCCCTGCACGGTATGTACCACTGGCAGATAGAGGAGGTGGCTGATATCCAGAAATCCTACCAGTGGCTGGACAAAGCTGGACTGAAAGACAGCACAGAGGCACTAATCATGGCAGCACAAGAACAAGCTCTGAGCACAAGATCCATAGAGGCTGGGGTCTATCACACCAGGCAAGACCCAGGCAAGACCTAAACATAAGATGGCGCCGGTGAGGTCGGCTGCCGTCACGACTGCTCCGACCACTTTTTCTTTGTCTTTGTTTTTTAAGTTAGTTTTCAGCGTTTCTAAATCGGCAAAATCATCACCATTGGGTACATTAGGTATGACAGTGACACTCTTGTTTCTATTGGTATACAATGTACTCACAATTCGAAGTTTTTAACTCTGGATCCGAGCTGGCCGAGTGAGATCTCGAGGGAGAACAAAGGGAAGCGGCGGCGGCCTAGAGGGAAGCGAGCCGGCGTCAGGAACAGGCTGAGAGCTCGTGCACACCGCACACCTCTGCCTAGCATCCTGCTCGCCAACGTCCAGTCACTGGAGAACAAGCTTGACGACCTCAGGGCCAGGATAAAGTTCCAGAGAGACATTCGGCACTGCAATCTCCTCTGCTTCACCGAGACATGGCTGAACCCAGCGGTGCCGGACCACGCCATCCAGCCGGCCGAGTTCTTCTCGGTTCACCGCATGGACAGGACACGGGACTCGGGGAAGTCAAGGGGAGGTGGCGTGTGTTTAATGGTGAACAACAACTGGTGCAACAGTGCGAACGTTGTTCCTCTCACACGCTCCTGCACACCAAATCTGGAACTTCTGTCCATCATGTGTCGTCCTTTTTATCTACCTCGGGAATTTACATCGGTCATTGTAAGTGCCGTTTATATTCCACCACAAGCGGACACGGTCACCGCCTTATGCGAGCTGCATGAGGCACTCACACAGCACCAGACACAACACCGGGACGCTGCGCTTATTGTGACTTATTACAATGACGGGGGACTTTAATAGCGCCAACCTCAAACGCGCAGCGCCGAACTTTTATCAACACATCACCTGCCCCACCAGGGGTGAAAGGACACTGGACCACTGCTACACTACGGTCAAGGACGGCTACAAGGCACAATCCCGCCCCCCGTTTGGCAAATCTGATCACGCCGCCATCTTCCTCATGCCAAAATACAAACAGAGGCTGAAACAGGAAGGTCCGGTTCAGAGGAAGGTCGCGCGCTGGACGGATCAATCGGTGGCCGCGTTACAGGACGCACTCGATGACGCAGACTGGGGCATGTTCAGAAACAGCTCCGACGATGACGTCAACGTGTTTACGGAAGCGGTTGTGGGATTCATCGGGAAACTAGCGGATGATACCGTGGAGACAAAGACTATCACAACGTTTCCCAACCAGAAGCCGTGGGTGGATAAAACCATCCGCGACGCTCTGAGATCCCGCACCGCTGCCTACAACACGGGGCTCATGACGGGGGACATGGACCCGTACAAAGCCGCGTCATATAACGTGCGGAGGGCGGTGAAAGAGGCGAAGCAGCGCTAGGGGAGGAAACTAGAGTCACAACTCCAACAGAGTGACTCTAGGAGCCTGTGGCGGGGACTAAGGACAATAACGGACTATAAAGCACCAACAACCGGTATGACGAACGCGGCCGTGACTCTGGCAGACGAGCTGAACACTTTCTATGCTCGCTTCGAGGCTGCAGCTAAGGACTCCAACAATGCTAGTGTTAGCGGCGCTAACGGCTGCAGACAGGAAGATACTGCCAGCACCGGAAACGTGCTCGTCATCTCCGAGCATGAAGTAAGGAGAGCCTTCAAGAGAGTGAACACCAGGAAAGCAGCAGGACCAGACGGCATCCCAGGTCGTATCCTAAGAGACTGCGCATACCAGCTAGCTCCTGTGTTCACTGAGATATTCAACATCTCTTTATCTCAGTCGGTGATCCCCACATGCTTCAAAGAGTCCATCATTGTTCCTGTCCCGAAGAAACCCCACCCTGCTTCTCTCAATGACTATCGCCCTGTAGCCCTCACCTCAGTAGTGATGAAGTGCTTTGAACGCCTGGTCAGAGACTTCATCATTTCTTCACTACCAGACACACTGGACCCACTACAGTTCGCTTACCGTCCAAATCGTTCCACAGACGATGCCATCTCTCATCTCCTCCACACATCACTCACTCACTTGGACACTAGAAGGGGGAATTATGTTAAAATGCTCTTCATAGACTACAGCTCTGCATTTAACACCATAATTCCCTCCACACTCACCACCAAGCTGGAGCATCTGGGACTCAGCTCATCTATGTGTCAGTGGATCTCCAACTTCCTAACTGGCAGACCACAGGCAGTAAGGATGGGCGGACATGTCTCAGCCTCCACCACTCTCAGCACTGGAGCCCCCCAGGGGTGTGTTCTGAGCCCCCTGCTGTACTCTTTGTACACATATGACTGTGTGGCCACTACCAGCTCCACCACCATCATCAAGTTTGCTGACGACACCGTCGTGGTGGGCCTGATCTCTGATAACAACGAGACGGCCTACCTGAAGGAGATTAGGAATCTGGAGAACTGGTGCCAGAGGAACAACCTCCTTCTAAACGTCAGTAAGACAAAGGAGCTGATAGTGGACTTCAGCACTAAGCAGGAGAGGAACTACCAGACCCCCGTCATCAACGAGTGCCCAGTGGAGAGAGTGGACAGCTTCAAATACCTCGGAGTTCACATCACGCAGGACCTGTCATGGTCCTGTCACATCAACACCGTGGTGAAAAAGGCCCGTCAGCGTCTCTACCACCTCAGACGCTTGAGAGACTTCCAACTGCCCTCCAAGGTGCTCAGGAACTTTTACTCGTGCACCATAGAGAGCATCCTGGCGGGAAACATCTTAACCTGGTTCGGGAACAGCACCATGCAGGACAGACGAGCTCTACAGAGGGTTGTGCGGTCAGCTGAGCGCACCATCCGCTCCGAGCTCCCTGACCTGCACTCAATCTACAGCAGGCGGTGCTGGACCAAGGCCAGGAAGATGGTGAAGGACCTCAGCCATCCCAACAACAGACTGTTCTCTCTGTTGAGGTCAGGAAAGCGATTCCGCTCCCTGAAGACCAACACAGAGAGACTGAGGAGGAGCTTCTTCCCGCAGGCGATACGGTCTCTCAATCACACCACCACACAGTACTGACCCACACATATGGTTCTTACACACACACTGGACTTTCTGGATTTTGGTTTTGCACAACACTGGTCACTATATTCTTCATTTCCGGTTAATACTTGTACAGCTGCTGTTATTGTGTATATATTTATTTATATTTAGATTTCTTCATACATTCTTATATAGTTCTATATTGTGTATTGTGTATTTTGTTGTACAGTTATTTTATTTTCAACTTTAATTTATATATTTATCTTTATCTTATTCTTCCCAGTTAAATTTACCCTTCATTCTAATTTGTGTTGTACAGTTATTTCATTTTTAACCTTAATTTATATTTTATTCCTTCCTAGTTAAATTTACCCTTTTTAATTTTTCATATTTATTTCCTATCTTATTCATAGCCTTTTCCTTTTTTGTTTTCTTTAGGTCACGAGCAGTTGTCCAAGCATTTCACTACATATCGTACTGTGTATGACTGTGTACGTGACAAATAAAATTTGAATTTGAATTTGACCCCCGGTGCAGGCTGTGTAAAGATGCCCCAGAGACAATCCAGCACATAACAGCAGGGTGCAAGATGCTAGCAGGCAAGGCATACATGGAACGCCATAACCAAGTGGCCGGCATAGTGTACAGGAACATCTGTGCCGAGTATAACCTGGAAGTCCCAAGGTCAAAATGGGAGATGCCCCCAAGGGTGGTGGAGAATGACCGAGCTAAGATCCTGTGGGACTTCCAGATACAGACGGACAAAATGGTGGTGGCTAACCAACCGGACATAGTGGTGGTAGACAAACAGAAGAAGACGGCCGTAGTGATCGATGTAGCGGTTCCGAATGACAGCAATATCAGGAAGAAGGAACACGAGAAGCTGGAGAAATACCAAGGGCTCAGAGAAGAGCTCGAGAGGATGTGGAGGGTGAAGGTAACGGTGGTCCCCGTGGTAATCGGAGCACTAGGTGCGGTGACTCCCAAGCTAGGCGAGTGGCTCCAGCAGATCCCGGGAACAACATCGGAGATCTCTGTCCAGAAGAGCGCAGTCCTGGGAACAGCTAAGATACTGCGCAGGACCCTCAAGCTCCCAGGCCTCTGGTAGAGGACCCGAGCTTGAAGGATAAACCGCCCGCAGGGGCGTGCTGGGTGTTTTATTTATATATATATATATATATATATAGTTAAATTTACTGGACAGACCACAGCGACCTCCCTGAACAGGGTCCAGTAACCATCACAGTGGCAGATATCCAAGAAAGGGTCTCCAGTATGAAGAGTTGGACAGCACCAGGGCCCGACATGGTTCACGCCTACTGGCTGAAGAAGCTGACTGCACTCCACGAGCGTCTGGCAGCACAAATGAACCAGCTGCTAGTTAACGAGAGACACCCGGAATGGCTAACTGAAGGCCGGACAGTCCTGATCCCCAAGGACCCCAAGAAGGGACCGGTCCCCTCCAACTACCGACCAATAACCTGCCTCAGTACTACATGGAAGCTCCTGTCAGGCATCATATCGGCTAAGATGAACAGGCACATGGGTCAATACATGAGCGGGACACAGAAAGGAATTGGCAAGAATACCAGAGGCGCAAAACACCAGCTACTGGTAGACAGAACAATCAGCCGAGACTGCAAGACCAGACTGACCAACCTGTGCACTGCCTGGATTGATTACAAGAAGGCTTATGACTCAATGCCCCACAGCTGGATACTGGAATGCCTAGAATTGTACAAGATCAATGGGACCCTAAGAGCCTTCATCAGGAACTCAATGGGGATGTGGCGTACAACACTAGAGGCCAACTCCAAGCCCATAGCACAAGTCACCATCAAGTGCGGGATCTACCAAGGAGATGCTCTGTCCCCACTGCTGTTCTGCATAGGCCTGAACCCCCTCAGTGAGATCATTAACAAGACTGGCTACGGATACCGACTACGGAACGGAGCAGTTGTCAGCCACCTCCTGTACATGGATGACATCAAGCTGTATGCCAAGAGTGAACGAGACATCGATTCACTGGTCCACACTACCAGGCTATACAGCAATGACATTGGAATGTCGTTCGGACTGGAGAAGTGTAGTCGGATGGTATCAAAGAGAGGGAAGGTAGTCAGAACTGAGGGGATTGAACTACCAGAAGGCAACATTGCAGACATAGAGGACAGTTACAAGTACTTGGGGATCCCACAGGCGAATGGGAACCATGAAGAGGCCGCTAGAAAAGCTGCAACCACCAAGTACCTGCAGAGGGTCAGGCAAGTCCTGAGGAGTCAGCTGAATGGTAAGAACAAGATCCGGGCCATCAACACGTACGCCCTGCCCGTGATCAGGTACCCTGCTGGGGTAATAGGCTGGCCAAAGGAGGAGATAGAAGCCACTGACATAAAGACAAGAAAGCTCCTTACCATGCATGGAGGGTTTCACCCCAAATCCAGCACCCTGAGGCTGTACGCTAAGCGGAAGGAAGGGGGCCGGGGACTGGTGAGTGTCAGCACCACAGTCCAGGATGAGACAACGAACATCCAAGAATACATTGGGAAGATGGCCCCAACTGACCGAGTGCTCAGTGAATACCTCAGGCAGCAGAAACCCAAGAAAGAGGAGGGAGACGAGGAACCATCATGGAAGGACAGGCCCCTGCACGGTATGTACCACCGGCAGATAGGGGAGGTGGCTGATATCCAGAAATCCTACCAGTGGCTGGACAAAGCTGGACTGAAAGACAGCACAGAAGCACTAATCATGGCAGCACAAGAACAAGCTCTGAGCACAAGAGCCATAGAGGCTGGGGTCTATCACACCAGGCAAGACCCCAGGTGCAGGCTGTGTAAAGATGCCCCAGAGACAATCCAGCACATAACAGCAGGGTGCAAGATGCTAGCAGGCAAGGCATACATGGAACGCCATAACCAAGTGGCCGGCATAGTGTACATCTGTGCCAAGTATAACCTGGAAGTCCCGAGGTCAAAATGGGAGATGCCCCCAAGGGTAGTGGAGAATGACCGAGCTAAGATCCTGTGGGACTTCCAGATACAGACGGACAAAATGGTGGTGGCTAACCAACCGGACATAGTGGTGGTAGACAAACAGAAGAAGACGGCCGTAGTGATCGATTTCTGTGCATTTTTTTTTCACACTGCATCAAATTAAGGTTGATTACGTTGATTAAGCATCATGAGGTGGAGCGTGAGGGGTGGTTCCCTATTTTTTATTTATTTATTTTTGTTGTTGCTGGGAGTTGGAACCCTATTAGTTAGGTTGCTTAATATTTACGCTAGGTACCCTTTAAAATACCAGAATAGGGAGGATGGTGTAGGTTTAAGTTTATTAGATTGATCAGTATTGCTGAACTATGAATTTTTTTTTTTTTTGCATACAGGTATAACAGAATAGCTTTAGTGTAGTTGTTGTTTTAAACTTGAGTATGAACTTGTACAAAATGCAGCAAGATATTTAAAAAAAAACAGTTTTGTTGATTAAAAAACATTATATCGGATTCATATCGGTATCGGCAGATATCCAAATTTATGATATCGGTATCGGTATCGGACATAAAAAAGTGGTATCGTGCCATCTCTAATATATATATATGTTTCACTCTCCTCTGCAAGCCAAATTTATTTTAAGTCAAAATTCAAAAAGTGAAAATCCCTCCTTGTGACTCCCACAGCCCAGGGAGCCTATTGATTACCTGAAGCCAATCACTTGATAGCAGCCTGTTCCCAGAGAGCAGCCCAGCACCATTTCCCCTCTTATACTTTAATTAGCGATACAACCCGTGAGCGCTAATCTATGCGTCCCCCCTCTCTGATATTTCTCAGATGTGCACCGCTTTGATTTCTCTGACCCAACAAGGAGCATTGAGATTGGAGTGCGCTGCAGGAATGCTAATATGTTCTTGGAAAGGGAGATGCTGTCAGCCTGTTGGCAGACAAGAAAAGATCAAGCAAGACTTTCTTCTCTCCATATTCACACCTGTACACATCATCCCTTTCAAATAAATTCCAATTTATTGCCAATGCTGGAAAAAAGCTTGGTTTAATACCCAAATGTTGGCAGGTGAAGAGTATGCAAAGAGGCAGTAATACAGAAGCAGATCTGAAGAGGGTCCTGGAAAGTCATCCTGCACTATCTTAACAGGATGAGGGGGAGAAAAAGTGAGGCATAACCATCAGTCTGCATGAACTTGGATATAGGGCTGCATGTTTTTTTCATGCTGCATTATGTGCTGGTATTTCCTGGAATGTTTGCCAGTTAAATAAAAAAAAATTAGAGACAAGCTCACTGTGGATGGATTTTTACCTTGCTTAAAACATTTTGGCAGCTCGCTGATGGATGGGTGTTTCTCACTCTGTCCCCTGCCACTGCCTTGCAGCTTCATTCGGGAACTCTCAGTAATCAGCTGTAGAGTGAAGCTCCTGAATAAATCAATCAGTGATGTATGACTAAAGCGAAGGTAAGACTGCCTGGGCATCCCTTTGATGAGGCCAGATTTGCGTATCAGTCATAAGCCAGTGCCACTACCTAGCACACTTCAAACAGGCTTAGTGCTAAGCCAATTAGCATGACTTTCCATGGTGTTGATCTGCCTGTGACATGGAGCAGGCTGGGCTTAATTGCGTTTTGCCACTAATGCTAATTTATAATAGCCTCTAGGAAAGCTGAGCCCTGAGGTAAACAAAGCAACAGGGCTAATATGTTGTTAGTGCCGTCTCTGCACCGGCTGAAACGCTGCTTATCTGCTTATACCGAGCAGCGCCGAGCGACACGGCTTCAAGCTATGCTCTGGTTTTTCTGTGCCCAAAATAAATGTACATCTGTCACCGTTACTGTACGGCTACAGTAGCTTGTTTAATATTTATTACCGCCTTGCGATTAATCTCTCACGTGGATCCAGTGATGACAACTGGAAAATTACTCACATGACGTTCAAGAATGTCATCTCGCTCAGCAGGGTCGGCTTCAGTCGTTGTGAAGCCGTTACCATTTAACACCTCTGGTAGAGGAAGGCTGTCGTCACCTGCTGTAAGGAAACCGTATCGTCTTTCATATAACTTTGTACAGCAGTGTTGTGCTGGTAGGAGCCATATCAGTGGACATATTCAGTCAATAGCTTTATCCCATACCACTCCTATATCTGCCAGAGTTTTCAGTGTGGGTGGTGGTGGCTTACATGGCAGAGTGGGTTGTCTACAAGTCTTAATGTCGGAGCATTGATTCTTCTGTCTTTGTGTCTGTAACAGGAACAATGAACCCAACCACGTAGTTCGCACTTTTACACTTTTTAATCCGGTTGATGTTTCCTCCAAACCTCGGCTGCAGCTTTCCAGCTACAGCCACTCCGGTGTGTCTCAGCCTCCCATGAAGCCGTGCCCAAGCCACACCCGCCACAATGTCAAAGTGTCCCAAGACGAGATACTGAGCCCTGAGTTACCCCAGTGTGTGTGACTGGGAGAATTAGACTTGTACTGGGAAGTGCTATGAGTGCTCAAACTCAGTAGAAAGCAGCACTTAATTTACCTTATGTTATAGTTTATGTTTTCAAAAAGTCTTCACCGTGAAGACTGAGACTCCCCCACGTATTTATACTTTGCCAGGAAAATGAGAAATTGGTGCAGTGATTTATTGAAATATGTCTAAAGATGGAAATATATGAAATACATGGAATGCAGTATATAAGGCAAACACACTGTTCTAACAATCTAATGATCAATCCATGACTGATAGTGCTCCACTGTGTGTGTTTTGGGAAAAGTAAATTCAATTCCATTAATTTTGACAAGATCTCTGTTATGTGTAGACACAACCGTATCCTTGACTCCTTCATGGGTTGGCGTTAAGTGCTCTAACAAACAAAAATGTGAGAAAAATGACCAACATTCACAGAAATATTGGAGAATTATTGCTCAAAACTGCTTTAAAAATGACAAGAAAGCTTGTCTCCTGTGAAGCGAAATATGAAGAAATGAGGGGTGGTGCAAGACTTTTGCATGCTACGATGCATACATAAAATATTTAACAAAAAAAAAAAATGCATCTAATGTTATTTATTAACAAAACTTAAAGAAACCAGAACTAGGTATAACATTTACATTTTGAATTGTGATTTCGTGATTGAAATGAAAAATAAAAACATGATAACGAACTGCCTGTTAAGTGCAAATGCTCGTTTAGATATGATTATTAGTCAGACACCTTCAGTACCGATGCTGAAATCTTGCCCCCTACGAACACCCTGCGCATAAGGATCATTAAGAAAACTAAAAGTAACACTGAAACTGAGAAAAACTCAAAGAAAACTGCAGGTGCACCACTGCAGCCAATAAAATATTAACGTTTGTTGCTCTCTGGTAGCAAATGAGTCGGTAACCACAGAATATGTGCTGATACTGAAACATCCAGAGATGAAGTTATTGGTAAACAACAACACACACAAGATGCACACTAATGAGCGCTCCTCTGATCTGCACTGATAGGTCAGCAGTGGAAGTAAAGGATAAAAGTGTGTTTGCACTGCTCTATGTGTGTGTGTGTGTGTATGAATGAGTATGCGGGGTGCAGTGAGGGCAGCCGAGTCTCAGATCTGAGGAGGCCTGCAGGAATGTTCCCTGCCTTTGAAGAGTCTGCTGTCTGTGCTCAACAAATATCAGGCCCAGAATGAAGGGAATGTGGCTTCACAAGGCTCCATCCAGCCCTGTTTTATTAAGGGATCCCGCTCGTTTTTTTCATCCTCCTGCCTCTGTTGTTGTTGGGGATGAAGAGGGCACATACATACTGATGAGGTGAGCTGGACTCCAGGCTGCAGCTCAAAGAGACATTCGGGCCGACCGAGTCCAGGATGAGTGGATCACAGTGAAACTGAGGTCTGTGGGTGTAATGCTAGTTTTTTTTAAGGGAAGGTTTTCTTAAGCAGCAGGTCTACATATCTAAAAGAAATATGTCAGAGAGTAAGATATAAACAGCCCTGAGGAATGCTGATATAAGTTCAATACCTTGTAGTGAAAGTCCAGGTTAGGATTTAGATGAAGCCAGAAAAACAGCATTAGTTATTCATTTACAGGTTTTAAACAACATATATTTGTGTAATCTGACAAGCAATCACTTTTTAACAAGTCTTTTCTCAGTAGCAAATGAGGAAGAAGTTTATATGCAGTAATAAAAGAGGAGTGACTCAACACAGTAACCTAAACTGATTTGCACTGAGAGCTCTGATGAACTTGTGAGCTCCTGTGGTCGCCTTTTTAACAGTCGCAGCCACAGCAGTGGCTGTAGTTACATTATTATAACTTTAAATAAATGTCACACATGCTTTCTTCGAAGCTGATGGAAAATGGTTTAATGTGTGAGTAACTCCTTGGGGCTAGGCTCAAAGGAGCGCCAAGCTGCTGCTCACAGAAAATGAACTAGCGTACAGTGTTTTCTTGGGTGGGCTGCCCACGTACATTAACGCAACTCACTTTCCCTACAGCGTGCTCGCCAGCGGCTGTCTTATCTCTGCAGGGTGGATACTCTCCTGCGGTTGGACCAACTCCAGCTCCGCCTCCTTGGACTGCAGGAGTTGCTGTTCTGCTCTGGAGAGCCACTGTTGACCGGAGGGCCTCTCTAACTAGAACCTGCAGCAGGTGGAGAGCTGGTTCTTGTGCAGATGTGCCAACCTCACCGAGGCTGCAGAGCAGAACAGGGACTACCATCACTTACTGCTTTCCAAGTCAGAGGAGTCGACTCGCTGGAGAGTCATTATTGCTTTTTTGTGTCTGTCACAACATGGGCCTACTTACAATATTTATTCACTCTTTTAAGGATGGCATGCACATACTACACACATCTAAAACTTGCTCAAACTCCACTGATGTTGCTGAGAATATATATATTCATATAAAATTAAAACATATATGTATGTAGACTTAAGAATGCAGACTACATCAGAACTAATCAGATCTTTTTTCACTTCCAAACTAAACTTAGACATCTTAGGGGATTACACCCTAGCTAGAGATGAGTGGAATTAATTCTAGGTGAATTTCAGAAGTTTTTTTTGTCTTTGTGAAGAGAAGAGATTGCCGTTAAGATAGGGCTGTTCGATATAACGATATATATCGGATGACAATATAAAAACATCTATCGTTTCATTTTATGCTATCGTTTGTTTCGTGCTGTTGCAAAATAAACTGTTTACAGCAATATTTTTTCATTGTTTTGATGGTCACTGTAGTGGCTATATTAATTTCTTAAAGTTCTCTCTTTCTCTTATATTTAATATAACCACACTACAGACAGACAAGCGCCTGTTTTTATGTGTTGTCGTTAGCAACAATGACGGTAAAACCATCGCGTGGCTCCACTGTCCGCTTGTTTGTTTTCCACGTAAAACTTTTCCAATAAAGCTCAGGATCCTGTTGAGACTTTTCAAAATAAACTGAATCACGTGAAAGAGTATGCAGCGAGTTTAAAAAAAGAGCCACCAGGTGCTAAAAAAATAAATCTTAGACTCAAACTGTGAAAGAAAATGGCGGCCGTTACAACTTATGTCTAAAAATGTATAATTTCATACACTCGAATCCAGGTACAGGACGCCCAGCTGGAAAAACTTCATGCAAGTCGAGCTGCCCGAGATTCACAGAATTTACAGAAAATGTTGCATTTTTGTGATTTATATTGTTGTCAGGACGATAAATGTCTTACATCGGGATATGAGATTTTTGTCATATCACACAGCCCTACGTTGAGATGATTAGAGGTTAACTGGCACGGGATGAACACCTCTTTAATATATTGTAATATTTTAATTATTTTGAAACACTTTAATTCAAAGCAGTCCCAGGTGAATAGTTGCTGACACAACAACAACAACTGCATTGCTATAAGTGAGCAAGTGCCTCATTTAATGACAAATACATGTAATCCTCTGCACTTAGCACGGAGAGAGAGTCTTCCTGTACAGCTTCCTGCTGCCATGTTACTGCAGCACCAGTTGGCCTGAACATATCTAACTAGAAAATAGCTGAAAACATTAGTCATCATTTCCATGCAGGAAACTGATGTGAGTGTGGGTAAATTAAAAAGCACTGAAATCTGGAGTGCCGTAACCTGAAAAGTTTCCTGACCTTCAGGATGGATGGCACTTGCTTACACTGTTTGCTTACACCTTCACCCCTTGTCTCCTCCTTCCCTCCATCTCTGCCTACAGCGCTGCATTACTTACTCCTGACTCCTGACTCAGCGTCTCACCAGCTCAGACACCAATATTGAGTGCTTTTTATCGTAGCTGCACTTTTTCCTCGTTTGAAACAATATAGCCTGACTGTTGCTATTGATTTTAGTGGATTGTGCTCTGGTAAGCACTCCTTCAAGCCCCGGCTGCTATATTAAGCAATCGTTTCCCACAATAGATGACACTCTTTCTCTGCCTCCTGCAGCAATTTGGTCAGCTCTAATGGGCCTAGCATTACTCAAACTCTGCATTGATTGCATGGTAGAGGATTTTAAAAGGAGTGGTCGAAGTTTTCGTCAATGTGGCTCTCGCAAATGAGCCTGTTTTTAGATTTCTGGGGATTTTTTTTCCTGTGGACTGGTTCAGCCTGACAGTTCAAGGTACTCGTGCCATCAAATGATATTCAAACATGCTGTGATGTAAGTTTGAGAGCTGTGCAAAATGAAACTCAATAGGCTACTATGAAGGCTCTTGGATTCAAAATGAAACCTTGAAACAGTGATGTGCCTGGGATGATTCCACTGGCCCAGCATTTATTTGCATGTCTTTGGGTCTAATGTGATGTGACTACATTTCCCTGGCAGGCACCGAAGCCCTCTGAAGTATGTCTCTTTAAATCACTGGGGCCTTGGGAGTGCAACTGCAAATGATTTCAGACGCTAGGCTGCTTTTCACATCAGTTGTGGTGCATTGGAGTCCCGCTACGCTATCTGCTATCTCCTCCCCATGTCACTGAGCGTCAATAAATCAGTCGAGTCTACAGGCAGACCAGGGAACATGTGGGGAGAATAACATGCCCTGTAGTCACGCATATTTAAATATACGAGGGCTCCGTGTTGCTGATGATTGGGCCACACATCACAGCCTGACGCACCCGAGACAGTGGAAAAAATGGTCGTTTGGGAACACTTAAGTGGTGAAGCCATCTAGCATGTGACTCACTGATGTAATCTAATTGGCTTTGGAGAGCAGTTTGTGTGATAGTATGTGTGTGCCTCTGCGTCCTTTTCTTTCACAGAGCAGTGTGTGTCAAATTTTAGGGATGAAAGAATTTCACACTGTGTGTTTTCAGCATTTTTGTGGAGCGATTTTGAATATAATACCACCAGTGTGGCCTATTTTATTCACATATAACAACTAAAAATAACTTCATCCATCAAAGTTATTGATGGATTTAATTTACTGATTGCAAGCTGCAGATGATATGTTTAAATGCCTTGTTTGCTCATCCAAGTGTTGAAAAGCCGCATTCTGCTCGCTATTATATTTAAGACAAGCAAAAGCTATAAATATTAAAAGTTGAAAAGTTCAGGCTGTGTAATGCTTGGAAGTGACCTAAGCAACCTCTGATAGCATTATTGCACAATATAAGAGAATGTTTAAAGAATACTGCTACTATTATTTTCGTCAAATTACTTAAATACGCACAAAAAATGCCTTTAGACTGCAGGCACATCTGTCTTTGCATCTGTCCTGTTCAACCAGCAGGAGCAGCAAAGTTTTTAGGACTGCGTTGGAAATGTGAATGAGCTGCTCGTGTTTACCACCTTTCTCTCCGAGTGGTCATTTTACACGTAAATATAGCACAACTGGCATCACTATGTGAGGATTTTGTCAGACGTTGTCATGAGTTACAAGGATTTTAGCAGGGCAAAGCAGCAGCTTTGCAAATAGCTTCTAAGTGACTGCTGGTGAACAATATAGTCTAAATGGGCTCTGGCAGAGTCAGTATTTCATACTAGCCCCATTGTCTGACAACAAGAACGAGGAAAAATATGTAAATGAGAACAGCTTTACTGGAATTTTTGCCTTGTTAAAATATCGGCTTAGGAAGGAACGAAGCTAGTGGATCTAAATGGTTGACACTTACTGGCGTTAGGCAGGCTGCACATATGATGCAACCACGTCATAGATATGTTAATTAGTGCATCGTGTCATTCAAGCTTTTTTTTCATTGAAAGTTGGCAGCACTTCTGCAGCACGGAGGGAGGCGGCACATTTCCAAACATGGAAGGAGATCTAATCTGTGCATTTTGTTGAAATCACAGTCGGCTTTTGTCGAAGTGATTGTGTCGTCTCAAATGTGGCCTTAGGTTGCTGTATAAAAAAATACCAACGTATATGTATTTCGCATTGTTAGTGAGCCAAAAAACAGATATGTGGTGAACAGCCGGGTTTCTTATATTGCATATGTAGCACTTCAATACAGGGAATATTTTGGGCTTCACACAGTACTAACTGCAGATTTCAGCGTGGCATTCATCCACGTTCCTTTTGTTTTTAAGGTGCCGAGTTAACAGTCTCCTGATGATTTTGTGTTGCACAGAAAGAAAACTGACATCAGGTTTGCGGTGGGTGGTGTGAATGTAACAGTTAGGACTATGTGGCGTGCATCCACGTAAAAGGCTATGGTTGCCCACCCAGCTGTCTGTCAACATCTCTGAGGGGACAACTGTCAGATTAAGAGCCCTGTCAATAGATCACAATCTGCCTCCTGGCCTCAATTATATTGCCTCTCGTCCTCCAACCTCCCCCTGGTGTGGAGAGAAGTATTAGTTGTGAGCCTCATCATGTATTCAGAGCTGTAATGGCTTCTCTGTGCCTGCACTGCATAGATTAGCACCAAGGGCCGAAGGGAAGCTACATGTTGGCACAGGCTTTATGAACATTGCCATGATGGATGTCGGGCCCGAGTGTCATTAGTGCTGTTGTGCTGTGAATTCAGCAGTAGATTGCCAGAAAATCCTCTCAGCATGGCTTGATATCCTGTTAGTGTGGCCATGGCATGGGACACGTGCACATGTGCAGTGAAGACTAATTAGCTAATGGAAAATGCAGTGTATTTGTGTGAGAAGCCGTTTAGTGTTTTTGTGTGTGTGTGTGTTTTTGGGGGTTTTTTGTTGCTGTTTTTGTCTTTTTTTCCCCCCAATAACTACTTTGGATATAATATATGCTGGTGTTGTATTAACCAGTAGGCTTATTCAGTGTGGAGAGGACTGGACACACATACACAGTCACTATTTTTTTTATTTATTTTTTTACCATATATTGCTTTTACTCCCCCACTCTTTCACACATGGCCAGTCCCTCTGGGCCCACCTCTGCTAGCCAAGGTTTATTATCTATTTGACAGAAGGGCTGGCGGAAGGCATTTGAACACCCCATAAATTGTCATGCAGGCTGCAGTGTGATGCCTACCACTTTCATTCCCTCAGCAACCTGGCATATAACCTCCGTGCCAGCCCATCACGCTGCCATTTGCAGATCCAAGTTGAAACACTGCAGTGCAATTAACAGCATAGATCATTTACATAGTGGCAGAGCTCATTTTCATAATGTTTCCTTTATTATCTGAGGAAGAAATTAACCCAGGAATATATTTACATACCAGCCGCCAATGGTAACAGCTTGCTAATTGCCTGTTAGATGATTAATAAGCTTACAGCAGATGCTAATGAATCGAGCACTCATTGTTTCAAAGGTGCTCATGTGGCAGTGCTTGTGTTGTTGGGGTTTTTTTTTGCAGCTTAATTACAGCCATAATTATGCACTTGTTGCATCTGTGTGGAAGTAAATACAATCAAATAATGAAAATGATATATATCTGAGTGAATGGATGGTTAATTGTGCTGGAGAGCTGTCATTTAGCAGAGCAGTAAACCAGAGTTACATTCCCTGACATTGCTTTAATTGATGACACTTTCTGGAGACCTGGGATATTAACTCAGATTGACGCAATATTGTTTTTATACACGATGCGGCAAGAGCTCGACAATTTCTTAATAGGCCGGTGTCACCGCTAATTGTATTAGTGCTTGTGTATCAATGGGTCATTCAATTGCTTTGTGCCACACTAGCAGCACACCTTTGTCTTCCCTTGACTTTTACCTTTATCATAAGTATTACACACCTGGTATTTCATCACACAACTAAAAAAGACTGTACAGGAAGTGGGTTAGGAGGAAATAACATGCGCATTTCCATGACAACTGTTTTATGTCACGTAGTGTGTGCCATTAGGGACAAAAAAATGATTCTCCTTCTGGGATGCTTTTTAAGATGCCAACTGAGAGGCTAGCATGTTCAGTTTTAGTTTTCACATGTAGCATGATGGTTCTGTCATCTCTGCGAGGTTGACCAATAAGAGCGCAGAGCATTCACTCACTCCAGCAGACACTGAGTTTGGTTAAGTCGCTCAAGCTGTGTTCCGTTCTAAGATTATGTGAAAGAAGACAGCGGGCAGAGACTGTGGCACAACCAGCCGTGTCCAAACGACTTTCTGATCTTGTTGCCTTTGAAATGGATCTTTTGAGACCAGATCTGCAACTACTCACAGTCAGCTGCCATCTTTAAAGTGAATGGAGTAAAGTTGGAAATGACACACAGTCTGAGCTAATGTGACAATTAACCGTTATAGATCTGGCAAAAATCACAAATCTCTTGTCGTTTGTTGCAAATCTGTTGCTGTCTGGATACAAATTTTTTTTTGCGTATACAGAAATACAGATTAACTACTTCAGTGAGAACATCATGGATTTGAAATTTAGAATTTAAGAAATTCCACCACAAATAGCGACATGGTTTCTGCAGGATGGCGATTTTACTGCAAATGACATACCAGCTCTGCAACCTTGCAGACACAACTAGTTGCATCGAGTCTCCTATTGTACAAAGATGCATCACGCATGAGTTACACTTATTGCTGTTTCAGATTGGTTGCAGTTTGTTGGCAGTGTCTGCATTTATAAACCAGGCTGTGATAAAGAGTGATTGCAGTCAGTGTGAGTTGCAACATGATTGTTTGAAAGCTGGTTACCTCCCAACTGATGACCCGTGTAGTCACCTTGGAATCGAAAAGTGACTTCTGGGTGACTAGTTGGAAATAATTGCAAATTGTCGTGACTTGCAGTCAGTCTTTGACAGCAAAAAAACAGTTCAGTGCAGTGACTGGGGAACGGCTGATTTTTCTCCTAGTTGTGAGGAGGTTGCTGTTCTATGACTGAGCTGTTAACTTTGAAATCGAGTAACAACAGACAGCGAACTTCACTTAACATTTTGTGTTTGCAGTGTTTTCACTTGCTAGCACCTCCTTCACGCCTGACTTTGCTTGTCATAAAAAATGGCAATCAAGTTTGATTAGAGCGGAATATTTTTTATAGACAAGCTTTTATGACAATAATTGCCTGATCTGTGACCACTGACACAGACAAAAATATTAGCTTGTTTTTTGCACAAAGTACGAAGCAGCTATTAAACTGTACTTTCTGCTTTGGTGCAAATGACGCAAGCTATCAGCACCGGTTTAACGCCAGCCTACGTGCCAGTGTCCACATTCGCTCCAACTTGTTGCACAAAAAGTGCTCTAACAGTGCATGCATCCTCCAGTTGAACTAGGAAATAGGAACAACTGTTTGCCCATGGAGTCCTCCACTGTACGCATGCATGTTCCCACCCTTGCACTGAAACCTTCCTGGTTCCTAGACCTGTCTTCACCAAGTGACTATCCATCCAAAGTTTACTCTTCGCCTTTGTTTCCTCTTTAAACAAGGGACTCTTTTCTTTTGTCAGTTTTCGCCATTTCAATTAGCTGGAAAAACAAAAGTGATATCACCTTCCAGTTTTTCATGCGTAATTGTCTCAACTTTCCCAGAAGATATTGTTTCCAGTAGCATTTTGAACTGCATTGTGAACCAGTCTAACCACAGATGGTGCCAGTGTTCTGTAGCCACAAAGCACATTGCACATTGTGCAATCGTCATTTACACCATTATGACGTTTTGGTATATTTAAAAATGCTTATTACCTGCAAATTAAATATTAACCTCTTTATCTCCTCTGTAGTATGTATTGAACTCAATTATTTTTAGTAGATTACCTTTTTATTAGCATTAATCTACTTTGAATCAAATAAACAAAAAAAGGGAAATTATTCTATTTTTTGTTACTTTTAACCTAACGTCACTTGTCACTTTTAACGTGTCACTTTTAACCTAACGTTTAACACATCTTAGTGTTTTAAGGATACAGCTGACATCTTCTTTACATACACTTAGCGTGGTTTCAGGAGTAGGGTGGGTGGGTGATATAAACTCAAAATTATATCATAATATTCCAAGGTAATACTTCAATAACATTTCTCACAAAATGAAAATCTTTGTAACATTTTATTAATAAATAACACATCAGGAGCTGCACAGTATTATCACATGATAGCAAAAAAATATTTTCTACCTTGAATGTTGTGACTCTGGTCAAGGTTTAGCTAGCTGCTGAAAGTCCTGCTTTTCCATCATGTAACCGCATCGGTAATTTCCATCCATTGTTTGCTTTTCCTTACATATGACGTGCAGCTCGCACAGCTCTTGAGAATGGCTGGTCTTAGTGTTGTGCGCAGTAGCGAACATAAATGCTGTTGCTAAAGCAGAGAGCGATTACTCTAGTCTGCCGAGGTCAATGTAAAAGGCTCACTGTCCATGTTGAGCTGCTTTGCAGTGATTCAGTGATGAACTCTACTCAGTAAACCCAGTTAATGTTGTCATTTCTGAACACAATCTCTCTGCTCAGTCGGCTCACATAGCATTAGCTTTAGCATTACCATAGACCAGCATCAGCTTATTTCCTTTCCTGGCTCATCTTGATTAGTTTGGTTTGTTGACACTTTATCTAACTGTACAACAATGATTCAATTCAATTCAATTTTATTTATATGGCGCCAAATCACAACAAAAGTCGCCTCAAGGCGCTTCATAGATACAGAGAAAAACCCAACAATCATATGACCCCCTATGAGCAAGCACTTTGGCGACAGTGGGAAGGAAAAACTCCCTTTTAATAGGAAGAAACCTCCGGCAAAACCAGGCTCAGGGAGGGACGGCCATCTGCTGCGACCGATTGGGGTGAGAGAAGGAAGACAGGATAAAGACATGCTGTGGAAGAGAGACAGAGGTTAATAACAGATATGATTCAATGCAGAGAGGTCGATTAACACATAGTGAGTGAGAAAGGTGACTGGAAAGGAAAAACTCAATGCATCATGGGAATCCCCCGGCAGCCTACGTCTATTGCAGCATAACTAAGGGAGGATTCAGGGTCACCTGGTCCAGCCCTAACTATATGCTTTAGCAAAAAGGAAAGTTTTAAGCCTAATCTTAAAAGTAGAGATAGTGTCTGTCTCCCGAATCCAAACTGGAAGCTGGTTCCACAGAAGAGGGGCCTGAAAACTGAAGGCTCTCCCTCCCATTCTACTTTTAAATACTCTAGGAACAACAAGTAGGCCTGCAGAGCGAGAGCGAAGTGCTCTAATAGGGTGATATGGTACTACAAGGTCATTAAGATAAGATGGGGCCTGATTATTTAAGACCTTGTATGTGAGGAGCAGGATTTTGAATTCAATTCTGGATTTAACAGGAAGCCAATGAAGGGGAGCGAAAAGAGGAGAAATATGCTCTCTCTTTCTAGTCCCTGTCAGTACTCTTGCTGCAGCATTTTGGATTAGTTGAAGGCTTTTCAGTAAGTTTTTTGGACATCCTGATAATAATGAATTACAGTAGTCCAGCCTGGAAGTAATAAATGCATGAACTAGTTTTTCAGCATCACTCTGAGACAGGATATTTCTAATTTTAGAGATGTTGCGCAAATGGAAGAACGCAGTCTTACATATTTGTTTAATATGTGCATTGAAGGACATGTCCTGGTCAAAAATGACTCCAAGGTTCCTCACAGCGTTACTGGAGGCCAAGGTAATGCCATCCAGAGAAAGAATCTGGTTAGATACCATATTTCTAAGCTTTTCAGGGCCGAGTACAATAACCTCAGTTTTATCTGAATTAAGAAGCAGGAAGTTAGCGGCCATCCAGGTCTGATGTAGATGAGGCTTTAAAAGAAATGCTGTCATTAATCCGAACACAAAGGGTATCCAAATGAAAGTAACGTTAATCATTGATGAAGTTTGCTAAATGTCAGCTACAGACTGAATGTTCTCAGTTTGCCTGATCGGTTTTTGCTGCTTTTTCTCATTTTGTGAGTTTAAAACAGTAATTTTTCGTGTTTGGAAGTAAAGATTTTTTCTAATATTTTTTTATTGGCACACAACCTCCTAAGTCCATTTTACAGTTTGCTCACATCTGTTCTATTTTCAGTCACAAATGCCGGTGAAAGGCTCCCACTGTCAATGCAGCGGTATGGCTGCAGAGAAGCGCGCAAACATGACATGCCCACATAAATGTTTGCGCTTGAATTCAGCCTCTTTTCAATCCCATTGTCTGGTACAATATTATCATACCCATCCTAAGAGACAGATAAGCTTTGGTTTATGGAATAAAGGCTGACTCACCGGTTGTGATGCAGAACCGAATAAATCTCTTTTCAAATCCGCTGTTTTGCATCAGTTATTATTTCAAATATCCCCTGTGCTGTTTTAAAGTCTTGAGCTTGAGAAGCAACCCCATTGCACATATACACACCTACACAATCTCGGTGCCCATGTTACACATTTAGAAGGAAAATATATCCCTAATCCCTATCTCTTTTTCTTCCCAGGCTTTAGTTTACAGTGTAATAAATGGCTGTGATTTAATTGTATCACAGCGCAGTGCTCTCAGTGCAGCGAGTGATTAGCACGACACTGTCTCCTAAAACCCTGTGCTGCTGTTTATTTAATTGTCCCTATGATGCTGCGGCTATGCTCTATTTATTCTGCTGCTTAACTAAAACAAAAGGCAGGGTTCAACTTTAGTGGAGGCTCATGCAATATTGAGCAGAGTGGAAGGCTGCACCGCACTCTAGAGATGTGTCTCCCAAACACGGCGCACAAAGCCAGCAAGTGCGTACTGTGTGTGTGTGTGTGTGTGTGTGTGTGCTCAGTCGTGTTCGTTCAGTGTTTTTGCCAAGCCTGCGAATAACACAACTTTCAGACTATGAATAATTTCCTGTGTTTATGCTTTCTTTGCCCCCTGAGTTGTTATTTCTTTTTCCTCTCCTCTGGCTTTTTTCTTTCCATTTTGAATGCAGATTTCTTTCCTCCATCTCCCACATTTGTCTCCCTTTTACCTCGATGATCACTCGCAATTATTATGGAGACATTTGAATATATTTTTTTCCAAAATACGTCTTGCCGTTTGCCATAACAACATTATCGAGTCAGTCACGTAGTTTAAAAGCTGAGTAACTTTTCCATGTGTTGGAAGTAAAAACAAGAAAGGCTGAAGAGCCGAGAAACATTTGACTGCATTTAGCGGATTATTTGAGCTCCAGACTGCCTTAAATAATGTGAGCAATATGTAGATCTGTGCACGGCTTGTGTTTTGCTTCTGATGACTGCTGGTATTTTAAGTAATTCACCTCTGAACTTTGTAACCCTTGAACACCAATTTGTTTGTCGCTCACCTACTCCTCACTACTTTCTTTTCCTGTTAAAATAGGGGCTTTATCAGTTGTAGGAGGACCGTGTAAGTATATCAGGGTTTAACAGCACATGCTCAGTTTCATCTAAATGGGGGTGGCACTGCTAAAAATGAGTAGAACAAATCAACAGTCAAAAGTTGTGTTATGATAAGCTAGTTGTTTTTTTTTGTTGTAAAGTGAAGTCTAGCTAGATTAACACCCACTTTATTCTGAGGTATAACTCAAAAGCGAGTGTGGGCACCGTTCCACTAATGACATGCAGGGAAAGTGTGAGCTTGCACAGCTACGGTAAGTACAGTAGGTTAGTGTATAACCAGGAAAGCAGGGTGTAAACAGTGGATGTTTACAGCCGGGCGCTCGGGTTGTAATTCTGCTGTTCTGCTTGGGTTTCTCTTTCAGATGAGTCTGATTAACTTGAGGTTGTGTTTACACCATGCTCGATCGTCTGAACTTGTTTCCCCTGGACCTGTTGCTAGATGCTTTCAGTTACTTTGGAAAGTATACTGCACGAAAAGAAAAAACAAGCACATACCTAACTTCCTTTGTGTTTCTGTTATGCTGTAAAAGACTGACTGAATTCTTTTCTCGCCCTGAATCAAGTTAGGTTAATGTCTGAATTTCATACCATTTCGGTTCTTGAGGCTATTTGTTTATCTTCATCGACAGAAAATAAACAGAGTCTGTGGCGGAAAAGGAAATTCCTTATACCATCTAGAAATAATTATCACTGGTCGGGGGCCCTCTCTGCATGACGTGTGTTTCATCTGAGGTCTTCAGGAAATTGATAATTGCCTCATGATGTTTGTAATTTTAGAAGTAGCTCTGAATGACTCTATTGTTACCAGAAGTGCCCGTGAGGCGAGCTCACCACTTGCCCGACAACAGCTCCCCGCGATGACAGACTCACCTTCACCTTTTGATTATTACAAATTATTGATCAAAGAAGCTTGAAATGGTCATGAAGATGTGAATACCTTGGAAGAACAGGTCGCCTCACGCTGAAAATCTTTGCAGAAAAATATAAAAACGTTTTAAATTCTAAACCGCTATTGATCGCTGCGAAGTGTTGAAAAGCACTGGATTGGTGCCTTGGATTGAGATAGAAAAACTCCCCATGGAGCCCGACCATAATAATTGAAGACATTTGTCTGTTTTAGTTTTGATTTTTATGTGAAGGTTAGGGAAAATCCTGGTATGCACCTTTTGCACTACATCAACCTACCACAGTTATATTAATGCTCTAATATAAGAAGAAAAATCACCTCTGGTATGTCTCTTTTAATCTGTTTTAAAGTTTAATGAATGACTGATCTACTCCTCAAAGATTAAACTGGAGTCTTGTCTCCATACGGCTGCCTGTTTCCCTTCTTCAAGCCAGTGAAGCTGGTCTTTTCCGCCGTAGAAGTTTTGAAATAGGGCAAGCTGTGCATACGTGATATTAATCCCCGATTTCTGTCACCAGGGGAGCGTGAACTTGGCTTTCATTGATCTTGTATCTGACTTTAAATCTTTTTTGCAGTTAAGAGAACATCTCAGGGAGTTTATTTTAAGGCTGCTTGGAAAGAGAAAATATGAAAAGAAAAATAAGTGAACCAGATGCACACACACACATGGGTCATACGCACCCACCCAAATTATACACACACACACACAAAACACAGGTCATTCTTGTGATACACACCGCATTAGCTGTGAATGTTGGCAGGGGATCTTGTGCATCCCCAGCTCATTAATTTCCAAAAGTTGGCAAGAGTCTGCAAAATCTCGCTCATAAAATATTAATATCAACAAATCTTCAAGGGATCTGTAAGAAAATATCATAGAGGGACCAATTAGGCAGAGCGCCTGAAGATTTTTACAGTCCTGTTGCGTGGAAGTGTGCACTGAGCTTTGTATATACTTACATGGTTAACACTTAGAGAGGAAATCGTGCTTTGTGGATCAACACATTTTACCGAAGACATGCCCTCTATTTGAAATGTAAATTCCTTATTAAATTTAATGTCTCTAGTTAGTCATATAATATTAACACGCACATATGCACACACACGGGGCCTCACGCTGAGCCGACGCTCAGCCCGTATGAGCACATACGTTATGTACTTGTCTCTCTGTGTGCCTTTTAAACTCTTGTATTATTCATCCATTTACTCAAACAGCTACTTACTCACAGCTACACGGCTTTCGCCATTAAAGGGAAGTGTGCAGTTATTTAAACAAAAATAAAAACTTAAGTAGGCTTACTGTTTTACTGAGCATATTTCCGTGTAATTTTGGACATTTGTATTGCTTAAAGGGCAATTCAGGAAAGTGATGCTAGATTAGTAAAGTGCACACCCTCTTTTTTGTGTAATTTTGTGTGTAAGCTTCAGCCTGTAATATTTTGGCCCTGTTTAAACTCAACTTGTGTTTTAGCCCTCAGCCACACAGGCCTTGAGAACTGTCGGTGACCACATGGCAACTTCTGATCACTGGGGAAAAATCTGTGTTAGCTAGCAAGTGGGTGCTGGATGTTGCTGGTGCGGCACCAGAAACCACCTTGGGATTGCTTTGATTGCTAGTGGATTGTCCGTAGTTTGCACAAAAGACGCTTTTTGACTTTTGTGTCTGCAAAGACTTGTCAACTACTTGCTAAGTGTTGGTGAAGCTGGAAAGTGTGTGGCATAAACAGGAAACAGACAACGTTTGCCTTACCTGAAATCGTTTTTTAAAGGTGTTGCTTTTACTTTGAAGACAAACAACCCTCGTGTCACCTTGCTCACAGTCTCACTATCACTTGGCAAGTGTTTGCAAACAAGTTTGAATCTTCCATTCAAACTTGGGGCAACTGCGGCAATCTCAAGGTTTTTGGTGCGTCACTGTGTACTCCTTTTCGACCTGTTTCACCTAGCAGCAGTAAGCAACCAACGTAACCAACCAGTCAGGGAAATAATAATAATAATAATAATAATACATTTTATTTATAGGTGCCTTTAAGACCCTAAAGGTCACCTTACAATAGCACAAGAATAATAGTAAGAAAAAGAAAAAAAAAAGCATAAAAGTATAAAAGCTGAGCAACGTAAAAATGGACTAAGACAGAATCAGGTGTATGCAATTTTGAATAGATGGGTTTTGAGACGTGATTTCTAAGTAATGAGAGAGTTTGTGGTCCAGAGATCTGGTGGAAGTGCATTCCAAAGTCTTGGGGTAGAACAACTAAAGGCTCTGAGTCCCATGGTAGTCAGGCGAGCAGGTGGAACAGACAGAAGGGAAGCTGAAGAAGAGCGAAGTGTACGAGGGGGTGAGTGTGTATGGAGAAGATCAGATAAATATGGGGGAGTATGGAGGTTATGAAGCACTTCTAAAGTAAGAAGTGGGATCTTGAAATTAACACGGAGATGAACTGGAAGCCAGTGGAGCTGTTTAAGAACAGGTGTTATATGTTCAGTGGATCTAGTTCTGGAAATAATACAAGCAGCTGTATTTTGAACTAACTGCAATTTAAGGAGAGATTTATGAGGTAGACCATAGAGAAGAGAATTACAGTAAGAATTAAGTAATCTAAACGAGATGTGACAAGAGCATTGACAAGTATGGCGTTATTGTTTCATGAAATCACAGCAACCTAGTGACCAGTGGCTACCACAGTGTCATTGACCAGATTTTAGCAATTAATTTCACAGCAACCAGCAACCTATACCTATATATATATATAGTAAATGGCCTGTATTTATATAGCGCTTTACTAGTCCCTAAGGACCCCAAAGCACTTTACATATCCAGTCATCCACCCATTCACACACACATTCACACACTGGTGATGGCAAGCTACATTGTAGCCACAGCCACCCTGGGGCGCACTGACAGAGGCGAGGCTGCCGGACACTGGCGCCACCGGGCCCTCTGACCACCAGTAGAGAACGGGTGAAGTGTCTTGCCCAAGGACACAACGACCAAGACTGTCCAGGCCGGGGCTCGAACCGGCAACCTTCCGATTACAAGGCGAACTCTTGAGCCACGAGTGCCCTTTGCCGATATGTTTATTACTGGCCATTCTGCTGTAATTACTCTTCTTGGCCTTGTATCCTGATGTAAAAACTGCTGTATTATGATCTAGTCTTTGGCTATAAACAAAAGTAAGGAAGTAAGTAAGACCACCAGTGACGGCCTTTAGTCTGGTAGATAAATCCCTTTTCCAAAAGACCTCCCAAGCAAATATTCAATGCTATTTGTTGTCAAACAACAGATCTATCTGCCTGTTTGAGAATAACAAGAACAATCAGAATCATAAGATTGCAGCATTTCTTAGGACAGTGTTCGTTCTTTCATTAATAGCTGTTATAATCACAGTCAAATCACAGTGTGTGTGGGTATTTTAAGTTTCGGTGTGCTGATCTGGGTTTGTATTCACAGCAGAAAGTGTAGAGCTCCCACAGAGCTGTTTAGAGTTAGGTTGATTACACTTCTGCTCAGACTCAAGTTGGTATATTTATGCTGGGATGTAAATGATTCACTGGACTCTGTGTACTAATGTTTTTCATGTTTGACTTGTCGTTGCAAGACAAGCACAGATCATCATCATTAATGATGACTCAGCTGCATAATGGCTCGGTCACCCCAGATTTAAAAACAGCAAAAACAAAATAACAGGACAACATCCTCTCTGCAACTAAGAAATCGGCAGTTGTTTAGTGATTGTGTTGATTTTTTTTGGCTGTGCAGAGGTTGAGCGTGCAACATCGTAATCATCTGCACAGCCACTTTCAATTGCAAGGTGATTGTACAGTTCACCAGGTTGGAAGCAACGTGTCTGCAAACACATGCAGACTCAGATGGACTGGTAAAGGTTTGCAAATAATTAAATTGCTTATTTAGAAATGCAGACCAATTGCCAACACGATGCATTCACCCTGAGTCAGTCTGTACACAACTCATCTGCTATGCATATCTGTACAATAGGAGACAACTCAGATAGTTGTGTTCTGGTTATATTCCTATAAAAAAGAAAGGTTACTGAAAGCCTTTGTCAATTTGCAGTTAAATCACCCTGCAGCAACTATATCACTATTTGTAGATCTGTGAGGTCTATGAGGTTTTGGCTGGACTCTGATTATAAGGCATGAAGTTCTGTATGTGTAAATTTCTCTGTATGTAGATGGCAACAGATGTATCACTGCCTAAATATCATAAAAGTAGTGCATGTAATTGCCAACTGACCCTGTTCAATTGCAAACCAACTCTGTGTTTTTGTTATCTTGACACTACAAACTTGCTTTTCTGTTTTAGTTAAAAGTTTTTGGGATTTTTCTGACAGAATAGTGGAGCTTAGCCAGGAAAGGCAAGGTGAAAGAGAGGAAAGACACAAAGCAACGGGCCCTGGATTGATTTAAAACCGAGGCTGCTGCATTGAACCTTGCAGCTTAAAGTCACCTGCTCAACCAGGTAAGCTAAACTGGCATGTACCAAACACACATAAGGTGGAAACTAAGATGTCGCAAACCCGGTCCCCATCTTTGAAATAACCATTTTAAATGCAAGTTTATTGCATAATGTCACAATAATTTTAGTTGTGCCAGGGTCTGCAACAACTCCAGTGAGACAGCTCCAACAATAGAAAGCCCATTATCCTACTGTAACACTACAGAGTGCCATGAAAACCGTCTATAAACCTTTTTTTGACATTTCACCATTGAGAAAGCACAGGTGTAATTAAAGATGAAGGTCCATAAAGTGTTGCATGACAGTGCAGAACCTCGAGGAGTGAAACTCTGCTGCTTTTTCCCACTGCAGCATTCTGTGAAGTCTGAACTTTTTCTGCAAAAAACATGTAGTTTAGCCAGTTGGCTAGATAAGAAGTGTTAGCAATTATTCATGTGTCCCCCAAAATGATGCTCATCTGGACGTAGAGTTTTCAGTGGCAGAAACGTTTTGTCAGTCATCGCCTTCAATCTCAGCTGACTGCAGGTTTCCCCAACCTTAGAAACAGTACCTTTGCACAGTGACTGAAACCAGCCCACTGAATGATCAATGGGCTGCGAGGTCAGTTTCTTGATAATGTAAATTGTCATGACCACTGGTCAAAAACCACTGGTCAATGACAGTTGATCAATGGCCAAGAGTAGCATTCACAGAGAATTGGGGAAAGGCTGCAATCACAACATTGTAAGATGTTGAAAGAGGTACTCTTAGGCCCCCTTCTCGATTCAGAGATGGTCTTTCCCTTTTCATGTAAATGGCCTACTTGACTCCCCGCTCAAACCAGTGTTTCTTCCAGGATGTGTACATACTCATCACTGAAAGCCCCTCTGGGTCTTCACTTAGGCAGGAGTTGATCTCTTTCTCCACTGGATGAAAACCCTTAGAGATCCAGTATGTTTCAGGAGTACTGAAACAGCTGAGACACATTTTCACTAATCACTGCATCTCTGTGGCTTTCAAACTCTAAAACACGCTGCGTCAAAGATTGGTCCAACCCAAGGATCGGGTCCTCTCGACACAAACAGAGTAATATAGTGTACGCTGTTAAGTGCGAGGAGGATTGCTGTGATTTATACATCGGGGAAAACAAACAACCTCTGGCGAAGCGCAAGGCAAAACACAAAAGAGCTACCTCATCAGGCCAGGACTCTGCAGTCTATTTACACCTACAGGTCAGTGGACACGCCTTCAATGATGAGGATGTACACGTATGGACAGGGAGGAACGCTGGTTTGAGCGCGGAGTCAAGGAGGTAATTTATGTGAAAAGAGAAAGATCATCTCTGAATTAAGGAGGGGGCCAAGGGTACATCTTTCACCATCTTCATATGCTGTGATTGCAGCCATTCCCCAACTCTCTGTGAATGGCACTCATGGCCATTGATCAGCCTTACCTGGATGATTGAGCATCAAGACATTTATTCAGGTGATTACTTTTTTTGTTTTCTTGCTAAAATGTGAAACTAGAATAACAAAGTCAGCCCCTCCTGTGAAACACAGCAAGATAGGAAACATTTAAGTGGAGCCCTGTTCGGCCAAGTATAAACACCTGTGTAAGTGGACCGTGAGGCAAACAAACTCCACCATTAATTACATTATAGTCTTTGGAAAATAGCTTCAACTTTTTGAATATTTTTGCTTATCAGTACTATTTAATACCAGGAGTCAGTTTTAGACATTTATGACAGTTGAAGTTTGAGAAGAAAGAAAGTTAATTGTTTGAGAACAATGTCTTTTTAACATTGGTTGTCCACACCTAATATCTTGGTTTATGACTGCTAATGTTTGCATAATATGGCGTTCCAAATAAATTTGCCTCCTAATCACAAAAATCTGCCAGTGGTGTAAGCTAAGTGATACTAAATGGCTAAATCTGTAAAACAAACAAAAGTGGCTGACAAACCTATTTTGTCAGCGCAGTAAAACCCACTCAGCTTGAAAGCCATAACGTCCTCAGCTGTGCACTTGGCCCACTCCTCAATCAAACCTCTGACACAGTGATCTGTCTGCCTCAGTCTTAATTGCTTACGGGAAGGAGCCAAGCACAGGGTTCATTCTCCACCGGCTCTATGTCCTAATTATAGATATTGCTTTGGCATCATCGCCTGATCATTCAGCCGTTGGGCGCCGGTGCCATGAAACGCTAATGGGAGGTTTGTGTGTGCTTACAGGTATTGTAACGAGGCCTATTGGCTTGATTGTGTGTGTAGGTCAAACAGTATGGCGTCTTTCCAAGAAGTTAGATGTCTTCATTTGCTTGACTTTGGGATAAAATATTAGAGCAAAAAAAGCATGATAAGCAAGACTTTTTCACAGGTAGACATACTTTTACTCAAGTATTAGAACGTTTTTGTGGCCCCTCCTGATAAATGCAATCCTATTTAATCATATTTAATAATAATTCTCCCTTTAAGACTGTCTAACAACAGAGTTTGTACAAGGCAAATAATTTAAGGACAATATTTTTAAAAAATGATTAAGTGACTACATATAACTATGACCTCCTGGCTTTGTGCACAGGCGTAAGACAGGTGCTTGTACCGACAGACATCTATACAGTAGTTAATATCACAATAATCCTGAACATTACTCTTCAAAAACTGGCTTTTGTTGAAACATAAATGTTTTGTACCGTATGTTCGGCTCCATTAGTGCTGTGAAAATGTAATGGAATCAGAAGGTGAGTACAAAGTCCTGAAGAATCTGCTTTTTCGAGTAGATCATAACACTGAAGCCCTCCATCAACATGCCTGTGAACGCTTTAACGAAAGCAGTTCAGTGCAAATAATGGCGCCAAATACGATTCTTTTTCCTGGTTTGTTACATATAGACCACCGCAACAAATCCAACCTAGTTAGCACATGAAAATACAACATTTTAAAATGACATTTTTAAACCCAAGAAGAACATTTTTTTAAATATACAACAGATGTAACACAATCATATTATGTGACATTACATTTGTACCTATGTGAATGGAAACAGTTGTGAAGGAAAAACTGACATGTTGTGCGATGCTGTGTGGCGTCGCTGGCAGAACGTTATCGGCAGATAAGCGGTTTAACATATAAATTGCAAAAAAGTTGCTGTTTATCACATGTAGCACAGAGATAAAGACGGCTTACATCAGCTGTACTCTCGCTACTGGAAATGCTCCAGTTTCAGACCAACCACTCATAGGAGGGCGACTCACCAGCAGTGAACTAACCTGTGTTATTATCAATGCAAAATGGAGCAAAATGGATGTTGCACAGTTTTTGGACTAGAGAGTCAGCTGGTTTAAAGACTTTTTAATGTCTAATCCATTTGCTAACATGCACCTTGGTAAGGTCATGTCTAAAAAGGCCGAGGGACACAGTGCATAGTGTGAAATTGCTATACTACATTGTGCAGTACATTGTTGTTCAGTGTTAGAGCAGAAATGTAAAGTAATAAAGCTAAGTAATGAGCCGGTGTTAAATGGATATAGCGCATTTTGATCTTTCACACGAGGGTTGAAAATGTTTTTACATTTTACAAATAAACACAGAAAGAAAAGATGTTATAAAAAAAAAAAAAAGCTCACTGGCATATCGACAAAAGAATTGCTGAAAAAGAAAAGAAACAAGGTGTGTTACAATGGCCCAGTCAAAGTCCAAACCTCAACCCGATTAAAACACTGGTGGGACCTTAAGACAGCTGTTCCTAAACAACTGCCCACAAACCTCATTGAACTGAACCAATGTTGTAAAGAAGAGTGGGCCAAAATCCCCCACAACAGTGTGATAGACCGATAAAGACATACAGAAAACTGTTATTTCAAGTTAATGCTGTGAAACCTACTGAATCACAGGGTATATTTAGTTTTCCACAGGACTTTGTGCAGTGCTGTGGAAACAGTTTCTTTTTCACATGACCATAGCCAAGGTGGATGCCATAAGGGTGAGATGTTTACAGCACTTCTTTAACTGTTACGAGTACATCATAGTGCATTATGTGTTGCTGTACCTGTCAGCGGGGAGAGAGTAAGTACACAATTTAATCCACAGAGACCATGGTAGCGCTGATCTGTCTGTCAGTGAGTTTGCATCTCACCAACTTTTGCTCCAGTCCTCCCTCCAGTGCCACAAAGAGGTTAAAGTTTTTCATCTAGAACAAAGTGTTTTTAATGCTTTTGAATGGATTCCCAAGAGTTTTGTTGATACATTCATGCTCCCTAATTCAGAATGCATTCTGGCTTCATGAAACAAAGCTAATGCCATGCAGATACTCACTAAGCTAATTACCATCGCTCTCATTTTTACAGACTTGACGAAATCCCCGTAGGCTATGTACAATTTAAAAGTGGGCTGGATGTTGTGTGTGGTTTTAACTCAAAGTTGAGCACTAAGGCAATCTGAGAATTTAACTTTCATTGGTTGATCGCCAGGTTTATAAAATGATTCACCGTCCTGATGTTTCCTCTTCTTGGCATGGTGCCGTCTATTACTGTTATTCTTTGGACTTTTGATAGTTTAAGGTTGGTTTGTTCTTAAGTATCGAGCGAGCTGACATCACCAAGGTTACGCTGACAAGTGGGAAATAAACCCTTTCCACATGCTCCCATTTTGACCTTGGCTCTCCTGACCCCCGTGTGTCTGACAGCCAAGAAAGTGTGCGTGCGTGTGTGTGATCTTCGTTCGTGTGAGTCGCTTCAGTCACAACCATGTTTTTATGAACTCTGTCACTGGCAGCCATGATGGAGACACTTGATGAGATCTCTCCTGCTGTCACATTTAACTTGGAACATTCTGGTTTAAACAAACACATGTCATCCTCTCTGTTCCCTCTTTTCGGGATCTTGTAAATCTTGGAGACTTTTGCTCTTTCACATTTCGACATCTGTAATTGATTATACCAATTTATAAAGTCCACAACTTTGTCCAATGCAGACCTGTCTTACTGATGTCTTCCAGGCTTTTAACCCACGCTTCACAAATTCAAGCTTTTTTGGTCTTGCTCCATAAATTTAGACATCTCATTGATGTTACTGGACACAGTGCAATCATCTGTAAGCTACTGTTCAATTGGCTATGAATTTGGAAACTTCCAACACTCTTGAGGCCTGTGGAGTCGTAAACACTGTCATGTCACTTAGGGAATTGGGGCACTTACGCAGATGTCAGATCTGCACACTGTCTCCATTAAGCAGCAGAGGGGGGGACAATTATGTCAGCTATCCAGCGGAGGACACGGGCTCCAGCTGTACACCCATTACTTTGATTTGCTCGTGTCTGTGGGAAGAGGAAGTGAGTAGGAGAGGAGAGATAAAAGAGCAGAGGGAGGTTGCATTAGATGCCTATCAGAGAGGCAAAATGGCAGGTGCCAACTTCTGGCTCTTCTGCAAATGTCTCTCTGTGTGTATTAGTAAGTGCAGCTGGCATTTCTCCAGGCCCCTCTGCCCTTGGCTGATGACAAATCCAAGGCAGGGGGTAGATAATAGCTTTGCAGCACCTGCTTATTCGTCCAAAATCCTTCACTTAAAGGACGAAGGAGATTAAGTCCCGCTCAGGTGTCCCACTTCCCCTAAACCTGCTGACCTTTGCTGATTGACTCGTCAATACTGAGCCAAGTCGCTGCTTTCGAAGTCAAACTACCCTGCACAGCAGAACAGAGTGGCTCACCTCTGACAAATGAAGACAAATGCATTTTGGAAGGCAGCCAATTTAGGAAATGTTTTTTTTTTTTTTGCTCTCCCTCTCTCTTTCCTTCCTGTTAATCACTCTGAACAACAAGGATTTCACTGTCTCTCTGTGAATGTTGAGTGCTAAGTGGGAGCAAATGTGCTGTGGCAACAGCTTTTTTTTTGGAAAGTGAAATGCAGCGAATATCTCTGATGTGAGGCGTTCTGCTAAATGTGTGAAAGTCGCTCATTGGGGGTTCTGGTTGTTGGCTTTTTGCCACAGCTCATTGGTGCTGACATTTTGGGATGATTGACTGTGTGTCCAGCAGGATGCTTGTATTGGCAGTGGAATAAACAAAGGCGGAGAAGCAAAGAACCAGGTGCTGAGAAGCTTAGTTAACTGTAAGTGAACTGAAACAGATTTCTTTTTCTTTTATTTATTCCTTAATTGTGTTTTTGTTACATGTTGTGTGTAAGATTTGTCTTTTTCCTGCTTCAGTGAAAAACATTTCCGTTCCAAAATGTTTATTAGGAAACATAGAGTTGCTGTGTCTTATATGCACACACATATACACACATCTCTTTGAGTGTGATAATATCATCTTGTCCTTGGAAGCCCCTGACTACAGCGAACAATGTTGGGCTTGCGCTCTCTCTAGCATCCTCTGCAGTCCCTGGGCAGCTGCTGAACCAAACAAGCTGTCTGTAAGGCTGCGAATGAAAGAGACATCCTCATTGCAAAGTCTGGGCACAAGCAAACAAGGAAATAGCTTGGTGGTGGTCGAACCTGAAAATAATGGAAAAACGCACTTTCAATTTAGCCATTCCTGAGTTGTTGTTGTTTTTTTTGTTTTTTTGTCTGTTTTTTTTTTTTCTTTCATTTTGGGAGAGGGAGTGCTATATATGGCCTGAGGCAGTGCAAGGTAGATAGCTTGGAAGTCAACTGACAAAATATCATGGAAAAATGGAAGCAAGCTATAAATAAACAAGCAGCAATATCCTGTGTTATGAATATATAATTTCTGTCTTTAATAACTATTGAGGCCTGAGGGATAGTCTACAAACGGCTCAGTGAGCACCGATATTGTGATTGCGAATAAAACTTGTGTTGAATTATTAAGGCACCTGCAGACGGGTACCCCTTTAGTCAGGTCTGCTCAGCTCAGGTGTCCACTGACACCTGTTTCGGAGCCCGGAGTTATGTTTAAATCCTATAGTGTGCTCTGTTGAGGGAAATGTAGAGCAACACGGTCCATCTATTAAAAAATCAAAGTAATTTAATTTTGAGTAGCAGAGCTAGAATGGAAAAAGCAATGATTCTGGTTCCTTTTTAAGACAGTGTTTAAAAAAAAACTCATTTACTAAATTTAATCTAGCAGTGAGAGAAGAAAATAACCTTAAGTTGCAGCCATAGTCACCTGTGTACTCCTGGCCTAATCGGAAACTGCAGCAGGGGGATACTGCTGCTCTGGTGCATCTAATTCAATAATTGTGTGCAACATATTAAACATATGCACCTGAAAGGAATGCCAGTCATGGCAATGTGTGTGTTTGAGGTCCTGCCCAAAATCGATCAGTTCATTTTTAAAGTTCCTCTCCAAGTATTTATTAAAACCACCAAAATCATCTGTGCTCATCTAGAGGTTTTGGGGTTTTTTCTCATAATGTTTCCTTAATGACTTAGATGTATCTATACACTGTTGCTTTTTTTGATATGTACATATATCTGCTTATTTGCAGCTCACGTTGTACATGACGCAAAGGACACTTCACGTGGTGCAACATGTATGAGTATACACAGTGTTGGGAAGCTTACTTTTAAAATGTATTCCACTACAGATTACATGCTCCAAAATGTATTTTGTAACGTATTCCGTTACGTTACTCAATGAGAGTAACGTATTCTGAATACTTTGGATTAGTTAATATATTATCTTGCTTTTTACAACTACATGAATGTGCTATTGCTGTGTGATTTATTACTTTTACTGAAGGTTACTCGCCATACCAACACCAACTAGATTTTTAAATCTTAATATAAATGAGTAACAGTAGGGTGGACATTAGGTAAGGCTGCACTTTTTGCAGCGATCTCATATAGAAAACTATTCCGCGTGAATATAAAACAGGTCCTCGGCTCCGAATCGTAAAGGCATGAAGCCGTAAAGGGACCTCTGGCTAATACGTCGGGTTCCGTGTCGGGCTCGTAGCTGAAAACTAGCTTTACTTTGTTGTCTGGGTCAACTTTGCATATATATATTATATATTTACATGCTTCTATCTCCCGTTTCTGGTCAGATTGAGACACAGACATGAGAGCCTCTTAATGCGTGTTTTGTTTGGGTTTCCACTGGTGTGGACACCAAAAATATAGAGTTCATAGCCTTATGAAACAGGAAAATACCGCTGTGTAATCCATTCATTTCAACAAAGTAACTGTATTCTAAAAACCACCTTTTAAAACGGTAACTGTAACGGAATACAGTTACTCATATTTTGTATTTTAAATATGTAATGGCGGTACATGTATTCCGTTACTCCCCAACACTGAGTATACATGGGCAGCATGAAGCCTTCTTTGTCTTTAATGAGCTATCAAACCGCTCATAATGTGTTGCTATACCTTTTCTTATATGCTGGAATATTACCTCCACCTTTCATGATTGATTATTTTGTTTTTTATTTATATCTAAAACCCTTGATGTATTAATCTGTATATAAAAAACTGTCACTAAGGTGAAAATGTTCCACTTGCCTTCTAGTGGTATTCATGGTTTAACACTTTTGTCATGGCTGTGTGCAGGCAGGCAGGGAGGAAGGACCCAAAATGCAGGACTCGGAGGCAGATGTAAACTCAAAACACGCAGCTTTATTGCTGGGCAGAAAAGGAACATAAACTTAACTAAACTAAGAATACAGAAATAAACTAAGCAGACAGGCTTGCAGACGGAACACACAGTTAACTTGAGGGTAGAAGACGTTAACGACGCGACACCGAGTAGGGGAAGACACAGACACTAAATACAAGAGGTGAACGGAGCGAAGAGGAAACAGCTGGGAGACACAGCTGACGCGGACTACACTGACGAGACAGGGAGAGCACAAAGCTGAACGCACTGACATAGGACACAGACCTACAAAATAAAACAGGAAGCACACGACAGACAGAGACACAGACGCAGACTTATAAGCAGGCATAATGACATCATGGACAGACGGGGGACATGGACGGAGGGACCAGGACAGGCACAGAACAGAAACCTAACAAAATGGCGAATAATATTGGAATACCTAATCAGAATAACAAAAGCATAAAGAAACACAAAACACCGAGTCAACAGGCTCAGGACCACCACAACTTTAAAGTCTAACTTTTTGCTGTATAATAATTGAAATTACAGCTGGTTGTATTTTGCATAGTGTTTGTGGCTTCATAGTGTAGTGGTTTACACACAACATAAGGTCCCTGGTTTGAGAAGGGGGAACACATCACATTAAGGTTTGCATCTGGTGCAAAATCAAACACGCGAAACCTTGTGAATAAGTGATCAGCTGAAAGTAGCTTTTTATATTTCGGGTTTTGCATAGTTTGCATATCCTTTATCAGCCTTATCTTTACTCTGAAATGTCAGTAATGTACAAAATTTTGTTTTTGTTGAAAGCAGATGGACTTCCTCTGCTTTCCACAGCAATTGACTGACGCAGCATGTGCGTCTGGTTCACCTCTCACTGAGTCATCTATATTGTTTTATCAGTGTCGAATCATTGTGAACAATTTCAGTAGTTTGTGACTGCCAATGCAATCTTAAAAATTTCCCAATGATCAGTTTGGCGTTTGGCTGTTTTTTCAGCGTTGCGATAAATCTCACACCATTTAACCTCTGAACAAAACTGTGTGAGATGATTAATAAGCGTATTAGCTATACAGTAAATAAAAAGGGAGGGGGCAGAACTCAGATAATTTAGTGCCTGCTAAAGCATCTGAGGAGTATCTGTGCTGCTTATAATCGGAAATCACCGCTGGATACTTAGCTTGTGGTAACAAATGATCTAATGTACTTGCTGCGTTTCCACTTCCTGCCTTGCTAGTGGTTGCTAATTTCAAAGGGTTTTTTCCCACCATGATAAGCAAATCAGTCCGCTTTTGTTTTTGCTGTAGTAAGCAAACTGCAAGCAACACTGAACAAGGTTTCAGAAGCGCACTTTAACAAATCTTGACTTAAAATTGAAACATTGAGATCTGCAGTAAGCAACAGCTAAGTGTTACAGGATTTTAATAGTTAAAATACCACTATGTTACTTGTTTCAACAATAGAATAGAATAGAATAGCCCTTTATTGTCATTGTATATGTACAATGAAATTATGGGTGCACCACACCAACTGTGCAAGAGTTAAAAAAAAGTATAAATAGTAAAGGCATCAGGAACAAATAGCAAACAGAAGAGATACATACCTTATAGAGAAATATACATAAATTAGAAGAATATGTACAAAACACTCGAAGGGATCACGATGCAGAGCAGCTTATTTATTTTGGGGGTGGTGTTAATTACCCTCTGCAGAACCTTCCTGTTCTCAGTAGTGGCCCCTTGCGTACCAAACACCCAGGCAGTAGGAGCGCACGCGCTCCACTGAGGAGCCTAGGTAGAAGGCCAGCAGTAGCTTCTTATCCAGGTTATTCTTCCTGAGGACACGGAGGAAGTGCAGCTGCTGTTGGGCCTTCTTTACAAGGGTGTTGTGGGTTCAGGTGAGGTCAGTGCAGATGTGGGTGCCCAGAAACCTAAAGGTGGAGACGGATTTCACCCGTTCCCCATTTATAATCAGAGGGGAGTGGACCTGTCTGTGCCTCCTGTAGTCCATTATGAGTTATCTTATTTTACGGACTTTCAACTTCAGGTTATTTTCTGAGGACGTTCTCTACCTCCGCACTGTACGCTGTCTCTTCTCCATCAGAGATGAGCTCAACCATGGTGGTGTCATTGGCATAATTGATGATGACGTTGGTTGGTTGGGTTGGTGTACAGACATATGTGTACAAGGCGTAAAGTAGGGGGATCTGAAGGTGGTCCAGTTTGGTGGTGAGGATGTCTGGGATTATGGTGTTGAACACTGAGCTGTAGTCCACGAATAGCATCCTCACGTAGTTCTTCCTGTTCTCCAGATGGCTCAGCGCTCTGTGAACGGTGATGATGATGGCATCCCTCGTGGACTGATTTGCTCAGAAGCAAACTGGCGGGGGCCGAGAGAGGGGGGTAGACAGTCTGTGGTGACAGTCTCAAACTAAGCAAAGAAGGTGTTGAGCTCCTTCTGCGATTTTGAGGTTGGGGGTTTATGTCCTAAATCTGCTTTACTTTGTTTTATACAGATCGGTACCAGGTGAGTGCAAAGAACCATGACATAAAACTGCATATTTAGATTATATGCATTCATATTATATCTCCTTATCCACCTGCAGCAGTCAGTTCCATTTTAGGCAATAGTGCTCTAAGTATTTTTCCCTGTGGATTTACCTCATCGGGAATATCTTTCTCTTCACTTAACGTATAAAAAGTGAAATGAAACAGAACTAAATTTGTTCAAATGCATTAGTGACCCGACATTATGCACATTTTATGATGAGAGTTAATGGTAGACTTTACAGCTTTGTTAGTCACTGAGGCCCACAGTGGAGCAGCCCATTGATTCTCCCTGGTGCTCTATTGATCCGGGATGTTTTCCTTCCACTGCAGCCTGCTAATCGCAGGTCTATTAGGAAGACGGGCTGAGGAACTACTGTAAATCCACCACTGCCAGCATACGATGGTTGTTTAAGCTCTTATGAGTGATCATTGCCCATTTCTGTTGGTTTTAATGGTGAGTCCTAAATCATTGCTTTCAGTAATGAGTATTCAGTGTCGCTGGGTAACATTTGAAAGCTAGCATGTGAAGATATAGATGTGGACGAGAAAAATGATGACGTGTTTTTAATTTTACTAATTGCTATCAAAGGTCTTAAAGGTTGTAAATATTAAAATGGATTACTCCCTGTGATCTAAAGTAAATGAAAGCTACACCCGCTTTTAAAGGCATGCTGAGTGTCAGTAGTATGGGAAGAGCAGGAAAACCTCCTGTTCATGCTCATGTGACATCTACCAACAAACAGTGCATATAGGGTTCCTGTTCAATAAGTGAACTTACAGCTCGCAGCAAGCGGAGACTTGTGCAATTTTTCTGGAGGTTTTTCAAACATCACCTTTTTATCAGCGAGATGTTAGAGCGGGTCAGAATCACAGCTGGGAGGCTCAGAGGTTTTTTATTTTTCCACTTGTATTTTTGGTCTGAATGCTGGGACGTGAATGTGGCCATTTTTCTCACCGATAACCTCTGCCAAGGCCGCTCAGCTGGTGAGCTAACCTTTCCTGATGAGCTGTTGGTGTATTACAGACGTGGAGCATGGGGCAGAAGAGCGGGACACCACATCCTACTGAAGTCAGTGCCAGAAGTTAAAGGACACTAGGCATACAGAACAATATATTGCTTAACGCTGTGAAAACTGAAAGTAGTCCTCATGATGCTCGATTGGTTTGTTAAATCTTTCTTTTATGATCAAGTTTACAGTTAGGGCTGGATCAGGAGACCCTGAATCCTCCCATTTTTTTATGCTAAAATAGACCTTGGCTGCTGAGGGTTTCCCATGATGCACTGAGTGTTTCTACTTCTTCTTTTCTTACCCATTTTCAATCACTGTGTGCTTAAACATCACTCTGCATTCAGTCACCAGCTATTATTAATCTCTGGCTCTCATCCACAGTGTTTCTTCGTCCCATCTTCCTCCCCTCACCACCAACCTGTCGAGGCAGATGGTCGCCCCTTCCTGAGCCTGGTTCTGCTGAAGGTTTCTACCTGTTAAAAAGACCTTTTTCCTTTCCATTATCACCAAAGTGCTTGCTCATAGCGGGTCACCTGATTGTTGGGGTTTTTGCTCTATAATTGTAAAGTCTTTACCTCACAATATAAGTGCCCTGAGGCTCTGTTGTTGTGATTTGGCCTATATAAATAAAAACCGAACCGAACTGAATAGAATTATTATTGTTTGATTTACAATCCACTGAGGAGATGTACAGAGGCAAAATAACTGTATCTCCTAATTAGTGCTCAGTAACATATAAATAAAATCCGTGAATTTTACTCAACAAAGCTGGAGCTCAAACTGGCCCACCATGAGTCATTACTGTAATCACATTACATTCTAATGCATTAACGTTCTAAATTCTGTTCTAAGGTAATCCCATTACTATAGTCAAACTTTAATGTGATTGCATAAGTTCTTCAATTCAAACGGCGTGTAGCCATTTGTAGCTAGAATCTGATTTTTAGTTTTATTTGTTTTTTGGTAACATTTTGTGTTCATTTTTAAACACTATAAGTTAGATCCAGTTTGTGTCCTCATTAGAGTGATTTGTGTGTAGGACCATAACCTAAGATTTATATTGTCAACTGGTGGTTATACGAGGCCATGTTACAGTGTAATGCAAAAGTAATGTGACAAGTAGTGTAACAAATTACTTTCCTCGGGTGCAAACAATCTATGTAGTATATATTGATATATACTACATGTAAATCATTACTTCTTTGAGTAACAACCTGACAGTGTTAACCACATGGCAGGTCTAGTTACATATCTCAGATGAGCGAGGGGAAGCTCAGCAAACAGCTGCTGGCTACAGCTGCCTGTGTCGGCATCCGCCTGTCAGTCACAGTGGTCATGCCACTAATTGAGTTTCAACAAAACAAAACACATTAGTCACAAAGGTTTAAATTAGCTACAGTACCAGGCTATAAATACATTTACATGCACTGTAAGGTTAGTCATTTTAAAATGGGAGACACTTTTGGAGCTTCAAGCGATCCTAAGTGGCCTATTGTTCTTAACTGCTAGACCAAAAGGATGTTATGATTTAGAATGAGAGTTTTTTCTCTCATTGTTAGATTAAACTACCCTACAAGACCATAAGCAGTGCAGAAAATGTTCGCTAAAGTAAAAAACAGAACCACAACAACAGCAAGCTATAAGCCCAACAGAAAATAATGCTGGTAATGTTGAAGGCTAAAGAAGGCTAAGGAGGCTAAACCTCAGGTTGTCATATTAAATGCCATATCACTATCAACAAATCATGTTCTTGGTGAATAACTCTTGGAAATTAGTCTAAATTTCAAAGGAAAAATGCATCCATTTACAAGCAAACACTTCACCAGAGGACCATAAACATACTGCTGCATTCTGCGCCTTGCTTCAGTTCACAATGGGTCATTTCTTATAATGAATTGCTAAATTATCTGGAGTGTTTTCTTGTCAAATAGGAAATGGTAATGATGATGACAAAAGAACAACAACAGCATAAAACAAGTTGTATCTTGCCCTGCAGCCAACAGCAGTGGTTTTTTCTCTCTGGTACACACACACACACACACACACACACACACACACACACACACACACACACACACACACACACACACACACACACACACACTTCCCAAGTTGATAATCAGGCATTTATTCCATAAACAATGCTGGAACTGACTTGGGATTTGCCTAACAATGTCTCATTACTAGTGTATGAGCTTCTTTTTTTTCCTTGAGCTAATGCAATTCGTCAAGGAGAGCAGATGAGGGAGGGAGCGAGGGTGCTGGAGAATGAGGGGCGGGGGTGGAGCGAGGGGAGGAGGACAAAAACACTTATTAATTTGCACGAAATGGAATTAGCAGCGGGGAGTTAGAAGCAGCAGAGTTTCTAATTTTACCCTTGCCCCTGTGCGCTGATGGTAAATGGAGATTTGTCACACTCCACTTGGCTAGCTCCCCAGCTTGATGAGCTGTCTCTCTTGCAAGCGCCCTGCTCAATCTCTAGCATTAGCCACAATGCCAGCGCTCACATCACCGCCGCAGCACCACAGAGTCGTTGGGGAGTGGGTGGAAGTGTCAAAAGATGCCACATTGCACTGGTGACACTGAATAAAAAGGATGAAAGAGGCAAGGGGGCTTGTGAACATTTTGTCCTTTGCATCTTTTCTGCAATTATAGTTTGGATGGATGGGAAGATAAATATGTGGTTGCATTGAATCAATAGACGGAAGAGGTGGGAGGCAAACGATTTAAAGACGATAATGGTAAACATGTTGTGTTGTCGTACAGTCGCATTGCTGAGAAACATGCAGAACCAGTGACATCAAAAACACAAATCTAGGTCTAAGTATTTATATAGAAGGGGCACGTACATAATATTGATTTGCTGTCTATAATTGAATAGTTAGATTGCAGGGATGAGCGTTCCCTTTAAAGGACCCTTTTTACATTAGCACAAACATGGAGACATTTCATGGCTAAACAAACAGCATTTTACCATGCAACACAATTAATCATTGTGAGCTTGTGTATTAGCTGTTTAGTAGTGAGGTAACTATTTGAATCATCTACTCATCAGTTAGCCTAGTGGTTGGAGACCACAAGACTGCTGTGTGCGAGGAACCTGCGATTTTGTTGCCTTTGAAATGGTTGCTGCAAACATGGGGACCAGTTTCTGTCTTAAAAGTGCCATTGCGTCATTGAGACAGTGATAAAACAGCAATAAGACAGAGTCAGTCTGCTATCAGCTTGCGATTGAATGGGGCCAATTTGACAATTACAGGCCATTTGTTTGTGATACTGTAAAATGGGCTTCAACTGTGATAAACTGGCAAAAATCGCAAACCTGTTAGCGTTTACTTACACAGATATTCACATTAAACAACCAGTTGGCAGTCAAATTAGTTAAGTCCTCTACATCAAAGTGATGGGTTGCAGATGAGTTGTTCCGTCTATGCAAACAGGCCCAGACTGATTGCAAGGTCTGTCTGTGTTTATAAATTGGACAGCAGGTATTTGCAAAACTTTACCAGTCTGTCTGAGAGTGACTGCAGTCAGTCTGAGCTGGGCCATGATTGTTTGAGCCATTAAGTAAAAATATCAAGCATGCAGTATGCATGTATGATTTTTAATAATGTGACATTTTAACAAACATAACATCCATACCTTCTTAATCCATGACAGCTGGCCTCTATCCCGGCCGTCATAGGGGAAGAGGCTGGGTACAACACAGAGACACACAACCATTCAGAATCAATTTAGAATCACCCAACCCAATATCACTGCAAAGCGTGTAATAGACAAACCCATACACTGTCTCCATTTCACGCTTTGCCCCTAAAATGTGAAATGTGCACACATGCAGAAGTTACAGCAGGGGGAGATATTTTATTTTAAGCCTACATAAAAATAACACAGGAAAGTGTTTAAACAGACATGCATATAAATATTAGCTGCCTCGCTTAATCGTCATTTTGCTCAATACCGACTTTGTGGCTAGATTATCTCCCCCTGCTGGTAATGCAACTAATACGTGTTTGTCCTTTTCACGATTTGGAGATGGAAAGCGTGAAAAGGACACGGTTGGCCGGCATGTCTATTCCACATTTTGCCGTGTTGGATCATCAGTTAAACAAACATGCTTGTCTTTGTCTTAAACTTTGTCTGTGCCAATAAAGGAAGAAAAAAACTGACCTAAAATGTCATCAGCATAAGTGCATCGAGTCATAAACACCAGGAATCGATCGGCAAAGCATTCAAAGAAATACCTCAGTCCCAGGTAGCATTGTTCTCTGGCTTTTGGTATTTCAATAAACAAATCAGAGAAGAAAACATGCACATCCACATTGTTGAAAATCAGCCTTCTTAACAAGAAATATTCAAATCTTTTGTCAGGTTGGAGAATACACAGTGCAACCTCAGTTTATCTTGTGATTTTTTCGTTATCTTCTAACTTAGAATAATATAATTTTTCAGACAGCATCACTCGAATCTAATGGATGGACGAACAGGCTGACAGTTATTCATCGGCACACCGCCAAATTCCAATAATGCAATCCACGGGCACCCACAGAGCAGCAAGCATGACAAACAACATGCTGTTAAACAGGAGCGCCGATCAATAACACACTCCACACCACACACTCAGTGTTCCCTGGTGACAGCATACAGGAGAAAATAGCCTCCTAACACCTCGCCCACCCTGCAGCCCTGGCTCATGGGTCTGTTTTTCCCAGAGTTCAGAGGGCACAGTCACTGATGATTCTGATAACAAGAGCTGAGCTCTGCTCAGATGAAGTGCTGCCTCTCCTCCTTCTCCCGTGCCTTTGATACATTGATCGATATATCTGTGATGATGTGATCAACCGTTGGCAATCCGCGATGCAGTTTGGAAGCTGTTATTATCTTTCAAATACCTCCTTCCATCTCAAGCAAATCTGTGTTTAAAATGTGTTTATTGATTTTGGTCTGCCTGCCAATATTTGGCTCTTTGTTACCACACTCCTTCGCATCTGCACCAGCTTATGCTAAGAAAGAAAAGAGAGAGAGATAGGGGGGGAGGGGGAGAGCAGGGGTGGATAACAATGTCATACAGTGCTTTAATTGGAAGAGCGGGTGTGTTTATCTTCTGGATGTATTTCTTTTTTTCCATGGATATGGTTTGTTTATCCATTTGCCAAAGTTCCTCAAAGCCTGGGTCAGGTCAGTCTGGCTGCAAGGCCACATCCCTCACTGATTAAAAGGAAACCACACACACACACACACACACACACACACACACACACACACACACACACACACACACACATACAGACACAAATGTACACATACACACTGTGCCTGCAGCTCTTTCCTGGCGATAAGGATCCCGATGTGTCTGACAGCGAGGCTGACTGCAGAGTGTGAGGGAATTAGAGGGATTAGGGGGTTATAGAGTAGCGTGATAGCCTCTGGGATGACGGAGGGATTAGCCCGATTATCTCACTCTCTCTCTCCCAGCCAGGCAGGCCTAGTCTGGAACTGAAAGCTGCCAGATGTGGCACCTACAGATAGAGAGAGGAGGAAACAACCTGAGGGAAGAGAGAAGGAGGAGGGAAAAAGAGGAGCACGAGAGGTAACGAAGGAAGGAGAGAGGGGAAACAGTGATGGGGAAGCGCAATAAAGATAGTCGGTAAAAAGGGGAGAATGAGGAACAGGGAGGGAAAGAGGAGGAAATTGCGTGGGGAGTGACAGGCAAGGTAATGATAGTGGAGAAAAAAAGAGGGAAGGGGGACGAGATAGGAGGCAGAACTCCCTGTTGGCTTGGCTTCACTCTCATTCCCTCCAGTGCACACCGACTCCCTGCTCGGCTTAATATGGGATTTCATCAAGGTGGTGCTTAGACCAGCTTTACATTTTAATTTGGGGATTTCGCTGGCAGTTTTCGTCCATACTGGGGGCTGTGTACAGTATGTCATCCTCTGTTTGTGCATTGCTAATCAGCAGGAGTATGATTCTGGGCCACACTTTGTACCACTGTCAACTTATTGTCTACTGTTTGGCAAATAGCAATTGTCTGGCATTCATTCATGTGCAGAGTAACTTAATCTCCTGTGACTGCACGCTGCACATTTTTAAGAATATGATTTAACTTGAGAGTGAAGCAGTGAGAGCATTCAGAAGATGTGTAGAAAAACATAGATTTTATGTCCTCGTGCATTAAGTTCTCACTTCACATGTATTAATGACTCAAACCCAGCATAAAAAGTGGTTAGAGCATTTAAAAAAATCCATGAGATCTTTAAATGTCGCTGTAAGTTCACGTGAAACTACTCTCCATTTTCACATTGCTAAAACACACTGTGGTCTATTGTAATTTACCTCATTGTACTTCCATGTGTCTGTAATACCAAAAGCAGTCTGTGTGACAATAAATGTAAGAGGTGCTGCAATAATTAGGTGAGTATCTGATCAGCTAGCCTACGCTAAATTCATACCAGTTACCTTCTAACTGCAGCTTCTTCAGTTAATTTTTGATGCTTGTTTTGAGAGCAACAGTAAACTGATTTAATTAAGATTTGGAGCACTGGTTGAATAAAACATGCAATTGTGAATGAATTACCTGATAAATGTGACATGGCGACTGCACACAAATAAAGCCAGTAACCCCCTGGGACTAACACCATGCACACTGTGACACTTTTTTTTAGTTTTCTGACACACGTTGGACCTTAGTGAGCGTTTCCATCAATTTTGTGTCAGTCATTAGTACAGGTGGCTCGTCTGGCCTCAGCTGACTCTGTGCTTGATGTAGCCTTTACAAAAGTACACTACAATCATGATGGCAGCTACTTTATTTCATTTAAAGTAATAATATAGTCAAATGTTACTTTTAACTTTAAGCTCTTCAGCTGAAATCCAGACGCTTATGTGGAGTAATCATGTTTACCGAATGCTAGATCATTCGTTGCTGTATATTTATTGTGATTCGGTGATCTCGTTCTGGTGCAGGCTTTAAAGTGGGAAATAAATTCATGATCTCTCTGTAATAACACCCAGTGTGTATGTAAAGAAGCACTGAGTCAATGACTCATAAAGTTGCATTGCTTAAGTAGAGTATTAAAAAGCTCTTACCCACCTGGCAGTGCTGTTAGGGTGAATGACTTTTCTGGCAGTAACTGTGTAAATGACAACACATAATCCTTGTACAGAAGATCTATATTAGATTATATTAGATCTGACAAACCTCGTGTTTTTATCTGTTCTAAAGTCACCAGAATTAAACTGCTTTATGAGCTCAGATGCTCACATGGGACAATCTAAGACTTTAACTCATTGCACAGTCAGTGTGTTAACTGATAAAATAGAAATGTCTCATTATTTGTTGGTGAAAACAATCAATAGTTGCAGTCGCCTGTTTTGGTTTGTGTGCAGAAAATTAGATGCAAGCTCTAAATATGTTGATTGATTGCAGAGATGCATATATTGGAAGCACTGAACTCTGTCACACACACACACACACTCACTCTCTGACGCACTCACTGGCCTGCTCCAGTCACTTTGTGGAGCATTGGACTGCCATTACCTCATAAGACTTTGCTGTTACACTATCTCTTACCGTACACTACTAAATCTTCATGCAAATCAAATCATTTGCACTATTTGCCTATTTTGCACCACTATGCCTTCTTACTTGAATATTGTATATTGTATATTGCATAGCTTTTTTTTGTTATACGTAAAATTGTATTGTATTTATTTAAATTTTTACTTTTTAATTATTTTATTTGCATTTTTCTAATCACTAGGGTTTGAGAGTAACGCAATTTCTATTCTGTGTATGTCCTGTACATGTGGCAGAATTGACAAATAAAGTTGACTTGACTTGACTTGACTTGACTTGATAGGTGCTTTCAAAAATCATCCTCACTGACTTTCTACATTAAGGACAAAAAGAGCGCATCCTGGGTGCCGTTGTATTTTTTTTTCAATTTGTAAAAAATATTACAGTTTGTAAAACAAACACTGAAGACATTAATGAGGTTCTTAAAAGTTCAGGAAGCCCCAGGAAATGAGGTTATGCTGTTTGCTGCTGAGCTCCTGCAGTGTTATACAGTATGTCTGCTGCCCATAATGAGCTCATTAGCAAGTCAACTCAAAGTATGGACAGTCTTTCTATCATGTTGCTCGGTCGTTTTCTTTAAAAACTGAAACTGGTTTGCATTCGTCCGAAGCCGGGTTAGTTGATGTATGTTTTTGGGGTTTTTTTTTGTCTTTCAGTGAAAAACATTAAATGGTCTCCCCGTATCTGTACGTGCGAGCTTTGTGTTCACACTGAAATGCCTCACACAGCAGCACAAGTGAGCTGCTAATTTACTGCAGCTACTAAACTGCTGCTAACTCGCTCTGACAATTACAGTGTTGTAAAAACACCACAAAGCTTGTGAATTATTGCATCAACTACTGACAAGCAGGACTCAAAAAACAAGTTCAATATGACTCGTGGATGTTCATGTTGTTAAGCTCTCCTTCAAATGACCTTTCAGTCAGATAAGTCACTTTTGAGATGAGTCATATTTTATGTCAGCAGAATACAGTTAGAGTTTGGTGTCTAGGCTCTGAACTCAGTCCCTACAAATATGATGCACGCAAAGGTTTGGCAGTGAGAAGTAAATATCCTCAAACATCCTGTGCTGGAGTAAGAAAAAAACTTTTAAATGTATTTATTTTGTTTATTTTTTTGTAAATTCCTGTCATACCATACAAACATATTTTTTTAACCTTCCCAAATTAAATTAGACTGTCAGTTGAATATGAAAAAAAAAACCCCACTCTGACTTCATGCTCCAAGGATCTCTGTTGTGCTGGAGAGATGTCAGCTGAAATTAAACAAGTGCTTGACTGCACTTTCATTTAATACCGCTTTATACCACCAGGTGGTGCATCGAGTGCTCTTTTGGTTTACCAAGCGAGTCATTACATGTGCTTTCATCTTTGCAGCGGTAGTGTGGGAAGAAGACAAGCCTCTTGAGGAAATGGGGGTAGCTAAAAAGCAAAGCATCAATATTTAGACAGCAACACACCTGAAAGCATCTCAGCACAGCCATAGATAAAATGCTGCCTCCCGGTGGTGGAAGTTTTGAAGGTAGCCTAATTTAACCTGTTGCTGTAGCTTTAACCTGAACAAACAGATGTGTTGTCACCTATTAGTTGCCTTATAAGCACTTTAGCAGCTGAATAAGCAATCAAAGATAATTCAGACCTCTGGGTCCAGGTCTAACTCTCAGCTTGTCACTCAGTTGAGGCAGCAGAGGCGCTGTGAACAAAGCCAACAAGCACAGATTCCTCGACGCACACGAGGTCGTTTGATCATTTAAAGCAGCGCACATCTGATCTGGATTTTTTTTTTTTAAACCGGGTGAGCACTGTGCGTCTGCATATGAAGTGGTTTGAATTATGAGAGACTTGCAAGACAGTATTGAGCATTAAATTAGGGAATAATGAAGCTTGTGTAATAATGTTTTACTACTCAAACAAATCAATGTGTTGCCCTGACAGAGATTTGATATTTAATAGTTTGCAGGGAGAGCCTGTAAACAAACAACATTTACATTATAGAGGTTTTGACATCTTTACTGAGATGATTAAAAAGTTTAGATGTGAGAATTATTTAGTTTTTTTTTTATTTATAAATGTTTTATTCTACTCCTTAATAATGCAAAGATGACCATATTTAACTATATCTTGTTGTATATTGAATAACATACTAAAGTGTTCTTGCCTGGGCTGTTATTCTGAAAATCTCACCTTATTCATGCAACAAAAGGTACAGCAGGACATCGCCGTGACTATTTTTAAGGCCTGTTTTCTTTTCTTTCTTTCTTTCTTTCTTTTTTTTTTTTTTTGTTCTCAGCACGTCTTCTGTTTCACAACCCCAGTGGTGGCTTACATGCCCTAAATATGCTGACAGGGAAACTGAACCGTTATATCTTATACAAAAGCCCACAAACCCAAAAGCCACAAGTAGCAGCCTCTCTAAACCGAGCTCTCTCCTCCTCCTCGCCTTCCTCCTCCTCCTGCACTGAAACAATCCATGCTTCAAACGTATCTACCGGAATCGTTTTAAGGAGGAGTCTGCACTTTGCAGCCCTTTTGCACCTCCGAAGCAAACGTTAAAGTCTTCTTATCTTTTCTTTTAGTCTCTCATTGTGTTACAGGGCTTGTTTCAGAACGGATGTCTGACGTAGAAACTGTAACACCGCATGCAGTTGTGGGTTACTGTATCTACACAGGATGTGCCGACAGAGTTGCTTGAAGGTTCTTTTGCGGTGAAGTGGATAGATTGTTTCCGTGCAGTGTGTGTGTGTGTGTGTGTGTGAGCAAGTCTGTGCTCTGTAAACAAGATTTGCTTCTGCCCTCAAACCATGGCCGACAGAGTCCTCCTATGTGTATGAGGCTACACAGTTTTTTTTTCCATGGGTTATTGGGTATGGTGAGTTGTCATGGCAACTGGTGAGACGTTGTTCACAACGATTCTTTTCCTCTTTCTTCTTAATAAAAGAAGAAGCAGGATGTAAATTGACTCCCCCTACCAGACAAACTAAATCAGATGAATGTAAGTGGAACTAGTTATAAATGAGGGGGTTCTCGCTTATCCTCAAAGCAGACGTCTCCCACACAAACATAATGAGCAGAACCTGCGAAGAAATATCTATTTTCCTGCCGATTTGTGCGCTTATGTTACATTGGATCTACTCAACAACTGAGTGCAAAAAAACCCCAAAAACCTAGGAAAGCCACAAATTACTGCACAGTAAGGTGGTACATTTCCATTTATTTTTGGGTCTATCTTCTGTTTTGGAGCGTTCCATTTCCTCGAAGCAAACTTTCGTCCTCTAAATGGCACAAACGTATCGATTATAAGCAGCGCTGAGCGCCAAACGCGTTTGCTCTCTCCTCAAACATGTGCCATCTGCATGTTTGCTCTCCTTTCACCTAAACTGAACTCATCCATAATCTCTCATCTGTGCATGTGCAGGAGCATCACAGTTGTCGGGGCAATCTAGCTGAGAAGTCAGAATGGAAGCAGATGAGTTGGGCCTTATCTTCCCACCGCTGAGTGCTGCAGTTTGTCTCGGTGCAAAGTGTCAGAACGCTTTCACACATACACACATGCTTAGGGAACCATACTATTAGGTTCACACACTACTTACATGTTTTATATCTGATGTGTCTGTCATATTTGTGTGTATGTGTGTGGAGGCATGTCTGCAATGTGGTCACTGATGTGTGCAGACAGCAGACGTGCTCTTCTTGTCTGGCTGACGTGGTTGGAAGCCACTGGCAACCACATAGCAGAGCTGCAAGTAAAAACTACAAACCAGCAGGCAGAATTGACAAAAACAATCATCAGTCATCCATTAACCATAATATGGTGGACCGCTAACAGTCCTATGTTACGATGGTGTCTTTTCAGCAGCAAGCATTTCCTTTTCTTTTCTTTTTTCTTTTCACTTTTGTAAGGCTTGAATCGAAGGTGCTGACAGGTTAAAAGATTCATTAAAGCAGTGCAAGTGTTGCAACTCTGAACAGGAGTTCATATTTTGTGTAATTCTTTTTGGAGGGGGAGCATTTCCACCTTTATTTGATGCGACAGTGAAGATTTTTCCAGACAAAAAAGGAAGACCGGAAACGGAGCGGAGTTAGCATTGAACCCAGGCTACTGCTTCTAGCCATTAGCCTTTGGTCACCTGCTCAAACAGGCGAGCAATACCAGCTTTTCAGGAAGTGCTAGTTTAGCAAATTAAAATTCATTGTTCAGCTATTTAACTATCAGAAAGAGAACATTAAAAATTAACAAAAATGCAATGTATTGTCTTTACATAGTCTAAAACAACATTTTCAGGTTGCAGATTCTCTCTGACCATTTAGCCAGAAGAAATTCAGTTTGTCAAACACACCACAAACAACAGAAACTGACTATTAAAACAACTGCTGGTGGATTTGCAGTCAGTTAGCGGACGTTGTCAGTTAAAAGTGAACTCTGAACCTTGTTTTGGGGCAAAACTTCAAGAGAAGCTGTATGAGAAAAACAGAGCGAGAGAGGAAGAAATAAAAGCAAAAGAGAGAGAGAGAGAGAGGTGTGGAGAAAATAGGCTACCCCCCCCTACACAATTGCATAACTGTGACCTATAATACACCGCAACCAAGACGAAGAACAAAAGTGGGATGGAAACTCACTCATACACACACACATGCACATTTGTGGGTGTGTAAATGTGCATCGACGTGCAAGATGACACACTGTATTTCAGATGTGTAAAATAGAGCAGGGGAGATGTGTGTGTGTGTGAATGTGTTTGTGCACACCTACAGGGTTGAGATGTGTTGGTTTCCGTCTTTTTTTTTTTTTTTTTTTGCAAACAGCGCTTCATAGAATGCATCGATAGCGCGTTGTTTTCGAGCTGCAATGCTCGCCCACAAACCCACAATGACAATCTCATGGCCAAGTTGTCAACATCGATACATTAGAGGGATTGTTCGTCATATTGTTTTCTGATCAAGATGGATTACTCTTCATCAGCAGCTTGCCGAGGTTTTAGGTTGGGAGATATGAAATCACGCTGATGCATTTGATGGAATAGTGAGGCTGAGAGATTTTAGATTGAGATCTCTGTGCCTTATTGAATTTCTCAGGGGTAGATCAAATTACTTTTTTCTTTTTTCTTTCTTCGTCAATGCACTGAACAAGCTGTAGGCTCTCGCCTTCTTATTCCTCTGTTTGTGTTATTTGTCTTGTTAAAACAGAATTACATTCTCGCTGCTTTTGTATCCATAAAGGGGCCTAAAGCACAAACATCACAAAAGCCAGTCTACTCATCTGTTTTAAATTCCTTTTAGAAAAAAAAAATCTTTACATTTGCCTCTCTGCCTGTGGATCCCTTTCACTTATCCTTTCCTTCTGAGCATGTTCAGTTGCTGCAGAATAGAGAAAGGAGAGCAAATTGAGCCTTAAATCTAAACATGTGACATCAGAAGACAAAATGGCAGCGCAGACAGGCCCCGGACCACCCACAGGCACGGCGGCTTCCCTCTAACTGAATATGGACTGAATTAGACGCTGCCTCAAACCGTTACCCCAGAGCTTTTATTAACCACACTAGAACCAAATGCATCTGCGGCCTGTTTTTGACTTCTCTTTTTGACTCCATCTAGTGTGTGTTTTCAATATTGAGGAAGTGGTGTGTTCGGACTAAAGGCTTAAAAACGGAGGGCAAATAACACGCCGTATGCATTAAGATACACAGAGTGCAAGACAGAGTTTGTCTTGTTTGGGGTGGAGTGTGTGATGCATGAGTGTTTTTTTGTACATGCTCCGCAGCCCTGAACGTTCACAGAAAGCAAATGCTGCTTATTAGAGAGCCTGAATGTTAACAGGAGAATATACTAAGAAGCTGGGAGGGGAAACTGCCCTTGCCCAGGCTCTGCCCTTCACCTGGATAAGGATACTGCACATTTTGATATCGAACCGATACCAAGTACATACAGGGCCAGTATTGCCGATACCAATACCGATATTTTTAACGTACAAAGGCAGCTTATGTAGGGGTGAACAGTGTGTCATGATTTATGAGGTGAATCATCAACATGTTTTAATGACCAGTAGTGTTTTTTACTTTGCCGCAAGTAAATTTACACAATTCAGCGAGCTTACAGTATAGTAACAAAGTATCCATACCAGTACCAACATCGGTATTGATATTTGGATCTGTCCTCCAATGTCTAGCAGAAAGCATCTGAAGCTGCTATTTATTAATATCAAATGAAGACATTTATATAGTGTGCACATATTTGATCCACTTGTTAAAATAAAGCTTTCTGTGTCTGTGTGCGTGCTAAACAGAACACAAGTAGGCAAATCTATCCCACTCGTGTCTGCGTTCGCCAGAGACATCTGCACCACAGACTGGGATCAAATCTGCTTCACATTTACAATCACATTTGCATGTAATTATGTGCACCGCAAATGTTTATTTACAAAGTTGCACAACACATGTGGATAAAAAAAATTAATAAGATAAATGCAAACTCAGGAATATAGGCTCTTATGGGTACACACACACATGCTGCACAAATACACAAATGCACACGCTAGCTGTAGTGGAAAATTACCAGACTCCCATGCACGGCTGTATGGTTATGGGAGCCACGGAGAGAGGGAATGGGCTATTTGTGGTGTCCTGCTGACTGGACCAAAGGAGAGCAGGCCAGAGCTGTGGTGAGGCTTGAAAGAGCAAAGGAGCGGGGTGTCATTACACTCGAGGCCAGACACCTCCATTTAGTTTCTGTTCTGTATCTCTGTCGGTGTGCTGGAGAGCCACGCTGCAGGTGGTATCTGTGCTGGACACCCACTCTGCTCAGGAGCTGCACTTAACCTCAGATCACACAAGTGAGAAAGCAAAAATGTTTAAAAAAAAATCATGAAAGAGCAGTAAGCGGGGGAGAGCTGTAGCTTCCAAAAATATTTGGCATTGCAGCGTGCTCGACATAACTAAAGTACTAAACTCACATTTAACTGGTGTTAGCTTTTTTCTTTTTATGCAGATAATTTTTGCAGGGATTGTTTTTGTTCCAGATTCGAGTCCAAGACCTCAGGGCAGTGCCCATGTGTTATAGATAAAACTGTTTCCAACTCTCGAAACTCTTGACATAACTAAAGAAATAGCGGTCGGATTTCTTTTGTGCTGGTGCATGCTTGGCCAAATCATCTGATTGTCACAGAAGAGAAACATGTAACCTCGATATAGCCGACACTACATTGCCCATGAGCAAGGATCCCACGAGGCTGGTCCCAGCTCCGTCGGATCCCAGGTTTGGGACCTATTCAGGGCCTTAATGTAAGTATGTGTCAAGCCTGGGCTTGGACGTCTCTGTGGGAAAAGTGAGTTTGATGATTTCAGAGGCATTTCTAAAGCTAATCCAGATATACAATATTCATAACCGACTTTTATTCCAAGTATATAGCACACTTTCATTTTTTGAGATGATGCTCTTGATCCTGAAATCTCCCCTCTCCTCAGATAACAAATGAGCGGCACCAAAAGCAGCAATCCTGCAACAGCGGTATTGATTTTAATCACTGTGGTCGCTGCAACTGTTGTGCTGCTTGGCCTCCTTTTATGAGCAGCCATAAAACAACAGTGAGGAGATGGCCTGGATGCTTTCCATGTATTACAATCAGAATTTATAAATTGCCCCATTACCCACCTTTCCACTGGTTACTCTTGGAACATTAGCAATTATTTTCACATGGGGTCACACTCATAAAACCAATAATCTAGTGATTTAAAGCCCTGGTAGAGGAGATGGGCCGCAAGCTTTCTGGGGAAAGAGGCCTTTGGCTTTTAGAAATTGATTTGAGGCTGCTGTTAGACGGGCTTTGCAAGGACAAATTGCTTCTGGGTTTTTCTAAGGAGAGAGATTGAAGGAGATAGAGAGACTGACATTGAGAAAGAGGAGAAGGAGATCATCCCAGTTCAAGTGTGGGTGTCTGGTTAAGAGGAGCAGGTAACCCTGAGCTGCTGTGTTGTGTGCATTTAAGTCGCTTGGTGTTGCTTTCTTTTTGAATAATTTTTCAGCGTATCAAGCAAGTTTCATAAATCTGCGCCTTCACTGCGCGCTGCACCACTTTCTTTGTGGACCGGAGTACGTGTGCGGTTTTATACACCAACTGAGTGTCAGTGGATGAATGTGGGGCTGGGAAACACTGAGGCGGGCTGTGGCTTGCCACTCTGTTTGTGCTTATCGAGATGGATGGCTGCAGGAGGTGGTGGGAGGTGAGAGAGGCCTCTGGCTGCATGGCAAAACTCCTGATGACTGCCCACCCACTAATCATCCTATTACTCCTCTCCGGGGAATGAAAGAGAATGAAAGAGCGAGGCATGGCAGGGGGAAGAGAGAAAGAAATGATTCAGGTCTCAGGGTGAAAGTGATGGAGAGAGCTCATTGAGTAGATGGTCTGTAGGAAATTGACATGGGGGGTGGGAAAGAAGAAGGAACGGGAAGAGTGTGAATTCACAGATGGCAAAGTAGTGCAGGTATAAATGAAGCCTAAGTAAAAGGATGGAGAGAGGCAGCGGTGGAAGAAGTATTTGAATAAGTAAATGATTAGTAGTACAGCATAATGTCTGGATACTGTACCGTGTTTTAGGGTAATAGGACATCACACATATATTGCTGTTTAAAGTAAGTGTAGGCTTTATCCTCCTCTAAATGTGTATATTAATAACCATAATTAAAATAACAAAATTCTGATCATACTAATTCCAAGTAATCTGCCATGTACAGTGGGGCAAAAAAGTATTTAGTCAGCCACCGATTGTGCAAGTTCCCCCACTTAAAATGATGACAGAGGTCAGTAATTTGCACCAGAGGTACACTTCAACTGTGAGAGACAGAATGTGAAAAAAAAATCCATGAATCCACATGGTAGGATTTGTAAAGAATTTATTCGTAAATCAGGGTGGAAAATAAGTATTTGGTCACCTCAAACAAGGAAAATCTCTGGCTCTCACAGACCTGTAACGTCTTCTGTAAGACGCTTTTCTGTCCCCCACTCGTTACCTGTATGAATGGCACCTGTTTGAACCCATCATCTGTATAAAATACACCTGTCCACAGCCTCAAACAGTCAGACTCCAAACTCCGCCATGGCCAAGACCAAAGAGCTCTCGAAGGACACCAGGAAAAGTATTGTAGACCTGCACCAGACTGGGAAGAGTGAATCTACAATAGGCAAGCAGCTTGGTGTGAAAAAATCAACTGTGGGAGCAATCATCAGAAAATGGAAGACATACAAGACCACTGATAATCTCCCTCGATCTGGGGCTCCACGCAAGATCTCATCCCGTGGGGTCAAAATGATCATGAGAACGGTGGGCAAAGATCCCAGAACCACACGGGGGGACCTGGTGAATGACCTGCAGAGAGCTGGGACCAAAGTAACAAAGGTCACCATCAGTAACACACTACAACGGCAGGGAATCAAATCCCGCAGTGCCAGACGTGTTCCGCTGCTGAAGCCAGTGCATGTCCAGGCCCGTCTGAAGTTTGCCAGAGAGCACATGGATGATACAGCAGAGGATTGGGAGAATGTCATGTGGTCAGATGAAACCAAAGTAGAACTTTTTGGTATAAACTCAACTCGTCGTGTTTGGAGGAAGAAGAATACTGAGTTGCATCCCAAGAACACCATACCTACTGTGAAGCATGGGGGTGGAAACATCATGCTATGGGGCTGTTTTTCTGCCAAGGGGACAGGACGACTGATCCGTGTTAAGGACAGAATGAATGGGGCCATGTATCGTGAGATTTTGAGCCAAAACCTCCTTCCATCAGTGAGAACTTTGAAGATGAAACGAGGCTGGGTCTTCCAACATGACAATGATCCAAAACACACCGCCCGGGCAACAAAGGAGTGGCTCCGTAAGAAGCATTTGAAAGTCCTGGAGTGGCCTAGCCAGTCTCCAGACCTCAACCCCATAGAAAATCTGTGGCGGGAGTTGAAAGTCCGTGTTGCTCGGCGACAGCCCCAAAACATCACTGCTCTCGAGAAGATCTGCATGGAGGAATGGGCCAAAATACCAGCTACTGTGTGTGCAAACCTGGTAAAGACCTATAGTAAACGTTTGACCTCTGTTATTGCCAACAAAGGTTATGTTACAAAGTATTGAGTTGTATTTTTGTTATTGACCAAATACTTATTTTCCACCCTGATTTACGAATAAATTCTTTACAAATCCTACCATGTGGATTCATGGATTTTTTTTTCACATTCTGTCTCTCACAGTTGAAGTGTACCTCTGGTGCAAATTACTGACCTCTGTCATCATTTTAGGTGGGGGAACTTGCACAATCGGTGGCTGACTAAATACTTTTTTGCCCCACTGTATATTATTGTTTCTTTCTGGTTTTTACTCTTTTACAGTTTTTAACAAGTTTAGAGTGCTGCTGTGACTTTAAGGTAGACTGGCTGGTTTGCTGGTAGCTTTTACTATTTGAACCAACTTTGCATCTATGATGGGGAGACACAAAGACACACAGATCCACAGACTGGGCCTTCTTTCCTTTTAAAGGCAGTGAACATGCTAAAACATTTGAATAGCTGCTACAAGGAAACTAGGGGTATTTGTAAAAACTTTATGATTACCTTAATGATTCCCTGTTGGCCTTTACAGTGGCTGTGGCTACTTCCTGGTTACACACACGAGTGAAAGTTTTTCGCTTCCTGCAACAACAGGATCCACATCGCATACACAGGTTCCTTTAAGGGAATGGATTAGCTGGCGGGGAGTATCACATCCCCTCAGATTTCAGCTCCCCCATCAGTTATCTACAAGAGCAGGGTATTTTGGGTAGGAAATGACTCAAAGAATGAAGTAAAATCAGGGCTCTTCAGCTAATGCTTTCAGGGGCAGTGCTATTTAATAACACCTCTGTATTATGAGCAGCATTGTCCTGTTGGAACAGAATGTGTTTGAGCTAATTGCACCTTTTGCATATTGTGCAGAACAATGTAAACATTATGTATTATTATATTTTCATTTATGTGTCTGCAAAATCCTAATCTGACATCTAATCGCAGATGTCAGTTTGAAGTGGTGTAAGAGAAGTTCACTAAATACTGAAGTACATGCCTTCAAATTGTCCTTAAAAATACAGTAACTGTACTTAAGATAAGTGCAATTAGTAAGATAAGAACTTAAGACATTCCATTTTTGGAGGAAGGGAAGAAAAAGAAATACGCACTTGGACCGACAGCAAACTCATTTACACTGAGCGACAGCACTGTGTGACAGGCAAGGCACATGGGAGACTACACACACACACACACACACACACACACACACACACACACACACACACACACACACACACACACCATTTGGAGGTCATTCTTGACTAGTTATACACCACTGCCTGCTTTTTGTGTTCCTTCCACGTGTTTGTATCTATGTGCAGTTTACATGTTCACATTAAAGATGTGACCATCTAAGTCAGCGTTTGGCCCGAGGGGCCTGGTGGTTGCGCTCTGACGTTTTCTCTATGGGCTCCTTTTTTATAGAGAGCGAAGCAGTCGGGTGATGCATCATGCATTTTCCTTGAACTACAGCATAACCCAAAACTGCCACTCACTCAAGCCTGAAGCGAGTCGAGTCTTTTTCTGGTCCATGAAAGACACGGGACGATCTCCTGCTGGTGGTTATTTAAAGATAACTATTCTATTTTTGAAACTCGGGGTCTGAAACTAAGAAGAAGTCTCTCAGTTGTGGGGACTCAACGATCGCGGGACTTTCTTTTTCTTTCTTAATTTGCCTTTAAGTGTGGGGAGCGTTCACAAAACCATACACAGAAGACACACATTCTCATTAAAATACGTAATGTGCATGCACAGATGGATGCATGAGAAATTAAGACACACACCAGGAAGCACACATAAGCAAACAGTTATATGTACTCAAAGATCTCCACGGATATACATACACACACATTCACATGCACACAGTGTGGTCCAGCCCTTGGCTCCAACGTCTGTAATGAAGCCTCAGTGAAGGTCTACCAAGGAGGCTGGAGCAGTCAGCCAAGTCGGCCTGCGGTCTCATTCAGACAACCACCTCGCCTTCGCCAGCTACCCAAGCCTCAGTCACTGGGTGGGATGGTCAGGAGATCTAATCCAGCAAAGCGGAGGTTGGAGGTTTGAGGAGGACTGCGCTAGATGTGGTTAGTGTGGGACACCAAGTAGGGCCATCACTTATTTGGTGCCACAAAAGGGCAAAGGCGGCCTTTCCTGTTCTTTCACGCTGGTCTCCTGGCTTGCTGATGAGTGGAGCTCGCCACAAACAAGACAACTCCAAAAAAGCTGAGAGTCCAAGACGAAAACTTTACGAATACCGTGTTTCCAGAAAAACAAACACTCCTAAATTGTTTCAAAGTGGAGCTTGGACTATTAACATACGTGAATTCCTCTCACTTTCCATTGGCACGGCACACTTCTTTGCAAATATACAAACACACACAGACTTGCTTAACCACTGCAGCTTCCTCCATACACACAATACACCCACCACAATGACCTGGCAAGGCCTACACTGAGCTGGAGCGTATATTTACTCCACAGCAATTTACCCTTGGGCTTTGACAGCTCATCGTTTATGCCACTGTGGCGTTGCAGGGGCACCACTCCCTGTCTGCCTGTCCATCTGTCGCTCTGTCCATCTGCCTGTCAGAGTGGCAGACCGAACGATGATCCTGGATCACAGCCTGAAACGGAGTCAGAGGCGTTGTGAGGTCACAGGAGAAGCTGGCACATATTCACGCTGCTCTCTGGCAAAAGCAGTTTCGAATGTTTTAAAGAAAACCCTACGAAGCACAGCTGTCGCTAATGGTTGATTGAAGTTCATTATAAACATGCTGCTCTTTTCTTAATGGACTTTTTAGCTTACATTAGCTGCGTCACTCTGGATATTAGTGTTGATCTGTCAGTGGGTTGCTCGACTGGTGCAAAGCGTTGACCCAGACTAAATTATCTGAGTAACTATTAACTCAATTGCCATGCATTTGTTTGTACAGACATTAATGGTCCCCAGAGGAGAAAACCTACTGACTTTGGCATTTTTCTATCTTATTTTGCGTCTACAGTGAATTATCTTGATGACTATTGAGTGAATTGTAATGAAATGTGGTACAGCACTTCATTTCCCTCTGGGGAAGAATTAATTGTGACTTTTTGTAGCGGCATAATAAATTAAAAGAATTAATTGGTACATTTTTTTCACTTTGTGCAGTTATGACATCCTCATCAGCCTTTGCTGTTTTTTCAGTTAGTGTGCTGAAATGCTAAAGTGAGATGATAAATATGCTGATACGCTACACCCGATATACATCAGCACGTTAGCATTGTCACTGTGACCATGCAAAACAGTCTCTAAGCAGTTAGTGCAAAGTTGCCACACAGTTTAAGGAGATATCATGAAATTCTTATCTAAATAACTCATTAAAATACAAAATTGTGTCTAATAATTCATGTTAATGAACATGTCACTTGTCCTTGTCATTATTAAGAGAGAATATTTCGAAACCCACACGAAGCAGTGTTTTGTTTTCTACTTATTCTTTGTCATTACTCATTCTTGACATTTGTTGTTTTCATTTTTTTTGGTTTGGTTTAGCCAAGAATAAAACTGCTCTGTTGGTGTTAGGCACCAAAACCACATCATCATGTCATACCACATTATATTTTAAAATACAGTGATTCCCATTCATTTTAGTTTTGTCTGTTTCCTTCTTTCAATATAAATGGGGGGGGGTGGGGGATTAAGAGGAAGTTTTAAAAATATAAATTAGAACAATGTTGGTTCATGCAAGTGTTTATTTTCTGTGCTTCTGGTGACTAGACACCACATTTCGTTGGTAATGTAGGCTGTTGCTGCTTGTGTCTGGTTGGTTGGTAGACTTTTCTTAGCTTAAATTTGGGACTTATGAGAACCATAACACAAACATAGGCACAAATAATTGTGTTATCCTGTTAAATTAACACTGTCTATTAACTATAGGTGGGACTGATAACACTTTATTAGCCTTAGACTTAACAGATGGCTAATGTGAGTAATTGCTAATAGTTAAGTGGCTAACGTAGCCAGGTTCATGAAAACTGTTCAATAGTTGAATTTTGTTGAATCTCCAGCTTTACTGACCTTCTTCATAAACACTGGGCTGTCAATCCTGAAGATGCTTCAGCAAATGTGTTATAGTACTGTTCAGCTGCTAGTGGTGGGAGGGGCCTGTGCCTGCCTGTCTAGGTGCTGTGTTGAGTTGTGTGTCAGAGGAGGCAAAGAAGGTGCCTTTAGTATTGATAATGAAGCAAACGAGTATCTAATCACTTAATGATTTTAGTACTCTTTTTTCCTCCCACAACATTACTGTATATACATCCTGTCTGCACTAACAACAGAACTGAAAAAATAAACAAAGGTTTGCTGCATTTTCAGAATTTTGGCATCTAAAGGTTTGGTGACATTCCTGCTCTGAGCTGCAGCAAGTACTTTTCTTTATACTTTAAAGCTCAATACATGAGGCCCTGTCGTGCTGACTGTCATGAAGAAAAATGAGAATTTGTATTATTGTAAACAAATAAATTTATTGCATTTTTTGATAATTTTACCATTTCTTGTGAGCCCATTGAACTACTGGCAAGTATTATTTTCCTAATATGCAGTTTGATGTCGACAGTATACAGCACTTCTGACATATCGACATATCCACTTTTTGTGCTTTGAATTTTCCTCAAACATAATATAATATTTACATTTTTCAGAATATATCACAAAAACGTGATCTTTTGGTTTTATGGAGAGACACGTGACCCTAAAAGCTCCTACCCAAAACGTCTGACTTCAAAAGCTTGAATAATATGATGTTGTCAACGAGTTTGCAACACTTCCTTCTCTTATTCCTTCTTCTTTTGTGAGCCGCAGTTTTAAATTCATCATCTGTACCGCTACATTGTAGGTTGATGTAACAACAGCACTGAACATGCCTGAATGTCTTATTGAAGTAATTAGGCTGCCTTAACCTTTAATCTCACTAAATTCCTCCACCTCACTAGATGAAACGCCCTTGGCCTCGCTCAAAATTGTCAATTACGCCTGTCAGATGGAGAATGGTAACCAAGCCAATTTCCTCTCTCCCTCTCTTTCTTCTCCTGAATTACTTTGTCTTTCTTTTCACTCTGATGTTGTTCTGCCCTCTTTTCATTCTCCCGCTGCTAGAGCCGAAACAGCATAGAAGGCTGCTGCTTTTGTGTGACTATAATTGCACATTTCATAATGACACTAAGCAGACATAGACACAGATAAAGAGAGACGGATAAGAGGGAGAGCTGCAGAGCGGGAGATTGTGTCCCCAGAGTACCCTGTGTTTCCAGCTTAATTGATGACAACCACAAGTGAAGTTTGGAACCTCTGAGCTCCTTTCTGTCAACATTTCAAGGAAGTGAGAGAGCACGGACTCCATTGTATTGGGATGATGTTAAAGTAGAAGCTATGTTTTGTCCCAATCCCTGCAGTTGTGGGGCTGGAATGTTTTCTGCATAGCAATCTGCAAGAAGCTAATTTAAAGACGCCCGTTTCACGTAGTAAACAAGGCATTTACAGCCTGTGTGGTAGCATTCAACAAGTTGATCCCAGTGCCAGTTACAGTGCTTAAGATTTAAAGGCGGCACATTACGATGGTATAATCACACAACAGGTACCCAGTCTTTCATATGGTCAGAAGTGGAGGGTAAAGTGCATAGCGACAGCAAGTGCTCCCAGCTATGAATTAAAAAGGGAGGGGAAAAACGAGTGCTCTTTGACTGCATGTTGCTTCTCTCTTTCTCTCCCTCGCTCTCTCTGGGATCTGGCAAGCCAAGCCCGATGTTAAGTGGCTTCTTGAGTTTATCCAGTGAGGTCAGAGGGAAAATAAAAACATCACGCGAGAGCTACAATTACAGCCCTCGAACATGACAAGCGTCTGTTTTTGTGCTTTTGACTAAGGGCCCACTTTTAATGGTTGGTTCTGACTGCAAGATAAACAAACAGTCAAAGGGTTAGCACAACCCCCGTCTACAGGCGCTAGCCAACCCCAGCCAGCGAGAGAGCCAGAGAAGCTAAACTCTGCCGCAGCGCTAGGCAGCAACAGCAGAAGCAGCAGTGGTTTTGGCGGCAGGGTAAATTACAGCATGGAGCAAAGCTGTGGTTTGTATACAGCATACTAACACACTCACTCGCTTTTCCTTTCACTCTTTCTCTGTCTCACACACGCTCAGAGCCGCTCTGCTCCTCAGTCCCCTCTGAGTCTTTTACACAACCCTTCAGATTAGACGCGCAAACGCACACGCGCACACACGCATGCAGTCACTTGGGTGGGCTCTTCCCACAGGTGTCTCCAAAGCAAGGCCGGCAATCAACATCGCCCCTGGCAAGACATCCAGCCTACAACCCTACTGATCTCATCAAGAGACCAGTAATCTCCTAAATTAGTGGTTCCAAATCCAGTGGGAAACTCTAAGCTAATGGGATCTCATTATACGGAGAATAAAAAGAATCCCATCAGGTGACATTTACATGTTGCATCATTCTGTATTCTCAGCTAGGCAGGCCCGAGGGACTAATCAGAGATCAGTTCAGCTAGGTTTCCTCTTAGACCGACACCCCATTTGGAACAATGAGATAAACTATGGCAAACGTTGTTTGTAGGGTTACAGCGGTGTCATTACAGCTCAAGTTCTAGGTGATCACATTGTGAATAACAGACTGGTGCACTTGGTGCTCACCCAGGCCAGCTCTATTTATTAGTGGAGGTGGTTAATGTGCACATTATGCTAGTATAATCTTCTGTGGGTTTTACAATAACAAACTGATTAATTTCATTCCACAAAATGTTCTCTTAGGACACACTCTAGCATGTTTAAATCTTTGCTCGAATTGGATCAAATATGCCAACCAACATTGACGGTGATCTGCTTGAGTAGCTATGCTGCTTCAGCTTGCTGTAGGCACCAGGATGGAGGGTGGCTGGAAGGAAGTTTGTAAAAGTGTGAAACAGAGCTAGGCTAAGAAAAAACCCTGGTTGCTTGTAACGAGCTTCAGCCACTGTTGCATTTACCATGTTGTTATAAATGCATTACCTCGTCATGCGCGATACAGCATGTTTCCATTCAAATAATTGGTTTCAAATAATACTGTGTACCTACTAGTGGAAGTGAATAAATTTTGACAGAGTCAAATGAAACATTTACTGGAAGTAGTGTTTACAGTGTTGGACTTGGAGACAAGATGGCAATCACTAAAGGTAGCAAGTATCTAGTGTTCCATTTATTCATTTATTATATTCATTAAATACACTATTCGGGTATTCTTAGTACACATTATGTTGCTGTTCTTGATGGCATGAATATACTCAGAGTGGCTTGTGTAAGTTTGGAAGTGTACGGTTTGGGACACAGGAATAGACTGTAGGACAACATCTATCTGTCATATCAGACTGAGGGCAGACTGGATGTGACAGGGGCTTAAACGTACCCTTCATGTATAGGGTTGTAATAGGTGAAGGTATAGTCTGATGCTAGCTGGTTAGCATGCTAACAATATCTCTTCAATACAATACCCTCTGAGGAACCAAGGAAAAACGGTCTTTCAGTTTAACTTTTTTAGTCCACTACAGAGGACACAATGAATAGGCTCTGAGACAAAGTTGTAGTTCTTACATCTTCACATTTTGTTGATTGCTTTTCCTAATTTTTGAAAATTTTAAACTGTTTTAAAAATAATAGGTGAACTTCAATTTGATCTAACAAAACAGAACACAACTGAAAAGATAATTTTAACGTTGCTCTGGTCTTTTTGACAGTAGCTAGAATTATCTTTGAACTACAAAATCACTGCATTCAAAAGTGATACTAAGTAGTGTTATATTACAAATGTGGTGGTGGGTTCTGTTGCAGACTAAGCTGAAGACATCAGCTATCATCCAACTTGATCCTATTGGGAGAACTCAGTCTTCCCTTTGCCTGTTGACGGTGACATTAGATCACAGACAGAACTACACAGAGTGGTATTTCTCTCTCCAGAGTGATTCATGCCGCTGACAACTGAGTCATTTCGTTGTGTAGGTAAGGTTAAGTCACAATACAGCTGAAAAATTCTGAAAATTAGAAGCCTGCTGAGAGCATCGATCGTGTCTCACACCCTGTACTCCATAATCCACAATTAACGCGTGTCCCTTTAACGGTAACATTATATTATTACAACCTTACATTGTTGAGTAGCAGTGCAATGCCCGACTTGGAGAACATACAAAGAATTCATTTAGAAGTGTGGCTGATAGAAGTGAAAATGGCTAACCCACGGTGTACTGAGGAAACGCTGCAGTTTGAGCTTCTCCTCCCCTGTGCCTCATTGACTTTGAATGTGTAAACAAACTCGTCTTTGAACACGCTTTCTCTGTCTTTGTGCTGTGTTCACACCTGCTGCCGAGTTCCTGTAACAGATGCATCCATACTTTAGGGTCATTGTGCACACTCCTGCACAGTGTCGTTAGCACACAGCTACATAAGCACAGGCATGCTGTATATGCACACACACACACACACACACACACATACACAAAGTCACCGCAATTAACCGTGTGTTATTGTGTACATGTGCACACAGCAAAAACACAGATACACACAAGTACGCGCTGGCAGAAACACACCCAAACACCCACACACCTGCTGCTTATCCTCCTCCACAGCCCCTTGTGTTAATGGATGGGAGTCTAATTACTACTCGCACACTAGGACTACTTTCTCCACACTTGTCTCCCAGGACATGTGTGCATGTTCGTGTGTGTATGTGTGTACGAGTGTGTCTGAGAGAGCGGTGGGGTTAGCTGCTGTCAGCACGGAGCTCTCACACACACTGCTCATTAGCAGACTTCTTCTCATTTCACACAGAAACACCCTAGACTTCATACAAAACCCTGTTAAACATGGCGCAGTGCTCAGCTGAGCATCAAAACACGTAGTAGCAGCTTGGCTTTGCGTACACATTTTTATTTTAAGATGCAGTTTATTTCCTCTCTCCCCTTCTGCCTTATTCTCTACAGAGATAGCTGGAGAAAAGAGGCAGAAAGAGATGATTGGTGTGCCTAAAGCAAGACACAAAACCAGACAGACACTTCCTCATTCAACCACCACAGCACTGGTTAAAAATAACGACAAGGAACTGTGAGCTGCTGACTCCCTCTCTCACGGTACTAATGCACACATCTGCATGTGCACACACACACACACAGCGCTGGTGGTGGCTGAGGTATTCTGAGTCTGTGTTTTGACACGGTCTCGTCTGTGACGCAGTCTGTGTTGTACCATAAACTGTCTCTGTACTAGAGTGACCTCCCCCACCACTTCCTCTGTGCCTCTGTGTGTTTCATCTCCCCTGTGGCTTTCAGGCTCGAGGTCTAAGTGGAGCACAGAGAGCAGATAGGTCTTCAGAGGAAAGACTGCTATTGAGAACAGACGTTCTCAATAGCAGTCTCACAAAAACAAAAGCCACCTGGCTCCTAGCAGCAGGACGGTGTCACAGTCGGTGCAAAAGATTCCGAAGCGAGACGCACTGGAAAAAAAAGTTCAAAGACTTCAAATAATTAACACTTTTTCATTCACAACAGATTCGAATTTGCAGCTTTTTAGTATGTTAGCAAAGTTGGTGTTCAAATAGTCTCAAGTCCACGTGGTCATATGACATAAGGGTTCAGTAAGGTCACAGGTTGCAGGCATTGGTTGGTGGTGGTTACTTTTATGGGTAAAATTGCAGGTAAGACACGTGTATTTACTGGGAGGGATTCTCTTCTTCTCTGCAGGCTCTTGTGCTGGTAAGGTCTCTTGAAATCCACAGGTGAGTATTTCTTTGTGAGCTAGAGTGGGTCAGGCAGGTTTCGTCAGAATCTTTAATGAAGGAGAATAAGTTGGGTCAACTGGTTAGCAAGTAAACTAAGAGGGCTAGCTTACTCTACCACACCATGCAGCTTCACAGTCCCGTGAGGAATGGAGAGGAGAACCACAGGCCCAGTGCCGGTGGAAACTGGGCCTGCCATGCCCACTTGCGGGAGGGTTACGCAGAGTTCATACTCTACACATGTGCACATGATGGAGAGAGTAGAGATAGAGGTAGAGGTTAAGAAGGTTAGGGGTGACCATGACAGACAGAAATCTGCATATGCTCTGTGCTACGTTGCCAAGCACATGCTCATAAAAAGGTCCACACTGGAGGCTTAATTATCCTTTTAACTAATGCAGTTCTAATCAATTATGAATACTGAGAAACTCTGATGTTTATATTTTTGGTAAATGGGTATGACCTGTGTTTTCAGTCTGCCACGCCGCATGGTGACGGACGCATTAATGCAGCTCGTATTAATAACTGTTGTAATAGCAGGCTTGACTCCAAGTGATCCTGCTAAAAATAATAGTTATTATTATATCAACTTCACTTTCAAATGCTCACATTTTGCAGCTTAATGACCGAACACTTCAAATGAGATTCTGTCAGAACTAATTTTCTCATCCTCCACGGTCGTTAGCGGGGTTTTTTTTTTGTTTCTTTACACCTGTACCTTTTCTCTTTATTTTTGTGTGAAATGCCCAATGAGTCATGTATTCTAGCCAAGAAAATAAGAGTTATTTTCATGTACATAATTTACTTACGCCCCATTACTAAAATGTATACTTCGTGCTTTCAATTCACTGCCGTAGAGAAGGCAGTTGTGGCGAGCAGCAGGTTTACACTGAAGATGGCTTTGTAAATTCAGTGTTGCCCAGAAACGTCCCAGTCAGAGTTCTTGAATTCTCCATTTAGCATTTATATACTGGAAGTTAGTCATTGGTGGAACTTTGGGTAGTGACTGAAAGAATGAGAATAGTGGTAGGAAGTGGTGGGAATAAGCCTTCTCCAAAAGAGCGGTTGGCCTCTCTCTTAGGGTGAAGAGTGCAGTGATTTGAGAGGGGCTCAGAGTACAGCCGCTTCTCCTCCACATTGAGAGGAGCCAGTCTAGGTGGTTCAGGGATGTCTTCTGGACGCCCTACTGGGTGAGATGTACTGGGAAGAGGCCCTGGGGTATACCAGATCCACCCAAGAGATTACATGTCTCTTGGTGTTCCCCCAGGTAAGCTGGAGAAGGTGTTTGGAGAGAGTTCTGAGTTTCTCTGCTTAGACTCCTGCCCCATGACTTGGGCCAAGAAAAGCGCAAGAAGATAGATGGATGGTACTTGCCAGTTGAGGTGGTTTAGAGATCTGGCAAGGATGCCTCCTGGGTTTTCATTTAGTCTACTTAGTACAGAATAATCAGCCATTTTTGCACAGGCAGCAGTCAAGTTTTCAGCTTTAACTATTTATGGTGTAAATGTTGTTCTCCCACTGGTTACAGGATAATGACACATCTGTATTTAGATTGGCTCCCTATAAGCCTCGCTTTCACTGTGCCACTCTGTCTGCCACTGAGTACCAAATCTCCCTGAAAAAGAAGGCTGGTTGTGCAACCAAGACAGGCAGATGACAGCGCTTTTGTTTTCCCTGGTAGCTACTGGTAGCTGGGATGGCGGATGAAACAATGAAAATAATTGTGGGAAGCAGGAAAAGAAAAAGAGTCCGAGGAAGCAAGGAAGGCAAGGAGGAGGAACGATAAAAACCGACCTCAGGCAGGCATTCAGTCAATAAAGAGAGCTCTCGAAACTATTCAAACACTGGATTTGATTAGATCACTAACTTAGTCTGTTTATTACTGTAGTACTGATTGTTCTTATACGGGATGCCATCCAGTCTTTGGGACAGAGGCAGAAGGAGTGCCACTTTAATAATGATAAAATGGTATTCTTGTGTTTGTAGAAGTTTGTTGATGGGACGACACATTTGATCTAATTTGAATCACAAGTCGCAGCTTTAAGTACTTCATAGTCATAGCTTTTCTGAATAACTCTTCCTTTACTGCTTCCTTTCTGCTGTCTCATACGCAGAGCTGCAGCTTAGCTTTAGCATCTCTTAAGGATCCCTCAAGTGAACAAAAAGCTGCCAAAGTCACAACCTCTGAATGAGTCGGTGGTACAAAAAGCAGCAGTGGCGGTGCACAGTTAAAGAATAAAACACAGGGATTGAGTCTTACATACGGCTGTGCCAGCAGAGTATAGATTCATCTCTGTCTGACTGACCTCATCAGCTACTCGCTGTTGATCGGCGATGCAGAAGGAGGGGCAGACGGAGGGTGGGCAGAGACCAGCACCCGAGTGGACCCCCGGACCGCTCGATTGCTCAGCCAAGTCGAAAATGTGTTCTCAGATCTTTGCCTGACATGTTGTCCTCCGGGGTTAGGCCTCTGCATTTGTGCGCTTGGTGTGTTTTTGTGCGAGTGTGTGTGTGTACATCACAGAAGAGAGGAAGCTGTGTTTGGCAGGGATTCACACTGATCATCCTTGACTGCTCTGTGATCGTGTGTGTGTGTGTCTGCGGTTTAAAGGGCACAGAGGTTTGTTTGTATAAAGCAGAGCAATTTGACAGTTTTACACAGGCCTGCTGCAGACATGAACTATCAGATTAAAGGGTCATGTGACCATCATACCTAACATCATAGGCACTTTCATATTTGTACACAAGTAAGACATTTAAAGCACACACAAGTAAGACATTTAAAGCACGCTCAGCTCGTGTTCACATGTGAAAATCTGACCACTTTAATTGTTGATGGCAGGAATAGAGACCATGTGATTACACTAACGTGCTTAAATAAGTATGTGTGAAAGGTAGGAAATAGCTCAGGTGCGTGTGTGCGTTTCAAGTCAGCGTGGATGCAGCGGAAGCATGATGCCTCCCTTGGCCTGTTTCCAGCTGGAACACTGTGTCAGATTGAGCGACCTTCGGCTGACAGGCCCAGGAGTTCACTGGACCGTGCATGTGTGCGGCAGAATCCGCGATTGTACAGTCATGCATGTGTGCGATTGTGTGTTGTGAGTATGGGTGAATGCACGCACGTGTGATTCTGCCTGTGTGTTTGTGTGTCACACATCCATTGTGTGTGCATGTGTGCGGGCGAGTCTCCCAAGGTAGCAATCCATCTTGACAGTCTGCGTAGCCCCATCACATCACTGTCACGCCACTCTCTCACTCGGACAAGTGATGGAAGGAGTCCAGAGGGAGAGAGGGGGGGGTGGGGGTGAAGTGAATGACGGAGACGGACGACAGATCACATCGGACTCATCGGGAAAAAGTGCTGTGACACACAAACACTCCTCTATGTAGAGAGAGAGGAGGGCGGCGCGTGGCCGTCAAGGCGAAACAAAACAAAAGCGAGTCAGCCTCCATCTCATCCGTGGATATTGGCTTAATTGGAAGCCTCCGCTGATTGGATTTCCTCAGAGGCAAGTGGCATGCAGCTTCAATTTCCACGGGTTTCAGCGGTGAGGAAAGATGAACTTGTGCATCGAAGTGATGACAGCTTCACCAGCCCCCCATCTCTTTTTTTTCCTCTGCAGACACAAAGCTTTTTGCTGAAGAGACCGCCAACAAAAGCTTCATGTTAGATGTCATTTGCAATCTCAAGAAACCCTTCACACCAAATTATTTCTGCTGACTGCAAAGTTAGCTTCAGGATAATCTATAAAACATGATGTGGATTTTCCTGCATTGCTTTGTCTGTAATGCTGTCAAACATACCTGCACGCAGTTTAGTAGATTACATTTTGTCCATAGCGATGAATGTTTTAAAAATCGGTTTTGCGGAAAGTGTACACCAAAGTTGACCCTGTGAAGCAGAGCGACTCAAGCTAGAGGGGGGAAACACTTGTCTGAAGACGGCAGCTTTCGGATAACCCCAGCGGGGTTGCTGTCAGAAGAATGAGGCTGCCAGATCCTGGGCTCCGTCAGCTCGGCCTGGCTCGAACTTGTCATGTTAGAGGCTGTTTTGCTTACGTATTTGCTTGAAAATCACGTTTTAGTTCACTGTACGCCCCTATGAAATGGGATGATATGTTGACTGTCTGGACAAATTTCTGAGGTCTTATCTAGCTGACCTACTAATAACCTTTGATAATGTCGGGAAAGTGGATTCCAGCTATGATACCGGTTCCTCACATAAATTGTTTTGTATTGATTGAGACGAGGTTGAATCTGGGAGATGGTGAAATGACATAACATGAGAAATCTTATTAAAACAAATATCAACGACTTATCTTGGGATTTAACAGCAGACATATGCCAGCACGCCAGAAGAATATCCAATTAGTTTTCTCTTAAAGAATTAATTAACAATTAACTTTGTTGAAAAACGCACAGTGTGCAGGCTGGCTTTGTGCTGAATACCCAGCGTAGTTTATAATTCTCCAACTGATGCCGTTTTGCTGCTACATGTAGCGATAAGCTTCAGCTGTTTACAAAGACTGAATGGTTTGTCTTTTGGATTAGTATGGTATTAGTCTCAGAGTACCATTCTCGACTATTCAAGAGTTATAGATCATTTTCTTTTTAAAGGAGATAAATAAATGTAAAATTAGACTGCCAGTGTGCCGTAGTTGTTATTCAAGTACTCTGAAGTGCTTGTTAGAGTCTTCATTACAGCCTGTAAACTTTGAGGAAGAGATGTAGTTTTTGAAACTGTTTGTCTTTCTGTTTTAATGAGCTTTGGGTGCATTGCTAGCAGGGCCAATATGGGATCCACTGGGACATCTGTATAATTATATGATTGTCATGAAATTTTGACTGTTTGAACTGTTGTTCAGCGAGGACAGACGGACACTTAACAGAAAGATATTGAAATTAAATCCCTTTGGTTTTAAATCTGTAAAATTTGCTTACTTACTTGTGAATTATCTTGGCAACATCGCTCTATTCCAGTGATGGGTTGTAATAACTTCCCTGACCTTTTATCATATGACTCGTATTGCAATCACACCAAGTATAACACTTGCTAAACACCAGCATGCTAGCACGGTGACATTGATCCTTGGCATGGCTGTATGCACCGAGCTCTGCTGATTCTCAGAGGTGGTCTGTCTGTTCAGATCAGTCACAGGGTTGTACAGGAGGAGGTATTCCCTAAGCCTGTACTATTTCCTGATCTGTTCACTGTTGAGTGAACTATCTGCGCTGATATTGTTTTCCTCCTTTGTGCATTGTGTTTTTGTGTCAAAGCCTCCAGACAGCTGTGAAACTATGGCGACACCTGTGCAGATTTCAACGGGGACCCTGCTCGCTCAGCCTTGGCAACAGGGCTAAGCACCGTAGCTCTCAGAGGAAACCAAATTAAAGTATCGGTGAGGACTTCTGAAGGGAAGTTAGCAACTTGCGCCGTTTAAGCTCCCAGTATCCCGATGCTGAAGAATTTCTGCCATGCTGGGATTGTTTATTTTTTTCGTCACCGCTCGGGAAAGTCAGTCTCATAAATTGTCCACAAACTCCACAATCATTTGACGAAATCCAGCCACGCTCACTAATATGAATTCCTTGTATCGGAGATTGAGGTTTATGTTTCCCAAACGTGGTGTTTGGCCCGGCCTGCTCAGCGCTGTGCCAGAAAATGTGATCTTGCTTGTGTTTCAGAGTGATGATTTACGAAATTGCACGGTCTAAACTTTCATGACTTCATTTCCTCTCCTGGTGTGTTGTCACTCAGCTGTAAATGTAATCAGTTCGTTGTCCAATTATATTCAAACCCAGCCTGTCAGTGTCGTTCAGAAGAGCAGGACTGCAGTTAACGGAGACAGTGGGGAGACTTGGCTTGTTCGCCTGGTGAGCTGCTGCTTTTAATCGAATATCTTCTGAATAGCATCCAGATTGCGCCTGCACTTCTTCATCCAATCCTTTCATGTGTTTAGCTGCTTACGGCCCACAAGCAAAATCTCCTTGATACCCTTGGCTTTTTCAACCTTTGCTCAAAATGTGGAGCACAGATGGTCAATCCTGGAACCACGCGTGAAAAGCCCCCCCCCCCCCCCCCCTCTCCTCCTTTTTTTTAATGCTAGTATCATCCAGAAGTGCAAGAGAAATAAAAGAGAATGAGAGGAACTCAGCATGAAATCTTAATACGCCATAAATTATTCCCATCAGCCAGAGGACTATATTTAAGTGGTCTTTCCAGCCTTCCTTTCATCATAATTGCTTTTGTTTGTTTGGTGTGTGAAAGCGTCGCGGTGAAGTTGTTTAACAGAAATCTAGCGGCGCAGGCGCATAATTCAAGCACTGTAGGGAAAACGTATTTGAGATCTTCATCAGCGTAGACAAGCAGGAAAATTGCAATCGCACGCCGTGATTTATTACTTTCATTAATTTATGTTGATTTGCTTAATCACTTTCAGAGTGTGTCAAGCCCATATCACACTGATGTTTACAGCCCTGGCACTCGGCAAGGCGAGGTGTTATAATACTGATGTCAGATAATTAAACTGGAGTGCTGAATGTGTAATGAGGTTTAATTGGAAACAATGAAGCACTGCAATCAACATTTTATCAATCAGGAATCGGAATGCATCGAGAATTGATCCAAGGAGAAGAGCGCCGGCTGCCCTTCTTTCATGTGGTTGCGAGCAGAGACGTGAGGAAAGCAGCCTCTTCCTCTTCGTCGTCCTCACCAGACAGATTTCCATTTGGTCCTGATTAAATTTGCCACTCTTTGAGTTTTAATGTATTTACTCTTTCTCTCCTCCCATCAGCTGTCTCCTTCCACTTGTATTTGTCAGTGCGGCAGCTGGAACAAGATGCTGTTCTTACACTACATGCTGCTAAAGAAGTGAGGGTATTTTTAACTAGAAGCTCTGTGTCAGTTGCCAAGCACTGAGGGGCTTGTGTGAAGTCTTGTGCCTGGAGGGGCTTTGGTTGTATCTCTGTGTGGCAAAAACAAGTAGAGAAATAGTGGAGTAGTCAAAGGGAGATGACTTTTTTTCTAGCACGGTTCTAGAGTTGACACTTAGAAATGTATCACAGGGGTGCCTCCAGAGACACCTGGCTTTTTCTTCTTCTTCTTTTTCTTTGCTCTATAGGCAGATGTGGGATGGTTCGACGTGTGGGTTTACTGCTACTGTTGCCACAAGAAATGTTCCCCCCACCAACCTTGACAACAGCTCAGCATATTAAACATCTGGAATCCCTGCAGCATGTTCACACTCGCTCCTTCTCCATCTCTTAGTGTGTTTTAAAGTTTTTTTCTGTCCAGTAGCATGCCCGTGTTCATATGAGATATACACCCACCAAACACTTTATTAAGTACACCTTGCTAATACTGCGTTGGACCCAGTTTTTCCTTCAGAGCTGCTTTAATTCTTTGTGGCGTAGATTAAAGAAGCTGCTGGAAACATTGCTCAGTGATTTTGGCCTATAATGACATCATAGCATCGCACAGTTGTGACATCCCAGATCTCAAATCTATTGGATTGAAACTGTGGAAACCAACAAGAAACCAGTTTGAGATGATTTAAGTTTTGTTGAGTTCTGTGCCGCTCAAGTAAGTAAATTTCCCCAGTGTGGCATTCTGTGTCACATGGCAGATCATCCCATGATCATAAAGGGATGGACACGGTCAGCAAACAATTCTCAATTCCTACTAAGGGGCTGAGAATGTGCCATAAAGAAAAATACCCCTATACCATTACACCACTGCAACCAGCCTGAACTACTGTCAGTTCAGATTAAATTCTGACCCTACGGTCCAAATTTCACAAACCAAGATTAATCAGATCATGCAACATTTTTCCAGTCTTCTGTTGTCCACTTTTGGGGAACTGTAGCATCAATTTCCTGTTCCTAGCTGATAGAAGTGGCACCTGGTGTGGTCTTCTGCTGCGTCAAGGTTTGATGTGCTGTGCAGAGATCCTCTTCTGCATACCTTGGTCATAACAAGCGCTTATTTGAGTTACTCCTGGTTTTCTATTAGCCCGAAGCACTCTGGCCCTTCTCCTGTGGCATCTGCCATCAAAGAGGGATTTTCACCAAGAGAACTGGATATTGGATGTTTTTTGCTTATTCAGACCATTCTCTGTAAGCTTTGAGATTATTATGTAGGAAAATCCCAGCAGAACAGCATGTTCTGAAATACTCAGACCAGCTTATCTGGCAACAACAACAACAATGCTACGTTCAAAGTCAGTTAAATCACCTTTCCTCCCCATTCTGAGTCCCACTTTAAGCTTCATTGCTTTGAGTTGCTGCCATGTGATGGGCTGATTAGATAGTTGCACGAAAGAGCAGCAGAACAGGTGTTCCCAATAAAGTGCTCATGAGTGAGTATTGAATCAATTTTATATTTGCTGTTTTTTGATGAATGTTAATATTCTCCCTATTATGTAGACACTGATTCGACATTTTCAAAACTCTCTACTTACCTGACTAAATCAGATCACATTAATGGCTTCAGAATGCTTGCGCTTTCTATTTTGCTAATGGTTTCATGAGAAACATATGGTCCCACAAATGTATCTTTAGCTGCGTCATTTTATCATATTGAAACATCTGCATTCAAATATTGAGGATCGCTTTGTTTGCATAAATAACGGGGGTGGCATCTACAGTCATTTTCAGTATCAATTCATTTTCCAATTACCTTTTGCATTTATTAAATATGAATATATATGAATGAATGATGATTTATTCTGAATCACTGATGGTATATTCTTAACAACTATTCAATACCCTGACATTCTGTTTATTTTCATATGAAACAAAGAAAAGAAACACAATTGTTGCTACTCCACCACCATTTCAATTAACCACCTAGCTTATTAGCTACTGTAAGGTCCTTCTGGAAGATGTTTTGATGTTGGAAGTTGTTTTTCATAATAAAACTGAAATGAGTGGCTGAATCTTTAATGATTTTGTGTATTTCACTGAGGTTAAGAGGAAAACTAAAATAGCATTTTAAAGAAAGTGTGTAGGTTAGTAAACAAAATGAGGAGCTTTAGTGATTAACAATGTTGTTTTTCTTGAGAGGACTGTATCATTTTGACCGTGTCGTCTTACCTCCGAGCATATAAATCTAAACCATTTAAAAGAAAAACACAGTCATCTTCAGCTTTTTTTAACCACGCAACCTGATATAAGGAAGCCAATGAATGCTCTATTCATTTTAGTATATGACTAATTCTGACATGTGTGTTTTCACGTACACCGAAATCACTGACACAAAAGCATCACCCAACACTAATTCTGTTTTCAGTCAGAGCTGGTGCAGCGTGTCTTCAGCTCTATCCGCCTACTTCAGCTGGCTACTCACAGCTTGATCGCAGTTCTTTAATCTCATTAACCGCTATCGCTGGGAGCACATCTAAATGACTTTAAGGCAGATGATGCGGTTTAATAGAGATTGAATAGTTGTAACCTCTCTCACCCCCCCAGCTATTGTAACTGCTGTCTTAGCTAAGAGCTTGGCAGTAGGGCCAAATCTTCCTTCTCTTGCTGCTGTCTCTTTATTCAGTCTTCAACTGAGGCCTTTGGTATGTGTCACTGTATGAATATAAATGAGGTTTATGTGGATCTGTTTGACCCTCTTTAGCCAAACTCGAAATGTGACTGTAGGGCTGATCTTCATGGTCTCAGTCAAAACTGAGACATGCAAATAATGATAAATTCAATTTAGAGCAATTATTAGCATCCTATACTAAACTACTATTGTGAACATGGTCGTAATTATACCTCCTGAGTGCAACCAATGAAATGAATGTGGGACTCTTAACCAACTGTTCAGGCTATTGTGGACTCTTTGTTGGCACCTTTCTGCATCATCAGCATACATGTGGCACGCTGCTTCTTTACAGCTATCTGGTGTCTCACTAATATATAGTAGTGGTCCCAATATTGAACCTTGTGGAATTCCCATTTTGCAATTCTTATGTTACACTTAGTATTTATGAAGTGTACTGTGTACATCCACAGTACTCACCTGCAAATCTCAGGCGCACATCTTCTGCACATTGTAAAGATGTCAACTGCTAAAGCCACTTAAAAACAGGCTGACCCTGGATAATACAGTGCTCTGTGTGTGTGGCTCTTTGAATGACAGAAATGTCTGTTGTTGGAGAGGCACTTCAGTTTCTAAAACATATTTGTGGGTGATGCTACAAAGAGCACGGAGTAACGTACATACTCTTGGAGGTGCTAAAGCCCCGCATTGTGACCCCTGAGAGGCTGTTGATCACGTTTTGTAACAATCTCATCTTCTCAGGCCTAGAGGATGGAAAGGCTCAAGTGGTTGCTCTGTCATTCACTAACAACCACTTGAACCTCGCTACCAAGGAGACCCAGGTACTCCCCAAATCCCAATTAATGAGAGAAAAGCTTGAAGAGGGTGTTCTTGACGGTAGCTGTGACAGCTTAATTGTGATTTTGGCAAGGCCCCTCTGGCAACAATCTTCTACACTTGACAGTTCTGTGCTCTTGATTTAACTGAAAGCCCCTTTTTTGCATACTAATTTAGCTTCAACTGAAAACAGTGTAACGGTGGAACATATGTCTGATGAGAGGACATGGGCAGGTTATTTGAAGGCAATAGGTTTCATCTACTCAGCATGCTTGCATAGTGCAGAGAAATCACAAACATGCTTAACTTAGTTGTATTTTTGTCCAAGCTGATTAGTCCTTGTATATGTATAGACTCCTCATAATCTGCCTGACTCTGTATGTCTCAGTAACAAGTCAGAGTAACACACCAGATATTTGGCAGTTAGTGCGCATAGCACAGATATTCCTCAAGTTTCAATAACATGTACACTGCTATCACAGTGAGGTGGCTGTGTTAGTTTGAACAAGCTAATGTGGACACTATTAAAATTGTGTCTTGAACAGTATCACAATCGCACAGTTGTAATTTCTTAACTTCAGAATATGAGTGTATTGACAACATGTTATAATAGTATGGTACTATAGGTGCAAGATGATGTATTCAGCTTTAAAAGTAGCAATGGAAGAAGGGATTAACACCTCTGTCCATGGATGTGGGGGCTGTGAGAAAAGATTCGCTTGACTGCTGGGCCTTACTCTTCTTGCAATAGCTTTGCACTTAATGGTATGCAAGGTTAATAGAAATATTGACGATAATAGCAAAAAAATAATTATATATATATGAACATTAGAGATGTTTTTTTTTTATCTTGAGCAAGATTCAGTTCACCTTGTCAAAGCAGATCTACAATGAGAGTGAATCAATTAATCATCAGTTGTACTGCTTTCATACAGATACTAATTGTATGCTAGTGTAAAATTTGTATCTGCATGCGATCTGCTGACACTGAATGCTCATTTAATACCGGTGCTCTTTATTCCATTACAAAGAGCATCATTGACTATTGCATATACAAAATCATCTTTATGTCGAGTTAACACTAGGCCATGGATTGCTACGGTGATAAAAACTGTGACTTTGTAAATGATTGTGGTATCCTATGATGGCCAATAAATGATCCACTAAGTAAAGTCATTATCTGCCCTCCTATCTGACATACTGCATCTCTACTGCATATTCTATCTCAATCTTATCATATTAAAACACGATGTGACAAGTTAAAATATCAGTTTAATCAGCTGAAATAATCAGTAACATTTGGCAGTAAGCCAAAGTGGTAAAGCCAGACGACCATTAATCACACGGCTGATTGTTTAAAACTTTGACTATGAGTGTGTTGATGAGCTCGACAAGACCAGCATTTCTCTTGATATGTGTGGAGAAATTACAATTAAATCGTTGTGTTCATGGAATAAAATGGGTCTTGTGTCTCAGACTGATCTGCTGATGTTAGGCCGGAAACCAAAAGCTGTCCCCCAAGTTTTTTGCTTTTAATATAGGAGAAGTGAATGTGTATTTATGCTTCCTACATGTCTAAGTGTATCTAAGCACGTGCATATAGAGTACAGTCATTGCAGTACGGTTATGAGATATTTTGAGAGAATGGCCTCAAAGAAATTGTAGTTTCATTGTAAGCCTTTTGCAATGTAACTACATTTTCTGGATATTTAACTTTAGTGCTGTAAATGCGGAGACTTCTCGGTGGATGGAGCTGTGATAAATGCACAGCTGCTGGGTATTTGATGTGCATAAATGGTTGCAGTGGGTACGTAAATGTGGGATACTACTTTTGAATCAGGCAAACTCGCTTTCTTTGACTCACATAGCAGATAAAAGCAACCAAATGATCAGGGACATGTATTAAATTAAATCCGGCATTGTTTTTATTACTGAACTCATAAACAACTGACTTTGAGGTCTGTAGATTAACTATGGTAATCATCACAAATAACTGCCTGTTTAGGTTTAGAGTCCCAAAACTCAAAGTTTTATGCACAGATCTATTAAAAAAAGTTTCATATTGTTGCTACTGCGGCTTTATTGTCACATATATTGTCCTTATGCATGATGGTTTACATGAGAGCACTGAGGAACATCCCTTATTTCAGATCAACCCATCAATCCATGGGGAAAGGATGCATGATGCATTACCAATTTTTTAATATTTGTGGGCACTTAATAAAGAGCACTGTAGTCCTTATTAATGTAATATTAGCTTTGAGCAGACCGGACCTAAATGCATGCTTCTTTGTGAATAATATAAGTAAAAGAAACATGCTGTATTCCACACGTCTTTTGCACACACAGTCCGGCTTTTTGTCTCTGAAGTAGACGCCTCTAAAAGCCTTTCTTGGGAGAGTGCAGTGAAGTGGACAGCAAAGCAGAACAAAAGGTTATTTTGTCGAAAGAGGCAGAATGGTGACAAATTATGAACAACTCATTACACTGAGGTGGCACTTTGTCGAGCAGTGAAACACAATCAGACATGAAGGGTGGATCTCTGGGGGAGTGTTGGAGGGTGCTAATGGCTCTTTGTCAGTGACAACATGAATCACATTAAATTTCCCTAAAGACCAAAAAGCCATTAATACTTTAGTGTTTCAAGTTTTAGGCGTATTTTCTGTGGTAGTTCTACTCCGATAGGTGTGTGGTTTCATAAGTTTGGGAAAACCCTGTGATGGAAGCAAGAGCAGGTTTGTGTTTTTATGTAATATTAGTTCTTATGTACCACTCACTCAATCCTGACAGTAACTGTCTGGACTGTGCTTTTTACTTGAGAAGTTCTTTTCTTTCTTTTTTAAGTTTAGAAACATGACAAAACACAGGACTTCTTCACAGGGGGTCAAGGTTTGAGTCCTGCATCCCAAATGTGAAGGTATTAAATTACATTAAATTACATAACAAAGCAAGACATTAATGAAAACTTATTACATTTGCCTGTAACACATTAATCTTCTATTTTTCTTCTTTTTTATTCATATAGCTTCAAATCACAAAACCGGTTGTGTCAGGGCGCTTTAAATTGTAAAGTAAAGACCCAATAATAATACAGAGAAAACCCCAGCAATCAGACGACCCTCTATAAGCAAGCACTTGGTGACAGTGGGAAGGAAAAACTCAGTTTTAATAGGAAGAAACCTTCAGCAGAACCAGGCTCAGAGAAGGGCAGCCATCTGCTGTGACTGGTTGGGGGTGAGGGACAGGAGAACAGACACACTGTGGAAAAGAGCCAGAGATTAATAATAACTGAACATATGCGGGATGGTGAATAAACACAGAGTGAAAAAAGGTGATGAAGACTCAGTACATCATGGGAAAGCCCCCCCAGCAGCCTAGGCCAATTGCAGCCTAACTAAGGGAGGATTCAGGGTCACATGATCCAGCCCTGATTATATGCTTTATCAAAAAGGAAAGTTTTAAGCCTAATCTTAAAACTAGAGAGGGTGTCTGTCTCCTGAATCTAAACTAAGAGCAGTTTCCACAAAAGAAGGGCTTCAAAGCTGAAGGCATTACTTTTCCTAAATGCATTAATCACATAATAGTTATTGCTATGATGTGTTCCAGCCTACCCACAACACTGAATTGGGTATGTGATAAAGAAAATGGATGGATGGCCGTTATACAGTAGCTACTAATCAAATAATTGCATCACTTATGCTAAGTCCTCCAATTATCTGGATGATGGGCGACATAAAGAAAGTAACTACTTTTGTCCCATCTTCGGACTCAGGACAGAAATGGCAGAATGTTTTACAGGGGCGAAGATTTAGACGTTCATTTATAAAGATAAGAATGTAACAACATGCCCTCCTTATTAGGAAAATGATAGGTATAGCCACATGGGTGGTTTAGCGTTATATTATCAAGCAGCAATTATATGACACATCTTAGGCCATTTTGTGGAGTAGTGGAAAGAGTAGTGTAACAAATTACTTTTTAAAGGGAATAAATAGGTGAGGAATGTATTTTTTTTAAAACAAAATAAGTAAGAAGCAGTGTTTAATGTGTACAGGAAATACAGTAACAACTCAACAGGTTATTGTTGGATTATGGTAAAGGTGTTTTATGTTGCCAAAACATAACCATAAAGACTAATCGTGTTGTTCTTAATTGTGGAACAGCAGGTCAGAGATGCTTAAGTTATGTACAGCCATTAAAGGTGTTTCCAAGTTATGCACAAGACACAAGGCCTTAGAGCTAAAGTCATGAGGTGATAAGCATAACTGAGTTCAAAGACTGGAAAATGGGGACAAAGTTTATAAGATGAGTTAGTCATTTGACCTAAGATTTTACATAATATGTAAATGAATAATTGTGGTTTCTTTAACCCAAGGACGTGAGGATCAAATTGTATTTAAGCAGCAGGACTGTTTGCAGTTTTGCTAGTTGTGATTGATAGAGGAAAGCAAATGAACAGACCATGAAGAAAAAAACAAAACCAAAGAACAGTACAGTGGAAGAGAGCTGACAAACATCGACTGTCTCCATAATTGTCGTGGAGTTAAATCGTTTGCTTCTCACTTGCCTCTGGCGTGGCTGTGGGGTAAAATGGTACGAGCCACTTCTCATCTCTTGGATATAGTTATCAACTGTTTGGATGCTGTGGTGTTAAAGAGAACCGCTGAGTAGGCCAGCACATGTTTCCCCGGTGGCATCATCAAATCCCTGTGGCTGGACTCCCCACTTTGCTTAATATCCCCTGTCAACAACTGCTTTGGGTTCAGTTCCTGTCACTGGTATTCTAATCAGTCACTGTTACGGGTTAAACAGCTACAGTGGCCCCGAGGCCAGCTGCTGGGCATGTTTGGATGTGTTTGGATGCACGCCTGCATTGCAGCAGCCTGCCAGCTTGGGGGCAGCACTGTTTGACAGACACACGTATACACATAGTGACATGGAGAAAGAGACTGTCATTAATTATGGAGTTTTCAGTTTTGCTTTTTAATGACAAGTAACATCACACTGGTGGCTTCTAATATCCTCAGACCTGGATAACTGCATGGCTAGGTGAAAATATAAACTCACTATAAATATTTGCTGAGTTTGTGTTAAATGTCGGATAGAAATATTATCAAAAGACGATTAAATTTAACAAGCTGTTTAACAAACAGGTGATGAAAAGGGGGGTGAAAAAGCCGGGATTGTAACTGATAGAAGATTTGTCATGATTTAGACCAGGGATGTCAAACATTAGGGTTGGGGACCACAAGTGGCCTGGCAGAGTGTACAATCTGGCCCAGTGGATGGCTTTGGAAAATATGAAGGTGGACATAAAAAAGCACACACACACACATTGCATTTCATACTACAACAAAATAATTTAGTGATATATACTATAGAAGGGTTTGTCTGTTTGTTTTTTGCAGTGCATCCATGGTTTAAATAAACACATTTTCTAAGGATTAACAAAAAACGTTGTATCTTAGAATTACAGGACAGTCTGGTCGAGGAGGTTTTTATGTAATTTTACACATTTATCATCAGCAGTTTCACTGGTCGGGCCAACTTCAAATCAAAGTGGACTGCATGTGGCCCATAATGTAAACTGAGTTTGACTAACACTAATATTTTTTTTTAAATAGTTTTCAGCACATATAACAACGCTCTCATTCTAAACTGTTGACTTTTAAACCTGCAATTATATTTTTGGGATATATGTGTGTGGCAGAAACATGAACGGACAAGGGTCAAAGTCTGAGAAGTGCCTTTTTCTGATGACTTTATCGGCTCAGGTGCTACTTTTTTAAACATCAGCTTGGATAAAACGTCAAGTCCATTTTGTAAATTATGGCAGTAGTGAGCATACATTTTAAAGAATCAGCTTTGAACTTCTTAATAGGGCTTTACTAACCACTGGGAGTGGTGAACTTGTTAGCAAATAGTTAGCAATGTTAGCAATAACGTATTTATTTACCCACAGGTAAATATGATCAACATGTTAGATAATTTGTGTGATCATTCAATGAGAAATATAAGTGCACTGTTCACTCCTTTTTTCAGCTCAGTTTTTATTCCCCTGAAAACCACGACCACAGATAAGGGGCCAAAAAAACAAATTGCTTCACCTCTGTTAGCTAAATTTGCCCCATCTCCCTCTGTTTTTAGAGCATCTCTGATAATAACAATTTGTTCAATTAGTCTGTACTCCAGTTTTTGCAGTGAGTTAAATTCTAGTAGTATTTGATTACTTGTGTCATGCGCCCAGCAGGATATTGCTAATACAGCTAGCTAGAGGTAGTTTATATCTTAGCATGCCAGCCAAATAAAACAAAAAAACCCCTCCAAACTGTAGTTCACAAACTACAGTTTCTGAGTGATGAATTCATTGGTACATTCACAGTTTAGTGTCTCTGCCAAATTTGCAGCTGTTTAGCTGCTAAATGCTTCACTGTGTTCAACAGCTAGTTGCTTACTGTATCTGTCTCTGTTGGCCAGACAGCTGAAAATGAGCTGAAACTCAAGCTGCAGATTCAGGTGATAATTCCTCTTTCATATTCTGACAGTGTTTCACATGGTTATCACAAAAAATATGTTTTTTCAGAAAAATAAAAATAAAGGTTTTAGATGTTCAAAGTTTGGGGAGCTCTCTCATCTTTGTTTAATATTAATATTAATATTAATATTAATATTAATATTACGATCAGTATTGCATTGCTGTATAATTTGAACATAACATTAAAGTTAGTAACACTTGTTTTTATGGTCTGAATAAGAGACTGAAAGACAGAAAGTGATGGGCGGTGGGCAGTGTGCCAGCCTTGGTGATAAGTGGACCACTGCAGCGTTATAGGCATGGAGAAACCTGATAGCAGGATGGCAGCACTCAGCATGTTGGAGGTCAGGGACAAAGGAAGGGAGCGTATAACACTACAACAGCACTGGCTCTTAAGTGGACGGCTTGAAGATATTAACACGAGATGCTGTTGGACCGAGTGGAGTGTGTTAATGTCACATCAAGCCAAAGTGCTGCTGAGAGGAAATCTAAATAGAGCAGTGAGTGAAGGTGAAACTCCATAACAAAGTCCCAGGCTTCCTTTTTTGTGCATTGTGAGAGTTTTTTTGTTTCAAATCCGGTGACGCGTCTGAGAAAACAAAAAACCACATCTGCAGTTGGAGTACTGTATTTATTTTACAGCAACTTTCTGTTCTGTGTCATAACCTGCTTTAAAAGTAGCTTTGATCGGTAAGAATTTAGAAATATCCTGTGATCCTTCTGTCATTGGTGTGTTTAGCTGGTAGCTAACCCTCATGTTGGCAAACATACACACATATTGTGTGTTATTTAGCCAGAAAGATGTGTGTCAGTGTGTTTTCAGTTTCCATCCAACTTCCATTTACTGGAACTTTCTCATGTTTGCAGAAATGTTATATTGTGCTAACTGTGCTAAGTCAGAGTCTGGCTGGATCAGCTAGTAGAAACTGGTTGACACCGATATAGATTTGAGTCACAAAGTGCCTGACATTAAGGTAGTAGACTGAAATGACCAAGCATCTGTAAAAGTATATTTCCGCCTGAGACTGTTAATTTAGTGCCGTGCAATCAGCGATACTGTATTTCCTCACTCCAGTCCTATGAAGATAGTAGAATAGTTTCTGAATTCATTACGGTGGGTGGAGCGGGGTAATTAGAGCTATTGATTTGGCTAAATGATAGCTTTCGCCTCGTGCTGAAGGGCATGTGCTCAGCAAGCCCCAGTGTTATCTGATGACCCATAAAATCAATGGCCTGGCTGCAATCTCCCTGGTGATTTAGCTCATTCCATTTATCTCACAGGGCTGACTGGGTTCACACGCATGAAAACAGAACAGGAGCCTTTGCACTGGATTGCATGCTCCCCATAAACATCCATAAATGCTACACAGTCCCCCCTGAGGTATACAAGAGTGCCAAACACCAAATCTTGCCTGTAGTCCTAAGGCGCTGCCTGTAGGGGCTTGTTCCCTGGAAAAACACATTCTGCTCAGGTCATAATGAACTCAGTGCCTTTGTAACCTGCTGAGCGACTGATAAAAAAACATCACAACATGAGGGAGACATTTGAAATGCCACCAAGATGTCAGACTGCTTTCACATACTTTATTCAGCCCTTTTTTCCTTCCTCTGTAAAGTTTAACAAGGAGCGTAGCTCACTGTAAACCTCTGCTTATGATTAACAACGTCTAATTTGCATTGTTAATCATAACCTTGATTTTTTTCATAACCAAGTATAAACATTTTATAAGATACAGTATAATAGTGAACAGTGGAGACATATTGTATAAAAACAAGATGTTCTATGTAAAGGATCTTGCAGCTAAATCAAGAGTCTGCTAATTCATTCTCCTACTAATAAGGAAATGAATGGTAAGCAATGGATGCCTGAACAATGCTTTTTCATCCCAAGCCATCAAATCCTGCAGTATTATCATCCAAATCTATCAGGTTTGCTTATAAAAACATCCTGGTTTCAATTAAAATGTGTATAAATGGGCACTTCAGATGTTGAAGTAGACCCGTGTCTCCAAAGGACACATTCTGGTTTTTGGAATTATTTTTCTGATGTACACATATATCCATGTGTGACCCTCTACCATATGCCATTTCCTTAATGCGTAATTTATGAAAACTTGTGAAGTGTACAGAGGTGGTTTCCAATCACCACAGTAATGCTCCTGTGCAGTCCTGCAAAATCCCAACTGCACTGTGCACCGGGCAAATGCTGACTGGTTAACAAGTGGGCTGAAACAGGGAGGGTCCGACAGCATCAGAGATTAAAAAAAGAAGAAGAAAACACACTGGATGGAAAGCAGAGCCAGTGGCTAAAGTGGAGACTTTTCATTGTTGTAACTTAACGTCCATGTTATAACTTCACTCTTCTCCACAGCTGTCTGGTGGTCCAATAACAGCACAACCAGGAGTAGAGTAGCCCGTAGACTGATTGCAATAAATACTTTGTACACTGCCTCCATTGACAGCTTGCTACCACTGCTGAACCATAATTTCAGCACAAGTTGGCAGTGCCTTAGAACAGCGGTCCCCAACCTTTTTTGCGCCACAGACCGGTTTATGCCCGACAATATTTTCACGGACCGGCCTTTAAGGTGTCGCAGATAAATACAACAAAATAAAACTAGTACCGGTACCGAAAAAAAAGAAGATTTATTCATAACACACGTGAAAAGACCCAGGAAAACCGAGTTAATGATAAAAACGATAACAAAATAATGCTAAAAACCCTGAAAACCATACATTTCACACCCGAGCCCGGTACCAAACGATTCACAGACCGGTACTGGTCCGTGGCCTGGAGGTTGGGGAACGCTGCCTTAGAAGTATCCCCCTGTGAAACTTGTTTCATATATTATTAGGTGACATAAGACTTTTAAAAACATACAGTGGTAAAAGACATGAATATTTGCTGTGTTATTTTATTCCAACCATACGGATGAATGCCCACCAATTCCCACATTTGAGTTTCTCAACAGTGAGATAGGGGCTTACCCAGGTCACTAAAATTGCCATATGATGGCCAAAACCAACACAAAAATGGCATACTTAAAAGCGCGATGAAAACCATGTTATTCATTTCCACGTAATCATGCTCATTCACTTGCTAAAGGCAAAGTAGGCCTCGCTGTCATCACTAGGTTCTCTTTCACTCTCCAGCTGAAGGACAGGATAAGGTCACTTTGTTGACCTGCTTTTTACAGCAGCCACTTGGATGATAATCACAAAAAATAACACCAACCCACTAAAGAGCCATACACGGTGCTGGCCTGTAGACCAGGTCACAATGAGTGCTGTCTAAATGAGCTTATTAATCACAGACAGCACCAGAGGCAGAGCCATTGTGAATTCATTAATGCTCAGCAAAGGAGTGTGAAAAAAAGGCTCAATCATGTTTCCACTATCAACAACCGTGGACCCATTTCAAATTGAAACTGCATGCGTACGGCAAACACTCCAACTGCACGAGCGCTTAACATCACATTCCAGGGCAGTAGGTCCACAGAGCAGCACTACAGCTAACTTGCATTTGCAAAACTCGACAATTAACGAGTCAAATTCAGTTATTAAAGCAAACCACTGTTAAGCTGTGATTAATATACAGCAGGGGCGGAGCGTGGGGGTGGCTTACGGGGCTTAAGCCCGGGTTGTTTTGTCAGAAGCCCGGGGTATTTTGGAGTGTAATTTTTTCATAGTTAGATGCCTGGCTGACAACTGTATAAAACAAAAAGTACACACAATATTCGAAGCACATAGTGCACACTGTGGGAATTTACGACTGTGCGTGAATCCCCCCCTGATATTGGTATGATCCAAGCTCAGGCACTAAGCGACTGAGCGAGGGGGCGGGGGGAGCTGCTGCCCGTGAGTGCGCTGTTGGAGAGACGGAGCCAGCCATACTAAGGAGAGCTTAAGTTTGAGCAGGTACCAAAGCAAATCATTCGTACCGTACAAATAATGTAAATATGACGGTGCATCATGAAAGATTGATATGAAACTGATCACTTGACCAATATTACGTTACTTGCTCTTCAAGTGAATCAACAAATGGCGAAATGAAAAGCCGAACAAATGCTATTTTTTAGAGAGTCTTAGCTTACGTGTGTTTATTTCATATTTTCAGTTCTTACCCTCCCCGACTAATTCGGTTTCAGTTATGTACTGAAATATAAGAATGGACATTAGAGGGTTCTTTCAAAGAAAAAACTCAGGTAAATGTTATTTTATATATTATGCTTTGTATGTTGTTCAGTATATTTCTATGCAAAATAAGAGGGATTTCAGTACACAGCAGGATATTCACATTTGTAACCAGATATTTACACTTTAGGGAGAAAACATAAAACATTTTTACTGTACAACATCAATTTAGAGTAAACTTTTGTTTTAGATAAATATTGAAATATATTTTGAATTAGTTAAATGTCAGAATAAAGAGAGACAGAGCTGTCTATTTTTTTATCACTTTCATTAAATTTAGGAGTACATGTACACTAAGTTTATTGTTAATTAATAAGAAAACTCCAGACGATTCCATTCTGAGCTGAAGAAGCTTCTGATAGGTTAGTAGAGTCCATGTGAGTAAATTGGTGGCACAGCTGTGGATGCATATAAGGCAAAACACAGAGTCTGTTTCTTTGACATGGGAAAATCAAGAGATGTCAACCAAAACACCAGGAAAAGAATCGTGGAGCTCCATAAGTGTGGCTCAGTTTGAATACAATTTGGTGCCATTTGCAATTAAAAAACACAGACAGTTTCTCTCTTTACTCTTAAAGTTAACAAATATGTTTTTATATTTATCAATCTAAAAAAATAAACATTTAGTCTGATTTGATGTTACAATTAAAAAAGTGTTTGTGTTTTGATCTGAAGAGTTTGTAAATATCTGGTTTCAACTGTATATTTGATGATTGTCAGCACAAAGAGGGAGAGAGAGGAACAGAGATTGAGATGGAGAATGAGGACAGAACAGAGATGAACAAGAGCAGGTGAGACACACATGTTAGTCAAATGGTTGCTTACTAAAAGTATCACTGTATCATAGGTACTCATGTATCTCGTACCTAGTGTTTCTTTTTAGGTTTGCTATTTTTCAAATTCTATATTTATTAAGTTCTGCAGGCTTGTTTGCACAACAAGGCTAAATAATTATATAAACTTTTCTCAATCTAAATATTGTACTTTGGTAGAATTAAATAAATAAGTGTAGTGCAGGTCTATGATGATTTTTAGTGCTACTATCATCTAGTTCTGATTGTGGTTATGTCTTGGTTAAGTCCTCAGTAATCCTGCTTTTGAACTGTTGTAGTCCTGTTTTAATTCTGGATCAGTTCTGGGTCTGGTTGAATTGGGGTTTAGTCCCTGTGTCTTGATACAGCCCCGACTTCGTTCTGTCTTGCTGCTCAATTAAAAAACTAGTTTAAGGTGTCCTGCATGTGTGATATATATATTTCCCTATATGAAGTCATTCTTTTTTGAACAAAACTCAAAACAGAGCCTATTAATCTTTCAGTCATTTCTACACCCCCCCCCTCAAAAAAAAAAAAAAAAATCCCACATGCATACTACCCTTTAGGGCTAAGCCCCGGGTGTTTCAAATGTCTGGCTCCTCCTCTGATATACAGTATTACTTCAGCGCTTTTAAAGCAATTATTCATGAACTCCTCACTAGAAAAATACTTTTCCCAAGCAGTCTCGGAGCTCGGAGTGTTTAATAACTCCAAGCTCCCTGGAAAGACGAGAACAAAAGGAAATTGGTCAAGGCACTACGACGAGCCTCCCGTCTTTCCTCACTTCTTCACCCATGTTTACCTTGAGTACCTCAACAAATTGCTCTGATAGACAGCTGTGTTTTCAGGAGCCTTTGCAAGTTTTCTGTGCCTGCTTTCAAGGGCCAGTTGCAGCAAATCACCACATCGGATTTTACAAACAAAAAAGAATTCCTCAAGATCCGCTTTATGTATTTGAAGTTCGCTTTTGTTTAACTTAGTTTCTATTCTGTCAACGAATAGAAGAGACTATGGAGAGTATTTTACACCTGTTTTCTGCAAGTATAATGCAAATGTTTTGACTGTTTTCGGCATTTTTTTGTGTGTAGACATATGCAAGAAGCCACTGCTGAAATACCTGAAACCTGCAATAATTTTAGAGGTCAGCAGGGGGCGACTCCTGTGGTTGCGATTTTTATAGAAGTCTACAAGAAACTCCCTTGACCTGTGAATTCTGATGAATTCTTATTTTTATGTATTATTTAATACAATGATGTTCATTTTATAACTTTTTGATCTGTTAGAGTTAAAAATGGACCACAAAGGGGGGTATTATTTAGAACGGGCCTCACATGTGATGTCATGTGCTCAGTACATGCAGTTTCAAAATAGAAAGAGGACCCTGACCCTGTGGATGTCGTTACGGTGCCTACATCTATGTTTTCAACACAGTCTGTATCAGATTGACAAACAAGCTAAAGGTGGGGGAAAAAAGCCTTTGCTGTTTTTTTGTAGGACTGTTCAAGTCTGTGTTTGCCTCTCTTTCTAGTGTCCTCTCATCTTATATGCGTTGATTACAAGCTGATGAGTCACAGCGATACACTTAGGGGCCTATTCATGTTTAGAGCCCCCGCGACACACACTGGATCCTTTATTCTGAGGAATGTCTCCTTTCAAGGCCTGAACTCGCCTGTGAAAGCATGTCAATAATCCAGAGTCAGTGGGTGCTTCACAATAGTGCCGTGACCACCCCACCAACCACCCCACTGCAGAAATGGGCCGCAATTCTGCATTCTACCAGTGGAAAGAGACCCGGGTGGTTCAAAGAGGGAGCAGTTGAATGGATGAAGTCATTAATCTGATGGATGCTGATAAATTCACAGCTTCACAAAGGTGAGGCCACTCTTGCGGGGAACGTGTGTGCAGTCTTTATTCATTTCTAATGTCACGCAACCACACCAAGTATCTTGAGAATAGCATCCTTGTTTTCACCCGACAGACCCCCGAACGCTAAGTTGAACGTAGTTAGTCCTCTCAGGAAGTATCGAGGTGTTGGTGTACGGCAGAAGCAGAAACCAAGCATTGGTTTTCTGTAGAAACTGTGGTTTTGGTACTGAGTATTTGTTTGAGCAGAGAATCTGATATCATAAGCAGAATAATTGGGATTTGAGTCTTTAGTGGTCACTAAAGCCATTAAAAATATACATCTGTGATATTTATTCTAGAGCTGGTGTGAGTTGGCCGGTGGGGGGGTTTGCAGTAAAGGCTTAAGGAATCCATTGGCGAAGCTCTTGCAGAGATGGTAGTGGAAAGAGCCAATCATTGCTCTGTAAAGAATTAAAACCACCTCTGCAAATAGCCTCAATATTTGTGCAGCGCCTCAGAGTGGGAGTTTCACAGCGTCTGGGTTTCCAGTGCAAATAAACAGTGCGGAGGTCTACAAGGGCGGACTCCCCCCCCCCCCCCCTTATCCCAGAGGTGAAGCCTGCTCCTTTGTTGCTGCTTAATCTAGGCCACTCTCTCTTGAGCGGGATGAAAAGTGAATCTTTGTGTGAGTGTTTGTGTGTCACTGTGAGTGTGTGAGAGAGACACGTCCGGGGTCCTTGATGTGTCAGATGAAGCTGTACGATAATGTCTGTTTGTATGTGGTTCTTGAATCAGAGTCCCGGGCCTGTGGAGACCACCACTGTGTTTGCCAGTTCCCAGATAACCCACATCCTTACACCGGGCCTACACATACCGATCCCAGGATGCTCAGCGCAGAGCAAACTGACAAATATCAGCATGCCTGACCAGCAGCTCTGCTTAAATCAACAGTACATGCCCACTTGAGTACAGCTATGATGAATAGGGGATGATGCAGATATGCTAGCAGTTGGTTTTGGACTGTTTAAAATTCTGGCTGTTGCTGCAAAGCTCGTACACTTGGTCCACTCAGTTCCTTCATACTTAGATCAGACCCAGGATCAAACCTGGGAAGCATCTACATTAAATTAAATGTAATTAGCATTCGATTGGACAGTAGTTAATGCTTTTGGGGATTCTGGGTTAAATACCAAAGCATGTTGGAGTACACTGCCCGGTGATTTGGTATGTAAGAGTTACAGGAGAGAAATTAGTTTTGATGTAAAATAATGCACCTGAAACTGCTTCCTGTGTTGGTGTTCATACACCATCTCTTAGGTTCTGTTTGTTGTGGATTTGACTCTTCTTGGGTTTTTTGTTGCTAAATTATCAAATTTTTATAGGTTTTTTATTATTATTTAGACCTACTGTAAAAGCATTATAGTACATAAGACCATGTAGATAAAACGTAATAAAACTGTTTTTCTACAAGGAATGTCTTGAGTAAAACCTGAAACACAGTGAGCCCTTTATCTGATAGCAAAGGCTACACAGAGAAGTAGTTTCTGAACGTGAAACAAACTTACCCAAACTGTCACGCTCCTGTTTTTAATGTAGACTTGATGAAAATGATGATGCGCAAACGGTGCCTTTGGGAGGCAACTTACACATCAATTGGCTGTTCTTATTTCTGAAGTGGATTAGAGTAATACTTATTTTCTTGAGCACTTTACTTAGACTTTTGAGAAAACTGTGCTTTAACATCCTACATAATAACAGTGGGTAATTTAATCAATTTAAGAGTCACAGTAATTTGTATTTTCTTGCAGAGCACGTTAAGATTTACCTTAACAGCCTTACCTATGGGGAGGGGGGCGTAAGTCTCTAATACACCTGGTTGGCTTGTTTCTAGGATGTACTTAGAAACTGCAGTAAGCAGTGCAAATACACACAGAGCCTGTGAGGTGAAGCCACTCGTGCCGGCACGCTTTTAAACTAAATAACAGGGCTTACTCAGAGTTGGAGGCTAAATGAAACCTGAACTTGTGTATCTGCTCTTGTCTGGATGCGTTTGTTCTGAAACATGCAGAATGCACTGGTACAGCCCGCAAGTTTGTGTGATTAAGGTCAAAGGTCAAAAGAGAGGAGAGGCAGAGAGGAAATTGCTCCAGTGGGTTTTTTTCTGTTCTTTTGTAGAAAGATTAGTTGATAATTAGAATTTTTCCATAACTCAATAATGAACTTTTAATGCTTATTATTAAATCATATCCAGCAGATTAAAGATTAGAACCCATCACGTCACTTAAGCTGTTTCAACAAAACTTTAGGAAGCTTTCTTGTGATTATGTGCAGCAGTTTTTAAAATGTAAGACATTGTATGTTTCAGACTTGTTTTTCCTCATCAGCCTACACTCAGTACATGATGACCATGCTAAAAACATTTTTTTTTATATGTTTTAATATGAAATATCTCTTTTATGAAGGACACCCCTCACAACTACTTAATTGAAGTACCTTTGTGTGCAGTCTTTTTGTGAATGGCCTTAAAGGTTGGGTACATTTAAGCACAAGCAGGTTGCAGCCATTTCCAGGTCCTTCCAGAAATGATTCTCTGTTGGCTCCAGATGTTGACAGATGAGGTTTCTTGATGTTGTGCTTTGGGTTTTTGTCTTGTTGAAATGTAAACCTTCACCCAAGCCTGAGGTCCTGAGCTTCCTGGAAAAGGTTTTCAGTCAGAATGGATTCATATTTCTCTGGATGCATCTTTCCCTCTGCCCTGATTGGTCCCTTGTTTTAGGGACTGTCGCTGAAAGGCATGATGCACAGTCTGATGCTGCCACCACCATGTTTGACTGTAGGGACGGAGTTAATGAGGCTGGTACTTTTCAGCGCTGCAGAAATGGTTCCCCCATAGGTCTGTGCACTGACACAATGCTTTCTCGCAGGTCTGTGGAGCTTATAGCTTATTTTTTTCCCAGCCTTGATATGACCCAATTTCCAAGTGTACAGGTGTCTCAGCTAAACACCTACCTGTAACCGGCTATGCTTTGCATTCTGGGATGTACCACAAATGTGTAGATAAATAAATAGATGATAGCAGGCCGAGCTGAAGATGCTCAGGTTTTGAGTGAGTGATCAGGATGGACAGGAAATGAGTACATCAGAGGGACAGCACAGGTTGAGCAGTTTGGAGAGAAAGTTAGAGAAGCAAGGCTGAGGTGGTTCGGACATGTGCAGAGGGGGAATAAGTGGATATATTGGACAAAGGATCTTGAAGATAGAGGTAACAGGCATGAGGAAAAGAAGCTGAGCACAGAAGAGGTTTGTGGATGTAGTGAAGGAAGACATCCAGCGGGGTTGGCATGACAGAAAAGGGTAGGGTGAGATGGAGACAGATGATTCCCTAAAGGGAGCAGCCGACAGAATATCTATTAGTCCAGAACACAGCACCTTCTTCCTGTTTTTACTTTTTGTTACCGAGACACAGCCATCCAGTAAGAGGACTGAACGTCCTTATGCGGTTTGTAGTGACGACTTTTGGATCACCTCGAGGTCACTTAGAGCGTTCTCTGTGCAAAAAGAAACCAAACCAACAGGAAAAAGCTACAAGTTTACAAGCTCGTCGGCTAATTCAGACCAGAGTAGCTAGAAAATTGATGACCCTCGGATAGCTGTGGACTCGGGTGAATTTTTAGAGGCAGCCTTAAGGACCACTGACAGAAACAGGATGCATGACAGCTCAATTCAGAATTTTTTTTTTTTTTAATTTTCTTTACACATTTGATTGATATTCTGTATTTGTGTGGTTGTCAAATTCTATGGAACATAACAAAATAAAAGGGCCTGAAAACTTGCAAGGAAATTGGCACAATTATTAAATCAGATTGGAAAACATGACAGAAATGGTTTTTTCCAAGAGTGACTTTTTCTTTCTTTTTAAATAGAATAATGGGAGGCCGTTGGTATTACCTGTTAATGGGTTACGAGTCAAAGTGTCTGTCAGAAACACAAAGCCAGACAGCGGTTGTTCCTGGCTGAGAACTAACAGTTCCCTCAGGAAGCTCAGATTTGGAGAAGTGCAAAGAGTTTGCATGTAGTTTAAGTGCGTTCCCACTCAGAGTGCCATGATTACAGCGAGGACTACAGATAATTCATCATTAGGAGAAGTTCTGTGCAGGGGGGAAAAAAAGGGCCTTCTTTAAAGTCTGCCAGTGTGTTGCTCACTGACATGCCCTCAGTGCATGAGTTATTATCCCAACTGATGTCACCACATCTGCAGGAGGGATACATTTGTTGCTTAGCAACAGCTAAAGCTCTCAGCATGCTAGCTGCAGTTCAAATTTGATATACTTCTTGACTTTTGGCACTTAGTTATGCTACAAATAACATAGAGTATTTCTCACTATGGTCACCGCAAAGTATTATTCTGAAACAGTTCACATTTTCCCCCCTTTCTCATTTGTTGTCACAGCAGTTTCCTCTTAAATTTGCTCTCGACATGTGGTTAAGTGTCATACATGCTATCACCATTATTAATGCTAGGATGCATTAATTTAAAGTGTAATATATAGCCTACATACACACACACACATATACATATATATATATATATATATATATATATATGACTACTAAATCTAGGTGAAATGAAACAGTGGGGAAGACATTTCACAGCATGCTAATATATCAGTCAAAGCATAAATGTCATGTGGGTCAGGTAAAGCCAGGCCACAAGCAAAAAGAAAAATCTGGTCCCTAAATTTAAACATGCAGGGGCTAAATGGACACCCAGGTAAACAAATGAATCTAGTTTTAGAAGAAAATGAGAGCAGAAGCAGATGAGTGAGAGAATCCAGTGTTTGAGCGAGGTAAAAGCTTTGTTTTGCAGCAAATGTTTTCATGGAGGGGTTGAAGAGGAGAGGGAGGGGGGGAATCAAACTGATATTTAGCCCCTACTGGCTTTTTTTTTCTCCTGCTTTTGTTTTATGCAGGGCTCTTTTTACCACATGGTAGTGACAGATTGTTTGAGCTGAAAGGAAAAGCCATTCGAAGCTAATTAAGCAGCCATTCCAGGCACTGTTCGCAGGCAGGAGGGAGAGTAGCACAGGCATTTGTCAGCGCCGTACCCAACGTGGGTTTAATTGACAACTAGGACTCCTGACTGACAGCTTTTCCAGCCCCTAGCCAATGGTGAGCCGCGCAGGAAGACAGCTGCGAGATCATTGGATGAAAGGCGGTGAAGTGGGGGGAGAGGGGGTGGAGGGAAAGAGGGAACCCACGTGGGGCAGGGCATAGTGAGAAACACGTGATAGGCTGAGGCGCAGACGTGTTGTAGCCTACCTAGTGCTGCTGATAGGAAAGCTTGTAGATGCTTGAGGTCTCGTTAGAAATAGGTCGATCAATTCAAGTCACTCAAAGGACACTCTGCTGTAGATGAAGGGGTATTCACATCTGCGCACTTCGAGTCTTGAATGAAATTCTATGAGCGCGTATTATTCTTGGCACAGAAATAGGACGTATTTCTTTTTCTTGGCATCTCTAGCTCTCTTTTTCAACCGAGAGCGCAGTGAAATAGTCAAGCTTCAAACTATAACCTTCTTTTTCAGGGTCACGCCAGCTTCAGTTATAATTGCTCATATAGTGAGCAGATTTTGAAGGCGAAAAGCTTTTATTAAAATGATCCCTTCTATTTTCGGGGTGGGTTATTTTCTCTATTTGAGAACGAGACTTGTTTTAAATTGTACAGCTCGTTGGTACATACCGTGTAGTATTGTGAAACACTCGGGCACCCGCTGCAGTGCACGGACATATAAATTATTACCTTTGTTTTGAACAAGTTGTTGAACGCACCGAATGTCACTTCAAATCCAAAATGGCGAACATGCGAGGTCACATATCGTGGCCCAATCAGGACGCGACAGTGCTGTGTACCCCACGTGGGACTGACGCGCTGTGATTGGTCTTCGGCGCTAAACTCCTCCGGAGAACCCAATTGGTTAGCGCGAGGCCCCTCTCTCGGCAGTCGGGTCCTCGTGTCAGTGCACAGTCTGTGTGTGGTACAGCGCGCGGCAGAGGAACTGGGTACCCAACTGCAGGCTGGCGGTGCGTTTCACAACGGCCGACATTTTAAACAAGAAAAAAAAAAAAGAACCGCTTGAGTCGCAAAATAATAATCCCTGGACTTACTGGAAGAGTTTCGAGCTGCTACTGGATCTAACAGAGGCTTTCTTTGAAGTTGTCTGCGGTCAAAAACTCGTCCCAGTCGAGGGGTTTCCAGCGTCCGAGCGGACTGAGCGGCGCTCTCAGTCTCGGGAATCACCGGGGCTTTTAAAGGACTCTCAAGGGGGCAAAGAAGAGCAAAGAAGTGTATGAAAAACAGAAACGACGACGGACAATTGTCTGCGGTGAACGTTACAGATTACCGGATATTAAGCTTCGTGTGGATAATATTTTTTTCATATACATTATTCTTACCTGTGCAGAGGAGAGGAGGAGAGGAATCAGTCGAGACAAAGGTAAAAAAAAAAAGAAAAAAAGAGGGGGGTTACATGAAGAGAGCCGCTAACAAGACGGGTGGTAGTAGTGGTGGCGGTGGCTTTATGGCAGCCGACTTTGAAAGCAGCAGCTCCTTGTTTTCTGATCTTCCAGGACCACCAAAAACAACAGTTGCGTGTTTTCTTTACCCTCTAGTGGAAGACGACTCGTTAGATTTACGAGGAAAAAGCCAAAAAAAGCGCATCGTGTCGTTGCGGGTGTGATCAAAAGTCTAAACTTTGGGATTTATTTGATCCGTGGCATCAAACGCATTTTGCTGCCACTCTTGGTTTTCTTTTTCCCTTTCTTTTCTTTTGCAAATCTAGACGACAGATTTATGTTTTGTGGTTCACACGTTCAGAGAATTAGTGGGCAAAAAAAAAAGAAAACTACTTTATTCTGCATTTTGCACAAGGTGTATCGGAGAGTTCATAAAGCTCTACGTTCGTGTTGCTTTCAGGCGCTGTGAACGTGATCCAGCTGTTTTCTGTTTGTTTAGGTACAAAAGAAAGGAGCTGATCCATCCGCTGGGCTGGCTCTGAGTGTGCGCCTCGCAGCCGAGAACGAGGCTTTGTCCGCCGCCATCCTGCGCATATCGGGGAGGGGGTGGCGGGGATTTACCGCACCTTCACTGGGATTACGGAAAGAAAGCACGAGAAAAACAACACACAGACTCCCGTGTGGAAAAAAAGACTAGACATGTATCCACAAGGCCGGCATCCGGTAAGTCCCCCGTCTTTAGTCGCTGCTTGTAAATTGATGCAGAAGCGCTGCCCTTCAAAATGGCCTAATTAGCTCGTCAGAGTGAAGCTGCTGATCCACACCTTACTATTTATGGTCTGCATCAGTGCTGCTGAGGGCTTCACTGTGGCATGGAGAGGCACGGAGAGGTGGTGTTTATTGGAAACAAGATCTGAGATTGTGTTGAACTCGTAAAGTAGATCATCAGTGTTTTTTTTCTTTTTACGGTCCTGAAAGTTAATTGTGCAGTAAAAAAAACAGCACTGTGTGATTTAGAGACTCTACATGGCAAACGGATAAAGTCACATCTCTGTCACTGCACAAGTTGAGTGAAAGCAGCTCCCTCTGCCAGTCCAAAACTCAAGGGAAATGAGAAGACAAACCATTAAAAAAGGACTGAGGGGTGTTATCAAAAAAAAAGAATAAAATAAAGGAGAGGAGGAGGTGCCAAGAGAGAGAGCTCAGCTATGTGATGATGTTATTTACACCTGTGGTATCTCCAATCTCACACTTTTCAGGCTCCTCACCAGCCAGGGCAGCCTGGCTTCAAGTTCACAGTAGCAGAGTCCTGCGATAGGATCAAAGATGAATTTCAGTTCCTGCAGGCCCAGTACCACAGGTAATGACTAGACTACTGTAAAAACCAACGGCTTCCTGGAAACATGAAGCAGAAGCCGTTGATGTTTTGTTCCCTTACTGTAGCTTTGTGCAATCATAACGTGGTGCACAAAAACCAAACGTTTTGCAGCGGTGTACCGATCCTTTTTACAAACGCAATGCTTTTTCTTCTCCACCCAGCCTTAAAGTAGAATACGACAAACTGGCCAACGAAAAGACGGAGATGCAGCGTCACTACGTCATGGTGAGTACTACAGCTATTAAGCCGAGAACAGGATTTGAATGGCGTTTCCTCCCTTTCGCCTCAGGTGGTGAACAGTCACAGGTGCTGAAAAGAACCTGGTTGTTTTTGTAGAGCCTGTGTTAAGACTGTTGACTCACGTCTGAGTTTTCATGGGATAAGAAGGGAGGGGGTGTGAAACTCTAGCCGAGGTCAAACGTCCAACTATTGATTGTGGGGTGTGACCACCCCCCCTACCCCTCCTCTCAGTGGCTCTGGGGTCCTCTTTATGACCCTCCACCACCCCTCCCTAACACACCCAGCATGGCCCACTGGGGGTTAATGACTGGTCTGCCGTGTGTGTGTGTGTGTGTGTGTGTGTGTGTGTGAGAGAATCAGACAGCTTCCTGTGTGTGTGTGTGAAAGTTTTAAATCTTAACTCTCCCAGAGTGAGCCATGTGGTCACACCCAGAGATTTCTCACATATTGGGAGACTTTGTGTGTTTTTCCTTCCAGCTGCAACGATAATGAACTACTTGTTGGATAATTACTTGTTATTGAAATATCAGTAAAATCTATCTCTCTATTAGTAAAAAAAAAATGGATGGAAAATGGAAAAAACTTACATTTGATAATCAAAGTAAGAAATGGATTTAGGTCTCCTCCCCCCCCCCCCCCCCCCCCCCCCCCCCATTCAAAAATGTTAAAGATGTGCTGATCACAGTTTGTCAGATGAGAAATGTTCTCATGTTTCTGTATTGTTTCTGATTATAAACTCAAAAGCATGCAAGTTCAAAATGTGTCTGTAAGGGTTTCACATCGCCAAAAACACCCAGGGGCATTTACTAGATGAGTAGCTTTTAGTCGCAGCTTAAATCACGTTCGAAGTCAGAGAGCAGGAAGTTAAAAATCTGACCCTGCGTACTTGCTGCATGTCATTTTGCTTGCTTTGTGCACTGCATGTGTCAGAGCTTTCACCTTTTAATGGAAACCACACTTGAGAAGTGAGATAATACTTGATGCTTATCAAAGTGCTGCAAAGGGTTAAATGTAAAACAGTTCCAAGAGTGCAGTTAAATCTTATTATAGTCAATTCAGAGCTCTCTGATGATCAAATGGGAGACAAAGAAATCTGTGCCTCTGTAAAGACAAGCCAGCTCAAAGCTTCTTGCTAATACAGGAAAGGCTTCATTGTGTGCATGGCAAGAAAAAAGAGAAAAAAAAGAACAATCTTTATCTGACAAGTTGTGTAACTTAGACCTCACACTTGTGTATGTGCGTGCTTATCTTGTTTGTACATGAAAGGAATGACTTTAACCAAACGCAGCAGTACGTTTGTTAAATATTATTTTCCCTGTGAGGAACCAGAAGGTGGTGGGAGTAGCTACAATAAATGGAAGCTGTTTGCTGTGTGTTTGATAAACAAGGCAGACAAACTACTAGGCTTTAGTTTGTATCTGTTGGTGGGCTTGCAAGCTTTTTTGGCAATCAGCAGCAGATAATGTTGTTTTCAATAATAGTATTGGCTTTCTCCTTGCTGTCTGGACGGGGTTTGCGCTCAAAGACGAGGCCGTGCCAAGTAGAAGTAAACAGGCGCTGCAGCCAGGCGAGCGTCTGCCGCGGCTGAAAAATGCACGTTGAGATGTCAGCCTCGTCGGCTAATGTCAGTTCGCCCGCGCTTCAGTTGTTATTCTACATGTGATTGACTTTCTTTTATTCTTGTTTGGGTGCTTGAGGGGACCGATAAGATGTCACACCAGTTAACCACTGTTTGTCTTGTTGCACGAGTTCTCTGTGCGTTCAGAGAAAAGTCTAGAGCAGTTTGGACTGTCTTGCGTTTTGCTCAATTAAGAATGGTGTCATTATGTATAAACATCTGTCTCTAATTAATTCAACATATGAATTCATTTAAGTTTATAATGTCTTTTTCTGCTCTCTCTCTGTTCTTTTACAGTACTATGAGATGTCCTACGGGCTTAACATTGAGATGCACAAACAGGTATGTAGCCATATCAGAGATGCTTTGTGTACAGCCAAAACACCCCCCTCCCCCATCCCTTCCTAGTGATTAAGAATATAAACACATACACATGCATACCTGATCTTAGTTTCTACCCTCATCCCTAAATGCTTCTGGGAGCGTACACATACTGGCTTCCTGTAGTGAAAACGCTGACAGGCTAAACAACACGAAGGGCACGCTGCCTGATGTGGATGGTTTGATAAGATTAAAGTGAAGTATTTGGCGCAAATTCTGAGAAGATGGTGCGTGTGTGCGGTTTGCCTTTCTGAGTGTGTGAGTGAGCACATACGTTGCCTGCTTTATTCTCCAAGCCTCCCAAGTGCCATTTGAGCTAAAAGCTCATTAGTTCAGCTGCCACCCAGTACTGGGCATCATGCTGTATCAAAAATGTCCACAGTTCACTCCATGTCACGTTACCGTTGAGTTAGGTTTAGAAGCGCTGGCCACATTTGTTGGTGTACTTCCAGTTGATCTTTGGTCTGTCATGTCCAGACTGTTTGAAGCAGGTTGGTGGTTTCTTTTTTTTCTTTTTTTCTTTTTTTCTTTTTTTTTTTTTTGCTTTTCTGTTTTGTTTTGTGGAAACCGTCCCGATAATGGGATAGTAGTGAAGTAGTCAATAGTGAATTGACTTACTGAACAGTCCTCTAGCAAGAAACAAAAAGTTGAGTAACTCCAGCAGTGCTTTGATGGCCTGTGTGTGTGTGTGTGTGTGGTTTTTTTTTTTTTGGGTTTTTTTTGTTTTTTAAATCTATAATACTATAGAGTTGCAAATCTAGAGAATTAACATGAATAATGTTTTCAGTGGGGTTGGGGTGTTTTGGACTGGCTATTGGACACAATTTATTCCCTCAGAATGTTCGTTTGGGCTTCTACCTGTAAGATGTCTGTACTTGTTCTGAGAAATCTCACCTGATGAGTTTTGATGCACGCACAGGTTGATCTGGACTGTATGCCAGAGAATTTTTGGAATAGTTGGAGTAAGATATTGTAATCACACACATACTGTAGTCACCAGAGGCCCAAATAAAGAATCAACCCTCTGTAAAAGTCAGATTGCACCTGAAGACAGCACAGCAAAATTGCTCCGTTTAGCTAACGATGTGACCCGAGGCTGTAGTCAGCTGTGTGAAATCACATCAGCATAATGTTTTTATTCTGTTTACTTTAAAAGGAGAAGAACAAAAGATGAACATAATCTCCAGACTGCCCCCTTTTTATCTTCCTGCACTTACATTTCCATTTTCTCTGATTCACACTTGCTTTCTGTTTCCTTCAGTCGCTTTTGCCTCCCTAATTCTCCTTCTCCACCTCCTCTTGGCGCCCTTATGTCTTTTCATTGCGCCCTCCTCCCTTTTCTGCCCCCGCCGCCCCAACGATGTGATGTGAATGATGGTCCTGTGTCATTAGCTGTGTGATATGATGTATGAGAGTGGGAGTCTGTCAGAGGGGGAGAGAGAGAGATGGAGAGGGGTGGGGTGGAGGCTTCATGGCCCTCAGATCCAGAAGGTTAATGGCATCAGTGGGAGGGTAGCCCAGTTGGAACAGCAGCACACTACGCAATTCATCAAGCGTAGACATTTTCTGTAGGCACGTGGTGTGTGTGTGTCTCTGTGTGTGCATGCGCGCTTACTAGGTGTGTTTACAGTTTATCGTGGAGCTGCCCACCCCCCTTCCTTCACGTTGCTGAGCGTTTCTCTGTAAAGCAACAAGGAGATTGTAGTGATGCAGGGTGGGGGTGGAGCTGGTTGTTGTGGTTAGATGATGGTGGCGGTGGACAAAACAAGTGGGTAAAAAAAGGGGTGTGGTGGTGGGGTAAGGGGTGGAGACAGGAAAGAAGTGAGGGCCTTCAGGGTAAATGGGTTAATCGACTTGTCCTCTCCTCTGCATCTCCTTTGTTTATCAATAAGCCCGGTGGAGACGACTGAGATCTCTGAATAATGCATGCCCCCCCCCCCCCCAACACACACACTCTCTCTCTCTCACACACACACACACAGACACACACACACACACACACACACACACACACACACACACGATCTCCCATCCCTGGTGAACGAGTGTCTGTGGTGACATCAGCGAGTGGTAAACAGATGCCCCTCAGCTGTCCCTGTTATTGGTGCGACCGGAGGGAGGCTGGATTATTGGATGCAGGCAGGCATATTACTTCGCTTGTGCTGAAGATTTATTGCAGTGTGGCAAAGAAATGATAAACTAAGAGCGCGATTGAAAAGAGAGGGGGAATAGGTATAAACACGGGGCGCACATAAATATCTACTCCCCATCCCTTACATGGTAGCACCAGTTGTGTCTTTACACACAAACACTGCAATTCAAGTTCCCGCAGATACAGTTTCCCCTACTGCTGCTGCCGAGCTGAATAGTTGCTATGAAAGGGATCTGTGCGTCTGCCGGGGGGTAATTTGTTTTGACAGTGTCTCTTATGATGGCAAAGAGTGCAGGGTGGAGGTAATCACCCTCGCTTGCTGTCAATAAGTGATTTTAATTAGCGCAGCTCATTAGGCTGCCTCAGCATCGTGCCCTGCTGACTTTGTGGTGGGGGATGCTTTGTGTTTTTTTTTTTTTTTTTCTGTTTTTTTTTCGCTCCCTCTGTTCTCTGTTGTGGTCCCTGTTTATCTCTCGTACGCTTGCCTACATTTTGATTTTTTTTATTCTTTTTTTTTTCTCTCTCTCAAATGTTCTCTCTTTGGCAAAGTGAGTGCCACATGATTAGAAAGCCTGATGAATAAATTCCTCTATTTTTCTACTGTGCTGCTTAACTTAGTTGCACCTTGGGTAGCCATTTTGTGGATTTGCTCCACATATCCATTTCCTCACTTGTTGAATGAATGAGGGAAACAGAGAAAGTGCTTTGTCAAGGAGAGTGAAGTCCGTTTCCTGGAGGAAGAGGGTGAAAGGAGGAGCAGAGGGAGGGAGACGGGAGAGCTTGTGCAAATGAATAATTTATACAGGATTCCTGGAATTGTTTGCCAAGGTGATGATGGCCGATCTTTCTCAAAGCCAAAACAAACTGACTATGAGAACACACACACACTGTGTGTGTGTTTGTGTGTGTCTCAAGGGAGCTTGACGAGGTTACCGGAGGCTGAGAGACCTGCTTTATTTTGATAGCCAGGCTAGAAGGACTGGAAGAACAGTATTACACAATGAGTGTGTGCGCGCTCGCTAAAACCAGCTGATGACAGGCCTGTCATGAATATGTGTGTACATGTAAACTACATAATTCAGAAATAAGAAGCATAAAAAAATGTTGTGTATTTGATGATTTGAGCGTTAACAAAATCAGATGTAATCTGTTGGAAAACAACCTGTTTCCATATGCTCCCCCTGCAGAAAAGTGTGTGTGTGTGTGTGTGTGTGTGTGAGCTCAAAATAGAATGACATGCACATGCAAAATATTCTTCATGCATTTGTAATGAACAAGATACCTCTAAGTGCCTCTTTCTTTCTCTGCTCTGGCTGAGAAGATAATTCCCAAACAGCCATCTCTGCGCCCCCCACCCCCCACCATCATATGCCACTTGTTTTCCTCACCAATTGAATCCTCGTCAGAGACTCAGCTCTCCACTCGGGGGCTAATGCCTGGAGCGACAAACAGCCAAATGGCTTTCAACGCACCATTGACCGGGGGGGGGCAGGCAATGGAGAGAGAGAGAGAGAGACAGAGAGTGAGAGTGAGAGCCTCTCCAAACTCTGGTGCTACTAGACAACCCTGAGTACCTGTAATTGTGGAGCTGCAGTGAAAAGCTTCTGCCGGCTCAAAGGCTTCTGTTTTCAGTGGCTTTAAGTGACAGTAAACTCTTTCCAGTGCCCATCTCTGCCACTAAAAGCACTGTGGAAAATAGTGCCTGCAAAGTAAAGTGGGAGTCGTTACGAGCGCTGCAAGTCATTGGATTTGTTATCAATGTGTGCAGGTTTTTTTTTGTTTTTTTTGTTGTTGTTGTTGTTTTTTTATTTTAACCCTTCAGAATGGCTGGCTGTCAAAAAGACGTGCAGATATGCCATCTGCCTGTTTTGCTCTCCTTAACGCATGAACTCTGTCTGAACAGAGCTGAGTGACTAAATACGACACGGAAGGATGAGATGTAGCTGGCGGCATCAGCGATTCGGTTGAGGGGTTTACAGTCACAGGTTGACATGCGAGCCGTGTTTGCCCTCATGATCTCTTAAATCGACGGTCCTGTGTGACACTGCAATAAATTGGGCCCAGAAAGTACAACAGAAATGGATGCAAAGGAAGTCTGCTCCATTGTTTTATTTCCTGGCTCCAAAGTAATATTTAAAGTCGAGGAGGGGTGGGGTGGGGGGTATTTCAGAGGAAGCCATGGGTTTTGGGAATATTTAAGTAGCTCAGCTCTCAAAGCACCTGGTGCTTCAGCTCATGTTTCAGAATGAATTGTTGAGAGAAATCTGTGTTTTTTAGCACAGTACTAAACAACTCAAAAAAAGCAAAGGTGCACCTGAATTCAGTGAATTTTATTTATTTATTTTTTTGGCTTAAAAGTGGTGGCTCTGAAGTGGTGATTTGCACCGAACAAATGGATGCCTTTCTGCGTGAGGGAGGGTTTGTATGGTGGTTGCTCTAATAGCCGAGTGTATCAGCACAACGCCGTTTCTACAGGCCCCATGTTGCTCCCCTTGCAGCCATTTCCAGAGAAGTGGTGTGATACTGAAACACTCTCACCCTACCCATGTGTCATTGTATCCAGCCTCCGCTAATGATGATGGTTTATGAGTCTCCGAAGAACCCCACCACCATCACCACCCCCATTTCCAGTCTCCCAGTTATCCCTCATTAATTTCCCGTGCTGATCAGATCGACAGGCCGAAAATTCAATTTAATGACCTGCCTCTGTGCTGCGCCTAATATGATTTTACAGGCTGTTCTGGTCAGAGCCCCAGCCCAATTTACATAACGATCAGCCGTGCCAGATAGTGTTGCCCCAGCAACAGAAGAGGGGGGAGATGAGAGGAAGAGGAAGGAGGGAGGGCAGAGAGAGTAGTGGAGATTAGCGTGAAGGGGTGCGAAGAAGCATTTGGAGGAGGAAGGAGGGGAGAAAGCACAGTGCGTCTGAGGTCAGACGGGGGTTGTGAGATAATTCCTGACAGGCCAGCAAAGGTCTCTCTCCTCCTCTTCTCTCCCTCTTTTCTCGTTTCTCCCCCCTCCTCAGAGGCTGTGCAGAAAGCTACTGGCACCTCCTCCCTCCCCCCCTTTCACAGTCAAACAAGGTTAAGGGAGAAAATGAGTGAAGTGCAGCATCGTATAAAACGGCGGGAAGGACCTCTTCAGCCCACACACACCTGCTGGGCCTCCACCCCTAATCTCTCAGAATCAATTAGTTCACCTCCCCCGGTCCAGTCAAACCACATTACCTTAGTGTCACATCAGAGGGTTTCACTTCACCATTCATCACCCCCACACATACCCCACCACTTCTCTTTTATTCTGCTTTCTACTTTTGTGTTCCTCTCCTATGCATCTTCCTCATCTCTTTCTATGGAAAGTGCAGATTCAAAAAAAAAAAAAAGGAAATGGGCTTGGGCAAAATGTCTAGGGACCTTCAAGTGCGGTAGGCGGGCAGCACAGCATATCCATTTGACCAAATGCAGCACTGTAAAGTGCTCCATGTATGGTGAGCCCTCCAGTATCAGCTTACTCTGCCAGCTAATATTCTGTGGTCGATACCAAAGATGCCTCTGATAGATAGGGCCAGAGTTAACCTGTCTGCTTCAGCACGCCCTACCCCCCTCTGTATGGGCCGTAATTATGAAGTATGGACCTCATTAGGGTTTCTCCAGCCAGATGGTATTAGCATATTTCAGGCCTTAATGAAATAAGGCCTGAGCTTAATGGAGGCAGGAGAAAGGGGGAAGCAAATTTGTTCTAAGGCGGTCCCAGTTTAGTTAAGAAATACATGGTGTGTCCGGATGAACACTGCAACATTTAGTGCTATTATTGGCTATTCTGTTGTCTGAGGCATGCAGTATGCTGGAAGGATGTCATTCTAATCATTTCTGTCTCTTCTCCTACAGACTGAGATTGCCAAGCGCCTCAATGCAATTCTGGCTCAGATCATGCCATTCTTGTCACAAGAGGTGAGTGTCAACCCAGCCAGCAGCATTTCAGGGATGAGACTGAGACTCATTTGTTTCACATTCTGCTGTTACTGTAGTTGTGACGATGACTATTGTGCAGATAATCTCTGGGGAACAACAGATGATTCACTGCACATAACAATGAGGAAACCCTTTTTTTTTCCCCCCCTTCTTTTTTTAAATTGACAGTTTTAGCCCACTAAATAATGTATTTGACTCAAACGTCAAACAACTACTGACCACTTCTAAAAATATCGCCCCTTTTCGAGCTCATCCTGTCAACATTGAGCAAATAGTCAAACATAAACACATAAATCAGTTCTTCTGAAGGAACTGGCTTTCCTGGAAAACTGAGATGAGAATTAATGCGCAAGGAAATGAAATGAAAGCAAACCTTCAAACGCCTCAAGCGGCAAACCTCCAGACAATGGATTTCAGTTTCAGTGTTCCTTTGATTCACTCTGACCTGCATTTCTATAATACATATAACACATATAATACAGAGTATTTTTTTATGTCTTGTTTTACCTAGTAGAAGATTCTCCTATTATGTTGAGTGCTATGTAGTACATTGATGTGTTGTTTTATTGACGATAAGTGCCATTAAATGACTATCGTGCATTATGGAGGCCCCCCCCAAGCTTAAGTGTCTACTTGTCTAGATGAACCATCAGGCGGGAACTATTCTTCTCCATCAGTGATCTAATCTTTGTTTATGTGTCCTGCAGCATCAACAGCAGGTGGCTCAGGCTGTTGAACGGGCCAAGCAGGTGACAATGACTGAGCTGAATGCTATCATCGGGGTACGTGGACTTCCCAATCTGCCTCTGACTGTGTGTATATCCCCTCTTCTTCCTTCATTTGACCCGAGACCAGAGGCAAAACTGCATACGTGAAGGAGGACCAGCATTCAGATAGAGATATGTAGATTATTGAAGCGTGCTACATTTTGCTCACGGGTGTATTTGACCTTTCTAAGCTTTGGCCGAAGTGTCGCATGTCAAGAATAACCGGGGAAAAGGGCAATAGATTCACAGGGGAAATGGGGGTGAAAAGGGGATAAAAGTAGCTTAGCATATTAATCTGCAGCAATTTTCTTTCACCCGTCTGTGGCATTTGAGTTTTTAGACTGAATGCAAACTAGTAACATCATGTCCTCTTCACTTGTACAGACTTGCCCTGGTCTCAAGTGGTTTATTATGTTTTTATTTGAGTTGACAATGTTTGCAATGTGCTGTCAGTATGGCGTTTTTTTTTTTTTTTTTTTTTTTTGCTGTAATTTCTGATTGTTGGTTAACCATGACCCGTCAGCACCCAGGTTGCAGCTCCGCTCTGATTTTCCTCCTCTCAGCCAGAGTCAAAGAACATCTGATATATAGTAACACAGTCCAGACTGGGAGATCAGATCATGGTGTTTCTCAGATTTCACTTTGGCTGCACTTTAATTAGATAAAAGGACCCAGCCAACAGGCTTACCCCTACCTCTGACCCAATAGCTCGAGGAATTAAGAGTGGTCAGGTCAGGACAAGCCATTGTGATTACAACAGAGATTACAGCAGCATGAACTTAGCAGGTACTAAGCATTTGAAAGGTGTAGTGGATAAAAGATTTCGGCAGTTGTGGAAGAATAGGGAGAACAGGAACATCTTTTTTTCCTCCCTACTGTTTACTACATTGTTCCCTGATGGTTGCCACAGCTTCTATAATTAAGTCATGTCATTTAACAAGCTTAATTTAGCTATTTATGTTGTTGCTATGGGTAAAAAGTGCAACAAGTTTGTTTGTTTGTTTGAATTATGATGACAATAAATAAAGTTTTCATTTCAGGCGTTATTTGTTACAATCCAATATTTAATGGAGCAAATGATTGGGACAAGCTGCAACAATGTTTTGCTTTTAATTCTTTAAAAAAGTAAGCAGAACTAAATTGTTTATTTGTAAAGCTGTTAATATGAACAGTAGGCGAATAAATCACATTGGTTAACTTAACAGTTGGAGCTTATTTCTTTAAAAAAATCAAATAAAAATCCCAGATGTTTAAATCTAGCAGACAGTACAGGGAAACTCTTTCCCCAAAAAATCCACTCTGAAATATAGCCTGTGCACTGCCCGGATCTTGCATTTGCTTTTCTTAAAAACATACATGCGTATTTGGTTTTGATAGTCAGGTTACATGGTGATCGGAGGCTGTCGACTGAGCAGCGGATTTTAAAATTCGGTTTAGTTTAATGAGCCAGGAGCCGAGGGTAATTATCCACTATTGGCGCTTCTATGTTTTTTTTTCCCAACGAAGTCCTTTCCACAACAGGAGTTGACCCTGCCTTCATTAAAGATAGGCAGGGCTAGCCTGAAACACACACACACACAATAATACACTCAGGAAAACAGGCTTAATTATAGGGTTGAAAAGATGGCAGGTGATCAATCTCCATGCCCCCACAGGGTGGGTGAGGCAGTGATGCTCTAGCGTCTCAACATTAGAGCCTCAGAAACACTCGGAGCATCAAACTCAGGGAGTGTTCACCTCAGTTGGATCAGAAAGTGCATTTGAGACATGCATAAGTTAGAGATTTGCCCTGCAGGCACCACCTGCTGTACTGTCAGGTTGTCATGTAAAGACAACCTGACTGTAAAGAATCCATACACACATACTGTATGGAGTACGTAACAGAACCACCCCACCCTCTCTTAATAGCTGTTAGTGACTGAGGCCAAAAACAGTTTTTCTTTCAATGTGGGCCTCACTCATAAAAACAAATCTGTTAGGTAGCATTATGCCGTAGGAAAGCTGATCGGTCAATTTTCTAGCTGGTTTGGTAGTGTAGTTTATTAAAAGTCGTTCCTAAATAAAAGGGCTAAAAATAATTAGATTAGCATAATTTTTACAGCATCATAAGGCTGGTCTCTACTGGTCTCTCCCCTATTTTGCATGAGTTTTTGGCCAGAAGCAGCGTATGATTGAGTCTGATTTGACAAGTGTCAGAGGTGCAGACTCATTTCCATGTTCCTACCCTCATTTCCATGAATTTGACACAGGGCGAGATTGTAGTTGGGATAATGGTTAACAAGTCAGTTACAGCCGGTGTGCTCCTTATCACGTATCATGTAAATGCTAATCCGCAGAACACGACATAAACCTTCACAGCGTCAAGTTTTGCTGTTGTCACTCCAGTAACAGCGATCTCCTCTCCTTTGCATGTTTTATTTGGCTATGCGTATGTCTTTTATTACAGAGTAAGAGTGTCTACATTTACATAGTGTGACTACAGTGTCCAAATTTACACATGCTTTGACTTAACATCTCACAAAAGCCGGTGATGTCTTCATCCGATTTGAATTCATCACTTGGGGCTTTTTGTCGATTTAATGAGGAAAAATAAATGAATGTATTAAAAATAGCCATCAGGTGCAGCCCTACCTCTGAATCTCTGCTCTCTCCTCTGACCCAGCACCTGCACCCGCCTCGTGGCGTCTACCCAGCCTTCACGGTCAGTGTTGAGAGGAGGGTTTTGAATGATTAGCTTGCAATGAAATGTCTGTTTTTTGTGAAGGGGAATGATGCCTTTTGGAGACAAAGGACTGCTTGGGGCGTGTCAGGTTATTTTTGGCCTCTACTCTGCCCGACTCTGGTGTTGTGCATTTGACAGAACGTTATCTCTTTATTCGACGACTAACCTCAGAAATGTTACCCCCGTTCTTCCACTGCTGTATTCTGCTTCAAACATAGGTTGTAATCCAAATCTTAGAGTCTTTGTTGTGACGACCGAAGAAGATACGATGAGCTCGAAACTGTTGTAAAGCACAGAATAAGTGGGTAATGTGGCGATCATTGCCAGACTTATTAAGCCAGGGTGCCAGCTGGTTTGTGCTGGTGCTGTTGATGCTTGTTCCACCTGACAGTACTGTTCTGCAGGGAGCCAGCTTCGCCTAGTTAACTTTAATTGCCTGTTTCCTGTGGAAGTTGCCTGAGCTGCTGCGGCATTTACACATAATGAAAAAAGATAAGTGTGAAAGGAAGCCAGCTCTTTATCCATGAATATTGAATTGGAGGCAATTTATTTTCTGAAATTTTTTTTTCCCCCTCTTTTTTTTTTTCTCTCTTCTCTCTCGCTCTCTGCACCTCACGACTCCCTTCCCTCGTCTCTCCTCCTCCTCCTCAGCCATAGCTCGCTAATGAGGCTTCTTGATAATGATCCCTGCACGCTTTTCCTCATTAGGCACACTCAATAGGGACGTCCCTGCCTCAATCCCTCGCTCACTCTCTTTCATTCTCTTGTTATTTTCTGATTCTGCCTCTCCCTCCTTTTCTTGTTCTGGCTGCCCCTTCCTCTCTCTCTCGTTTTTTCTTTTCCCCCTTCTCACTTTTTCCCTTTTTTCACAACAAATAGGCTGCTCGGCAAAGCAGTACAATATCGATTAACAATGCCACCCCTCAGTTGCTTATATCCATTGTGCGATTTCAGGTCCAGCTCGGCATAATGAGCTGACTGAATAATGGCCAACTGCTAAATAAGCCTTTAAATGTGGGAAGTCACTAGATATACCCTTGTCTAGTTTCTCCATTTTATGTAATGAATGTATGGATGAGCTTATTGAAGTTCTGTCTAGCAAGCAGAATAGCAATCATGTTTTTTTTTTTTTTTTTTTTTTTTCTCCCTTTTTGGAGAGGCAGTTGATGGATGTGCTAAGTGTTATTTAACCTTGTTTTAAAGCACTTGCTTCCCTCTTGCCTGAGTGGCTATTTAACTCCTGTCTATCTACTCTCTCTCCTCTCTGGTTGCTTCTCTCACAGACCCATTCAGGGCGTCATGGGAGCCGTGTGTGTTCTCCGCCGTCTCTGCTTAACAGCATTTTGCTGAAGGAGTGCATGCTTGCTTGGTTTTCCAGAGTGTTGAAAGGTTTTGAGGTTTTCAAGTGTAGACCTATTGATTTTTTATTTTTTATTTTTTTTTTTTAAACTGTCCCAGCTATGATTGAAGCACAGCGGTTTGGGAGTGAACAAAAGCGTTGTATCGTTTTTGGCGACCACAGGTGACGTGCTATTGAGTCAAACACAGTTGTCAGATAAAGGTCACGTACCAAAACAATGAGCAATTTGTAAAGCTTGCAGTGATAAGCGTATCAGTGTGGTAATGAGTGCAGAGCGTGATTTTTTTTTTTTTTTAAAGAGAACCAGACGTGTAGAACAAACGTGAGGTCGGGGTCCTTTCAGAGGAGGAACATTATGAGTCATCTGTGTGCAAACTCTGCACGGGTTTGCTAACTTTTACATCGCTGGTGAAACAGCCTTTTTGGGGCAGTTTGTAATTCAAGTGTTGCTCAAGCCTCAAATGGTAAATATCATGTGGCTGCAGCTCCTCCTTGTTCTGATTTGCTTTCTTTAATAGGAATTTAAATTGAATATCTTTATACTCAAACACCTGTCAGTTTTTCTGGGAAGTAGTGATTGGTATTTCACACTATTTCCTGGTGGAGCTGGATCCACATGTTGGCGGAGACTTGCAGGCAGCTATTACGCATAAACTGTTTGGCTTTCAACTGAATGTCGTCAAAGCCAGCTCTAATGCAGCAGAGTGTGCTCATTCATGGATCCACTTCCCAGCCGACCCACTTGTCCTCTGTCGTGTCTCTCGTCTCTCTGCGTTTGTTTGCAGCAGCAGCAGCTTCAGGCTCAGCACCTCTCTCACGCTGCCCACGGTCCCCCGGTCCAACTGCCCCCTCACCCTTCAGGCCTGCAGCCGCCCGGCATCCCCCCCGTGACGGGCGCTGGCTCCGGCCTGCTGGCTCTAGGCGCTCTTGGCAGCCAAGCCCACCTGCCTGTGAAGGATGAGAAGAACCACCACGACCTGGAGCACCGAGGTGAGGAGCAAAGCCTGCCACACACAAACACGCTGCCTATGGCATTTTAGGGATGATGGCTAACTGTAGCTGCCAAGCACTGCTTTCTCCAGCCAAATATATTAATCAGTGAAACACATCAATATAGGTTTTTAAATGTTTTTGTACCAAATGCTTGTGTGACAAAAAAATTTTTATATTAGATTTTAGATGTTTTTCTTGTCAATCCCTTGATTGTGTCAGCATGAAAATAGTTTATTCTGACACAAGACAACATAAGTTGTAATCATTCCTTTACCATTAGTATTAAGGCTTTAAAAGCCATTAACATATCAGCAATTGAGGTATCAGGTTAATAATTGTTGATCTTAAATATGAAAATTAAACATGTCTTCCAAGTGGTATCAAAATCAATACTGCTGAGTTGCTGATATGAGTAATCCTGGTGACACCCATACTAATTTGTGTTTTGCTTTTCTCTCTCCTGGCCCCTCATCTTTTCACTCGCCCCTGGCCATTCCTCTGAAAGAACGCGAGTCGAGCACGGTACGTTGACTCTCCGTCTCCTGTGTGTCGCTCTCTTGCTTACTGTGTTTGGTGATTAGGTGTCTTTACATAGACGACAGCCCTTTGTTCAATAGAAACTCATGTGCGGACACACACACACACACTGCTGTAGTCACAGGGGTATAAGCTGACTGAATCAAATAATTACGTCTGGCCAAATAAGCCAGTGCCATCTAATCCAGGTGGAAAATGACTCCAATCACTGAGCAAGGATTAGTAGTCAGCAACCTCCTTTAATTTCAGCACAATTAAAAGCGACTTTGACTCTCCTTCTCTTCATCCCTAACCACCTTAAAGGATTTACTGGTTGCATGTGTCCCCTACCTGGCTCTTTACATCCCCTCTTATCTACCTGTCTCCTTTTCTTTTGCTAATTCTATTATTTTTCTGCTCTGTATTCTTATCTTAGTCATTCATTCCTTTCCAGCGCTTTTTTGATTCACCCTCCAGTCTCTCGCCGTCACAGTCTCTTCCTTCTCATGTTAAGGTCCTTGTTTATTGGGCTAGCTTAAAGCTCTCAGTTAGCCAGAGTGCAACGCTCTGTTGGATCTGCTTGGCCAGATTGAGTTCCCATTGACTGACCATCCTGAATGGACCCACTCATGTCTGAAGGGAACCCAAACTCGTCCCTCTTCTCATGTGGTGACGAGCGGCTGCCAACGCCACCTTACCTGATCTCCCCGCCACAGTCTTCTCCCTCTCTTTTCCAGTTTGCGCACACAGTCTTCCTGTCCTTTTGTGTCAGGTCATCTGATACTGGAGTTGGAGGCAAGTGCAGGGTTATTGAGTCTAAGCAATCCTTGAAAGGCTTCAGACTCAGATACACAGACAGGCTGCAGTAGATTTTTATCGGTCTATCTTTGCACCAAACCAGATTAAAACTCTTCCACAGCAGCAGCTGAACCTGAGGAGGAGGCCAAAAGCTGCTTGGTTAGCGTAAATGGTTGGGCAACTGTAGTGGAAGTGTATGTTGTTAACTCCTCCAGCACACTTTTTTTCCTCACACTCTCCTCAATTTAGGAGGTTTTTATCTCACTAGGTTTTCAAGCTGTTACCTTTCTATGCTGTTCTTTCTTTTTGAGTCAGCCAATATGTCAGAAACCTCCCTACTGCCTCTTTCACCAGGCCTTTCTGTCTCTGATGAAGGCAGGGATTTGTTGAGCTACCTAACAGTGTGGGCTATCCTCAGGGTGTTCTCGCCTACACTTCCTCCCTCCTTCTCCCCCTGCCTTTTGGCCTGTTTGGCAGTGCCACCCCACCACACCAGCACCCAGACTACAAAAACCCTGTTTGCAGCTTCTGAGAGAGTGCCAGCCTGTCCGAGCATTCCCACTAGTGGGGAGGACTCATTGCCACACTGCTATGCTCTCATTGCTTGCCAAGTTCCTTTCCTGTTTTGCTCTCTTGTCTGCCTTCATTTTCTTTTCTGGTCTTTTTTTTTTTTTCTTCCTTTCCCCTTCATTTTCTCACTCTCTCTTTCATGGCTCTTTTCTCTGCTGGCAGCACCCTCTTTCACTTTGCTCTCTGGTCCAGGTTCCCTTAGTGGCCTCTTTCTTTGCTTCCTCTTTTTTAAAAACATTAGTTCATTTTCATGAACTCTACAGTCAGTGTTTTTTCACTGTGACCTGTCACATTACAGAGATAAGCACACATACAGGAGCAGCAGCCTTAGACTTGGTTTTTGTGGTCAGTTTTGTTTTTATTTGCATGTACTTACTGTTATGCAGTACTGTTATGAATGTGGCTTGTTGAGTTTGAGTTGGTAGCGTGTTTCTGGCTTTCTTGTGTGTGTGCATGCTTCAATTTTTTTTCCTCTTTGCCTCTGCTCTTTCATCACCTTGTGTACCACTCTCCCATTGGTGTTCTCTGTGTTTATGCGCTAGCTGTTTCCTCAGTCTAGGACTGTTGTCCAGTTAGCTTTGCACCCAATAGTGTTACTGGTCTGACAAAGGAAAGGGCACTAGAGTCCTCTCTGGGTGAAAACGCACTGCTCGGTAGCATGCGCCTCTCATCAAGGTTTGTCACCTGCTGCATTTAAACTACAAAACAGTGACTTTGCTGAAGGGCACAATCTGGCAGAAAAGAGTTTGCTCTACATCACAGGCTCCACTCAACCGATAACTCCATTCATTTGCAATATTGGGTTGCCAAGACAGCAGCTTAAAGTGCTGAAAGATTGTTTCAGAGATTTATTAAAATGCAATTCTACATAATGCAACACACCGTAATGTCCTCATAGCTCTCTAAGCACATATAGTTCAGGATATTTATTGTTTTAAAGAGACTAAAAGGGAACTGGAGACTGATGTGGTCTGTCTGCATGTTCTTGTTGGCAGAATAACTCAGTTTCGCCATCAGACAGCCTGCGGGCAGCAAGCGAGAAGCACCGCAGCTCATCAGACTATGGTCTCGAGTCCAAGAAACGCAAAGTGGACGACAAAGACAGCATGAGCAGATATGTGAGTGTTTGTTTACTTTTCGTCCAAATAATAAAAAAAGATGATGTTTGTAGCCTGTTTCGTTTCAAAATTTACCTTTCAATTGCTAATTGCGGTTTTCCTGGAAGGGTATACCTGAGTTTATTCAGTTAGCTTAGTAATGAAACTTACTTAACGCTAAATGCAAAGTTTATTATGTGCATACTGTTTCTATCCACAGACTTGTCTTCATATTAGTTAAAATTAATGCCAGGTTGCAAAGTTCTCCCAAAGACACTTCATTGAAGATGTAAATATTAGAAACTGTGGCAAAGTGTTACATTTAGCATTTTGAACTTTTCTCTGTGTGCAGCAAATAACCCTGTAGCTCATTCATTCTCAGTCTTCACATCTGGTCTGTCAAGAATGTGGACCACTTTGGTTTATGCTGTAATTTTTGCCGTCCCAGTGAGCTAACCCGTTACTCCGTCATTTCAGGACAGTGATGGAGACAAAAGTGATGACTTGGTGGTGGATGTCTCCAATGAGGTAAGACTGCAATTAAACTGAGCTGCTCAGTCACATTTTTCAGTGTGAAGGCTGAACACAAAACTAAACACAGCTCTCTTTTGTCTGCCGAAGCCTCAACACCTTTCCACATTGCCAAAAAGTCTATCAAAATATTGGTTGTGTGCGATGAGTGTGTGTTTACTTGCTGTATTTCTTTTGCCACTCATGCAGAAAGTGCGACAAAGAATACAAAGAAAAAGGGGGTGACAGGTGAATGAGAAGTGCGTGCATGTGTGTGTGAGAAGGAGAATGTGAACGTGCATGAGTATATTTATCTGTGTTTGCACATGAGGCCCCGGTTTGTTTGACCTACATGTACATGCCAGTGGCTTTCCTCCAGTCTGTTTGCTCAGTCTCGCTCTCTGTCTGTCTCATTTAACTCTGTAGGATCCGGCCACCCCTCGAGTTAGCCCCGCTCACTCCCCTCCTGAAAACGGGCTGGATAAATCACGAGTCCTGAAGAAAGATGCTGCCCCCAACAGCCCCGCCTCTGTCGCCTCTTCGGGCAGCACGCCGTCCTCTAAAGCTAAGGACCACGCCCATGTGAGTGTCAGTGACATGCTGCAAGACTAGAGAGAAGCTGAAATAAGGAGGTTACAGCGGAAGGGCAGGGGAGGCTGAACTGACACACTAAAGAGCATTTGTCAAGTGAAGTGGATGTCTGTGTGAAAGACTAATACGCAGGCTTAGCAGTTAGCTCTTATGCGGGGCTTGCGAGGGCAGAGGGTAGATGCACTCTCAGGAAATCAAACCCTATGGCTCAGCCCTCTCAATCTCCTTTATGGCTTACCCAATAAATGGTCATTTCTCCCTCGGCCTCAGGCTGTAAATAACCCAGAGACACAGCAGCGGGGGAACTGCTGTCTCTGTCTTTTTATGCTGCAACTCATCTTCTCTCCTTCCAACTCCCACTTTCTCTAATACTGAAGTGTTCACTGACACGGCTATGTTAGTGAAATGTTTTTTGTAAAGCTAAGGATTAGGATAGCTTTTTAATCCACATCATCTCTCTCCACCTATAATGTCACTAGGCTAAACCCCCACTTCTTCAGCCTCCCATTTGCCAAACATTGAAGGATTTGGATTAATTATAAGAGGTGTTTGGGACATCATCTTCAATGTCTAGCCACTCCTAATAAGCTTGACTTCTAAGCAAAGGTTTATATCCGTACCCCCAAACACACAAACACACACCATGGCTGTAATGGAAGTGTCAGTGTTAGATTGGATTACCTCAAGCCGTCCACTCAGATTGTCACTCTGGATTTTCCTGCCAGTGAGGGTATTTTTGACTCTGTGGGGGATTTTGAACTCTGGTATGGATGCTGTTTGTGTGCCCATGTGTATGTGCACGCACATGTGAACTTACAACTTTCAGTAATAGGATCCAAATCACACTGAGGTTAAAAGTTGAAGACTATCTCTGTTTTTTAGAATGACAAGTCATCTACGCCAAGCTTGAAGTCAAACACGCCTACACCGAGGAACGAGGCGCCGACACCTGGAACAAGCACCACTCCAGGACTACGGCCTCTAACTATGGGCAAACCGTCCGGCATGATGGAGGCATTGGGTGAGTATCTGCAAGATACTGTTGTTTGTTTGTTTTTGTTTTTTTGGGGGGGGTTGTAATCAAATCATCCAAATGTCACATCCAGTCATACAGGCCCACAGGCAAGCCAGCACCGACTGGTTGTTAGGAAAAATGTATAGTTCCCAGCACCAACCACCATAACAACTAATAATTTGAATTTCAACTGAATTTGACTGGGGTCTTATTGGACCAAGGGGAAAAAAAATCTCCTTCACATTTAAAGTTCATTTTAAAATTTGACAAAAACACCTCACCCAAAGCTGCTCCCAATTCCTAACCCCCTAACCATGTAATGTAATGCAATTTTCAATGCAACCCTGCGCTCACTGTAACAAATCATTGTTTGATGCCTAACAGAATGAATGATTCTTTCTTCTGAGGTTTTTATATTTATCTTTATCTGGGTTTTTTTGTTTGTTTTTTTTGTTTTGTTTTTTCTCTCCGTCAGCCGCGCCAGCCCTGCGTACCCCCCTGTCCATCGCCGGTTCTTATGCCACTCCCTTTGCCATGATGGGTCATCACGAGATGAACGGATCCCTGACGAGTCCTGGCGTGTATCCGGGTCTCATTTCCCCACAGATGAGCGCTGCAGCCGCCGCCGCCTACGGACGCTCGCCAATTGTAACTATTCCAGCTTCTATAAAGCATTTATTAGTGAAAATGAGGATTTATCACACACATCTGAATAAATAATGATTTGCCCGTTAGATAACGGCAGCCCTCGCGAACAGCTGTATTTATTATCCGCCGCTACAGTAGGTTGTGTTTGCAAAATGACTTTGAGAAACTTGAGCATTCCTTCTGCATTTCCATAACTCATTGTGAATATTTCTGCTTGGCTGGCTGCAGCTTGTTGTGTGTACATAATGAGAAAGTAGAAAGACGGCCCAGCTCCTTTACTTTGATGTTGGCTAGTTAGCATTCTAAAGACTAGAGAAAAATACATAAATCTTGGCCTCAAATGCATCTCCATGTTTGAAAATCTCTGAGCCCTTCATTAGCATTAGCATGTGGGATGTTATAGCCTTGTGCAAAGCTCCGCTGTATGCAGTGAAGCTCAGTCTGTGCCTTTCAAGGGATTTGCCTGGAAACAATGGTACAAGGGTTCCCCGAGGCGTAAGCACCTAAAGCAAGGCTGCAATCCGAATGCTAGCTTAGCCTGATTTATCTTTGCAGGTTGTTTGCTAACTGTTCCGCCGTTTTGTTCATGCAGGCGGGCTTCGACCCACATCCTCACATGAGAGCCTCTGGGCTGCCAGCCAGCCTCACTTCCATTTCTGGAGGAAAACCGTGAGTATTTAGGTTTTGTGTTTAAACTAGATTTGCATTTAATGGATTGCTTGAACTTCTAATGAGCTTTTCCATTCCTCTCTGTTCTGCAGAGCCTATTCTTTTCACGTAAGTGCAGATGGTCAGATGCAGCCCGTGCCCTTCCCTCCAGATGCACTGATAGGGCCAGGCATCCCACGGCACGCTCGCCAGATCAACACACTCAGCCACGGGGAAGTGGTGTGCGCCGTCACCATCAGCAATCCCACACGTCACGTCTACACCGGTGGCAAGGGTTGTGTCAAGATCTGGGACATCAGCCAGCCAGGCAGCAAGAGCCCAGTGTCCCAACTCGACTGCCTGGTAACTTTGTTATTTCGTTAGAAGTCTCAGGAGGAGAAAGTGTGAAATGTGATTTAGATGCGTGTCATTAGACTAGCTGTTGTAAGGCTTCCAACCAGAGCACAGACATAATGCATTCATGTTTCATGAAGTCTGTGTGATTGGTCACTTCATTAAGAGTTTTCTTAAGCATCAAATGTAGCCTGACCCCACATCCCCCAGTAGCTTTCCTCCTGATCCCAGCAGACACAGATGTGAATAATTCAGCATAGTGTCTCACTGCTGTGCTGAAATAATCCTTGGTAAGGGGAGGGGGAGGGGGAAAAAAAGCCTGCTGAGTAATGATGTTCTGATTGGCCAACCCTGTCTGCCATTACCCAGCTCATTACTTCCTCCCAACTGCCTCCCGTTTCTCATTTTGATACTGTAGCTTCATGCAGTTATACTCGTCTGGCCTCCAACACCCTTAAGGTTCGTCCAGAGTGCAATCGGGTCTTATAAAGTCATCAGGGTGCTGTTTTAATTCCACCAAGAGCTCCCACGGTCCTATTGATCTGTCTTCTTGCTTTCTCGGAGCCTGGCCAACAGCTGCAGCCCCACACGTTCTTTCTGCATCTCTTGTTAACGCTGACATCCACATATTCGCTGTATCAGAAACAAGAGTCGGCTACAGTGTGAAAACTTGTCAAAGAAAATCTGCTTTTGAGTTTAAAAAAAGGAAGCCTTAAATTAATACACTGATGTGCGTCGCTGATGTCTTTGCTTTTCAGCAGAAATATAACCGTCTTCTTCAAATCACTAATTATGCAGCTATTTCACATGTAGGAAAAAAACCACAACACACAGATTATATCCAGTCATTAAGATTGGGGCGATACCCTGTCTTTGTTTATGCTCCAGAACAGAGACAATTACATCCGCTCCTGCAAGCTGTTGCCTGATGGCCGCACCCTAATAGTGGGTGGCGAGGCCAGCACACTGACCATCTGGGACCTGGCCTCACAGACGCCCCGCATAAAGGCTGAGCTCACTTCCTCTGCCCCAGCTTGCTACGCACTGGCTATCAGCCCTGACGCCAAGGTCTGCTTTTCCTGCTGCTCCGATGGAAACATCGCTGTGTGGGACCTCCATAACCAGACCCTGGTCAGGTCAGTACTTTGGAGCAGGGGATTTGTTTTAAACACTGCATTTAACAAAACGGCCAAACGTCAACATAAGACACCTGCATGGAGAACTTTCTTTGTTCCTGGTCTAATTTTTGGCATCTTGTTGTTCCAGGCAGTTCCAGGGCCACACGGATGGAGCCAGCTGTATTGACATCTCCCACGACGGGACCAAACTGTGGACCGGAGGACTCGATAACACGGTCCGCTCCTGGGATTTGAGGGAAGGGCGACAGCTCCAGCAGCATGACTTTACCTCACAGGTAACAAAAAGTGGGGGGAAAAAACTTTTCTGTACATCCAGTTATAGTACTGAGTAACCTTTCTGACATGTCTTAGGCATTCAGTTTAGAAGTAGCAGTTAAGGGTTGTTTTAATGATTCTGGTTAGGGGATTCTTGGCTGCTTTGATGTTGTTGCTGATCCTGCTCTGTGCTTGTTGCAGATCTTCTCATTGGGCTACTGTCCCACTGGGGAATGGCTGGCCGTGGGTATGGAGAGCAGCAATGTGGAGGTGCTCCACCACACCAAGCCTGACAAGTACCAGCTGCACCTGCACGAAAGCTGCGTTCTTTCACTCAAGTTCGCCTACTGTGGTAAGTACTAGAGGAAGAGCTGTTTATATATTACAGACCTGTGAGCAAGAAAGTTTCATTTCACTTTTATCTGGCAATTATAGTGTTTAATGTTTGAGTGGCGCCAGATTTTGGCATGAATCCTATACTCCCACACGAAGGACGGCACGACCAAATGAGGGATGTACATGAAATTGTGTGCTACTCGAGCTGATGACAACAATGCTTCCCTACGTGTAACAGAACCTGCAAGCAGGGACAGACATGAAGCAAACAGACATGATGATAGCGAAATGTTATGATTGTGCTACAAACAAAAGCTAATCATGCGGTGACTATACTTGTCTTTGCTTATAGTGGACGTGTACTCTAACATAAGTACCTGTAGAGCAGCAAGTGTAGTCATAGCAGCAGAGAGGATGAGTAATACCAGTGAGCTGCGCTCTCCATCCTTTCTCTTAATGGTTTATCCAGTTAAGGGTCACGTTGGCATGGAGCCTGTCTCAGCTATCATAGATCCACTTTAGAAATGACCTAGCGTGCAGGACTTTGGACAGCACGCAAGCACCACAAAGAAAAGGCAACTGTTGGATTCAAACCGCAAACTTCCTTTCTTCAAGTGGACAGTTTTCACCACTGAACCATCATGGCACCCAAACAGAGCCAGTTCATTTATATTAAAAAAAAAAAGGAACTGGCTTGTTTTTTGTACAAAAATATGTTAAGCTATTGTAATCTTCTTGTGTGTGTGGCAGGTATCACATACCTGTCGATGAGAAGATTGATTCTGCATTCACAATGAGCAACCATTGCTGATAACGGGGTTTTGGTACCAACAACCAGAATTGTATATAAAAAAAAAAAGTCAGCTTGGGAATGCTTGCTTTAACATGTATTAGCAATGTTAAGAAAACATAACTGAAAAGTTAAACAAATGCATAAAATGTGAAATATTTAGAGACGCTTGGTGGTTAGTCTGCTACTCTATAGGTTTTTTTGGGGGGTACTGGTGAGAGAATTTGGACTCCTGACCTAACATCCCTGACCTGGCCGCCTGTTAAATGTGGTGAACATGGATTTTTCCGGATCTTTAACTTGTCTTGACAGCCGCTTGGGCTCGAAACCACATCTTTACACACTGCCTGGCCAGGATTTTGCAGTCTCTGTGCAGCTGGTTACTACTCTCTGTACTATAAAAACAAACAGGACCACCATTTGTGTAAATCCAGAAATGACTGAATGTGATTAAAGTGCTGTTTGTTTGCTTTTCAGAATATTTTTATGAACTCTTAATGGTGCAGCTTATTTGTAAAAAGTGAAATGTGACACTTATGCAGCTCACATGACTGAGTCTGAATTTCAGGGGGTGAGGACTGTACGCGTGAACATGGGAGAAGTTACTTTACAAACAGGATCATTAGGGAAATTTGTTAATGCTTTTTAGCGAGGATCACTGTGCCTGTTAGGCAGACCAGCTGGTTTCCAGTTTGAGGCTGAGACAAATGAGGTTTTACTGCTGCACTTCTCCTAGAAATGTCCATATTCATTTAGTCTCCGAAGACCCCCCACAGCACCGTCTCATATCTCTGCCGCCACAGAACTAGTTCATTCAAATAAAGCTCACTGCTTCAGAGCTCGCGCTGTCACTAATTAAATCATTAGCCAAATAGTCAATTGGGTAATTAATCAGAGGGTGATTAAAATAATTATCTAAGAGGAAGTGGTGCGAGTCTCCTTCATTATGGGCATTTTATGATTGCTGGTGTAGTGGCAATTTTTCCCCTTCAGGTTTTTATGGCCATTGATGATGTTATTACAGTCACGTGTTGGCTGTGTTCTGCACAGCTCTATTGCAGGACTGAAGGACAGCAGTGACCATATTTGTGTGTCTCTCTCAGCACACACACATTGGATTGTACTCTAAAGAGGTGTGTTCTGTGTTTGCAGGTAAATGGTTTGTGAGCACAGGGAAGGACAACCTGCTGAATGCATGGAGGACTCCTTATGGTGCCAGCATATTCCAGGTAACTGGATAACTACGAACACACAGCTCCAGTCGAAGGTTTGGACATGAAGGAGCGAGTGTGTCCAAACTTTTTAACTGGAGCTGCAGTGCAAAGAGAGGCCGATGGGTCCTAGAATAATTTTGGCTGGAAAAATGGCTAAATTCAGATTGTTTTAATCTCACACTGCACTTGTATACAACTCATTAGTTTTGTTTCTTAATTTTAAAATGCAAGCCGAGGCTTTTCCAGTTCAGATTTCTGGTTTATATTTTGTCCTTGAGCTAATGTGACATCAGCCGATTCTTCCTGAAGGACAGTTGGGCAGCTAATTCATGAGTAATCTGACTGAATTAAACAGCTGTGTACCCACATGGTGCTGAACAAATCACATAGTTTTCTCTCCTTGTGGTTAAAATATTGAGTCCAAGACTGAGAACCTGAAAACCGACACAAAAGAAATGATGACTTGGAATATTCAGTGGTAATCCTGTTTTCTTTTCTTTCCACAGTCGAAGGAGTCGTCCTCCGTCCTGAGCTGCGACATCTCAGCAGATGACAAATACATCGTGACAGGATCCGGTGACAAGAAGGCCACCGTCTACGAGGTCATCTACTAGAGAGAAAGAGGCTTCCGCTCTGCTTCAGCACTTCTACTGAGATTAAAGTTTTCTCCCTGACCAACCGTCTGCGGGCTGCAGATTTCTCAAAGTGTACTCGTGGAAATCAGAGGCGCTGTCGGCCTGAGGATGCTTGTACTGGAAAGAAATGAACTTTTTTTCGTCCTTTTGTCTTTGGGTTTATTTTTGGGTTGCACTTTTTTGATTTTTTTCTTTCCTCAAGAATATTTGGATGTAACCTGGTGAAGCAGCGCTTCATTGTGAGAAACTCCTTCCCCAGACATCTTGTGCAAAGTGTACATATTGGAATAAATAAGACATTTTATATATATTATAAAAATATATATATTTTCATGTCCTGGGTGTACTTGTGGTGATTTTTTTTTCTCCCCCTCCCACTCTGTTTGATATTTGAGTGGGACATGAGAACTTTTTAACAGTTTTGCGCTTTGTTTTTCTTAAAGCACATTCTGCAGGCTGATCTTTTTTTGGAAATCAGAGGAGCACCAAACTTGTAGATTTTTTTTTTTTTTTTTTTTTTTAAATGGCCTTTTTGTCACAGTGCTCTTACGGACAAAAATCACGGTTTCTGTGTGAGATGGAGCTTCGGCTGCTTTGGACTACTGTGGGATCGAACGGTGCACTATGATTCGTGAAAAGACATGGATGTAAATTTCATTCATATATATAGAAATTCTTTTTAAAGTGTACTAAGTGTACTGCTCTGTCTGTGCTATCTCTCCCCTGTTTGTTTTACCTTGTTAGTTTAAGGGAGATGGGGAAACATTTAAGCTCAGCCTAACCCTTGGACCTCAGTTGGCAGCAGAAGCACAGCGACGGGCACAAACTGAATGACAATGTGCTTTTTGCTAACTTGACGTAATGTGGATGTTGAATTGCTCCATTGATTTCCTGGCTACAGACCAAACTCAAACAGTCCAATCTGTGCTATTGGAATTACTCTGCCCTTTGTATCTTATCAATATTCCTGGAACGTGTTTGTTTGGCCGTGACGGGGAGACAGGCAGACATTTGACCCGACTGACTGCGCGGATTGGTCCGTCTCTACAGACGTGCTCGATGCCTGTAGATGCTTGTTAATAATAAAAAGAAGAATGAGGAGGTGGTAATGGCACTTAAATATAAACAGAAAAACTCAAGTTAGTGAATCAAGGTGGTGTAAAATTCAAACTGTGCTCTTGGTTCTTGTCAGCATTTCCCACAAGAAATTATGAATGGGGTGAAATGCACCAGTCCCCTCTGAGTAACACCAAAGTATGTAGCAAATGCTGTCGGCACTGAAAAGAAATGTACAGTTGTTAATAAAATCAATAAAACTGTTTTTCTAGACTGGCCCATTTCATATTGTTTGACCCAACGGTGTTCATCAGGTGTTCCCGACAAGCACCCGTGCATTGTGAAGGACTGCTCCGACACGCAAGCCAGCATCGCGGGGATGGAACTTTATAGGAATGCTTTGACATTTTGGGGAATTCTGCTTCCTGATAGCACTCTTACATAAATATGATGTTACAACCCACAGACTGTTAGCTTAGCAAACTGAGTGTAAACAGGGAAACGGCGTAGCTCTGATCAAAGGTAACTGTACGCTTTGTTTGCTTTACCTGTACAAAAGGCCAAGTTTAAGAACAACTCGCGTGGATTGTGGTTTTCATGGAGGTCTGTGGGCTGAAGGTTACTTTTCTCACTGGGACTTTGTGGAGTCTTATTAGATTTTAAAGTTGTGTTCAGCCGAAAATGATCCTTCCAGAAAACACTAGCATGTTATTTTTACATTTAAGAAAAGAAAAACCATTTTAAACTGATTTCTAAAATTTTAGATTTGGTAAAATAATCGTTGGCTACTTTTGGGATCTTTTTTTTTTCTAGACCTTTTTTCCCTGTCAGTATGTAGCATCCGCTCTGTATTTCTAACTTAATGGAAAAGGACTACTGAGCCGTCATTATAATTATTATAATATTCTAGCATCTTTAAGCTCAGGCATTAGAAAGTTAACGCGTGTCTAATAGTAATTCTAATGATACAGTCCAACCATAAGTTCAAATCATGGAAGTGGATAATGAGAATACTGCTTCCCTTTTTCATGTTCAAAAATCTACTTCTTAGGCATCAAACCTGACGTGAATAGATGAAAAATCACAAAATATGTTTAACCCTCTCAGGCCCAAATTAAGTTTTTTGTTGCTAATGCACAACCAAGTCCTGCAGTGGTACTTCTGAATAAAAAAAAACTCATAAAATATGTATGTGGGCTAATCAGGTTGTTAGTTCTTAACTGTTGCAAATCTGCAACGTCTGCCTGGAGAGGGTTAATGTTTCAAACCCAGTTTTCATTTGATTCAGCTGAAACTGCTGTTACTGCCCTCTTTTTTTTTAACATTCAGACTAAGGTGGTTAGAAGTATAAATAATAATAATAAAGGGGCATATTGACTTACTGAATGCAAATGATATAGCAGCTAGCAACATAATCTAAAGTATAACAAAAAATGTTATTTAATCTGATTACTGCAAAATCCAAACTTGAAAAGACTACATCCTATGCTATATGTTTCTTCTTTGAATACTCTGTCAGTGCAAACAAAAATGCTTTTTTGATATTCAGCACTGAAACAAATGAGACAAACGTTCAGCACAGCACAAGCTCATGCCACCTACAGAAATACTGACACGGTTCTGCAGTGGTTGGATGTATTGGTGTGGGGCTGGAGGAGGACGCTGCACCAGTGGATGATTTTGTGGAGTGCTCTGGAAACGATCATCTATGTTTGAATGTAAATGAGACCAGTTAGATGACGATCAACTTTAGATGTAAGAGGACAACTACATGGTCAGGATGTTGATGTGGCAGAGAAGCACAAGTCTAGGAGCACTGGAACTGGAAGCCCAGCAACGAGGCTGTATACTAGAAGAAGAGCATTTCATACTTCCTAAGGATGCTGAAACCGTTCAACGTGCATCAAAATAATGGGGGGTGCTTTGCTGCGGTCTGCTAGGAGGGCAGCATGGGAGCTGGTGACACCCAGCAAATGGGTGATCGGGAAGGCTGTGATTGGCTGCACACTGGATACTTTTGAAGCAGTGATGGAGAGGAGGTCACTAAACAAGCAGATAATCCTCTGCACCGCTTACTGGACAGGCAGCAGAGCACCTTCTCTAACACACTGATGGAGCTGTGCAGCCATGACGACAGATACAGGACAGCTTTCATATCACATCAGTTATCTGTTTTTGTTTTTTTTAAAGATTCGGTTGCCATCTGAAATTCTGCAATGCTTTCCTGATTTTAAAATATACCACTTGTTATATATTATTATGATTTTTTACTTTAAGGCAAAGGATAAAGAAACACCTCAATTTTTCCTTTGCTGTCAGGAAAAACAGTTGACGTTGCTCATTAATCATCGGCTAATAGAAACAGCTCGGTTGTTCTTCTTCCGCGCTGTGCAAAGAAAAAATCAGAAGTACATACGTTTATAGAGATGTGCAGTGATTACTGCAGGTGTAATTTTTGCTCACAGAAACAGTTCAGTGTCGGTTGTTCCTTTGAATATGATTGTCGGCGCACACTTTGCTATGAAACGGTGGAGTGCGGTGGAGCGAGGACTTGTGAACTGAAGCAAAGGGCGTGGGAGAGACAGAGACGGTTGTTGTGACTTAATGGCTTTGTTTCCAGACAGGATGGTTTGTGGTTTCGGGCCTGCTGACAGGAGTAATGGTGGGAGGGATGAGACATGGAGCTTTGGATCAGTGTGGCTCACCAAACCACACACATGCACAGACATGCACGTACACGCACGGCTAGAGAGTGACTAGTCGGTGGCTTCACATGAATCACACAGCCAGCAGAGACACATTCAGTCGCACTCGCATTTCACACACTCCCACACACACACACCTAAGAAAAAGACAAGCTACTCTGGGAATTTGTGGCTTTGTACTGATATCTGAAATGATTGTTGGGCAGCATTTCTGGATAAAATGTCTCACAAATAAATATCACGCAAACACCAACAGCTATATAGACTGTCAAACTGCAACTTTTCTCTTTTTTTTTCTCATTACGCATTTTTGTCAAGTACAGGCCACAGGAGATGTAATCATGATACATACTATTAATGTCAGCGTCTGAATCCTGTTGTACTGACTCACTGCCATGAACACTTGCCATGTCTTTTCTTTTTCTCCTCTCTTTCTTCCTCTCCCACTCTCTTGTTCTGCTCCCACCACAGGTGGCGAGTACATTCATTTTCACTTTTGTGGGGGTGCTGGCTGTAAGGCTGTGATTTCTGACTGTGCATGTGAGAGAAGGGGGAGACGGGGTGCTTAGGGATGCAATATGGGGTGATTTTAGCTGCGCGTGTGGGCTGAAGGCGCTGTGCATATGGCTGAGCTCATGCATCCATGGACATATTTTGTACAGATACTTCCACATCAATTACCAGCTCAAGGACCTGAAGCTAACCTCGCGTAACCTTCTGCATAATATGAAAAGTGACTGTCTTTGGCAGTATTTTGTGCAATCTGTAAATGTTACATTAATTGCTGGGTGTAACACACACATGCTGGGAGGTAGTTGGTGAGGATTGTGGACTGTCATGACTGTAACTGGCAACATCATTTACAAACCGGATTGCAAAAAAGTTGGGACACCAAACAAATTGTGAATAAAAACTGAATGCAATGATGTGGAGATGGCAAATGTCAATATTTTATTCAGAATAGAACGTAGATGACAGATCAAAAGTTTCATCCGAGAAAATGTATCATTTCAAGGGAAAAATATGTCGATTCAAAATTACACGGTGTCAACAAATCCCAAAAAAGTTGGGACAAGTAGCAATAAGAGGCTGGAAAAAGTAAATTTGAGCATAATGAAGAGCTGGAAGACCAATTAACACTAATTAGGTTAATTGGCAACAAGATTGGGTATAAAAAGAGCTTCTCAGAGTGGCAGTGTCTCTCAGAAGCCATGATGGGTAGAGGATCAACAATTCCCACAATGTTGCGCAGAAAGATAGTGGAGCAATATCAGAAAGGTGTTACCCAGCGAAAAATTGCAAAGACTTTGCAGTTATCATCATCAACTGTGCATAACATCGTCCAAAGATTCAGAGAATCTGGGACAATCTCTGTGCGTAAGGGTCAAGGGCGTAAACCCATACTGGATGCCCGTGATCTCCGGGCCCTTAAACGACACTGCACCACAAACAGGAATGCTACTGTAAAGGAAATAACAGAATGGGCTCAGGAATACTTCCAGAAACCATTGTCAGTGAACACAATCCACCGTGCCATCCGCTGTTGCCAGCTGAAACTTAACAGTGCAAAGAAGAAGCCATTTCTAAGCAAGATCCACAAGCTCAGGCATTTTCACTGGGCCAGGGATCATTTAAAACGGAGTGTGGCAAAATGGAAGACTGTTCTGTGGTCAGACGAGTCACGATTCAAAGTTCTTTTTGGAAATTAATTTTCATTTCTAGAAAGAGCTCTGACTCCTACACATAAGCACAAATGCCCAAAAAGCAGATAATTTAAGGCAAGTGAAATTCCCCCTAAAAATGAAACAAACAAAAGACAAAACAAACAAAAAAAATTGTGATAGACAACTTAAAGGTCAAGATGAGTATTTACAGAGCTGATTTAAATGTGTGCACATCACATATTTTAAGCATATGTACAGCCACATATCATCAGCATTGAATGACTAGAGGGAAGAGAATGGGGCCTAGAATGCAGCCTTGGGGTACACCACAGAGAACTGAAATTGACTGACAACTAAAATCAGATTGTTGCAATTGAGAAATTAACCACACTACTACGCAATTAAAAAGTAAAGGAACAGCTTTAATTAAGACGATGTGATTACTGTCTATGTTTAATTCTAAATATGGGCGATCGTGGCTCAAAGAGTTGGCAGTTCGTCCTGTAACCGGAAGGTTGCTGGTTCGAGCCCCGGCTCGGACAGTCTCGGGCGTTGTGTCCTTGGGCAAGATACTTTACCTACCGCCTACTGGTGATGGCCAGAGGGGCCGATGGCGCGATATGGCAGCCTCGCTTCTGTCAGTCTGCCCCAGGGCAGCTGTGGCTACAACTGTAGCTGCCTCCACCAGTGTGTGAATGTGAGAGTGAATGAATAGTGGTATTGTAAAGTGCTTTGAGGGCCCCGAAAAGCGCTATATAAATGCAATTATTATTATCCATCCATTCGCTTCCGCTTATCCTTTTCAGGGTCGCGGGGGCGCTGGAGCCTATCCCAGCTGTCATAGGACATGCAAACTCCACACAGAAAGACCCCGGCCTGATGATGGAATTGAACTCAGGACCTTCTTGCTGTGTGGCACTATTATTATTATTATTAAAGGATTTCTTGCTCTTATACTGACACAGAAAAGCAGTGCAACAAGCTGTGAGAGTATAAGATCCACCATGTCCAAAGTATGGATGGGCAATTTATTTTCCCAAGGGGTCATATGGCAAACTAGGACTGTTGAGGAGGGCCGCATAAACTTATTGGCATGGCGCTCCACAACAGTCCCAGTTTGCCATGTGACCCCTTAAGAAAATTAACTCCCGAGCCTTGATCTAAAGTTTCAGATTTGTTGTTACTGATTTGATTTTTGATGAGAATGAGTTTGCAAAAGGATGCTCACTAACCCTCCTTCCTGCCCACGATCTTCGATTAGCGGCCTGTTCGGCACCAAATGTAAAGAGAGGCACACTGAATCAAACAGAAATAAATTCTCATGATCGGGGTCTAGTATCCACATAATGTATCCACACACAGGTCCAGTCAACCTTCACTTAGATATTTTTTTAACCTCGACATCCATCCTAGTGTGATTTCATTAGCTGTTTTATTTCAGAGATGTATGAGAAATGAGCCTGGATGTCATTTCATATTTCTGTTTTTCTTTACATTTTGTTGTCGGCATAAATTTCGATATCTTACCTAAAAAAAAAATCCATTAAAGACTTTTTCTCTCAATTCATAAAAAAGACTTCCCTTCAATCTGTGCTAAAAGCTGACTGTGCGCCAGTAAAGGCTTCTAACCACTCTGAAAGGCTCTGCCTGATGCAAGGTGTTTTGTTCTCTTGACAGTCGAGAGCTTTTCCTGTGAAGGAGAACTGATGCAGGTTGCTCTGCCTCTCTCCTCCCCATTTCTCTCCTCGGTCCATTTCAGCGGGAGGCAAAGGTTTTACTCCTCTTTACCTGACAGCCTTCTGATTTCATTTCTCTTTTATAGCACCGTGAGATGAAATGGAGAGCAAAATGATGAGCCCTTTTCTCTCCTTTCCATCTCTCCTTCCTCACTGAGACAGCCTTTTATGTTTTCATCTACCACTTCCACCACCTCCTTTCCCCCCATCCTATCTCTTCAGCAGTTACATGCCTGCACGGCTCTCTTTTCTCTATCTTCACGTCTTCTCTCCTGTGATGGCAGCTCCTATGAGCACATCGATTGGGCTGAACCAAGTAGCCTGAAGAAAAACTCGGTGTATGAGACAACAGATAAAAACAAGAGGCTCTCTCTTTTCTCTTTCACTCACTGGGATAACCAAGTGCTGGCAGAGAGCAGAGTGAGATTAAAGGGAGGTTGTGTAGAGGCAGAGAGCGCTGGTGCTTCAGCTCTCAGAGGTCATTTGAGTCCCTTTGAAAGCATTCAGCCCTCGCTCCATCTTCTGACCTGTCCTTAAGATGAGAAGCTTTCATCAGTCTCTGCAGGACACAAGAGCCCACTCAGGATCAGCGCCTCAAATTAGAGGAGGGCTTTGTGTGTGTGCGTGCATTGAGTTTTCATATTGTTATGTATAATTCAATGCTTTTACTGTTATAGAAGCCTTTCCCTTGATCTTTGATCACAGAGACTAGCGAGAGCAGTACTCAAACTGGATTTTCCAAAATTTTCTTTGCCCGGGAGGGACTGGAGGAGGCTTTGAAAGCTTTTCAGGCAAATAGAAAACAAAACAGTTGAAGAGGCCGTCCTGCAGCAAGCTAACAGCAGCCAGACTTTATACACGGGCAGGCAACCCCCCTGCCCCCCAAAAACATGTCACAACGTAATGAAATTCAACAGATCTTTGCAATGATGCTCGTGCTCAGTTTTCTGTTTCCTTGTCACGCCAACCTTCTGCTTCTTCAATACTTCCATGAATCTTCTCTCTGGTCTCCTGTTACCAGTCAGCCCCTGCAGTCACCTCCACACTCATACATGTACTTCTGTCTTACTGCCTTTAAACGTGCCTTTCCCCTCTCCTCCTCCTCTGTCTTCGCCCAATAGCAGCTGATTGGGGTCTGATCTCGGAAGCATAACAGGGTTGGGCCTGGTTTAATACTTGCATGGGAGGCCGCCTGTGAATACCAGGTACTGTAAACTTGGCTTATGATCAACCTCACCAACCCGAGCACACCCACTATTGTCTGATTTTGGAAGCTAAGCAGGGTCAGGCCTGTTAGCACTCGGATATGAAACTGCCTGGGGATAGCAGTTATATATGCCTGTAGCTCAGGAGGTAGAGCAGGTCATCTACTAATTGGAAGGTTAGTGGTTTGATCCCTGGATACACGTTGAAGCACTTTGAGTGCTCAATTAGAACAGAAAAGAACTAGTCCATTTAACACACTTTCCACTGGTCAACAGGGTGGCGGCTGTTGTTAACCCGGGCCTCAACCTATCTGGTATGAATGTGTCATTCATGATGAATCCAAGGCTGCTTTTTCAATTTCATTTAACAGATTCTGGTCTATTTTTGTCATGTTCATTGAAGCAGCACTTCATCTTTCTTTCCCCTTCAGTGGAAAAAGTGAGACGCACCAGCATCCACAAATTAACATGCGGCACATTTAGTCACTTTTGGTAATTATTTCAGAAACAATATTTCTTCAACAATGATTCAACAGGAGGTTCAACAGAAGGCTTCATAAAGCACACAAAGCAAAACTTGACTTTTAACTCAAACATGAGTAACCCTCCACACTCCACCCTCTTATTACGAGGAGGTGAAAAAACAAAGATGAAGGGCATGTTCTGTTCTTTGTTTATTTGTTTGACTTCTGAACCAGAGAGGATGCTGGTTAATTTATTTGGCCAATGGGTTTCCATAACTTTGAGAAAACCTTTCTTCTTTCTTCTCTGATTTTCAGACATGCACAGAGTACATATAATAAATAAATCCATCCATCCATCCCTGCTTATTAAACTTGAGCACACTGAGTTTAGTTCTTAGTTTTACGTGGTTTCTGTTACATGTTCTGCTGAGACCACTTAACCCTTTGTATACAATGCTGACTTTAATGAGTCTACTAAGTGTACCCACTTTGTGGAACCATCTTGAAGTGAATGCTGTCTTCTGTTCAAGTTTGACATACTGATAGTTAATCACATTTTGTGTGATAATTCAGCCTACTCCTTTTCAAACAAATAATGGAATGATATTTTGTAATGATTGTGAAGGCACATGTTTGAAATGTTTGAAATAAAAATGAACTGAACTGAACTGAACTGATAATTAATTAGTCATTAACTTTGGGTTTCTGTCATCTGTCCCTGTCTGCCGGACACCATTTTTCTTAATAACGGCAGCTCAGACCGTTGTTTTGGGGGGTGTTGATTAGTTCTTGCACACCAATCTCTATTAATATGAGTGAAGAACGAGAAAAAAAATAATGTGTGCTTGCACGGGTGTGAGAGAGATGGAGAGATGCATTTCATAATGTATGACTGACATCCAAAAGCAAGAAATAATGACTCGATAGCTCAATATCTTTCAGCTGAGGCTATAGACTCACTGCTTTTTCAAAACCTCTCAGTTTACATCTGACCAACAGTGCAAAAAATAAGAAATCCACCGTGAATCCTCTCACCCTTTTTATATGCTGAATATTATGCTTAAAAACGAAGGCACGTGCCTTTAAAATCAACAACAATAACATATAAACCAGGCTATACTTCAGATATGAGACGACCATCACTCGTCTGCTGTAATAAACTGATTTAACATGTTGAAAACTTCACTACACTGCATTAAAATGTCCATTAAACTTTTTATCCATACTATTTCCAGGACTTTTTTCCAGGATGGGAAAACAACCTGGGTTCAACCAGATCGGAGCTCAAACCAGCGTCTCAGCTGACACGCAACTGTGACAGATCGTTAAGTTATGAGGTCTGAAGTACTTTGTGGTTTGTCGTGCATTTTGTGACCTACGGTAAGAAAAAAGCAGCTCACAGACCCACGGAGGACTCAGTTTTTCATTTCATAAGGCCTGTAAAAGGGAAACGCTAAAGCACTCCTCATAGCAATCGCTTTAACTGCCAAGGTGAATGCGGGGGTTAACAAGCTCAGCAAAGCAAATAATTGGTACAAATAAGTCATTAGCACAGTGGAAGGGCTCAGATAAAATGTGAAGGAGCACTAATTGAACATGATTATAAACTTCTTTCCTCCTAATAAGGAGGTCCTCAGAGATAATTAGGATCACAGGACAAAAGTGCCACTTAAGAGAAACTCAGAGGGAGACTCCTCATTACCGTATTAAAAAAAAAAATACAACAAGAACACTTTACTACAAATAACTGTCAGGTTCACATTATCACAAGCAATATTTTTCATATTAACACTTGATCAAATTACTCGGTGTTTTGTGAAAGGGCTGCAGAGAAATCCATTTGCAAACAACCTGCAAAATTGCAGCTTTGTTTCACTTTTGTGTTGTTCAGCCTCAGCACTGAAAGCACAGGCTGCTCTTTACCTACAGCACCGGTTCATGATGCGCACCGGTGAATATTAATTCAGTAGTTATTACAGCAGCAGGAGGAGACCAAAACAGGAGCTCACACCGATCGGGAGCCTGAAACACAACATCCGTCACATAAACATGTTTCTTTATGTCCACAGCAGCAACTAAACATTATATCTGCCAATTTTCTCTCTGTTGATTGACTGGACTGGAAAATATCAACATTAATGGGGTGCAAGCTGTAAATATTTGGCATGCTTACTGGAAAAAAATGACTGAAATCAGCCATTTATTAAAACAGCACCCAATTAATTTTCTGCCAGTCGGCTAATTATCGTTTCAGCTCTAGTTTACACAAGCAACAGCTTTACCTGTGTGTGTATATAACTCTTATTTCTGTCAACCATACGTATTTAAAGAAAACACCAAATTTTAATGTAGCTAATATATTACATTTAATAAACTGGATTAGCTGAGACAACTTAATTCGCTTGCAGTAGAGTTCACAGTCCCAGCCAGAGCTCAGCTCAACAAAACTCCTCTGTATGCCACAAGATCAACATTGTAGTCTTTCATAGTCACTACGTATATGTCTAAATGTACAGTCATGTGGAAAAAAAAGTTTTCACATGACTCTCTGCAGTCCTTTGAACAACTTCCATAGAAATTAAGGGGGTAAGTAGCAGCCTGGTGCTGCTAATCAGGCACGGGCCTGATTAGCAGCACCAGGCACTCGGGCACTCGGGCCTACAGGACTACTACGGAATAGTCCTGTAGGCCCGAAACTAGGTTATGTAACAGGACAATGATCCTGAGCAAAACAACTTTTCTATGACAAGTGGAAAAAGATAAGAATCGAGATGTTCCAGTGACCCAGTTAAAGTGTAGATCTCAGACTGTTTGAAATGCTGTGGAGCGACCTGAAGAGAACTATGCATAAACAGATGCCCACAAACCTCAATGGACTAAAACAATGTTGTAAAGAAAAGTGTGACGCTGATGTGAGACACTGATAAAATCATGCAGGAAAGAATTAGTGCAAGTTACTGCTGCTGAAGGTGGCTCTACAAGCTACAATCATGTTTTTCACAGGCCTTCACAGTTCTGTCAAACACACACGCATGACTGTACGCATTTGGCAAACTAGAAGATGACACATTGATTACTGGAAACTGACTGCATATGTCTAAATCAGGGACGCCCTACTCATTTTACATCGAGGGGTGGATGCTGAAAAACAGGAACTTTTCTGTCATTATTGTTTATTGTCATTTATTTATTGTTTATATATTAATTAATTAATTGGCGTAGTATGAATGAGCATGCTGGAGAGTCTTTGTGAGCAGGAAAAGCTGTAAAACCCATGAAAACACAGATAAAAGTCCAAAAATTGTGGCCCTGGGGTCTTATGTTTGACACATCTGGTCTAAATCTTCACTGCCAGCTGTTATTGTAAATAGTTAATATTATTTTAATCACATTCATCCAAAACTAGATGAGTTGGTTCATAAAGCATAATGAGAAATGAGCTGCTGAAGTCTCTTTGAGAGGGAACACGTCTGATGAAGTGATGGATCTTTGTGATCAGTAACAACTTATTTATAGAAAACAAAAAGATCACATTTTAACAGATGCACACAAAAGAACAAAAGATTGATCTCTCCTCGACAATGAGCCGGCCCTTAAAGTATCCTCCAACATAAATGAAGGTAAAAGCTTATGATGAGGGAGGAGTCAGACACAGGTGTTACAGTGTGTGTTCATGTCGCTTGAAGATGACGACGGCAACCTTGATTTTGTGTGAAACAGACCGCATTTGTCCCTCTAATGGACTTTTTCTTCGTGGCAACAGCAACTGTGTGATCCAACAGATAGGGCCCACTGCCCCACTGCCTCCATGTATATACCTCGACCCTCCATAATCACTACAATTAATCACTACAGCGGTGTGTCTGTGTGTGTGAGAGAGTGAGCTGCGACTGAGCACAGTGGCCGTCTGTCCTCGGTGTTTACTTGGCCTGTGTGACCACTGATATATCAGAAAAGCTCGACCTTAACGCACAACTGACAAACACACTCACTCATTGCATTCCAAGTAAATAAAGTGAACGCGGTGCGAACACACACAAGCTTCCTCAGTCTGCCCTGCACCTGCACTCGTCGTTTCTCCAAACAGCAGTAGCTGTTGCATGCCGTGTCGGCCTCTCATTAAACCCAGTAAGCTTTGTGTATTTACTGGAAGGTGGTAAATATATCTGCCTTTGTAGTAGTTATACATGGTATCATTCAGGTGTAACCGGTTAGAAAACTTCTCCGAGCTTTTCTGCATATAAGTTGTTAAAAAGGACATTTTTGAAAGAAAATGACAAAAAATGCAGGAACATCTTTAAAACTATGCTTTGATCTTTGATTTATATGGAGTTTGCGTGTGTTCTTCAGGTGAATGGGATTTATTTACCACCTTTCACTGCACTGGACTGGAGTTTAAAAATAAAGTGAGTTAGCTGTCATAAAATCTATGCGAAAAAAACATAATTAATTACTTTTAAGTACTGAAGTAACTGCTAGAAGAGAACAAGGGAAACGAAGGCTGAAGGGAAGGTTACAAGAGGTTAGAAGAGAAGCGAATTGAGGCCGGAAGGCTGACGGGGAGGGGAGGAGGCTTTGTGCTGAATGAACAGGTCATTTGTTTGGGTGGGTCACAGTGGTTAAAGAGCCAGAGGAAAGTGAGGTGCCAAGTTAATGTGACAGGCAAATGACTGGGAGCCTGTTCCTGGGATTTCTATGGGCTTTATGCAAAGTGAGAGGCGAAAGGGGAAACTACCCATTCAGTGTGGCTGTCAGTGGGGCGGCAGAGCGGAGGGAGGAGGCTGCGACCGACACCAATCCAAAGCAGCGGACGCAGGACCACACTGAATGCATTGCTACTTTGAAAACTCGGTTTAATCTGTGAGATCAGTCACATAATCAGCAAACTCTGGTGCTGATAACCAAGCCTGGCAAAGTTGGATGCTGTTGCGTTGAATGCTTATCTTTCAGCGAGTGTTAAAACCGCCACGATTCCTGAGAAAATTCAAAAAACCTTATGAGTGGACAGCTGCACGATCCACAGTTTGCGTTTAACCAACCTAACTTACTCGTGAAAATCTTTAGCTTAATAGAGGTGATGAGATTTGTATAGATTGTATAAATGCATCTCTCTCTTGGTGTTGTTCTTGCCACATCATAATCATGTTTGTCCAAGACCAACATTGTAACTGGCCAATCACGTATTTGTGATGTCAAAGCGTCAAAAATCCTTTTGTTTACATAATTTTCTCTTCTGGAACAAATGGTAAGCATTTCAAGTGTTTTCCTTACCGATTTATGCAATATAATGAATATATTATCAAGCTAGTTTTGCTGTTAGCCAAATTTATTCATGTTAGTTTGATTTCGATCATTTTTAATAGCAATAGCCAACGTCTTGGCTAACGCTAGCTGAAGGCTCAGACAACGTGAGTGGTCTGTTACACTGTCGAGCCTGGGCCAACACTGTTATGATGATGATGCAGGAACAACAGCAAAACGGAGATATTAGACCTCTTTTGAAAAGCGAGGGATGATGCTCAGGCGCCTGGATTTGGAAGCAGGGCTTTATTGACCACGTCCAGCATGTTTAACATATAACTGAATTTGTAGTCATCAAAGAGAAAAATCTTTATCTCTATGGTGACGTGATGATGAGATTGCAGGAGAAAATATGAGCCAGTTTTACTCCGGTTGTGGGCCGAGAAGCTTACAGCTAGCGCCTTGGCAATGGAGCTAGCTGTTTAGGTAACAAGTGCGCCTGTTATATCTCCTCAACCATTTTCAGAAATGAAGGAAATGCTGCTGCGACTTAAAAGCAAAAGAATTCACAGAGATTCTTGGAGAAATCTGGGCATTTCTAAGCGTTCAAGTAAGCACTAAAACACGCTATTAGCTGTGCTCGTGAAAGAAACTGCCACATGCTAACATGCAAACTGGCAATTTCAGGAACAGCAGACACACAAGCACATCCACTCTCTGCCATGTTTCTGAGCCTGAGTTTATCCCTGTCACACACACACTCACAGACACAGCATATTCCCTCTCCCTCTCTCGACCTGTCTCACACACCATTACCCCTGTGAGGCGAGGAGACAACCTAGCCGCGGGGTGGAGGGAGAGGAGGGGCAGCATCATGGGTAATGTCAGTAGACACATGTCAAAAGTACAGCCTATGTCCTGAAAAAGCTGTGTGTGGTGTGACAGCAGTCCACCCGCTGCAAGCCCCGCATCCCCACCACCACCAACCCCGACTCTATCCAGCTGACACAAAAGCTTCCTGTGTAAGCCCGGAGGGAGAAAGAGAGCAAGAGAGAGCAGGAGAAGAGCCAGCAGGGAGGGTCATCAGCACTACTCCGCTAGGATAAATGCTTTTCCTCTTGCAGTCTCACCTCGCTGCACAGCTATTGTCCTCAGGAAGAGTGAAAAAGGGTTTTGTGTGTCTGTGTGTGTCACGGAGAAGCAAAGCATGAGGGAGTAGTTGTGTGTGCGTCACCAAATAAAGCAATTCATGTATGTGTGTACGTGCTGTGTGTTCGTGTGTGCGTGTGTGTGTGTGGGTGTTAGGGTGGCTCTCTACTCGACTAATCTCTAAGCCTTTCTCTATGACTTTCACACCGATGAATCAAATAAGTGGATTTTTAATGAGATGGCACGTCCCTTGTCGACACATCTTCCTGGAATTTACCCTCAATAATTCACTCGTTACTAAACTACACGACAGGACATCAAGCACCTCATGATCTGCAGGCTTCTCGTTTTTCACAAGCTTCTTTCGACTGCATGGATAAGTCCGGATTCACTGTTGATTTGTCTCAAATGTGCCTCAGGTTCTTACAGTTTGTCATTTATCCAGCAGAAACTTGATTAATAATTTTTCCTCTCATACAAAAAGACAGTGGACTTTAGATTTATAACAGACTTTGTTTAGTGTTAAGACAAAAAGGATAATCCCCAAACAGCTTGGCAACACAATATAGTTAAAGACCTATATTGTGTTTACTGTGGTTTATGAGGATTATGATACCTTAAAATTAAATTAAAGGTAATCGGTTCTTCCTTTTGGCATAGGTGCCCCCAGTCCTACTTTATTAGAGCTAAAAAGCGGCTCAGTTCCAACTTTATCCCATGAGTGGTGGTAGAGTGCTTGAGGTGCAGATATCTAGAACTCCTGAATCAGCGCGACCAACTTCGAAACTGATAGCACACAGGTCTAGAGGTCGTGACTTCAGTGGCAGAAGAAATAAGAAGCAATACGGGGTTATTGCTACTGAAGATATCAATGATTAGCAAACGAACTTTATTCCAACCTTGTGGAAAACTGCAATTTTGGCCTCCATTATTCTTTAGTAGCAGAAGTTCTCAAACATACAGCCTGCCCAGACAGTTGCTGTCATGTTTCATTTCATGGTCTATCTCTACTGCTGAAGTTGGATTTTTGGAAGCACATTCTCTATAAGGCAGGTGAATAATTGTTGTGCCAGCGATGTGTTGCTGTACCTAGTCACAATGCAAAAAAGGGATATGATCAAGTTTCATCACAAGACTTCTCAAGAAGTCTCCCCTCCAAAAAACACAGGGTACTTTCTCAAAGCTGAAGATATTCAGATTCTTGTTCTTGTTCAGTTCCACCAGAAATACTGCAGAAAGAATTCAGTAACTTTACACATGTAACCAAAATCATAAAGCATTTTTTTTTTTTTAGCAAAACAAAGAATAAACAGCCCCGTGGCCCCCACAGAGTCCGGATATGAAGACCATGGAGTCATTCTGGGAATACATGTAGAGCCAGTGGGAGATTCCAAATCAGTGGAAGTGCTGTAGCAAGTTCTCAGAGAAAAAACTTGGCATCAAAGTACCATGAAAAACAAGCATACACAGATGAACTGGTGCTGTTTCGAAGGAAAAGTGTGGTGACTACAAATGGCAACTTATTGGCCCTTTGTTGTTTAGTTGTTGCTTTGTGTTTAGTGCATAAAGCTTTTGTAAGCTACTGTGTGTTTTTATTCTAGTGACAGAGCCGTGCGTAGTAGTATGACAGGAGCAAAGGCCAAGTGATATAATATGGAGTGAATGTCGGGAGACAGAGGAGGTTAGAGTGGATGGACTTGTCAGTAAAACTTCTGACTTTAATATGAGAGACAGTGTTGGGGTCCATGCTCAAAAAGTCATGTATTACACATGACTTATTACTTATTTAAAAAGTAACGCATTATGTTATTTAATTATGTTCCAGACAAAGTAATTTGTCACACTACTTGATGCATTACTTTTATGTTTAATAGTATAATTACCAATTGACTATATAAACCTTAGGCTCCATAGTGGCACTAATCCCTATCCTAATGAGGACATAAATAATAGGCTGTTTTAGTGTTCATAAAGGAAACAACACAAAGCAAAGTTCAAATTGTTCCAAAGAGGCGTCGAAGCTCACTACTGTGATTCTGCTGTAAAGGTAAAAAACAAGGCTACAACCATACAAGCGCAACTCCTCATACTGTCTTGTTTAGCGGTTAAAAAAAAGGCTCTGGCTGCAGGGCCAAGGTCAGCATGCACTCACCCGTAACATCACTCTGGGTTCTTTGCTAGCTTGGTGCTAGCATGCTGTCTGAGCAGATGTTTGCACAGTTCATGCTCCGTTAGCAGGGTTGGGCGTAACCTGTTACACATGACATTTTTCTTTACTAAATTCAGCAGTTACATCACAGCCACAGTTATGTTGTTACTTGCATTACAAAGGTTCTTTATCTTCTGATGTTATCTGTACAGCAGGCAGGTAGAAAGAAAGAAAACATCAAACATTCTTGCTACAATCAACTGATTTCAGTTTCTGTGCAGGCTGAATGACACATTGTCTGGTCTCAGGCATGTTTTGTACATGTGTTATTGTTTGGAGGAGTTGATGGATGGAGGACAAACCTGCTGTACAAGGAAGGCTTTTGTTTCAGATGTTCCATGTACATAAGCTAATAGCACTGCCCCACTGTAATTGCAGCATGCACGCAGTACAAAGACTAATATTTACAGCGCTCAGATTGTGAAGCACTTTTTCAAAACTATCAATGACTGCTAGCAAATCCTGTGAAGGATTTTTTTGGACTGCAAACACTTTTGCACATTTACCGTTTGCAGCAGCTACACAACCGTAGCCTATACAAATGACTACAGGTCAGTGCTTTAACAACACCAGCCTATGAAACAATTTCCGCAGGCAGCCAAAGAGGAAAGAAAGGGACACATCAATGTTTAAATCCTCAGCTGAGGATCACCTTGATCTCCATTAGTCTGCCGCGACCAAACAGAAAACTGCTTCATGTCGTGATGGAGTTTGGATGTGCTTAAGTAACCCTTCATGTTTTCCTTTCAGCCTCTCCACAGCAAGATTACAGAAGATGGAGAGCATTATAAGAGGCACAGGTAATTGCCCTCATTTCTGCTGCAGACAAAAGCCAATGTTCTGACTGCTCTTATGCAAACTGTCGAGTGTCATTCAAGAAGGCTTCAAGGCTGGAGAAAATGGCATGGCTCTTTTTTTTTCCATGACAACTACCAATCTGAGGATATTATGAGTTTTCTGTTCGGTAGTCTGCTGCTATTTCATAGACAGAACCCCCCCCCCCTTCTCTTTCTGAAACGGCCAAATGATGATTTTTTGCCTAATTTTTGACAGGGCTCACATTGACGTCAAAGCGTTGCACTGGATGATTATAATTTCTTTGCCAAAATGAAAAGGGAGATGAGCCATTTTGTTGACTCTTGTGGCCAGAACGCTTGATGAAAACAACCTGGAAATGCTGGTTTGGATGGAAATCATTTTCACATGTAAACAGTATTTTCCGGATTGATCCACCTTAATGTGTAAACTCAGAATAAAATGGCTGTTTGGGAGGCTGAGCTCTTGGTAACTATAGCCTTGAGAGAGCAGAACCGTCTGGTGGCTTTCCACTTCACACCAAAGTCACCACAGATAGTATGCCTGTGCTCTGAGCGTGCAACCCACTTGGGAATATAGAGGGCATTAGTCGGTGATTTACGCCTTAATGAATGAGTTGCCACAGCTCGCACACACACATAGCTGTGTCCTCATCAAACACACTCTCGCACACAAACACGCTAATCCTTCAGTGAACTGTAACTAAGCATTACTCTCACCACAAACCCTTCTTCCTGCTGCAACGCTAAACACCAGTTCATGGGACACCATCTGGTCTCCTCCCACCAAGAAGAAACGAGATCTTGTCAAACCAGCGTGAGTAAGCACACAATGCTAAAACCTGAAAAGGAGAATCTAAGGCTCCACAGGCTAACTGAGGATGAGAAGCTTAGATTTTGCCCCATTACTCATCCTCTAATCTTAAATGCGATGTCCATTATAGCACGCCGACCCACTAGGGTATAGAACCAATCCTAACCCAGCTGCGTTTTGCATACGAATAGCTTCAGCCTCAGAATATATCATCCAGAGAGGTAGCTCTGGCTCTGATTTCAAGGGATATTTAGCCCCCTATTCAGCTATCAACAAAGAATGGGCATTCAGACAGGCAAGGAGGGAGGCAGTGCTTGCTGAGCCGTCACAGAGCTCATTTGTTCTCTTCTGTTTACTTTAGGCTCCTTCTCTTTTTTCCCTCTTTCCTCCAGAGGCTTCAAGCATGGATGGGTGGGTGACTGGTAACCCTCTTTCTGTCGCTCCAGCCCAATGGGAGAGATAAACAGCAATTCATAACGTAGTCAGAGAAAGGTTTTGATTTGCATGCATTTATCGGACAATCAGCGCCACTGACAATCATCATTAAACCATCAGAGGCCAGAGAATTATTTACAAATTTAACTCCTTCATCCTCTGTGTAGCTCTTCGTAGCCTGTGTCTGTGTATCTTCCCGGGAGAAAGACTGCACTAGTGTGTGTGTATGTGTGTGTTCCCTTTTAGTCTTTGCATAGTTTAAGTCTGTTTAGCCTCCGCTACGGAAAACTTGATGAGCTGAGAGGAATTCTAATCTAACCTGCAGCCTGTATTTGCTGTGAGAGGAGGGGTATTTGTAATTGTATAGGTGGATTAAAAGGTAGAGCGGAGGCCAAATGGACTAGCTTATCAGAGATGTGGGTGAGCTAGAGTCGAACTGCACATCCCTCAGGTATTGAACGACGTGCTCGTAGCTGGAGGAGTGGAGAGGGTTAAGCGGTCGGCTGTAGATTAGCTGGGTGTAGAGTAGCAGGGTAGGAGATGAAGAAGTGAAGAGAGGGAGACAGGAATCTGATGCTGCCAAGACACACGTCCTATTTGAAATCTATACAGAGGACTGCTGCAAAGGTAAATCCAGATAGATGAGGTTATAAAGGGACACTGTATAGAAACAAAGCACTTTTAAGCAAGGCTTCAAATACAGTAACAATCTGACCTCCTGAGACTTAAATTTAAGATGTTTTACAAATTTCTTGCTAATTCCCAGTTTATTAACATGTGGTTCAACCACATGCTGAAAAACATGCTAAATGTTTACAATGTTTTCTGTTAGAGTAAGACCAGAGTGATACCATCTTCAACTTATTAAATAAAGCCTGGAGATTTATAACAAGGTAACTCACTGAAAAGCTCTTTATTTCTGACACTTAGTAACTAGATCATGACACACAATCTTCACCTGGCAACTGTATTTGCTGCCTTGTCGTGACATGTGTCATACCATGCTAATATCACACAAGCTAAACTTATAGGAAAACACACACAGAGCATTTTAACCTCAGACGTGGACAGGAAAATGAATTGCCCACCTTTTATCTAGATGATAGCGGATTTAACATGGCTAAATCTGAAATATCCAGGTGCACGACACACTTAAAGTTTGTAAAAAAAAATCATGTAAATCCACCAAAGTAAGAATATTGGCTGTTTTCTGTAAAAAATATATAAATGTCTTCTTAAGTTATCTAATATTTCTATTAGGCATTACCGCTGCTTAAATGTGATTTATCTGCGGCGACAGCAGCAGCAGCGTAGCCGCTGACTCTGACTCTTTCTGTGATACATACACTGCACGCTTTGATGCAAAAGCTCAGCAAAAGTGAGATGGAGTAGATTGTTGTTTATTGTTCACAGAAGGTTCTGGAAATTCACATCAATTAATTCAACTTCTACGAGCTGCTAAGACAGCTCATTTGTTTCTCTGCTTAACTGTCAGAAGGATACAAGCGAGCAGAAGACAAAGTCAAATCGTCTTCCTCTACATTTTACCTTTAATTTGCCCCCACCATCATTTACATCTTCTTTTCTTTAAATTATTGAAAGTGCAGCAGCTGCATGAGCGGTTGTGACAATTGTGACTTAAGCCATCAGACCTGCAGACATAATTTTGCCTGTTTGTGGGTAAACAAATCACTTCACACGGTCACAGCTGATGCTTCTTGTTTGTCAGAAATGACACGTTACAAAGCATACAGACCTAACCAATGTCCATGGTACCATTTTGACTTTAGCATATAAATCCTTCAGCTTGTTGTAGTCCATACCGGTCCTTAGAAAAACCCTGACGCTGGTTAGCAAACAGCAGTTTGTTTCAGACAGCTCGGCTACATGTAGAGAGAAAATCAGTTTTCGTAGACTATGGCTTGGTTAGACATTTCAAATGTTTAAAACTGTGGGAAGAAGTTAAGCACTTGTTCGGCTCATCTTAGTTTGAACTGGTTTTCTACAAAATGGACAAAGGGGGGCCCAGAGCGTGCACTTTCTGCACGAGCAAAAAGGGGTACTGTCCATGGTGCTGAATGAGGTCCTCCTGCTAAAGAAAAGCCTTCAGCAACATTGGCATTGTGAGTGTGAAAGAGCACATGCACTGTCTCTCTCAGGAATTATGCCTCGAAAGTCAAACATGACCTGAATGGCTCCAAAAATCTCCATAAGAATATTTCCTTAACACACAGACTGACAGAATAGTGTTGATTACTGTCAGTACCAACGAAGGAGTAAAACTTGTGTTTGCTTTGTCATCGTTTGTTTTGATATAAACAGTTTCTTAAGGCTACCATAAAGAAGGGACAAACCCATATTACGAGAAAAACTGAATCTCTTAATATGACTAACCTTTGCTACCTTCCTCTCTTGCACTGATGCTAAAAGTTAAGTTGCAGCCTCCCACATTAAAAAGCTTCATTTTTGTGGCTCTCACTCCTCTGTTATCAGTAAGCGTTTCATAGCAAGCACATTTGAATCCAGAGTACTCAAATAGAGTGCAAACAAGTGCAAATCTTGTGGCAAAGGGTAGAAGGTTTGTAGTCAAGCCTCTTGTCTCTGTGCCTCAATCTCTTTATCCCTGGACTGAGCCACCTCTGGCCCAGGGCCCGCTCCCAGGCTGTGTGTGTGTGTATCTTTATCCTCCCAGCAGGGAGTAGTCTGGGGGTAAAAGGCTCACTACTGTTTTTACATAAACAAAGACTTTGGGATGAAACAGAGAAAGTGCCATGGCCAAATCCCTGTGCCTGGCTGTGGTCCACTGCTCCATGCTGATTTCACCTTGTGGACACCAAGCTGGTCCTGGTAATTAAGCAGCACAGACAGGCACCGTGATTAAACTAAGTGACACTGAAGGCCGAGGCAGCGCCACCACACAAAGACGTCACTGTGGTTTTTTATTCGATCAGACTCTCCTTCAAAGAGCAGATTACAGTTACTAGGACTGACAGAAATGCAATATATATATGATATATTCATTCAGTGAGGGGCGGTAGCTTGAGATTAAGCACAAAGGTCAGATTCAATAAGCAATCGAAGCTCATATTGTTTTTTTTGTTGGGGGGGGGGTCTTTATCCAGTGTGAAATTGATGTGCTATTAATATTTATTATTATATTTAAAAAATGATGGCTCTAACATCACTGATACACAGTACGAGATTAACACGAGACGAAGGTGAAGTCAGAACTTGGTGATTTGCCTTCACTCGGCTCCCACAGGGAGTCTGGCCTAAAAACACTATAATGTTCGCCAAGTCCCAAATGTTTTACTTTTGCAGTCAGTCAACGTATTTATGTGATGCTGAACCAGATTGTGACTTCCATCTGCAAGCAGGAAAATAACTTCTGCTGAACTGAACTGTGTAAAATGGGACCAGCACGGTCAGATAAACGCAGTTTAAAACTTCATACTGTACAGATGGATCCAAATATTCTTGGATGCCGGCACCAGTGTGTACAAAAATATATACAGTTATAACATAGCAACACGATGTGCAAGGGATTAAGTTGGAGATTTTCAGATTTAATTCCAGAGGGTGAACAAAAATATACGACTGCTGCTGAATTACACTATTTATTTTTATAAGCAGTGCCTGAATTCTAAGAGGCTCAAACAGTGTGGCTGTAAAGAGACAACAATTTGGTAGGCTGTGGAGGTTAAATGATGCTCAGTCATTTCTAAGGGGCCCAAAGTGTACCAAGAAAATATCCCGTACACCATTACACCAGCAGCAGCCTGAAGTGTTGATACAAGGCAGGATGGATCCATGCTTTCATTAAGTTACAAGAGAAATCAAGACTGATCCAGTCCAGTTTTGTTAAACCTGAGTAAATCATAGTCTCAGTTTCCTGTTCTTAGCAGACAGGCAGGCACCCAGTTTGGTCTGCTGCTGCTGTAGCCATTCTGCTTCAAGGTTCAATGTGCTGTGTGTTCAGAGATGCTCTTTTGGATAAACAGTAATTAATTTTAATTTAATTTATTGTTGCCTTCCCATCAGCCTGCCTATGACCTCCCTCATCAACAATGTATTTTGACCCAAAGAGCCCTTCGCTCACTCTGTATTTTCTCTTTCACAAACCAGGCAGTGACATCGGAGTGACGTCTTTTATGTTATTTTTGGTCAACAGTTTTGGTCCACTGAAGGGGCTGTTTTGTAACGGCTAGCAACGTCTTTTTTTCAACGTCTGCTGAACATCTAGTGTTGACATCCATACCTCCGTTTACGGGCTATTTGTAGTCCAAATGTGGTCCTTGTGGATGTCTTCTCAATGTCAAACTAAGACTTATTTTAGACTTCGTTTTTATACGGTTCAGTAGTCCCATGTTTCCAGAGGGTTCGATGACATGTTTAATATAGACTACAGCTTTGTTTACACCTTTGTATGCGTGTCCAGTTATCATCTGACAATCAGATTAAGTGATTGGAACATGATCTGGAACAGTATGCCACCCTCTGAAATGGGATTAGATGATAACAGTTATGTGTGAACGAATGCAGAGTGATCAGTGGACATATCCAAGATGTTGTGGGCTCTAAAACATACTTCCCGTCTGTTCCTGGACACCCTCATGTACTGAATAAATCAGACTAACACATAATAAATCATGTTTGCTTATAAATAATCTGTATTCACAGGTATCAATGTTGATAACAACAATGTTGATGTTTGTAAATAAAAAAAGGCACCGTGCAGCAGTCCTACATTTATTAATCGTGTAAATTTCCTGGACCTGTCATAGATGTCCACAGTTCGTCTAAAAAAAATTACCCAATCCAAAGTCCAAATGTTCAACTTCATTATGACGTCCAGGTTGGGTCGTGGTTGGACATCTCTTTTCTCTGAAAACCTTTGAGATGGTTGTGTAATAGATCAGTAAATCAGTAGGTAGTAGTTTCTGAATTACTTACACTGGTCTGTCTGGCACCAACAACCCTGTCATGTTCAAAGTCGTTTTCTTGTTTCTTCATTTTTCTGATGCCCAGTTTGAACTTGAGCAGCTCACACTGAACACGCCTACATGCTTTAACATGTTGGGTTGCTGTCATGTGATTGGCTGGTTAGATATTCATAGTCTAACAGTTAAGGAAGTGAGCGTACTACTATATTTTGCTAAATATATGTTTCCTGTCACTTTAGAAAGCTTTTACTCTTCATGATTTCACGATGACAGCATATGCTCTCTACTACACTCAGTCCTATCTCCATGGGAATTAAAGCTATTTATTAAATGGCGCATCTATTTCTAGTAAATGCACCAATTATTATACCGAAACACCTTAATTATTTAGTGAGATTCAGTGTGAACACTCTCTCATTTCCCCCAATATGTTTATAAAATTCCCATTTGGATATGGAAATTTTCTTCTGTAAGTTTGAAGTCAAAATCCTGTCTGAAAAAACAAACTTATCTTTCACCTCTGTGTGCTCACCCACACACTAAATACAAGCACACACACACACACACACACACACACACACACACACACACACACACACACACACACACACACACACACACACACACTGAGCTGTCTGTCAGGATGAAATTGTGCCAGCTAGCTCCCACTAAGGAAATGGTAGATGATTGACAAACATGGGTGGGAGCCATGGAAACCAGAGACAGATTATTGAACCACTAACAGCAATGGCAGACATGAATGACTGTTAGTGGGGTTATTGTGTGGTCTGCATGCACTGTTGGAGACATTGCACTTCTCAGTGTGCTTTCAAAGCCTGGGTTTCCCACTGTTTGCTCATGTCTGTGTGTGTGTGTGTGTGTGTGTGTGAGAGAGAGAGAGCATGTAGCTGTGAAATGTTTATTTGCAATACTTCCCGTCTGTTCCTGTAACAGTGTCAGCTACATCCCGCTGTATTTAGTGGCCGTTTATGTGAGAATCTACCAGCAGCCATCTGTCACCTGCTATCTATGCAAATAGGAGACCAGCACCACCTTTTTCATTTTGCATTCAAAGCACCGTGTTTGCATTTGTCACTGATCAAATAAGTGTGACGTCATAACTGAACATCCCATAGGTCTGGGGTCTGGAAAACAACACTGGCCTTCACTTACACAGCACACGTGCACTTACAAGCACTTCAGAAGATTAAGGCAAGAACGTTGTAGGTTCCTCTTACAGAAGAAAAAACTGCAATAGATATTTTATCAAGCAAGTCTTTGCATGTCGATGAGAGGGCGTGTGTGCATGTGTGTGTTTATATAAGCGGGACTGCTTTACCTGATCTAACTGCCAGTGCTGAAACAGAGGATGCAAATGATGTTAGGAAAACTCTGCAACACTAGATGTTTGCAATAGTTGCTGTTTGTGGTCTTTGTAGATGCTTGGTTTATTGGACACACCTAATACAATGAACTGAATTCCACTACAGCAGTCCTATGATAAAACTGTATCTTCAGTCTCTCTGATGCTGAGAAAAGTTTAGTTGGTACTGTGGTAATTTAGCGTCATCATGAAACTGTGGTCTGTGGTTTAGCTGTGACAGCATTATAATGAACGACGTGAAGAGTAAAACCAGTTTTTATCAGAAGAAGGCATATATCTTTCAGAGATAATAAAAACAGTCAGTCTCTGTTTAGGTGCACATACTGAGGGCAGGAGGAATGTGCTATGGATGTTTTATAGTAAAATCTCTGAATAAGATAAGCTTTAAAAAAATGTGGCTATATAACCCACATTATTTTCCAAAAAGCAGGTGTTAAAGCAGTTAAAATAAGCAAGGAGTTGGTCTTTGAATATTCATTAGACTTTATGATGCATTTCAGCAAAAGATGGCCAGTTATTACCAAGTTAGTCATTTAATATCGGGCTCCTTTAAGAGCCTTTTATCTTACTTCGGTTTAAGTTCCCAGTGGTAGTGCATTTTATGTGTTTTTGATTTTCTTCTTGTAACCAAGCCACAAAGCACAGGAAATGATTTGATAGGTTTAGTTCACCCTGCTGTGTGCACAACTTTGCCCTAGAGATGATAATGGTATGCTAAAACCACTTTGCTTAAAGCCACAATAACACGGCCTCCCTTCACATCTCATAGATATACAAAAAGATCACGTTCAATATGACATTCATTTATCAGGCTGTACTACTCAAGTCTTGGGTCAGGAATCATACTTTCCTCTAATTCCCTTTTGGCATCTTCAAAAATCCCCCCCACTTTTTTTCTTCTCGCTGATCTTGTTAAATTAAGTATGATGGCTCAGGGTGAGGAAAAAGGAAAAGAATTGAACTGCCACTCAATTTCCACCTCTTTGCAGCAGAGAGCTCTGTGTGTGTGTGTGTGTGTGTGTTTGTGGCTAAATGTGTGGCATGAAATATGCTTCTGCAGTGCTCTCTGATCGAAAGCAAATGAACAGACATCACCAAGTAGTTGACCTGATATCCTGTAAATAGAGGCTGGATTATGGAAGGTACACACACAGAGGACCTTACACTGTGCAGCTAAAGTACAGTAAATCCTCTCAGCAGCTAATCGCTCACAGACTGCTTGTCTGTAGGCGCTCTCATCCACATTGTAGGATGCTACTGACAAGGGGTTGCCTGGGAACAAAAGGACGGGATCTAGTTAGCCAGCTCTGTATGGCACAGTCGTACTGGACAGAAAATACCCGACTATTTGGCGAGAACACTCTGCCTCCGTCTGCCTGCTTCTGTCTTTTCCCCCCCTCTCCACTGAGTTTTTTCAATCTCCAGCCGACTCCTCTTGTCTACAAAGTGAGAGACAGAGTGAATCATCCAGGGGATTACTTCCCTCTCCACAGAGTGCCAAAAATACCATCTTTCACATGCAGTCATTCTCTTTCACTCTTTTGTATGCTGCATCATCCATATAACTAGACGCCATCGCCGCTGGGGAGGGGGGAGGGATATCTCGCATTTCCAAAGTTTTTAGAGGCAGAAAAGAGCAGCTTAATTTTTTTAGCTTCACACAAAGCATTATTCACTTCATCAAGTAGAGGATTAAATGGCTGCGTAGCAGAGAACTGCTTGTGAACGGCCACGGCTGGTTTTATTTGACCGAAGTGAACACTACATACACCAATGGTACATCAGCTTCATTCACTCATAAACACTATTGTAACAAACATTGAAAGGAGTGTTAAAAGATTTCTGAAATTTATAGTTGCAAAGAGCCTTTTGCTTTCCAAAAGTCGTTACACTGTACTCGACTGATTCAGCCTCACAGTAGAATCTCTCAAAGACATCAATGAAACGACACAAGGAACAATCATGAATAAAAGTTTGGGACTGTAGCCTGAAAAATAGTGCTAAATCATCCTCAGACAATAGCCAGTTGTTTTGATATTGCATTTCCTCCACTGCGATCACCCTACGTGGACTGTTTACCTACATGCAACCAAATCCTGCTCAAACCTGATTGGTCAAGGTAACAGGCAGGCAACTTGCCATACTAAAGAAAAAAAAGACTGAAAAAAAATCCTGCCCACTGCCTACAGACTCTGTTCATATGCAGAAAGATACTGAAGTGCGACATTCCTCCTATGACGTGGATAAGTTGTATCATGGAGCTATTACCGGGATCAAAGCAATCGCTCTAGATGTGACGTCCTCATATAAACCAACAAAAACACTTGGAAACGGAGGCCGATTTTCCAAAATGTGCGTATTCCATTCCTCATCAGGCAAGACGAGAAGATTTGGCGGGCATCAGCGCTTAATCTCGGGGTAAAATAATCTGTCTCAGAATGTAATAATTCACATGGTATGTCTTTTGATTTGGATTAGTGGCCTGCAATCCTCTTAGCCCAATAGCTCAGCAGAACTTCTCAGTGACAAGTTCACAAGTCCACATAGCTCGCACAGACTCCCTCTCTTGGCCATTAACTCTCAGAGCTTATTGGTAATCTCCTTATATCTGGCTCTGACAGTTTTTACATACATCCTGGAGTGATACTGTAAACACGTCCACTTGTATGCTGAGTAAAAGGAGTCGATGGACACCGTGTTGTTCTAGATTGCAGGATTTTAAGGATCTGGACTGGTGCTTGCTGGTTGAGCGAGAGCACAAAACCCCCTCAGCTCGCGCTCTAAATTTAATTTTTTCCTCATGTCACCATTTGAAAGTTGTCTCAGGGATCAGTGACACTCAGGATTACTACCATGTGGGAAACGCTTTACACATTAATACCCAAGAATCAGAGCCCGGCCGAGGCTGAGTCCGTACTTAATGCAGGTTTGCACTTAGGAGAGAGAGAGGGCTCCATTTGTAAAAACAAAGTCTGCCACAGCTCTCGCCTGCTGCCATCTTTAAACATGATCCAGTGCTATCAAATAACTCGCGCTAAGACAGGAGGGGAAGAAAATAACCCCGAATCATTTAAATCCACGACTCAATATTCTTTATCTTTATCCTTTAAGGTTCTTTATAATTTAATAAACAGGATTAAAGTCATTGGGTAGAACAGAGCTAAGCGAGGCTCGTTCCACATTTTCTGTTTTAGCCTGCACTCCGCATACTGAGTCTTATTAAGCCCTTGCAAGATTACAGGGCCTTAATCTCTGGGAACACATGTTGTGAAGAATAAAAGCAATTTTATTTGGGAAACCAGAGTCCAAGTTTAGCAGGAAATGAGCTTTCTCTCCATAATCTCATCTTTTTGCGTTTTTTCCCTCCTCGGAGTAAATGAAAAGTCGCCTGTTACAGAACTGAGCTCTCTCTCGCCTTCTCTCTCTCTCTCTGAATGTGTGTTGAGGAATTAACCGTGTATTGTGTGCAGTATGAATCTGTATTCCCTTTCTCTGACTCTTTCAATGCCCGCACACACACACACACACGCACACACACACGCACACACACACGCACACACACGCTGTGTTCACTAGTTCATAAATACCACAGCAGTAGGCCAGGTTTTACCCACCAAGACAGCTTTGATTTCTGAGGAATGTAAATCCACCTGTTTCCGAACAGACGGGTTTTCAGATGAATGTGTTTATTGTCGCCATTCTCCCCCAACCACCTCCCTCCTCCTAATCACCTCCCTCCTCTCCCCCTCTCCCATCATGCCCTGTAAATTCTATGCAGATTGCTGGCCCATGCTTACTGCACTTTGCAGAGAAAGCTTCATGAAGATGACGATAAGCTAAAGCTCTAAATCCCAGACTTAGCTTTCTTATCAAGAGCTGCAGGAGCGAACGGGGCGCTTTAATAGAAGACGTGTGCGGCTGCAGTTTGTGTCTGCATGAGAGTGCATGCGGGTGTGTTGTCTGGGTAGTAAATGCAAATGCATTAAGACTTCTTTATTCTCCCCTCCCTCCCTACACACCAGCAGAATTTCATAAGCGCTGCAAAGGCCTTGTTAAGCTTAAACCATTTTAAAAGAATTAAGACACTCGACTCTAATAAATTTGACTGAAGATGCACTGCCATTCTGCTGTCAGTGGTGGAATTGCACAATATGGAAATCCATCATTCCCAGATTCAGAGTCTGTATTTACTCATTTTGAGCTATAAATGGATGTTTACACAAACTTTATATGACTTAAGCGTATATTTTCTGGACAGCACCTAATGTCTGTCCTTGCACGGATGAATAATTTCGGGACTATTTTTTCAATAATGCATAAGAACTTTTTTCCTTTTTGTACCCTGTGTTGAATAATAGGACTGAAGGATGATGAGTATATAGGACTTGCTGCACAATGCTTTTTACTACAAGCCTCGTTCACCTAATCATATTAGCACTTTTTGCTGTACCCAGGCTTTGCCTCACATTCATGCACAGAGACGCATTATTGGCAATTTGAGGTTGACAGGAAACCGTCAAAGTATCCTTGACAGTCACAGTTAGCCGGGGCAGTCTAGCCACCAACCTTCTGACTGGTAGCAACACCTCCTCCTGAGCAACGGCCGCACCTGAAGAGAATAAATATCTCTGGTAATGGGTAGTTCTACTTTTGCAAGAACCAAGGCCTCTAATAATGCTGGACTGGTGTATGTTTTTTACTCCTTGTCTATTGTGGGATTCCCTAAGTATAGAGGTTGTGGAGGTACACTTGCACAAATTCCTCCAAAAAGCCACCAGCATGCTACCTGACAGAGATGATACTATGTGCAGGTGTAATGCTTATTGGCTGAATAGTTTGTTTGGGCAGAAAAGGAGCAGACAGAGATCAGTGCAATTTTCCTTGTTTTTAGCACTTGGCTTCACATCACAGCAATGATCTTTGTATATATTATCACTTCTGTCATCCCCTTATTGGAGGTTAAGCTAAAGGACCAGCAGCACAAACATAAACAGAGAAAGCCCACGCATTTCATGCCCCACATAACTTTGACACCGTCCTCTGATCACAGTAGACACCTTCAACTTTACTTCAAAGCAGACTATAGACATTCAATTGTGCCAGGACGTTACATCTTCAAAACTAGCACACATAAAATATGCACATAATCCAAGTGCAGTTTGACATGTAGATGTTTTCTTAGCAGCAGTAGCAATCCTTGAATAATTTGATTAGTAATACAATACTATACTAAACTATACTTTAAGTCATTTTCAGTTGTGGTAGCAGCAGTTGCAGTAATATTTTGGACACTAGTTGTTTAAGCCTTCATGAGCAAAGGCAACAGCAGCCATAATGTGTAAAACAACAGTGCCAAAAAGAAGTACCAACATTACGAATTTTGCTAGTTTCAGTAGCATTTGTAATTGCTGCTGCAGTACCAGTAAAAACCGAGTGGTAGAAACAGACGATCTTGTCTTGATCAACAACACACGAGGGAAAAAAAGCCCTGTTTTAAAATTATTATTATTAATAAGAAATAATGTTTTATCCTTCTTAAAATGAGCTCAGCAGGCTCAGCTGCCTCCAATGTCTCCAAAGTCTACTTGAACAGTGAGCTTGTGTTATTAAGTGATGAGTGAGCAGGGAGGTTTGCACGTCCCCGTCCCAGAAATGCTCATTAGAGCAGATGCCTTTTCACTTGTGGATATTGTTCTGTGTGTTTGTGTCGTCTGCATGAGCCTGATCTTAATGCATATGGGATTTGATACTAACATATCAATTATTAATGCCTACACAATTTATTGTCAATACATCATGCTACCTTATCAGCTGCTAACAGGGTTCCTGAGATCAGGTGCTGCAGAAAGGCGGCCGTAAAGAGTTGGGTTTGCTTACTCTATGCCCTGTACACTCTTCGTATTGTAGAAACAGCAAGTTTATAAAAAGCCCCGGTACATTTTTGATGATGTTCAAGTCATTGATGAACATCTGCAAAAGCCACTTCCAACAGGTTGAGCTTGTGTTTCCTCTAGAAGATCTTTGCAGATTTGGAAGTCTGCTTTGTGCTTGTATCCTGTTGTGGCATTTCATGATCCTCCCTCTATCCACGTGGCATTTCCTGGGCCACTATCAGCACCATCACAACACCAAAGCAGAGTATTTCCTACTCCCACACTTACAAGCGGACAGTAATTTCTTGTAATCAGATGCTGCTCCCTTCTTCTGAAAACACAGCTTTGATGTTGATCTACCTTAGGCTCCCGATATGCCTTCCACCATCTGCATGTAACATCACATGATCAACAACTGCATGTAAACAGCTGTTTAATGAAGTTCACATTTGAAACCTTGCTAACATATACATATGTTGTTTATATGCTTAAACGCATGAACAAAAGAAGCAGTAACTGAGACGAGAGGGAATGATGTCAAGTTCATCTTATAATCTCAGTACATGAGCAGATAACTGAACTAAATCCAGAAAACATCAATTTATGTCGGATTTCTTTCTGCGTATCCACGGGCAGATTCTATACAAGCCATGCTATTTAAAGTGCTTTAGCCTGCATAGCATTGCTACATCTCATTTGCAAGCCACTTTGCAACCCACCTCCTCCTTTTATGATGTGTCTGGATTAAACAATGTCATTTGTTTTGTGTGCACATGGAAGTCCAGAGATTTAGCAGAGCAGAGTCATACAGCAAAAATACAGTGCTTTAAATTTATTGAAACAGCTGTCACAAAGTCAAACAAACAAACAAAAAAACAAAACACACATTTCATTCACATATTTTACTACTTTTCTTCTTTTATGTAACACTTTAAATTCAACAATAATTATATTTTTTGCACTAAAATATTTTTCTTAAAGAGTTTGTGCATACTGGTGGAGTAACCATTAGAAAAACATAAAAAATATTTTGGTGATTATTAATACTTTTAATTCAGGGCAGCTGTGGAATAAATTGTGCGCTGGTCTACATCGAGTAAGCATCGTCTAACTTGGCTCCCACACGTGGATATAAAAGAAGACGTGCTTGTGGTAGATCAAAGAAGCGTTATACACTTTGACCAGCTTATTCCAGATATAGTTTTTCCTGGTGACCTGAATGGACCTTTCCCTGTTTAGTAAATCTGGCCCTATATCTACATTACCTGTGTTGTGTTGTCAGGTCAAAAGAGCTTCTTCGCATTGTGCAAAACAACCCATTGTTTGTTTTCTCAATAATTCAACCTTTGGCTTACAGGTTATGATGTGCTACTTCTTTTCGGGAGACAATGATTTTTGGCCCGGCCATTTATCATATCCACTCAGGATTTCCATTCTTGTTCTTTTTGTTTGTTTAAGGACTACATACAAGGAGAAAGGCATCCTTTTTGCCTTAGAGAGTTTACAAACCTACTTTGTTTGGAAATCACCTGTCATCTGATAAATGATTTACCATGTGGACTCTCTCTCTTGCTACCTCACACAGACAGGATGTCATCAGTTGTTTTAGGATTCACTGCAGTGGAGCATACACCTCTGCATTATTTAAAGGTATTCATTATGTATTCTTCCTCTTAATCCTTCTTTATTCCTTCATACTCATTAAATGGCATTTGTATAAATATCCAGGGTTGATTGTGGTCTGTGCGTCGGGGCCAGAATGATAAGATTTTTGTTCCAGCCAAGCCTCTGAGTAGTTAACGTTGTGATCTGGCTCTTTTTGCACTAAAATGCTCAAATGGAACTTTTTCATTTAAATTTTTTTTTTACTGAGCACTCATCCTTTCTCATTAGAAGCCATTAATGATGCTTGTGTATCTTCTTGCTGGGAAAGATTTCCAATAGGTCGGCCTGTTCCCTGAACAAAAAGACTGTCAGACAGCTGCAGCTTAGCACTTGGCACATGTTGGTCTCTTAGCCTGGCAGCATCTCAGGGGTCAAAGCTTGTTGCTCTGCCAACCAGCCAGTTAGAGAGGCAGCCAGACAGCACTGATGTCCGCTGCCATGCTATCTGTGCTGGCACACATGGCACCTCCCTGTGCCCCACACCCCCCACCTGGGTTCCTGATGCCTGTCCTGTGCACTCAGGTGCACGTACATCTAGCATAATGAACTCCAAGGTAGACTTTACCACTTGACTGGCTCCTTACAAGACAAAATGCCAAAACAAATCTTGTCATAATTAGGCATAATCCAGCTCATTACCGTCTGCTTAATTATCCTATTAATAACACTTCCTAGGAGAGCTTGTTTGCGGCAGCAGCAGTGCGCTCGGGCAAATGTTTGTTCCTAAATGAGCAAACACAGAGAAGACAACAGCACTGTTCAAACATGGCAGCTCTGACAATGGAGGAAAAAAAAACTGGGCCAGGATTAATAACATAGCAAAGGGCTTATTGTCCCTAAGAGCCCTTGCTTTACCACCAGGGCTTTCCAGTGCAGGTAACAGGCAACTTCAGGTGTTTATGGATATGGATTTTATAGGCTTTTATGTGTGAAATGATTTCAGGGGAACTAATGCAGTCTAACATGGAAGCAGAACTCATTACTTTATTCAGCTAAATTCATAACCAATCAACACACAGTTGAAATTCACAGCAGTTAAACCTCGCTATAAACTATACGGTCTTTTTTAATCTCATAATGAAGCACACAGAAGGGATTTTCAGATGGTAAAAGGCACATAATTATTTCAGGTCACTGCCTGCATTTAGACCTGCATTCAGTTAGAATTGCAGATGGAATACGTTAACGCTGCTTTTATAGTTGTGTTCGGCTCAGATAAACAAATCCTTGTGAGAAAATAAAAAGTATAATGGTGTCATTAAGATGGCATTATGCTCGCTTGTGCTTCATGCTTACGTTTTTTAAAAAGTTTGCCACAGTTTGTCGTATTTTGATGGAGTAATTCGTCACAAGTGTTGAGCAGTTCATTCAGATACAGTTTATACTGGTAAAGCAATATTTTAGGGTTTCCTCAGTCTGTGTCTGTTCTCTCTTTCAGATTTTACACAGCTCAAATTGTAAAAGCTGTAAGGTAGATTTGAAGTATTTGTAGTTTGTTTGTTACTGTGTCACCAGCGTCGGTTTTTAGCCTGTTCAGATCTCAGATATGTGGTCATTTACTCAAAGCCTGCAGCTCATGTCCCCAGCCAGTCAGCCTACAGAGCCTTCATATCACATAAGGTATAATTACTTTTGGAAGGTAAACTTAGGTCTCAAGTCAAAACTGGTTCTCCCAATAAAAATCTTCATCTTTTTAGGTGAATATCTCTTTGGCAGAGTGAAATAACAATGTGAAATGCTGTTACAGACTGCACTTTAGGCCTCTGTGTTGTAGCCGTAATTTAGAGGATAATTTTCGTCATAGTTCAATGACTTTCTTTTTTCTGACTAAAACAAGAAAGATCATAAACTGTGGGATGAGTTTATGATCCAATCAGACGTAATCTGCTCCTGAGAAACAGGGTGGTGGGGCTCAGCTAGCTGTTACGCTCGTCTCATGAGAACACGACAAAATGTCAACGGTTTGGAGGAAGAAGAAGAAGAAGAGTAGACAGGAAAATAAGGTGCTTTGTTAACCGTGTGGAGCAACTCTCACACAAGCTTCACACTTCATCTTTTAGTCAACTGAATCAACTTCAGATTTGTACTTTTTTAGTACTCTGACTAAAACCAAAGCTTAATTTGCTGACAAAAGCAACGCTGCTCTGTTGGTTACATTGCCTCACTGTTAACTTGAAACAAATGTTGTCCTTTTCTCACAAGTTCTAATTTCCAAAAGGGAACAAGTTTATACTTGCTGCTGTCACCATTACTAGATGTCATTTCTGGTAAAACGTCTCCGTCTTTCATAGCTTTAGAATCATATTGTTGACACATAGTTAGCTAAATAAACACCAGTCCTTCTTTGCAAGTCATTAAATATAACTGATCTCAACGTCTCGGCCCGGGCTTGCATCTGCAGATTTTAAAAAGGCACCGCTGGCACTCGTTTTCCTGTTTCTCTCACTCGTCTTGCTTTCTTGCTGAACTCTGTGCACACCTTGCAGAAGCTGTGTCAACAGAGTGAGGTGAAAAAGTCTGCCAACCTCTGCAGGCAGATGCCAGCTGAGGCAACCCAGACCACATCCTGCTTGGCTACGATTGATGTGTCGGTGTTGTCTCTCAGAGTCTTCTGTGTAAAGAATTTATGCAGGTAGGCTGTTGATACGCACAAAATCCAGCTGTATGTGCACAGACTGAAGGGTAAAAGAATTTCTCAAACGGTTTATACTTATCACCAAACTCCACCGTAACACACACACAGGCGCACAGAGTGGCTTCTCTTATCATCGTCTCGAACTCTATCCTCAGGCTAAAGTTTCCCCTCTTTGTGTGTAAAGCTATAGTTTGCCCTCTGGGAGCAGAAGGTGGAGACAAAGCCCTGGCACACCAAACCATCCTGTCTCTGAGCACATAAACCCACTTTCCTCATCAACATTTAAATGCACTTATCACAGCAAAACAAGCATAAAACTCAAAAAAAAAAAAAAAAAAAGCAGTTAAAAGCCGAGTTTTCCCAAAGTATACTCGGTGATGTTATCGTTGCCAGGCTGGAAAACTTCCATCACTGAAAAAGGGTATTCAGCAATATCTGTAGGAGATCATCTGTATTATAATGTAGCACGTTTATGCTTTTGATGTAAACTGAATGGGAAAGCATGACAGGATGCTGTGTTTGGGACGCCTGCTTTATTTTTTCCCCTCTGATCTCTGGAGAAAGAGGGGAAGAGAGAAATGGAGGCAGACAAACAGCGAGAAGAAAGAAGGCTTCCAGTGGATACAGAAATGAGAGATTGGGTGAAGGGAGTGACAGCAGTGCCATATCAAAAGAATAAAGAGAATGAGTTATCAAGGAAAACGGATCAATGAATTCGCTTCATGCAAAAAACAGCAAACAGCAGACGCACTGAAATCCTATTATGGGGAGAAAAGTGAATAATTGATGCCTTCTTCTCTTTTTTAAATTCTGATTCAGAGATTTTTCTTACAGATGGATTTACAAGTGGTTTAGAAGCACATTAATGATTTATATGTGAGTTCGAGAGCTTGCTTACCAAAAAAAAAGAAAGTATAATCCATCGGCACTGAGCGGCACAGACTCTACAGGTTCTAATGGTGTGCAAGGAAAACAAAGGCATATGTAGTAAAATAATCACAAAGGACGCATGTAGTCGCAGATTCACACTTGGAAGCTCCAATTTTTAACTTGAAGTTCTATCCCGTCTTTTAAATTTGAATCTTTTCACTATTTACAAGCAAAACAATCACAAACTTGCAAAAAGCTGTTATTAAAAGTAGTTCTGTCAAATTAGATCTGCAACCAGACTACAGCTGCAGAACAGACCAGAAAACAGATAAATACAACTTTAGGACCTGGACCCTATGTCAAAATGATTAGTGCAATAAAAGAAACAAAAAGCAAAGGTAAAGAACAAAGCACACACACCTAATAACACCAGTGGAGAATTTCCAACAGTTGCAGTCTGGTCACATCTAAGGTTCAACGGTGAAGTCCTTGCAGAGGACACATCCTGGATTGATGCCATGTAGCGCACTCTCTTCACGGTCAGATGTATGAGAGCAAGGGGACAAGAGCAATCTGACACCATGAACATTGCACTCCAGTCATCTACCGAGTTAAATATATTTTCCATGAGAAACGTAACCATCCATACATCCATTTATTTTCTTCAATTCAGGGTTGCAGAGCGGGTGTGGTCTGTTGCAGGGCTAATAGACAGACAATCATTCACACTGAAATTCCCATGTATGGCCAATTTAGAATCACTTATAAACCTAACCTCACTAATGTCTTGATTCTTGCTCAATGAATCAAGAAAATCCCAAAAAGTTGATTCTGTTCATGTGGCCGTAACGTTTTCAGTGAGAGAAACGTTTCATTACTTATCCAGGTGACTTCTTCAACCACATGGATGAGGGACGAAATGTGGCTGACTAACTGCATGTCTTTGGACAGTGGGAGGGATTCAAACCCACTGTGCTGTGAGGAAACATTGCTAACCACTGCTGCCTGTTGCTTAAATCCATTAAATCCATGTTTATCCACTTCACAGTGATAAACATGCACACTACAATTGCACATTGGCACAAAGTTTTCCTGGCATATCACCAGCTTATTTGTGTTTAAAAGGGTGAAAGGGGGGAGTAGGTGTTTATAGCTATTGAGGGATACGTGGACTAAACAATGACTCCTTGTTGCCCTTGGTAGCTGCCACCAGAAATACTGGTTTCTTAAACTATTGATCTGTTTATTGTTGACTTAGCCAGGCGTACTACCCAGGAGTGCAGTTGATTTTGCACTATGTTGCTACCCCTGCGCTAAGAGCCATAATGTAAGCTGTAAACGAGCAGAGTGGAAGGGGACATCTCAGGAAATTAAATTTAACATTGCATGAATGCTGTGACGGAATAAACTAACATAAAACCCCTCGACCACAGCGCTGCACAACCACGCTTCGTAAAGGCACATGGATAATAAGCCACTACCAGCCCTGCTAATGTTAATGACATTTTGTTTTCTTAGCTTTAGACATGGTGATTAGCCTAAATTTCGGTTCACAGAGCGTAGCTGGAGGACTCGCTGGCACTGTTGCCACACTGGACACAGACATGTCACCAGTAATCCTACGCAGTTAGCTTCTTACTATGTTTTTTTTTACTAACAGTCGTCATGTTTCACAGCTCACTGAGCTCATTTGAATGTTCCATCATCAGCAGTGACTTCCCTCTCGTAGTGTTTTTATGCAACACATGACATCAGTAGATCACTTAATAAAAGAAAATTATGTTAGAGACTGGTTACCACCAATAATCCATGTGAAGAGAAATGTAAAGTAAGAATGCGATTTCGAGGAATGTTTAGCAAAACTATAAACAACGAATAACTCACAGGTTTCTTTTTAACCACATTTTAAAAAACAGAGTATTGCAAATAGGTTTATGTGCACGTGCCTTTACGAAAGAAACTGACCAAAACATTATGCAACGCAACTATATACTTCCTCTGAGCAGGCAGGTGGCAGACCACACAAAACAACACTTGGCACCAAGATAGCAGTGAGTTGCTCACTTGGCATCCCCACCAGCCTTAACTGGCACAGTGAAGAAAATAACCTCCACAGGCCAATAACAGCTCACGGGTCTAACACTGCATTTGGCACCCTGACCCACACCAAAATAGCTTCCTAACTTGTGCTGTTGTTATACAACTTTCTTTCATCACTCTTGCCTGTTTTTTGTATGCATGTAAAATGTATGATATTAATAAACTGTATTTTTACATATTAAGAACTTCAAGTAATTTTTTTTCATTATCTAATGTTATGAGAATGTCAAGAGGATTCTGTCTGAACTTTTTAAGGTAAAGAAAAATGTAATTCAAAACTTAAATAAACAAGTTAAAATCAGAAATAAAGACCCGACCACATTTTCATGCTTTCCAGCATAATTTATTCACTTTTGCTGTTTTACAGACATGGCTGCAGCTGAGACCACCACCAACAACAACCTGACATGAGCCAGTTAAATCTTTTAACCCGGCGAGGCGTGATTGCCGATGCCCTGCAGGTGCGTTCGCCTACCCTGCAGCGGCACTGCTGACCACGCCCCGCCACAAAAGTGCTGTGCAAAAGTCTTGAGCCACCGCTCATTTTTTGCTTCTAAAGACCATCTTGGGTCTTGAGCATTAGCTCTCCAGTTTTTCTTTCTTTCTGCTTTTTCTGGTCCGAGAGATTCATCCAACCCTTCCCCTAATCCATCTGCTGTTCACTTGTTATGGTCTGATGAATCCAAATTCAAGATTTTTAGCTAAATTATCATCACTATGTACGGAGGAGATTAGGTATAAAGTCAGTATCTACAGTCATCTCTAAAAATATGGAGGGTCTGTGATGGTTTAAAGCTGTGGTGTTGGGGATCTTGTCAAAACTGATACGATTACCCAGAAAAGTACTGTCAGATATTAATCTATGTGAAAAGCATCTGTTTGACAACAGCTTCACTTTTCAGCATGACAACGACCCCAAAGACGCTGCCATTGAAGTAAAAACACACCTGGATAGAAAAAAACAATCAGACACTATCAATCGAGGTCTAAGAAGATAAGATAAGATAACCTTTATTAGTCCCACACGTGGGAAATTTGTTTTGTCACAGCAGAAAGTGGACAGTGCAAAAGTTATATAGCAAAAATTTGAATACAATACGAATAATATACTGTACACAACTGTACAGAATAGAATAGAATAAAATAAAATACTATATACAGTAGAATAAAATAGAATAAAATATACAATGGGATAAAAATAGAACACAAATTCTATATATAACTGAGTAAAAATACAACTTTGTCAGAAGAGAGTATTGCATTCTAAGAAGCTTGGAAAGAAAAGCATCTGGACCTCTTCAAGTTGCTTGAAGACGTTTCACCTCTCATCTGAGAAGCTTCTTTAGTTCTAAGGTCAAATGGTGGAGAGTCCCAGATTTAAGCCCTCTGGGAGTGTTCTCCCCCCCAAGAGGGACAGTGGACCCCCTAATGATCCTCTACCTAAGCACACGAGTGTGAAAACGGCTATAGGTCACAATCAGTCAAAATTTTGGGTGAACTTATTGTGAAATCTAGCCCCACCCTATCATTTGATTTCCTGATATCAGACGGCCCAGATGCTTTTCTTTCCAAGCTTCTTAGATTAAGATGACTGAGAACCTTCACAGACACTATCAGTCATGGATTGGCTGATAGATCCCACACAGCTTTATTGAAGCTGTGTGGGATCATCTTAAATCATCAGAGAACAGAGCAAAAAGGCAGCCAACATCTAAAAACGAGCTTTGAATGTCCTTCTAGAAGCCTGGAGAACTAGTCCTGAAGACTACTTAAAGAAATGACAAGAAAGCTGCAAGAGAGTTCGGGCAGTTGAAGAGTAAAAGTAGCCACACCACATATTGAATTTCAAGCTCATTAGAATTATATAATCTCTGTTTTTGCCCAGTATATTGTATGTTTGTACAGGTTTCAATAAATCACTGTATCATGTATTTTCCATTTTCCTAGCAAAATACAAACAAGTAAGGAGTGACTCAAGAGTTTCGCACAGTACTGCATGTGCTTATTTTGGACTGCTTTAGCTATCATCAAATGTCATTAATAGTGAATGAAGACCCCCAAAAATGACAGCCCTTTATGTGGGTGCAATTTCCAGCACATCCTCAATCTATTAACTGCACATCATTAAAATATCCCCTCCTGCTATTTCAAGCCACGCAAGTCGCTCACGCTAACAACAATTAGGCCCCTGAAATTACTCATCATAACGCTGCAGCTCACTGGGCAACAAAAATAAATGTGGTTATGGATCAGCTTACCCCAGTGAAGCTAACATTTGCCAAGTGCTAATGATAGCAAGACAGTGTACATAACAACAGACCGCAGTCTGCCTTCATAATGACACACATAGAAAAGGAGGCTAAAGGAAGAGATACAGTCTGCCAACAAAGGATAACAAACTCACAAAGCTTGGGCAGGATCGCCACATGCAATTTCAGGAAACTAGGCTTTAGTACAACATGTGCTGGAAGATATTAGTATGATTTATGCACTTGTCTTCAAAACTATTTGTTGCTGCAAGTGAAGGGGTGAACAGTTGGACAGAATTTTAAGGACTCTAATAGCCCAAGGAAGTAAAAAGTCATTCTACTGTGTTTCATACGTTCAGAGAAGTGTGAAGGTCAAAGTATCTCTCACACCCACGCATGAATGCACCTTCAATTTTTTTCGCCAGCAGATTGAAAATCACTTCATCTTCTGTCTCTTGCTCTCCACGTCAGCCACAAGTTATACGGAGCAACTGGAAAGAATTTTAAAACCGACCTTATTGCACAATAATGGCAGAGACACAAATGCCAACAATTAAGACTTAAATGAGCTTTGTTGACAGCTGATCTGCAAAGGTGCTAAACAAGAGTGTGACAGGATAATTTCTGGGAAATGGCAAGGAAAGATTGTGATAATGGATGCATTTGTATTTCCTTTCTTTATGAAGTGCAATATGTTTTGTGTATGTTTTGCAATATGTGTCCAATGTTCAGTGTTCGATAATGAGTATGCACCGCTGTGCTGCTGATACCCCGGCATTCTGTGGTTGCTCGTACATTAAATTTTGTGCTACCTTGTAATACACACTGTACATAGTGACACAGCTACCACAGTTCTGCTGAAGAGGTACTGCTAATGCAGAAGTGCTGATACCCCCGCTCTCATCAGATACAAAACAGGCTGGAAACTGAAAATGCACGAGAGAAATAGCCAGACCCAGAATGCACTGGGTCTGGCAGGGAGGAAGCAGATGGGTTGGCTGGCCTTACCGGATAGCAGGGGCCCAATAGTGGCACCGGTTGTTGTTTTTGATGAGCTATGCACATAAGAAACCAGAACATCTGGTCTGACCATGTGGCACCTCCATTTGTCCAACGCCCCTTGAAACAAGTCCTCACATTGATACACAAGCACACACACACACAAAGACACACACCTTCCACTGCCAGCTGCATGCAAGCAAATGTGAACTAAATCCAATGAATGATGCATGTTATTTACAGCAAGGTGGGGAGAAGCAGGTTTGCCGGTGGTGGCGGGTGGAGGGGTTTTTTGGGGTTGGGGGAGAGGAGGGTCTCCGCGTGCACGTCATCCTTTTCTGTGACTTTGATTAAAAATCACCCCACTCTTCCCCAAACAACTCATGAATATGCAGCAGGGTAATAAGCCCTTGCTCAAAGCAACTGATTTGTCAATTGTCTGCATTTCATCAAGATTGAGTAACACCTCAAGGGTGCTATAATCGAAAGCTGTAAAAAGAAGAGGGAGGAAAGAGCCTGCTCACCATTAGATTGCTGCGTTATCTTAATCATTAGGCACTTCGGGAGCTTAATTAACGACCTGACAAGAGCCGGGTAGAGGATTTGGAGTTGATTGGTTGTCGGAGGTGTTGAGCGAGTATACAGAATGCTAAGTCAGGGGAGGAATTCTAGGGAGAGAAAGGAGCGGCTGATTCGCTTTCAAAAACCAACTCAGCAGCAGCAGCAGCAGCCATTAGACGGTTTTAATTAAGCGTAATTAGAGATGCGATTACAATGATGGGTTTGATAACCAGTATTAAACCATTCATCCATAAATGTTATGCTAAAATAGATGAGGGGAAAAATGGGAGAGAAAGGAGGGGCGGAGTGGAGGAGGAGTAAGATGTAAGGAATAAATATGTGTGAAAAGAAAGAGTGTCTGTAAGAAAGAGAGGGAACGAGAGAACGAGAGAAAGAGGGGCCTGTCTGGCAGGTTGCCACCAATTAGTTGGATGTGCTCAATTGCAGGAATTCTCTGGTGTCGTGACTCATGTTGACAGGTGTTCAGGGTGAATTATTTGTAGTGGGGAGGCAGGGTGTGCGCACTAAACACACACGCGCACACACACGTACCATCCCATGGCACTGCTCTGATATATATCTAGCATTTATTGCACTGGTCGGCAGGAGAAAATGAGATTGGACACTCTTTCCTCTTTCGCATTCCTCCTCCTCTTCTTCCCTCTGCTGACTGGCTGACTGGGTCATTTTTAAATGCCTTGTAAATTTGTCAGCCATATTAAGTGCCCATTAAAGGGCACCAAGCTGGAAGAAGAAGCAGAAAAGAGAGGCTCATATGGCAGTCCCTGACTGGCGCTGCTCCCACATCCATCCAGCTTAATGGTGCCCGCCCACTGTGGTACTGGGGAGTCATAACTGTGATGTATTGTGGCACAGACAGACACAAGCTGAAAGAGGCAGATTAGCTACTGCAGGCCAGAATGCTTTGAGGTAACCTGGCTCGGACTGGCCGCTTGGCATCTGTTGCAGCGTGCGTGATGTGGCGTGGTGATCTGTGATCCTCGTCAGATGACAACTAACACTTTGAAAAGTGTAAAAGTGAACGGATGCAACAAAAGGCAGAGGTGAAATGGGCAAAGCGTGAACCGGTGGTTACAGCATGTTCAGTCAGCTTTGGTTTCCGGGTTGATCGACACATCTCATTGAAACAGTGAGCAGTGTTGTGCAGCGGCCTTTGAAGTGTGTTTTCCCTTGTTTGGTGGGTGTGTCCCAAGTACTACATACTATATGCACAAACCTGCGCTAATAAAAGGGCAGTGTACACAGCGAGTTAGTTGCCATTGTAACATAACCGGCTGTTCAATGTAACGCCACTTCTATTTAAAAAAACAAACAAAGGAAAACCAAAGATATTCTGCTACGCTTTGTTGGAAGTGAAGCACTGTGAAGAAGACGGGTGTGGCTTGAACAAAATGACTAAGAAGGAGTAAAATTATTTTTTCAATCCCCACCCCCAAAAATATCTAAAATGAAACAAAAACAAACAAACTTTACAATTCTGTTCAAAAAACACAGGAATCATAAAGCATTCTGGATTAGAGCAACTAGTCTGTTTTGTAAATCTTGGTCATAACCATGTGTCAATGACGTGTGATTGGCATGCTATTAGCCAATGAGCAGGCAGTTTCACAGTCAGTCCTTCTATTCTGGTCACATCCTTTAAACCAAGACGGTAGCAGTGAAAACGCTAATCTCACGGCTTCGAAACAAGATTTCAATGAACAACAAACCAGTGGATGACATCACGGTAGCTTTATCCATCTTTATTACTAGCTATAATAACAAAGTACTATATCTGGCATCCAAAGCTTCAGCAGTGCTCTCAGCTTTGATAGAAACAACTTTTTATATTGTGTTTTTTTCCACCGTCCTCTAACACTTTTCCATCTCAGATTTCCTCACTTTGCTTCATTACAAGCAAGGCCTCTTTGCATGTGCATGTCCTTTTAAATCCCCCACATTTCAGTGTGATTAAAATCTGACTGGGCCACTCCATTACCCTCCATTTCTTCTTTTTAGCCATTTCTTGGTGACATTGCTGGTGCGCTCTCTGCAAACAGAGGGGAATACAAATGGATATTTACCTATAATTCCTCATCATGTCAGCATTACTGTCCCTCGATATTCTGGTAATTAACAAAGAAGAAACGGGCCTTAATCAATTCAGGCAATTGCCGTCTTTGAACTCTGCACTGCGTGTTTTGTCAACCTAGCTGCAGTCAATAAATCTTTAGTCTTATCTAAAACGAAAAAGCCCGAGTCCATTTTCTGATGGACACGATAAAAAGCCACTCCGCTCAATCAATGAGTAAGCCCCGAAAAAAACAACTCCTGCATCGAAAGAATGCTTTAAAAAGAAATAATCATGATGTCATGTTCAATATAAACTCTGTGCACACACTGTTCAGTCTGGGTCACGTCGTGTATGATTCAGACTCTACACATGTGAGTAGACATGATTCACATGATCACTGTCATCAGATTTTCTCATCCAGTGTGCTCGAGTGGAGCAGGATTCACATCAATGCGCTTTGTGGCTTTGACCCCACAATCTCTGGAGCTCAAATCAGAGAACAGACGGTCCAGATTTCACTATGGAGGTTGATGGAGAAGCTCATTTTGTGTATACTCTCAGGTAACATTGGACTTAAAAATCCATATTTTATTTACTGGGCCCAGCTTCTCTGCTGCAAGCATTGTTGCCTTACTTTATCCTGTGTAGGTGAACTCTCTTTTATTTTTGAGCTATAATGAAGCCAAAACATTCCCACAAAGTCATCACCTTCAATTCTAGGAAACATTATTTTCTGGAATTTTGTGGCCAGACCATTAAAACAAACCTTACTAGCTGCAGTAAACAGTATCAGAGACAACAGAGCAGGGAAGAAAGATGCTGTGGGTTCTAGTATAGAAGGCAGAATTTTTACATTTTGATCCCACTTCCAAAGCTTTCCTATCCAGTCTATACACATTTAGGCCTTCTAATTATGCATGTATTGTTTCGCATTCACTAATATAGTAAATTTCAGCATTTTTCTCTATACCTTTAACACCCACCCTTTTTCCTCATCCTCTCCTCCCTGCAGCTTCTTTAATGAAGTTGTATGGAGTAGAATTTTCCCTATGCTGAGACTGGATATGAAAGAGAGTCCTCAGAGTCATGGCGACACAGGGCTCTCTCCCTCCCACTAATGAGCTGAGCTTTCAATGCGCCTACTAATTAGTTCATCTATAACTCTAAGCACTCAATTACTCTCCACCAGCACCAGCACCACCACAGAGAGGCGAGAGAGGCGATAAGACTGACAAATGCCTTGGCAGTATGTTCAAGAGCTCACTCACACACACACACCAAATCGCTTTGAGCTGTGAGGCCCAGGAGAAGTTTTTCTAAACTTCCCACGCTCAGACATGCTGTTCAGGCAAAGCACATTGATCTTCACTTTCACCCTCGTTCTCTAGTGTTTTTCCCCGTCTCTCTCTCCCTCCCACTTCCTTGATGCGTGGTTCACGGATTTACATAGATGTGCACACTGACAGATGTCCACGACGAGTGCAAGGCTTGTTAAAATACAAGTGCAGCAAGTAAGAAATGACCTCATATAAATGATATCTGTCGAGATTTATCCTGTACCCACCACTTTCCTGTATCGACTGCAAGCAGCCACCAGTCTTCACATGGACACCTACACCGCCAGGCTTCGACAAACCTTGTGGATAAAGCGTAAAATAAAACGTAGTCCTTCACACCCAACACTGAAGCACTTCTCTGCACTGACTTAGCTCAGACTTTTAAAGCTGTATTGATCAGGTTTTGGCCAGAAAACAGGAGAAAAGTATAAAACTAAGCTGCTACCACATATCACTGGATAAGCAGGTTGTTATGACTAATCTGTGAGCATATTATTGCCTCCCTTTACACACGCATAACGTGGCAGAAATTAGCCTCCTCCAAAGGGTGGCTGGCCTCTCCCTTACAGATAGGTTGAGAAGTTCAGCCATCCGGGAGGGGCTCAGAGTAGAGCCGTTGCTCCTCCACATCGAAAGGAGCCAGGTGGTTCAGACATCTGATAAGGATGCCTCCTGGGCGCCTCCTAGGCGATGTGTTCAGGCCATGTCCCGCCAGGAGGAGGCCCCGGGGCAGACCCAGGACACGCTGGAGAGATTGAATCTCTCGGCTGACCTGGGAACGCCTTGGTGTTCCACCAAACAAGCTGGAGGAGGTGGCCGGGTAGAGGGAGGTCTGGGCTTCTCTGCTTAGGCTGCCATGCCACTTATCTGGGGCCATGACCTGGCCCCAGATAAGTGGAAGAAGATGAGTGGATGGATAAAGAGAGTTTATTTAATTTTTTTCTACAGCCCTGCCGCTGTAAAAAAAAAAGAAGAAGTGCAGACTGCTTTTAATTTGGAGAACATATTCTCTGCTTTTAAAGTAATTTATTGATCTTCTACATCCTATTGTATTGTTTTTCTTTTGTTTCACATCTTGTCCTAGTTGTCACATAGTGGCGAACAGGTTTTTTCTACATCATAATAAAAAGTCAATTTTAGAACCAAAGCTTTATGAGGACGAATATTCTGCAAAAAATATATCTATAGACGATAACGTGATAAGTTTGTGTTCAAAAAATTCTGAATTTCATGTTGTTTTTTCACAACGCACTCGGTGTGTAAAGGCCTTAACTCTCATGGTTTTTTTTTAATTATAAAGTCATTATAGTAAACAAATCAACCATAACGAGTCATTACCTTTGACCTTTTTATTCTCCTAAAGAAGGAATTTCTTAGAGGACTGTCCTTACCTCACCCCTCTATTGATATCAAGCCTATAGTCAATGACCATTAATAGTTCAATGGGAACTTTTGTTGAAAACTTCCCTAAACCTATGCAAATATATAACAGGTGGAATGACCACCTCATTTGCACAGCCCAGTACCTTCCTCCTAATGCATGCACAGTCGTTTCAACAGCAAATACCCTTCACCCACAGACACACACACATCACGAACTCTGTACCGACATGCAAATCAGCGACACGGTCACCACTCTGTAAAATAATTACTAACCTACTCCACTGTATTCAAATATTACCTAAAAATGAAAGTACTTTATTCTTTATAAACAAAACTTTATTGTCTCAATACGAGATGTAGAAGCCCTCTCGTCCTCCTGACACCTGTTCTTTGCCAGCAAATATATAGCAACCAGTAATAAAAGATTAATCCAGGTGCGTGAAGGAAGCATCACAATCAAAATTCAAATTTGCTGATACAAATGTTATTATGCAAACAGATGCAAACATGTACACACATGCTTATCGCATCATAGGCAAATGTACAAGCCTCATCTTTCATTTTCTTTGTCTTCCGAGTCCCGTCCAACAAACAGGGTCTAAGTAAAGACATCACCCGGGGGCTCTGCAGCACCTCCATAAAAGAGGGCGCAGCTCAATTACCCCACCTGCCATGGACCAGAAACAGACTCAGCATGGCCACTGCTGTGGCTGGTTAGTTGAGAACTCAGTAACGCGGGTGTTAGTTAATACATACATAAACTAGTTTCACTGCATAGGAACACACTGCGTGTGCAACAGTAGTGGTAGTTAGTTGGACTTTATAGTGCGTTCACGGCTGAATCGTTTGATGCAGTCTAAAAAGTGTCAGCTGGTCGGGCTTGTTTGGACAAATGCCGGATACAGATGAACCCTAGAAAAGTTGCTCAAGCTATGAGCCAGCCACTTCATTAGGTACACCTCTGCAACTGCCTGTTCACTGAAACATCTTATCAGCTGATCACACAGCAGCATTTCAATGCATTTAGCCATGCAGACAGTCTGCTGAAGCTCAAACATCACCATCACAAGACAGGTAATTTAAGTGACTTTTAGTGTGGCATGGTTGTTTCTCCTGAGTGGAAAATCAGGATTTACACAAAATAATGGAAAAAAGAAAAAATAGTAGCAGTCATTTGAGGGAAATGTCTTGTTGACAATGGTCGGGATAGGAGCTAGCCCATACTAGGGCTGATAGGAAGGCAACAGGAACTCATATAACCACTCATCACAATCAAGATATTGCAGAAGAGCATCTCTGATTACATAACATGTTGAAACTTGAGGACTACAGAAGCCAGGTGCTAGTCCTATCACTTAAAAACAGGGAACTGAAGCTACAATATGCACAGACTCACCAAGTTAGACAAGAGAAGATTGGAAAAATCGTTGGCTGGTCAAGTGAGTCTCAATTTCTGCTGTGACATTCAAACAGTAGGGTCAAAATTTGCATAATCAAATGAAAGCATGGACCCATGCTGCCTTGTATCAAGCGTTCATGTTGCTGCTAGTGGTGTAATGGTGTGAGGTATATTTCCTTGGCACCCTTTTGGGCCCTTAGCACCAGCACCATTGCTTAAAACCCACAGCTTTTAAGCAAGTATTATTGCTGACCATGTTCATTCCTATTTGACCACTCTGTATCCATCTTCTGATGGCTGCTTTCAGCAGGATAATGCACCATGACATGGAATTCAAATAGTCTCAAACTGGTCTCTTGAACATGTATGTAAGATATCTGTTATCATGTGATAACACACCAAAGTCGCTTCCATGCCTGGGCTGTTGCAAGACTTTCAAGATTTTCCACAGGAGGTGAAAGTGAAAAGTTGATTCTTAACAAAGGTCTGCCCAATTGCTGTTTAATACTTTTATATTAACTAACAGGAGGGGCAGGGATAGCTCAGTAGGTAGAGTGGTGGCCCCATGATCGGAAGGTCGGGGGTTCGACTCCACTGAACGGTTACCCTGAGGTACCCCTGAGCAGGTCCCTACACACTGCTCCCCAGGCGCTGCATTGGTGGCTGCCCACTGCTTTACTGGGTGAATGGGTTAAATGCAGAGGAGCAATTTCCCTATGGGGACTAACACATACACATTATTATTATTAACACTTAATGCCTTGACAGCTACTGTTTGTTCAAAAGTGGACCAAAATGTATCAGTGGATAAGTGTGATTTCATGCTTAAGACTCCTAATTCATCTGTCACATGCAGTGCTTTGGAAATATTATCCAGAGGTTCCCGTGAAACTGAATTTGTTGTCATTTGAATCCAATACTCAATGATCTGAATATTTGTCCCCTTTTTTCCTCTTGTGTATTTCTTGGACCCGTGAGGCAGATATCATACCTTTCTGTCTTCAAATCATCCTGTTCTACCCACTTTAAACAAACAAAGTGTAAATGCATAAACAAATGAAAGCATGAAAGATTCACAGCCCATTTCAAGTAATTTGCCATGTTTGTTGTCATAGAACGAGACGCTGGTTTAGTTTATAAGATTGAATTGCTGCTCATGTGTTTCACTCTATTGTGGCTCGATAGCTGCTAATCTTTCCTGTTTGGACCACCTCTCCAGCAGTAAGTGAAAGAAAGAGAGAAATTGCAATGTTGAATTAACAGGACCTTTATTTCCTTTCTTATATTGCAGTAACAATGATGCACTACTTTTGGTTTTAAATTGAAGCTTATAAATATCTACATATCTATCCAAACAAAGGTTTGTAAGAATAATTTGATCACATTGTTAGCAAGCTGCTTTTCACTTATGTCATAAACTTTGCAAAACAAGGCAACTACATTACACAGTAGCAGTCACAGAGTAACGGTCTACTTCAGATTGCTATGTGTATAAGAAAGTCTACTATTTAAAAAAGCTCAGTCGAATTAGGGATCTCAGCTCATGCTTCGACTTAGGGCTGTTCCATATAACGATATATATGGGATAACGATATAAAAACGTCTATCGTTTCATTTTACGCTATCGTTTGTTTTGTTGTGTCGCAAAATAAACTGTTTACGACAATATGTTTTTGATGGTCACTGTAGTGGCTATATTCATTTCTTAAAGTTCTCTCTTTCTCTTATATTTAATATAACCACACTTTTTTTATGCGTTGTTGTTAGCAACAACGACAGTAAGCCCATCGCGTGTCTGCTTGTTTATCTTCCACATAAACCTTTCACAATAAAGCTCACGATCCTGTTGAGACTTTTCAAAATAAACGTAATCACGTAAAAGAGTATGCAGAGTGCCAGAGAGCCGCCAGGTGCTAAAAAATAAACCTTAGACTCAAACGTTAGAACAGGCTTTTCCCCGCAGCACGCCGTGTAATAAATACTCACAAAGGAAACAACTTATGTCTAAAAATGTATAGTTTCATGCTTCGGTTAAAACACTCGACTCCAGCTACACGACGCCCAGCTGGAAACACTTTATGCAAGTCGAGCTGCCTGCGATTCTCAGAATGTACATAAAATGTAAAATTTTTGTGATTTATATCGTTATCGGGATGATAGATGTCTTATATCGGGATATGAGATTTTGGTCATATCGCACAGCCCTACTTTGACTTGAGCTTCCAAGGAGCAATCCTATTACTTTCCAGTCAGCTATAGTATCTTAAACTTTCAAAGAAACTGTTCTCTGCATACAGTATGTCAATTCTTATTCATTTCAGGTCAGTGCAGACTTCAACAATGCAGCAATGTTAGGATTAGTTTTCATATAATAAAAATTAAACATAATTTTTACCACATTCTATCACTAATAGTTGTCTGACACAGTGATATTTTTGGCCACTGTAATTACAGAATAAAAATGGGATGCCAGCACCTCTGCTCACCAAACCAAACTACAGAGTAATACTGCAAAGGATAATCCTTTTGGTGTGACCTGCTGTGAAGTTAGGAGTGTGGACCATGAAGCTATTAAACTTAGAGGTCTGTCATCTATAATAGTGTGCAGTGCATTGCATTGCAAGTTATGTTTATGATCTAAAGGCTACAAACTGCACTGTTGTTTCCTTTGACTCTAACTATAGACAGAATAAAGTGTGTGTGCTGTGTGCACATGGGATCAGTATTACAGTGAGAGTGTGATTGTTCTTGTGCGTGTAAGTGTGCATGCACATACACTCAACGCACACACACACTACATGGTGTAATGGGCTACGGGGGTGGTGTTCGTAGTCTTAAGCAGAATGGATGCAAAATCCACATTACACAACACATTCCCATTCCAGAATAGAGATCCATCAAGCCCTTGCACTAAGCATCTGTACATAAACCTCAATTATGCTAATGCTAATCCCTGGGACATTGACGTAAGTAGGCAAGAAGGCTAACAGCTAAAGACTTTGATGTGTTGTGCCATTTGGCTGGGCCTCCTCAAAGACTAGCATTGGACCCCAAACTCAACCAGAGCTTAAGGAGGAAAAACCAGCCCGGCCTTGTCTGTTCCTCTGCTGATTACAAGGGCTTAGGGGGCTTCTTTTATTTACCTCTTTGGTATGGACCCAATCATGGGTGTCAGTTCTCTCCACTGCTGCTTGGCAGTCCTCCTGCATTCATTTCTTGGTCTTACTCACCCCTGTACTGTGCCAGACTTCTGCTTTCTTTTGTTTTGTTTTTCATTTTCATCTTGTGGTTGCTTGCCATGTGACACGTTATGTTGCATTTGTAGGGGAAAGAAAATACACAATGGTGTGCACTGTACCATTTTTGACATTTTATTGCTAGGGATTAATAATTTGATAGAATATAAAATCAGCTATTGGAGTGTTAATCCCCATTCATGCTGGGATCAGAAAAAAAATCCATCCTACCTGTCTTGGGCTTTAATCAAAGAGAGAGAAATGATGAACAAAAATGGGAACCGGCTCCCACCCATCTAAAAAAAAGCATCCTTGGCTTTGGTATTGTCTTCTCGTTGCCTATTTGCATAATGGGACTTGTGTGATTACAAGTTGCTTTTTGGAAATTGAGCACGTAGCTCTAATCTCCTCCCTTATAAAAAAGAAATGGGAGATCAGACATTGCCTGGCAAACAGAAACATTGTTAGTAGTGATTTAGTTCCATTAACAGCAAGTGTTTTTTGAAGTACTGCCCTCTTTCTTACTCTTATGTTCTAATTTCTTTGAGCTTTCAGGGAAAACCCAGCCACAAGAGAAGGATTAAAGCTTATTTTCAGTGAATGAGTCAACACATGAAAATGGGAGGAAAAAACACTGCAGACAGTTTGTGTAACAAAAGAGATTATGAACATTTAAGAGGGATTTGGGGAAATAATTGCGGCTTGTTCTAATTTTAGGGGTAAGGACTGTAAAATGGTGGCAAAACCTTTTGGGTTTGGATTGAGAGAAGCAAAAGCAAAGGCCAAGCACTCAGGTTTTATGTGTATAATCTCAAACAAGTGATATGTTGAAATAGCATCAACCGGTTCTACTTGTTATATTCAGTCTGAGTGCCCATTTGTATAGTAACAAGCAACTTGAAACGTACTTTGGCAATAGCCAGCATTAACATACAATGCATCCTTCTGTAGATGGATTTGATAGTTATGACTGGTAAATATGGTGAGTTATAGCCCCTTGAATACTTGCTAATGCTGAGAATATGAAGCCGGCATATTGCTCACAACAAACATGTTCATATAAAACCAGGATCTTTCTGTATACAGAAATTTGGTCTTTCCTTAAGAGGTTTTGGCCTTCCCCCAAATCTCCTGGGGACAGACTCACTGCCAATGATACGTATTAGGTAGATCAAACCTACGAGGTTGGAACCCCCCCCCACTCGGAACTTCCTTCGAACTGGATTAACTCTTCGTGTTCATAGATTCAACAGGGTGATGGAAACACACCTCAGAGATTTTGGTTAGAGTAAGTACCAGCTAAAGCATTAACTGCTAAATATTAGATTTTTTATTGTTAGTATTCGATTTAATGAAAGAAAAGTTATTCCTATTTACTATGTACAATAGGATTCCCCTTTTTCAGAAGGAATTCTTTCATTTCTTTAACAGTATGAGCTCAGTGAGCCCTTCTCATAGGTTTCTTTGGTATACTACAACAGCATTTCTTTGTAATCTTGAAAAAAAAACTGTATAATGTTAAGACTCTCAAGGATTAATGATGTAGTTAATCTCCTTTACACTGAAAGTAACAACTTGGAGGTGTATTTAAAAAAAAAAAAGTTTATTAGACAAAATCTTCACTGGTCTGGCCGACTTAAGATGAAATTGAGCTGTATGTGGCCCATGATGATAAATGATTTTAGCACCACTCCTCCACACTGTCCACGCATTGAGTTGACAGAGTCAAATCACATATTGCACTAAGGAACAAAGGTATACCTACTCACCATACATCAAACATTCTTCTTCAATTTCTTCATCGCATTTGCCGATTTCTGATTTCACTGCAGGTGTAAACTTTGCATGTGACAAATAAAGGTTAGACTGATTGATCGATGTCTGATGTGAAAAGCAAAGACATTACTTTCTGGCAATTTTTTGAGATCGTGAGAAAATTCATCTAAGAATCCACCCATGTGACTGTTTTTCATAATCTCCAAGCACAAGCTTTGAAGCGCTAAAACAAGTAAATCACAACCAGAGGAAAACGGCCCTACACAGGCAAAGGTGTACAACTTAACAAAACCAGAGGGTGGTAATACAAGTACTCGCTGGCGAGAATCTAAATAGCACTCTAGGTATTACACACATAGTATTGCACATTTTGACATTTAGAATATTGGCGGCTTTCCTGTGCAGCCGAATGAAAATAAGGCTTTGCTGGGCTTTTTTCACTTTTGTGTTAATGTTGAGAGTACGGCTCCAGTATTAATTCCTTGGTCTTGTCTGTGTTGAGGATGAGGTCATTCTCCTCTCCATATTCAAGAACGTTGTCTACCAGGGTCCTGTACCTGGACTCGTCCCCCCGCCTCCTTGATGAGCCCCAGGATGGTGGTGTCGTCAGCGTATTTGATGACCATTGAGTTGTCCTGGGTGGAGACACAGTCATAGGTGTACGGGGTGAAGAGTTTGGGGCTGAGGCAGCAGCCCTGTGGAGCTCCTGTGCTGAAGGGGGGCTCAGCAGACACCCGTCCTCCCATTCTCACCACATGTCAGGAAGTCCAGAATCCAGTTGCTGATGGGAGTCAGTATGCTGAGGTCTGTCAGCTTCTTGATCATCTTGCCCGGGCGGATGGTGTCGAAAGCAGAGCTGTAGTCCAGAGTTTTGAAGGCCTACCTGGTGCATAAACTGATATCTTCAACCTGTCACTATCCCAGGCAGTAGTCCCCCACCATCATACCAGTCCTCAAAAGACTGGACACATCCGCCCTGAATGACTTCGGGCCAGTGGCACTCACACCAGTCGTCATGAAGTGTCTAGAAAAAATGGTTCTCACACACATCAACCACATGGGTCTGGACACTATAGACCAGTTTGCATAACGCACTAACTAATCAATGGATGATGCATCAGCAATAGTCCTGCACCACACTCTGCAACACCTTGACAAACAAACACCTGGACAAACTTCCTGGTCATGTATGACTTTGTGTCAGGGTCTGCGGAGGCAGACCGTGCGGAAACGTGTGTGGTGGACCCAGGTGCGAACACAGGCGAGGATGCAGGAGTGGATTTAAACAAAAGCGAGCCGTTTATTATGGCTGATGAAAAGGAACAAAACAGAGTGAAGGCAGCATAAGAGTAACCGTTCAAACGAAAACCTAAACTGGAAATAAACTAAGGAAAAGCACCTCGGGCCCCCCAGCTGACGAGGTAGATGGCGGCGTGGGAGCCGCGGAGTCCTGGATGAGCTCATCCGAGCTCCCAGCAGGAGCTGATGCAGAGCCAGAGAGATTTGGGACCCCTGGCTGAATGTTAAGCTGACCAGCGGACCGTACTGCTATCGGGGACTGGGCTACTGGAGCTACTGGGGCCTGCGCTACCGGCGGCACTGGAGCTACTGGGGCCTGCGCTACCGGCGGCACTGGAGCTACTGGGGCCTGCGCTACCGGCGGCACTGGAGCTACTGGGGCCTGCGCTACCGGCGGCACTGGAGCTACTGGGGCCTGCGCTACAGGCGGCACTGGAGCTACTGGGGCCTGCGCTACAGGCGGCACTGGAGCTACTGGGGCCTGCGCTACGGGCGGCACTGGAGCTACTGGGGCCTGCGCTACGGGCGGCACTGGAGCTACTGGGGCCTGCGCTACAGGCGGCACAGGAGCTACTGGGGCCTGAACTGAAAGTGGCACTGGGGACACTGGAAACTGAACTGAGGGGGACACAGGAAACTGAACTGAGGGTGGTTGCGAGGGAGCTAACTGAGCTGTGAAGGGCTGCGAGGGAGCTAACTGAGCTGGCCTGGGAGGAGAAACACGAGCAGGAAAAGGAGTAGGCTCAGAAAAAACAGTCCGAGAAATGGCAGACTCAGGGTCGACAAAAATAGCTCTATCAAAAATGAACCCGCCGTCCACTTCATGTTTTGTAGTTTTAGCATTGTCCGGTTTATGGCGGCGGGCGCGCCGCCTCCTTCGAGCAGAGGAAGCTGGCGCGATGGGCGCTGATGGCGCCAACACAGAGGGTGACGTAGTGGTGAGTTCCCCGTCGTCCGCCCCCATCCTTGCCAGAAATGAGACAGGCGAAAAATAGCCTAAGCGGATCGGAGACGGCGAGCGGCTGGTAGGCTGTGCAGCAGGTGAGAGGTCCTCCTCCGGGATGAGCCAGGGTTTCCACCGGAGCTCGTCCTCCCGATAAGCCTGTAACACCTGCTGCCGCTCTTCCTCGCCAAAGTCTATGGCTTCCGTTGTCTCCGTGCGCCACGCCGTGCGGCCAGACCGCGGTGAAGACGCGGAAGCCGGCGGGGTGCGGGCGGAAGGTGTGTCTGTGGCGAGCCTCACCGTTCCAACTCTGACCGCTACTGGCTCATGAGACAGCGGGGAAACGGCGCAACGGCACGGCTCTGGTGAAGGTGCACGCCCACCGGGCCGCTGCTCCTGCGGACGGAGTTGGAGGGTGGAGACGAGAAAGTCGCTGACGAGGGGGTGCAGCGTCTCCCATAACCAGGGGAACACAGATACGCACACCCCTACTTGGCGGGCGAACTCCTCTCGTTCCTCCTCACTGGAACAGTGCAGCCACTTGTCGCATAGAGACTCCACTGTCCGGACGATCCCCCTCCTCTGTGTCGCTGGGTCCGACATGGTCGCGTCGTACTGTCAGGGTCTGCGGAGGCAGACCATGCGGAAACGTGTGTGGTGGACCCAGGTGCGAACACAGGCGAGGATGCAGGAGTGGATTTAAACAAAAGCGAGCCGTTTATTATGGCTGATGATAAGGAACAAAACAGAGTGAAGGCAGCATAAGAGTAACCGTTCAAACGAAAACCTAAACTGGAAATAAACTAAGGAAAAGCTATGGCTTGGAATACGGAACACAGAGGTGGTAACACAGACGACGCGACACAGACTGTATGAAACACAGAGACTAAATACACATGAGGGATGATCAGGGGAAGTGGATGCACACGGGGAACACAGGTGGCACTGATAATCATAACAAGACACGGCAGGAGTGAACGTAACACTGATGGGAGATGGGCAAAGTAAAACAGGAAGTACACAGAGGTTCAAACAGGAGGGGAGAGAGCACGGGGAGAACGCAGACATAACGGGCTGGGGAAAACATAGAATAAAACACAAAGAGAGACGAGGGCTCATAAATACACAGAGGGGCACACAGGGGGTGAGAGTCACGAAGGGAAAACACATAAGGAACAACGTAACAGATCAACCCAGGAAGCATGGCCTAAATAAAGAACAAAATACAAAAATACATGAAAACTAAGAATACTGGGCCCACATGGCCCAGGACCATGACACTTTGTGACTGACAGTCTTTGATATTTAAGTGAAGGCTACACTGAACTTTTGTTGGCAGATGCTTTATTTGCTAAAACCAAGTTCAGTTTTACTCAGGACTCTCATCAGTGAACGTCACTGAATTTCATTGACATTTCATGGTGTCTACATGGCTGTAAGTCTGTGTTGATGCCTTTCAACAGTTGACACAATTAGAGATGGACCGATCCGATATTACGTATCGGTATCGGTCCGATACTGACCTAAATTACTGGATCGGATATCGGAGAAAAATAAAAAATGTAATCCGATCCATTAAATATCACGAAAGCACCTCACAAAACTTGCAACACGCCGTAACTCACCTCAGAACGTTAGCACGTCGGAGCAGTATGCATCACGTGATAGAGCGGCTGTGGCATGCGGGACCTGTAGGTGGTCTGGATAGCATTTGGAGCTTCGCTAGCAACCTGGCATTTCATCTCCGACAAAGTTATCCCCGAGAGAAGTAAAGCAAGTGTGTAAGTCCATCTCTGAATGTTTGTAAAGCATTCCTGCGTTAAGCTTAACAAACGATATATGGAGCGACTGCCTCTTCTTGCTGCTACTTCAATCATGAAACTGCTTAACGATCAGCTGATCGGCTTTTCTGTCGTGAGTCCGTGTCTCTTGTTTGCTTTTGGCCCACTTTGCACCAGAAAGAGGAAACCAGCGGCTGAACAACAGAAGCACGTTTAAGCTTGATCAGCTGTTGTTAGAATTTATTTATTATTACTTTCTACTCGAGGATCTTTTTCTACGTAGCTGACACTGGTAACTGTGCAGGGGCGGATCTAGCAAAGTTTAGCCAGGGGGGCCGATAGGGCATTAACAGGGAAAAGGGGGCACAAAGACATACTTTTCTTTCTTATTCTCATTTAAAATGTCAAGCTTTTAATAAATAATTATCTGACACCCAAAGTTTTAATTTGATGCAAAATGAATAGAAGTCCATTACTGTATATAGTAACTATTAAGTCTAATATATATACCCTAGTAAGCTATAGTACTTTTTCCTTTGGGAAGGTACCATCTGTGCAGTCTGCAATTTTGTTGAAGAAAGATGTTGAATCTATTTAATATTTCTTGAAAAATAATTGATTTCTGTGCATTTTTTTTCACACTGCATCAAATTAAGGTTGATTACGTCGATTAAGCATCATGAGGTGGAGCGTGAGGGGTGGTTCCCTATTTTTTATTTATTTATTTTTGTTGTTGCTGGGAGTTGGAACCCTATTAGTTAGGTTGCTTAATATTTATGCTAAGTACTCTTTAAAATACCAGAATAGGGAGGATGGTGTAGGTTTAAGTTTATTAGATTGATCAGTATTGCTGAACTATGAAACATTTTTTTTGCATACAGGTATAACAGAATAGCTTTAGTGTAGTTGTTGTTTTAAACTTGAGTATGAACTTATACAAAATGCAGCAAGATATTTAAAAAACAGTTTTGTTGATTAAAAAACACTATATCGGATTCATATCGGTATCGGCAGATATCCAAATTTATGATATCGGTATCGGTATCGGACATAAAAAAGTGGTATCGTGCCATCTCTAGACACAATCACGATTTCTTCAAAACCCTCCATCAGCCCATATTACTTATTACGAGGGGGGTGGGGGTATTTAATATATTTGGTCTAATTCAACACACAACAGGTAGGTAAATCAATAGGCACTTTGTCAAGGGCCTAATCCCCCCTATGTAACGACAAGCCACTAAATCCTAAGCACCAGCTCAGGCTTGAGAAACAGTGCTGACAGCTTTAGTGAACTGGCTAAATTCCATAATTTGTCTCCATGTCTCTGCTGCTCTTGTTTTTAAACGCTGTCTTTTCTTGAAAATGCAGAGACTTTCTGTCCAGACTGTTTTCAATTCAGACAACTTCAGGATGGACGAGCAATATTAGTGAAAGATGATGGTGACCTCCTTTTTTAGAAAATGTACTGTGAATACTGTACGCACGCACGCAGGCTGATGGATGAGGAGACTGAGGTGGATCTAATGAAAGAAGACATTTGTGCTTGGGTCTTTCAGAGGCGCTGTCACATCTCTCTTCACCAGCAGCAGTTTGTGTACCACCTGACTGACTGAGTAATTGCTGATTGACAGTTTGTCTGTGTCTGAGTCTCCATCTAATTGGTTGGCTGGCTTATGTTCAGCTTCCCGATGCGTTGGCAAACAATTATCCTCGACAACAGAATCACATTTGTCTAATTAATTAGATGTGTTTGCTACAAGAGCAGGTAGTTAGCGGTGACAAGAAAAGCGAGTTTAAGGCCGAGGCTGCTAGTCAGATAAATAGAGCTGTAATTGTTCTCAGTGTGAGAAAAGGAGAGGTGAAACTTGTGATGTTCACATGCAGTAAAGTGACTGTGTTCTTTTTTGGGTTTATATATATATTTTTTTTAGCTCTTTAGCAGTTCTTTTGAAGACAGACATGAGGGAAACAGAACAATTGCTTAAAGCGTCTGGTCTGTCAAATCCTTAGTATGGGAAGAAAGAAAATACCTTTAGCGAGACAGCGGAACTCAGTCAGTCAGCCGCTGTTGGCTCAGTGAAGCAGTGAATCAATGCAGTCAGACAGGCGGACAAGGCAAGGAGCAGGTACCTCTGTTGTCAGCGGCACTCTCCTGACACTTATCTGCCTGGACAACCACTTTCAAACTCCTTCTCAAACACTCCTCCTTTCCCGCTCCCGTGATCAGCTTCTCAGATGTCCACCTATCACAGCTATTTTCTTTAAACGTGTCTTCAAGCTACACAAATCTCACACATCTGTCTCATCTCTTCCTCGCCTTTCTCTCAAATCTCTCATAACCAACTCTTTACGCTTTGCTTTGTATCACTTCAACCAGCCGTGGCGGGAGGAAAACGGTGAGGAAGATTGTGTGCGTTTGTGTGCACATGTGCACGTCTGTGTGTATGTGTGTGTCAAGAGGGCCTTGTATAGCGGTCCCAGCAGCAACAAGCTGTCATTAGAGTGGGCAGGAAAGAACCCTTGTGGCTTGGTTCCATCAAATTGTAATCCCCAGCACATTATTACCATAGCAGGGTCACCTCTCCACTACTGCTCTAGGGCAGGAGCAGGTGGAGCGCACAACACACACACACACACACACACACACACACACACGCACACGCACGCACACACACACACACACGCACACGCACACACACATACACACCTTTCATTTGGTACCATTTCCACTGTTTTGCTAGTGTTTTTCTTGACAGTCCTTATATTACCTGGCCAGCCCCCCATAATGAATCCATCTGAGAAGGCCAGGCCGAGCTAGCCATCATGCATAATTCATTATTTACCCCCAATCCCCCCCGCACCTCCAAACAGACTCTCTTCTCCATGTTCCTCATTCCTGTCATCCACTGCCTCTCGTGGGGCTTCTGCTTCTGTATTGCCCAGCCCGATGGACTTCGAAGATTGCATATGTCTATAGTTGAATGTGTGTGTGAGAAGTGTTTCTCTCTCTACACCATTAAAGTATAGGACTCTGTCTGTGTGTGTGTGTGTGTGTGTGTGTGTGTGTGTGTGTGTGTGTGTGTGTGTGTGTGTACAAAGAAGAAATGCATTCACCCAACTTATGGACATCTATTCTAATTTGGGCATCAACTACAAAGAGAGCCTCCTGTGACTCCACAACTCATAGTACATGCAAATGATTTTAGGTAGAGCTCCCAGAGCGGATCTTCACTCTTCATTTTAGCTGTAAACTATACAGTTTACAAAACAGGGCATAAAAGAATGTTTGCATTGCTGTGATGTAAGATTAGAGGTTGAATTTGAAACCAAGAAGCCACAACTATAAAGTAAACATCTTAGCCCACTAAGGGTTTGAAACAATGGTTTATTACTGCTAATGATCCACTAATGATTTCATACTTGATTTGTGGCCTTCAAAAGCCCAACAAACAAAAACAAACACAATTACAGTACTGTGAAAAAGTCTCGAGTTCTCCGGGCTTTGCCTTTTGGCTGTTTTTTCACTCATTTCAAATACAGCAACTGAAGATTTGAGTGTTTTTTGTTCCTTAAGCTACTTAACAATGACCCACGAATCATTCTAGCATAAGAAATCCACCAAAGTCAAGGAACCAGTATTGTGTCTACACAAAACACACAACTTGGAAAAGAACCAATCTGCAAACAAATGCCAAAAAATAACAGTTTGACAAGCCTCAAGTCTGTAGGAATTTTGCACCAGCAAAGTGATTCCCAATTAGCTCAAAACTTGGAATATATCTGCGATCTGTGCAGTGAGTCCTTAAAAAATTTGAGGAAATTTGACAAGTGGAGGACAAGAAGTTGCAGGCCTAAAAACTGTCTAGAGCAGATGAACGGTATCTGAAAGTCACGTTCTTAATATTTCACGTCACTGCAGGCCTTCAAACAATGAGATTTGAGCCTAAACAGTGAAAGGCAGTCGTGTTTTAATCAGTAGAGGATGTCGCATAAAAAGAGATGAAAGAGCAAACCATGTACCGTAGTTTTGATTTATTTATTTTTAGCACAACACCAGAACAACCCCACGTGCCCATAATTTGCGGTACTTCAGAAAAAAAGGAGTGAACATAAAAGGGAGTAAAATGTCAGGTAATTTCAAATGCAGCATTTCTATCACCTCAACAAACACTAACTGTGTCACAGTGTGTTGCTAGCTAAAGCTCCACTTGCTGTATTTCACAGGAAGAGAAAGAATGAGAGCTAACTTCACTCAGAGATATAGAAAGAAAGAGAAAGAAACCAGGCTGTATTTAAAGGTAAGGACTGCTTAGTGATATTTGATAAAATGTAATTGTATTTTAACGGGGACATAAAGTGCTTGTCTTACTCCCTTCATCTAGCTCGAAATTACTTGCCAAGTGGTAAGGACCGTTCATGGTCACACGGTGAGAACATTGGTGTTGACTATGAAGAGATAGGGTCAGACAGGGGAGGGGCCAGTCAGATTTATCAACTCAACCTCCTTAAAGCATGGAGAGAGGCTGAAACCAGTCTCTGGTGAGCCCGGTTAAGGAAAGAGATGAGTTGGTGCCTGAGATGCCAAATTCCAACGTCCTCATTCCCGCCATTGAGATAACACTCTCACACAGGCCCAGTAGGCAGATGTTGCTACATTGCAGATGTGTTATACCCCATGCCCAGCCGAATGACTCTCAAAAAGAAAATTTTGCAGAAAATCAATGTGATCGCTTGGATCACTGGAATTATCATCTGGATATCTCTTGTCCTTCTTTCATTTCAGACGTCTTGAAAACAAGTTTTAACAAAGTCCTGGAGAAGTGCCCAAAGCTGGAGGACCTCCTGCTTTACCCCTGGCTCAGATAAACTCCTCTCTGACACAAACACACACACGCATACTGAATTCACATCTTGCCATACAAATGTGATACAGTAACCAACTTTCTTTCTTTCAGAAAAAAAGAAAATTGGGAGATTCAAAATTTTCCTCACCGTAATGTTTGCATCAGTCTATCAGATGAATCCCCTCCAAGTCCAATATTTACATCAGTTACAGTGATAATGCTTGGTGTCTACTTTCAGCCACCGCAGTATGCCAGGAATGAATCTCATTGAAATTGTAGTTGCATTTGCTATTTAATTTAATTGTCATGGATGATACACAGACAACCCAACAGCAAACAGAGGAAAACAATGGGCTTAAATACACAGAGGGATAAATGAGGGAATAAGACACAGGATGAGAGCACAGCTGCGAGAAATCACAAACAACAAGACCATGGGGAAGGAAAACTGAAAACACTAACATAGTCTAAGGAGCTTAGAAAGAAAACGTCTGGTCTTCTTTAAGTTGCTTGAAGACGTTCAAGCAAAGTTTAAGTTCTTTCTCATCTTCAAGCAACTTCAAGTCCAGACGCTTTCTTTCCAAACTCCTTAGACTACGATGACATAGATGACTGAAAACCTTCACAGACATGAAAAAACTAACATAGCACACATGACTATCAAAGTAAAACAGCAAACAAGAGACTTTTACAAAGACACAGAGTTGACACAGAGACATGACTGACTGGGGAGAAATTGGGGAACATGGAAACAAGAGTGACTAGACATGACAAGTGGGACACTTTTAAACCAAAAGCTCTATTGCTTGCTAAACAGAACATCTCTCCTAAAAAAATTTTCTTGAAATTAAAAAATGTAAACTTTAATTTACTTGGTGTTTAGTGTTTGTGTCTATCATCCAGTGAGCTGATATGCTTTTGGTGTTTTCCACATCTCCAGACTTGAACAACAAACAGGTGTGCGCAAAAAATGGCAAAAGAAAGGCCACGGGAGACAACAGAGAGTCACCCAAGAAAAAAAGAAGGAATGTGGACCAGGGCAAAAAATCAGTGGCAGACCAAAACGTAAGTAGCAAGCAGCTTGGGTTTTATATTCAGGGGAAGGGCAAAAGGAACATTTAGGCTACAGAGGAGAGTAATTTGTGTCACAGCTGTAATAAAACAAGATTTGCTGTTTTGTCTGTTCAGGTGAATTCCAAGCCAGATATGTGGAGGAGCACCAGCTCGGAGAAGGAGGCTGCGGAGCAGTGTTTGCGGGCTACCGGATAGAAGATCGTTTTCCAGTAAGTGTTCAGATGATGGTAGTAAGACAGGCAGTAACGCAGATAATGGATAATATCGTAAACTGAAACGTCTGCTGTGTTTCCACCTTTCATTATGTCATACTGAGGAAATGCTCACCAATGCTCTGTGTCTTTTAGGTTGCCATCAAACACATTCCCAAAAATAAAGTCTACTGCAAAGTGGCGGTAAGCGTCCAACACTTGAATCAGTTTTACATTACTGGATTGAATGCGGCGTTCCTCATCATCCACTTTGTTGTAACATTTCAGGATGAAAGCGGGAAGAAGCTCTCGGTGGAAGTGGCCATTATGCTTAAACTTGCAGGTGAAGCAGAAGGGTCAGTGGGAATATCAGCACCTGAGTCCTTGCTGGAGTGGTTCGACATTGGCAAAGAGCTGATCCTGGTGCTGGAGAGACCTGTCCCTGCTGTGGACCTGCAAAAATACAAAGCAGAAAAAGGAAGAACTTTACCAGAGGACAAGGCCAAGGTAGGTTGACTGGGAGAGCCTTGGACTGTACAGCATTCAATCAAGGCAGAAAAGCATTAACTCATTATTGTGTTTTTCATCTTTTCCAGGTCATTCTGAAGCAACTAGTTGATGCTGTAAAGGAACTTGAGGATAAACACATCTTTCATCGGGACATCAAGGGAGAAAACATTCTGATTGAGACCGGCTCAGATGTGCCTCGAGTTCGCATCATCGACTTTGGACTGAGCTGCTTTGTTAAACAGCGATCTCTGTATCGCATCTTCTATGGTAACATATTCTGCTCCTGCTTTTCACAGATGTAACAATTTGTGTCTTTTGTTTTAGAAGAAATTGTAATTGTGTCTGTTTGTTAGGCACGCCTCTTCACACCCCTCCCGAGTGGTACAGGAGGAGCTGCTACAGGTGTGGACCCACCACGGTGTGGCAAATGGGAGTGGTGTTGTATGAAGCGCTTCATGCACGGCACTTTAGTACCGAGAGGTTCCTCGCAAAGAAACTGAGCATCAAAAAGCGTCTGTCCGCAGGTAAGAAAACTTCACACTTCCAGATTCACTAGAACTATCATCTTCATCTTTTTGATCTTTTCTTTCTTTCAAGGATGCCGGAATTTCTTGGAGGCATGTTTAACTACAGTCCCGGAGAAGCGCCCAACACTGGAGGAGCTCCAGCTTCACCCCTGGCTAAGATAACACACACAAACACACAATTCACACCTTATCATGCAAGTGTGATACATTGTGGTAACTTCCTTTCTTTTTTCTGTTGGACAGGAATAGCTAGGATGGGTCAATCTTAAAAAATAAATAAATAAAAATTTAGCTTTTTTGGAGCTCCTGTAACCCCCCCAGCCATCCCAGGAAAGGGGATCTCTCTTTGAATGGGCTTTCCCGAGGTTTCTTCCCATCGATCTGGCCCCCTGGGGAGTTTTTCCTCGTCTTCATAGAGAGCTTGGGCTGGGTCAGGAACTCCATCAAAACTGTCTTTATTTGATGACTTTAATGTCATCAAATAAAGATGTGTTTTACTTAAAGAAAAATTTGATCAAAATAAAACTTGTTTAATTCATCTTTGCTGAGGATTCTCCTTCGTTACTATTTTGTTTTGTTTTTGTTTTGTTTTTTATTACCCATGGTGCATTTTGACAAATAAGAAAACTGAATCAGGTCAAAGTGTGCACAAAGACAGTCACACTGCAAATGATCTGAAGACTTGCATCTGTTGCTCTAACCCCCAACTAGTTTAGACAGATTTCCTGGTTCTACCAGAGGTTTTTTCCTTCAAGAAGGGAGTTTTTCCTTCCCACTGTTGCTGAGTGTTTGCTCATAGTGGGTTGTAAAAGCATAAAAGTTAATAAGAGGCATTCAAAACAGAGTTATCACAGAGGGAACTATATAGCTTAAATGTACAATTTCTACAGGACAAATTATAACTTCATTATGTATAAAAGCTCCTGTGGATAATTACTCCTATTTGTAACTTTACACAAGAGAAAGTTTGCTGTCACACTATTTATAACAGGTTGGGTTTTGTCCTCTGAGTTGAGCCTTTGGTTGCAGTTTATTGAAGAATTTCCTCTAAAGTAGCTGTTGATAAAGATTTAAAGTCCTGTTTATATACAGAAATATGCTTTAGTTCATGTTTTTTTACATGTCTGCCTCAGTGGATCAGTAGAAGATCTGGCACAGGAAACTAGATGATGAAAAAAGGGTACGAATACACATATATATCTATACCTATATAGATACAGATATATACACACACACACACACACACACACACACACAGGTTGCAACGTAGTATTTTCATTTTTTCTTAGCATTTCTTTAACGTCTTGGTGCAAAAGAATACCAGCATTTGTGTGTAAAGAAATGTTACATATATACTAAAAACAGTTGGAAAAAAGAACTACAAATTTGGAAAGGAATTCATTCATGTTCTTACTCATAGATGGAGTACATGGTTTAAAAAACACTCAGGAAACAGATATGAGGCGGCTGTATCAACATAAAAACATTAATACAGTTAAAAATGAATAAAAAGTTGCACGCTTAAACTTATTTCTCTACAGTTTGTACAATTAATCCATGTAACAATAGGTTCTCTCTTAATATAGTAGTTAATTAAAATATCTTTACATAAAAATACATTTTTAAGTACTCTCCGGTGGAAGTCTGTTGTGGCTTATGTTTCTAAATGACACAACCATAAAGCAGCCCACAGAATATACAAATATGTCTTTGATAAGTGAATGTTGGCTCCCACAATGGCCTGTTAAGTTATTGCAAAAATAATTTACTGCATAATATGTCAGATTAGAACATGTTATAAGCACAAAACTGAAGGGGAAACAATAAAAACAAAAATGAAAAAACAAATACTAAATTAAGTTAAAGGATATTTCTTACTATACTATATAATTGTGTAATGTTGCGTTTGATTGCAAAATAAAACCCACCAAGAAAAAAAGAAAGAAAAAAAAGAGAATAGAGTTTAATTTATTCAAAACACATTCTTTTCTTTTATTTAAGCTGTAGCGAGATTCAAATGGACAAAAGCGAAAGAAAAATATTACAGATTTGTTTTATTAATCAAGAATAAACTTTATTATACACAACTCTAAATTTCAGTTGGTCTTAGTCAGATGTGTTTTTAATTCAATCCTGCAACACTGTGCTCGCTGCCATCACTTTATATCTTAGTGTGCAATTCAAATATATACTTATTACAATATTTTTCCCCCTTAACTCTCAACTCGTGTTTTTAAAATGTCTGTGATCATGTTTGTCCGTTGACTTCTGTCTGGGCCTCGAACGATTCATCAGACAGGTTGGCAGCCTCCAACTGATGCTCCAGACTTTCATCATCGCCTCTATTCTGATCAACTCTTATCTTAAACTTAGTGATGAACTCATTACTGGCCAGCGCGCCCTCCTTTTTAGGGCATGTGGGCTTTGATAGTCGCTCTGCAAAGAAAATTCACAAAACATTTCTTATTTGGTAAGCTTGTTAACAAATTTTAGTTCAGTTTTGCTGCAAGTTATAGCATGCATCAGGTAAGAAGCAATTGGTTCTTAAAAAGCATATACATTCCCCAAAACATTTTTATTATGTGCATTTTGGAGAATAAAAGATTGTACACAATTTCCCTTTTTGAAGTAAAAAGATTATTAAGTCTAATTCTTACTTATTCAGTAGATTAAAGTATTGAAACATCATTATTCATAAAATATGCACATTACAAAATTAAAGTTATTCAAAAATTACTCAAGTACTTACTCCAATACTCACATTATTCAAGTAAATTTAATTTTTGCCAATGTAATGTCACGTAAAATCTTAATCTGAATAAGGGATTTGAACCCCACTGTCACGGCCAGGGGATCAGCAGGCCGCTGACTAGTAGTGTTCTCTCTCTCTCTTGCTCTCTGTCTCTCGCTCTCTCGCCAGGGCGGAACTCATGGTGGGTTCACGCCCTCGGCCCACGCCCCTCTGAAGAGGAAACACCTGGGCCTCATCAGTGCAGCCAGCATTTAAGCCAGGGAGTGGCTTCTACTCATCGCTGGACCGTTGTGTGTGACTCGTGCCAGTGCAGCCCGGCTCTGAGCAAGTTCTCTTTTGCTTCCCTGTGCAAAACCTCTAACGTGTGTGTCCTTCTGTACATAGATCCCCTGGACCCGACTCTGCATTCCCCGAGCGGATTCCCTTTTTGTGTGAGTGTTTGGAGAGAGAGTCAGAAGAGGAGCAAGTGGCTTTTCCCTACCTGGATTTCCCCAGAGCCTTTTCCCTGTCACCGCTTTGTATATAGCACTATCCCCTGCACTGTTTGTATATACACCTGGTGGAACTGTAATAAATACTGACTGTGCCTCTGAGTCCTGCTTGTGAGTCCTCAAGCGAACCGTGACACCCACACAGATGAGAGCTTAGCAGTGAAGCTCTCTCTTAAAATTTGAGTTATAAAGTCAGAAGTTATCACTGACAGAGATCCATGTTCTTTTAACATAAGAAAGAATATTTGCTGAAATTGACATTAATCCAAGCCCTTAAAACGCCATTTTGCATTAAGCATTTCCTTTTAGAAAAGTCTTCAATGAACAGGAAGCTCCAGTACTGAAAAAAGAAGCCAACATCAACTGCTAAACGTGCTAAAAGTAAGTAAGTCCCTGTAGACTCCTATGATCAAAGCACATACAGTATAAAAGTTATAGGTTACAGATCTGAAAAGTAAAACAAATGTCAAAGTGCAAAAAGACTTATGGTCCCATAGAAGTCTATTCCATTTGCCTGGAATTAGGTGAACACCTTTGTGACAAATTTAATGGCTCAGTCATTTGTTCCATGTCATATTTAATAAAAGACCGACATGGTGGCATGTTGAATTGTCCATTTTGCACATATTTGGTCATTCTAAGCGTCAGAGGGGGAAAGATCATTCTGGGAATGCCTACTGGCGAAGGATGTGTGACTGACAAGTCCAGTGTGTGAAGTTTAACTACAGTCTAAGGAGCTTGGAAAGAAAAGCATCTGGACTTCTTTAAGTTTTTTGAAGATGTTTCACCTCTCATCTGAGAAGCTTCTTCAGTTCACAATTTCTTCAGAGAACTGAAGAAGCTTCTTGAATGAGAGGTGAAACGCTCTTCAAGAACCTTAACAGACAGTTCTTCCCTTCATTCATCATGCCTGATTTCAAAACACCAAGATGGCAGTCATGAAAACACTCATCTTGAGTCTTCATGGGACTACGGTGAGATCAGTTATGCCTCTTATGATGAGGCATACTTTTTTGCCCCACTGTACGTTGCTGCTCCTGGAGGAGCTGGAAATGTTTCCTCTTTTCATCTTCAGCCTGCAGCAACCTGAAGGAGGGGAAAAAGGGAAGAAGCAACTGAAAATGTTAATACTTCTCATGGATATATCAGATCTCCATCACAAATAAAATAATAAAGGGCCATAATAAGAGTTAGAAATCCATTGTTACCGCTCAAGCTCCAGTCTGGCCCTCTCCTCCTCCAGCCGAGCCTGGATCTCCATATTAAGAAATATGGTGAAAAAAATCCAGCACAGACCTGACACAGGACCTGTGATCTGGCCCCTTCAGTTGATCCATCTACTGTTCACTGAAGCCTCATCAGAAATGGTGTCAGTGGATTCTTCAGGGAGGCAAAAATTAAAAAAAGGCCGAAGTTGCCCAAATTACACAAGAACTGTCACTGAAAGAATCAGTGAAAACAGGCCTGATGGAGTAAGGAATCCAAACGTTTTGCATTATTGGTTGAAATTACTGTAGCAAGTGTCTACAGCCATTTATAAAATGCAGATGGTGTTGCAAATGATGAAAATATTAACACAAAAAAGTACAGTCAGATTTTGATCCACCATGGAAAACTATGTGGAAAGCACTGGATTGGTATTTTTTCCTTATGTACTGTATTTTCATGTATGTTTGTATTTCAGTAAATAGCTGCAACATTTCTCAAGCAAAATATAAAGAAATTGAAGGTGGCTCAAGATGTTTTCCCAACACACATAATTAAAACTAATCAATTTGATAAAAATGGCACAATGAAATAATTTCAAACTACAGTGGGGCAAAAAAGTATTTAGTCAGCCACCGATTGTGCAAGGTCCCCCACCTAAAATGATGACAGAGGTCAGTAATTTGCACCAGAGGTACACTTCAACTGTGAGAGACAGAATGTGAAAAAAAAATCCATGAATCCACATGGTAGGATTTGTAAAGAATTTATTCGTAAATCAGGGTGGAAAATAAGTATTTGGTCAATAACAAAAATACAACTCAATACTTTGTAACACAACCTTTGTTGGCAATAACAGAGGTCAAATGTTTACTATAGGTCTTTACCAGGTTTGCACACACAGTAGCTGGTATTTTGGCCCATTCCTCCATGCAGATCTTCTCAAGAGCAGTGATGTTTTGGGGCTGTCGCCGAGCAACACGGACTTTCAACTCCCGCCACAGATTTTCTATGGGGTTGAGGTCTGGAGACTGGCTAGGCCACTCCAGGACTTTCAAATGCTTCTTACGGAGCCACTCCTTTGTTGCCCGGGCGGTGTGTTTTGGATCATTGTCATGTTGGAAGACCCAGCCTCGTTTCATCTTCAAAGTTCTCACTGATGGAAGGAGGTTTTGGCTCAAAATCTCACGATACATGGCCCCATTCATTCTGTCCTTAACACGGATCAGTCGTCCTGTCCCCTTGGCAGAAAAACAGCCCCATAGCATGATGTTTCCACCCCCATGCTTCACAGTAGGTATGGTGTTCTTGGGATGCAACTCAGTATTCTTCTTCCTCCAAACACGACGAGTTGAGTTTATACCAAAAAGTTCTACTTTGGTTTCATCTGACCACATGACAGTCTCCCAATCCTCTGCTGTATCATCCATGTGCTCTCTGGCAAACTTCAGACGGGCCTGGACATGCACTGGCTTCAGCAGCGGAACACGTCTGGCACTGCGGGATTTGATTCCCTGCCGTTGTAGTGTGTTACTGATGGTGACCTTTGTTACTTTGGTCCCAGCTCTCTGCAGGTCATTCACCAGGTCCCCCCGTGTGGTTCTGGGATCTTTGCTCACCGTTCTCATGATCATTTTGACCCCACGGGATGAGATCTTGCGTGGAGCCCCAGATCGAGGGAGATTATCAGTGGTCTTGTACGTCTTCCATTTTCTGATGATTGCTCCCACAGTTGATTTTTTCACACCAAGCTGCTTGCCTATTGTAGATTCACTCTTCCCAGTCTGGTGCAGGTCTACAATACTTTTCCTGGTGTCCTTCCAAAGCTCTTTGGTCTTGGCCATGGCGGAGTTTGGAGTCTGACTGTTTGAGGCTGTGGACAGGTGTCTTTTATACAGATGATGAGTTCAAACAGGTGCCATTCATACAGGTAACGAGTGGGGGACAGAAAAGCTTCTTACAGAAGACGTTACAGGTCTGTGAGAGCCAGAGATTTTCCTTGTTTGAGGTGACCAAATACTTATTTTCCACCCTGATTTACGAATAAATTCTTTACAAATCCTACCATGTGGATTCATGGATTTTTTTTTCACATTCTGTCTCTCACAGTTGAAGTGTACCTCTGGTGCAAATTACTGACCTCTGTCATCATTTTAAGTGGGGGAACTTGCACAATCGGTGGCTGACTAAATACTTTTTTGCCCCACTGTATATACTGTCAAACTACAACCCTGTGAGTGCTTACTGTATTTGGGTCATTACAAGCTTGTGATTTTATTTAAACTGTCTCTTTAAATTTAACATGTAAACACATGTTACACACTGCATGTTCAGTCAGTAACTACAGAAATAAGGATATAAGGAAAATCCCTGTTGTTTATTAAGTGTGACAAAACTCATTCAGTCTGTAAACATTTAGTAAGCACGTTAGCAAGTGATTCATGGGGTGTCTCTGTGTATGTGCTGGGACGGCAGGGCGCATTTCATCATGTCATTAGCAGTCTAGCAAGCAGAAATGACTTTTTCTGCACCTTGGAGCATGTTTCAGATCAATGCCCTTGGCAGTTCTTAAATCAATGAGTGATGCTGTAACTAGGGGACTCATCTGTGAAACAGACCCCTGGGAGAGAGCTTGAGTGAGAGAGCGGCTGTCAAAGAAGAAAGACGAGAGAGAAAAAATCCACAGTTTAAATAAACAAAAAGACAACTGAGGGGACAGGAGGACAGGCGGAGGGGAAGTGTAGGTCATCTTAGTGGATATGCATGTAGTATGTGTGGTATGGATGTGTGCGTGTGTGTCTGTGTATTAAAGACCATAAAACAGAAACACATCCAGAAGCACTGACCTTTCTAAGTGCCTTTTGGTACAGCACAATGCAAACGCAATCATGTCTAAATAATTGGTTACTTGATGAGGCAGGTGAATCTCTGCACCTCCATCTTTCTCTCCATCTCGCTCTGCCATGTATTCCTGCAAAGTGTGCGCCTCATACGGGGTGGGGGAGCAAAGTAATGGGCAGGAGGTGGAGCATGAAAAAGGTTAGGGAGAAAAATCACATCACCAGAGAGAGAAACGATGAGAGTGCGCCCACCACCCAAGGCCAGATGTATTTACCTGGGTAATGATAGTCATCTGGACCGACAGGGTGCGTATATGTAGTGTATATATATGTGCATGTGTGTGCTTGTGCGCGCGTGTGTGGTACAGGTGCTGTGTAGGCTAGGTTTCTCTTTGACTGCTAGCTTGCCAATTTATTTGCTGGCGAAAACACAACAGTGTCTCTTGTTCGCCCTTTCCTCTGTTTGTCCTCCCCTCATCTCATTTTTGTTAACATTCTCTTTTTATTCCTCTCATCCCATCTTGCTTCTCCGGTATCCTCTCTCTCTTTCTACCACCATCATCTCTGCTTTGCTTGAAACGTTGCCTTTATTAATTCATAAACAACACACTCCACACACGATTGGGTTCCATAGGCACCGGAGCATGATTCAATCCCCTGCATGCACACATGCTCGCGCACTTTTTCCTTGTTTATGCACCCTATTACCTTGCCTTCCCTCACCCCTCTTCTCGCCGGCTACCTCCGCCAGACAGTTCCCTACTTCAGCAGGCATAAAGTGAAGGCTACAGCCATTTGTGTTCTGTTATGTACAAATAGTTGGCACATTGACTCGCCTCTAGCACAAAGGGAGAGAAAGCAAGCTGATGTAAATACTTCGTTTTTGCCTCGGTTGTCCAGCGCTCTTCGCCACGGGTCATGGATCTTTCTGTTTTGCTAATTTTCTGTATTTTTTATTTTTCTCGCAAACATTTTTCGTTTTGTGCATTTGCAGAAAAGAGAAAAAGTCTGTCTGCGAGTGCGCGTACACGCACATTTGATTCATTTCTTTGGGGCATGTGTGTGCACTTGACTGTTCTTATCGAGGGTTGCCAGATGTGAGCCCTGAGGTCAAAGAGGGGTCCCATTTATGCGCGTGCACGCACACACGTGCACACGGATACATAAAAACATGTACATGCCCTTTCTCAAGCCTCCCTCCTCCCCACTGGAAAAGAGTAGGAAGGAAAAGGAATGGGTGCTTGGATATGGATTGCTGGGATTGAATTAAAAACATTAGCTTGAGGCTGTACGGCTGAATTCTGATGATGAGGCCACCGGGGGAAAATGGAGAAAATGGGCTTTCGCTGCCAGGGCCTTGAAAATCCCTTACTAATGGAATGAGAAAAGGCAGATAGCAAGAGCGAGGGAGGGGAAGAAAGGATATCACACATATGAGTGTGCGTGAATGGTTACAAAGACAATGCATTCTGTTTGTGTGCGTGAGTGTGTGTTCATGTGAGAGCAAAATGGGCTGAAACAAATGGAGCAGAGCCAGAAGGCCTCCAATGAAACATCATTACAAGTAGCTCCAGAAATATTATGCCAAAGGCATAACTAGCAATGCTGGGGAGGGCAGAGCAGATTATTTCCAAGGAGCACACAAGTCACAGCACAGGCACTCGAGCGCTAACACTTGGACACAACAGAGTTTGATGTTGTTGAGTAGTCTCAGCTTCGGACATTAAATCGATCCAGCTCGGTTTAGATGGTTAGGACTTTTGCCAAATATGTTTAAAAGATGTGCTTATTTTGTTCATGGCGGACGTTTCCATTCCTGGTGCCAACCACACCGGAGTTAAACAAAAGATCGTATAGAATAGAAGGAAAAAATGCTGAAGGCATGAAGTAGCAAATGGTAACTGCCTTCTCTTAATCGTTGTCTTTATTCCTGTTATAAACAATTCTGGACTGTAGTCTGAGAAATATGGGCAGATGGTTAATTAGAAATAAAAAGCTCTGAGTGCACACTGAAGAAATGCCTGTTTCTTTTCCTCATTTTGCCTTTCTCCACCACCATCACGGTTAATTCTCTGGTAAATTCTCCAAGCGGTGGGCATTTCAGCCCCCTCATTTCTCTGTAAAATGAATAGAAGCATCTGACATGGGCTGCCATGGGCTTTAAATGTACAATCTGGCTGTTTTTATAATGGGAACAAATTAATAAGTGAATGTTATCTGTGAGTAGCAGCGCGGGGTGGCTTGCCAGGCCCTTTTGTTCCCGTACCACTTCTTTTCATGTAAAATGACAGAAGACACAAAACAGACAGAGCTCTTGGTCTGAACTGGATTTTGACACGGGTATTGACACACTTTTTGTGTGCATGCACGTGCAATGTGGCACGCATTAAAGTGCACACACCGAATGCGGATAGGAATGTGTATTGCTTTGTTAGTGCAGCGCTATTTAAATGTGTTTGCGCGCAGTGTTTAGGATGAGACTAGTTTCAGGTTTGATGGAGAACGCGCGGCTTCCCTGTGGAAACATGAATTTTCTGAGCATAAACAGGCGGCCAGAGCAGGAATGAAAAATAAGGTGAGGCTGAATCAAGCATAGGTGGCCAGCAGCGTCTCGCTCCTCTTTCTCTCTCAATATTGGTATTGCGAAGTCACAGAGATGGCAATCAGCAGGAGATGTGTCTCGAAGATGAAAGCAGGGAGAAGAGAAACAGAAGGAGAGCGAGAGAAAGGACAGCCTCTTAAGGCACCTCTATCAGTCTGTCGTTAGGAGGGTAATGAACCCAGCACCAGTGCTGCCAAGCAACCAATGACTCACTCGCACACACACACAGCACATGCACAGACTATACAAAATAAACACACTAACAAAATGGAAATCTCTCAATAACCTGAGACGTGTCCCTGCTACTCAGCCATTATCAGACCATCTTCCCAATTACACAATGTTTATGCAGAAAAGAGAGGATGCACACAGTGCATCATACGAGCAGGAGTAACAGATTGTTTCCATGTTTACTCAGATCCATCGTTCACTTATATTTTTCCCAGGCTGCTCGGCTTTTGCCATATGCTGTAGGTTTTACTCCACTTGATGTGTTCTTCAAAGATCCATTTATCTCAGACAGAAATATGCCTTAAAGGATAATTCCAATCATTTTACTCCTGGGGCGCACTTATCTAGATTTTACCAACACGCCATCTAATGATTTTTTTTTCAGTTACCACACTAAAGAGCTGTTTTGAGCTGTTTGTGAAGTGTTTTGTAATTCATTCAAGATTTTTGAGTCACCCCTGATTTCTTCATATTTTGTTTAGAAATTGGGACATCGCCATAGTAATTTCTTAAACATGTGCAAAACCAATAGAAAAGCAATATACAAGTGTTCAACTCTTGTAGCTTGAAAGTCAGTATTTGGTATGACCATCTTTATTCTTCAGCACAGGTTGGACTCTTTCAGACAGCTTTTTTGTCATTTCTTTAAGTACTCTCCAGGAATAGTTCTCCAATGATCACTGTTGTACCTCTCTCCTGACGTCCTCCATATGTATTAACAAATATATGAATACAAATTTCATCACTCCATAATACCTGCTGCCACTGATTTTCAGTCCAGTTCTTGTAGAACTTGGCATCCTTGTCACGCCATTTCCCTCCCTGAAGAATGGCTTCTTGACAGCCACCCTTGCACTGAGACAATGGACAAGGCCTCAGCGAACAGTAGATGGATCAATTGAAGGATCAGATGCATCTCTCAGGTCCTGTGTCAGGTCGATTGCTTCCATATTTCTTAAGGACATGACTTTCAGATACTGTCATTTGCTGCAGTTTTTAGTCCTATTGTCCTCATTGGACACCATACTGAGATATGCCAATTTTTCAGCTAATAGCTCTTTAGTAATCACTTTGCTGGTGCAGAAATTCTATCTAATGCCTGTCAAACTGTGTTACCTTCGGCATTCTTGTATATTCAGCTAAAGCAGGGGTGGCCCACTCCAAGCCTTGAGAGCCAATATCCTGTAGGTTTTAGACATCACCCTGGGTCAACACACCTGAATCAAATGATTAGTTCATTACCAGGCCTCTGGAGAACTTCAAGAAATGTTGAGGAGGTAATTTAGCCATTTAAATGAGCTGTGTTGGATCAAGGACACATCTAGAACCTGCAGGACACCGGTTCTCGAGGCCTGGAGTTGGCCACCCCTGATCTAAAGAATACTATGTATGTGTTAAGCAGCTTAGCAAACAAAAAATACTCATCTAAAAATGTTCAGGTCCAAGGACTGGACTGAAAAAGCAGCTAATGTACAGTGAAACACTATGATATAAACTCACTTAAGTGTAAATGATGCGTCTGATCAATATTCAAAGTCAACCCTACTCAACAAGCTTACACTTAATTTGCCAAATGCAATATAATGTATTCCTCCTGCTCTAGCCACTATTTAAGTTCAGCTGCCAGGAATGTATTTGTGCCTCATGTCACAAAAATCTGAAAAATGAGTAAATCACACCCACGTGGATTGGCTGCCAGAGTTTGGGCTTGTGATTCTGCCCAATGTGAGGCAAAAGAAATCTATCATCACAAAACTGAAGTGAATTCCTCCTGCTGCTGTCACTGGTCACTAGCTGAAGCTTTAAATAATACAATCTGATCAGCTCAAATCCAGGACAGCTGATTTTTCAGCCGAACAAACGCTTAAAGGAATTCCCTCAAGCTCTGCCTACGAATCTGAGGCACTGCTTCTGTTAACGTAAAGTACACAGCACAAGACGAATGTTCACATATTCAACTGTTGTATGCGCATCCAAAGCAGTGACGAAACAAATGCACATTTTAACTTTAGGAAGCACATCATGCAAGGTTGCAATCTAATTACTCAAACATCAATCACATTACTCTATGCTTGCTTGAACTCAGCCCTGCTCACTTCTAGCTCTGCCTGCACAGATGCATGTTGTGCATTTCTGCAACACTGAACCAATGTGTTTGTTTTTGGCTGCTGTGTTTACATGTCAGCAATCGTCATCAACAAGCCACCCCCCCTGAGGACATGGGTTTAACTGTCAGCCTCAGTCAGACATCACACACACACACACACACACACAGTTTTTGATGTGTGTCATCTTCTCTTAAGATATCAGGCAGACATATACATGGCTCAATACCTCCATCATCTTCCACCAGAGTGAACCTGGACTGGGCTCTCCATGAAAGCGAGCGTGAGAGTTAGAAGTCAATCGTCCTCAAAGCTGGGCCTCATAGAGTTCACAAGCAGTGCCGGTTATGGCTGAGCCAGAAAGCTCCCCACAGTAACAGTGACTGGGTTAGTAAGTGACTGACCTAGTCCTCTCCCCATCACCCTCACTATCACAGACACTCAGGCCAACTGTGGTTTGTCTTATTGTCACTATGTGAGATTGCCAACGCTACATTACCAACACTCTGATTTATATATTCCAGTGACGTCTGGTACGCTTACAGGCCTTTGTTGTTCCTTTCACTTAAACCACAACAGTACTGGACGGTATCAAACCTTCATGTACACAGGCTAATCAGAATGAGCCCTCATACAGTTATTAATGTAATTACCGACAGATCATCCGTTCCCATCCTTTGTAATGTCTTGGTCTCTTGTTTATTCCCGGCCTGTTTGGTCCAGCTGAAATGGCTGTCATCTTAATTGACCAAAAAAAGGGGGAGCCAATGCCACATTTAATCGTGTAATAGTGTGAATATTATTACATGCCTAATTTCCATTAGCCAGCATTAATCCACTGAATGAAGTGGTGCTCACGGCCCGCTCACCTCTATTCAGGGACAAATTGCACGAGTCTCTAGGCTTGTTTCTGTGTCTCCACTGGTCGTACTCGCAAGTCAGCTCGGTGGCCAGACTGTGGTGCTGATTATAGGTGACAGGGACACTGCTGGCCAGAGGGACCTGGGAAAGTTGGCATGGCAATGGTGAAAGGTCATTACCACAGCACTGTCAGCATCATCACTGTGACACTGTGACAAAAGAGCCAAAGAGAACAACAAGGAGACTCCAACACATTCACACCTCCCCTTTTTGGGAAAAGGGTCTTTGCTAAATAAAAGTAAGGGTTATTTAAAAATGAAAAATGTTTTTCTCAGATTGTTACAAAGCCAATAAAACATAAAACACTGCTGAGTTAAAACAATATATCCTACAGCTTATTAAATGGCTTTAAAGCAATTATTATCCAAGCAAGGATCTGCTCTAAGTCCTCACATGACTTGCATCTAAAACTGCTACATGCTTCAGCTATATATTTATTTTTTGTCCCTCTAAGGGTGAAGCATTACCTCATTAATAAAGAATTGAGCGAGGCTTCTCGATATTATCATTCCAAATAACTTTCAGCCTCATTTGAAAGTAATGTTGCTCCATTACTGGGGCAGTAAACTCTATAAACACACATATGAGAAGATTTCTGGCAGTAAAAGCTTTCTGTTTGACGTTGGTACTCCGATTCATGGTGACATTTAAGCAGGCTTTAGTTACATGCGTGTAAACAGCACATGTGAGGAGCAAAAGCAGGAACGCCTTTGCAAAGTACAACCTAAAAACCATTGGCTAATGTCTGACAACAATGGAGCTTTTTATTGTCTTATTAAAATGTGTGTAGAATTTAAACAATGACAAGGACAGGAAATGTTGATATTCGAAGCTACGACAGAGTAATCCCGCCTCCTCCAGATTTCTACATGCATATATATATATATATATATATATATATTAGGGGTGCAACGATACTCGTATCAGTCCTTTCGGTTCGGTACGCATATGTATCGAACAATACAACATTTTTAATTTATTTTATCAGCTTTCCTTCTGACAATGCTGTCTGTGTTGAGCGCTCAGTGGATCTGCGCTCGACAGTGCAGCCTAGGCGGAGTAGTCGAACGCAGATTCACTGAGCGCAGGGCAAGCTAGCGAGACAGAAGTTAAGCTGTCGTTGCAACATGGCAAATTGAACCTCCCCCACCCTCATTCAGATCTGGCGTTTGGAACTATTTTGGTTTTCATGTGACGTATGACCCTGAAGTAGAGCTGGGCGATAGAACGATAACGATATGTATCGCGATATAACTTTTACTCGATAGAGAAATTAAGCTATCGCGATAGACCTCGCCGCTCTTGTCCTCTTAAAAAAAAAAAAAAAAAAAGTCAGCCAATCCAAATTAAGTAGCGCAGAGCCGAACCAATCACAGCCGCAGCGTCACGTCGCGTGACTTGTTACGTACAGCACAAGTGCCAAGCCGCACGTGTGTTTGTTTGGGAAGCAGCCAGCGGGTAATGGAGGAAATGAGTGTGCCGACTAGAAAAATCAACCGAGCGTGACCGAAGAGAAAACAGATGATGGTTCCAATGCCGGAGAGATTGTCGAACGGAAGAGCCATAGAAGTTCCGTAGTGTGAAGGTATTTCGGCTATTTCAAGTCTGACAAAAAACAGAGTAGCGTGCACTGTAAATTGTGCTGAAAGCAAGTCTGGAAATACAATAAACTGGTGCATGCGTCACACTGTGCGCCACGTTATTGTTTCGGTGAAATGAATTTCTACAATACTGTTACTGTTAATTCTACTCTCTGCAGTGTTTAAATGCTTACATATACACACAGTTACTGTCCGTCCACACATACGACTCGGTTCTGCTTCTATGCCCCAGCTTTGTTTACTTTTTCCCACCGAGGCTTCTAGACTTCTGATTGGCCAACATTTCTGCACGGTTAGGAATCTAGCGCCACCTGCTGCTTTGGCATGTTCATAGCAGCGTTTTCCTTCATTTCTGCCTTTACGTGTGGACGGGATTATTTTTTAAAACGAAAACGGAAAATCTCCGTTTTCAAAAATACCCGTGTACGTGTGGACGTAGCCTCAGTCTCTGACTGGAAGCGCTAATTCGTCATTCGGCTTTTGTCAGACTAAAGTAACTGTTAAAACTGTTTGAAAAGCTAAGCTATACAACAAGGAGAGATTGAGAATTTCCTTTTAGTTCTCAGTTTATTTGATATTGACAAAAGTTAGTCAGTTTTGTCTGTTCTTCTGTAAAACAAACTAAGATTTATTTTTAGAATTAATATTTTGTTTCTAAGTGGAATTGACAATTTAGTCTGTTTCGTTTGTTCTATTTTGAAACTTAAACGCTTTAGCGGCTGCCTTTTGTGTAGTTTGCAATATTTGCCTTTATTTATCTGAAAAAGTCTCATGTTCCTTAAGTACATCTACCCTGTTGAACTTATTATGGGAAATAAATATTTAAATGAAAACAAGCTGCTGATTATTTCACATTTTACTTGTGAGCAACGGCACATTTAAATCTTACAAATATAGTTATTTGGCTTATATCGTGATAGATATCGTTATCGCCTGAAATGAAAAAAACACATCGTGATATGAAAAAATCTCATATCGCCCAGCTCTACCCTGAAGGTAAGCGCGTCATGGACTAAAGTAAAACAGTATGTCGGATGTGCCACGCAATGCTCAATTACATTGGTGGGAACTAGTGTGTTAGCGCAGTTAGCTCGTTAACGTGTTGACCGTCCAGCTCTACGCCCGGGGCGATCCGGGGTCGCTCGTTAACGGAGATTTACCGCGTTGTGGCGTTAACGTCATTTCAACGAGATTAACGCTGACAGCACTAGGGGGAACACAACGAATATGACTGCACATTTACTCCGACATCATCCTAGTGCAAAGACAAGTGGAAGCAGACAAAAACAACAAGCACGCATGCTACAAACTTTACCCGAGTCATTTAGACAGCCGTTAGCACATGATTCTCCTTATGGGGACCTGATATGTTTAATATGCTGCTGAGAATATAGCCCAGAAGAAGCGTATAGTACAGCTTTTATTTTGGAAAGAGCCATTTCTCTGTAATAAACTCTCTTTTCCAAAGATGAGTGATTTCTCGATCAGATAGATTTATTTTTTTATTACTTTGTTGTTTCAGCAACATTAAATTTAAAAACTGTGCTTTTGAGTTAAGATATGTATATATATATATATATATATATATATATATATATATATATATATATACACACACACACACACACACACACACACATACATGTGGTTCACCTCTTAAGTACTATATTTTTACCAATAAATAGCTGTAGACTGGCTTGTCATTACAGTTATTTTGAGTCGTATTTTTTGTTCCCCATTACTATCCATGAAATCCATAGAATATTTTTGTTAGAGCTATTTTTGAATTTTACTTTCAGACATTTTTTTCAGGCTCAATTCTCTGCGTGTGATTCTTTTGCTAAACACTTCAATCCCTTGGACTGCACGGCCTCTTTGTCTCTCCATTCGGCACTCTCCTTTTTATAACTTCTCGAGTACAAGTGGGAGCAGAGGGTAGGAGGAGGGAGTGATTGGAATTCATTATGGTCAAATGATTGCAAACTCTAGAAGCTGAGAGGCTTTTCTAATCACAGCTGAATGGGCTGGAGAGTTAATGTGGGCAGGCTGTGGAGAGTGGAGAGGAAAGGAGGAGCGAGAACTCCATCGTCGGTGTAGCGCTTTCAAGGGCTCTTCACGGGGCTCTAATGGTGGAATTGTTCTGACACTGAATGGATGTTTGAGATGTTGTGTTTCATGGCCGTGACTCACTCTAAAAAATGTAGTTAGGTTCATTTCTGTGCAGAGGTTTTTATAGAAATGTTTTCACAGGAAAGAAAATAGACAATTTTCCTCATGACAGCAGGTCGGTCGCCAGTCGGGTATTGATGCGTGCCCATAAGGGTCCTTTAAATCAGAGCCCATTTGGTTGGCTGCTGAATCAAAAAATAACGACAACAAACCAGGTGAGATGCAGAACTCCAGTGAACATCTATGCATCTGCACCTCAGTCGGAAACAGAAACTCCGATCTGACCCAGATTTCTTCTGGCGATTGTTCAACTACAGTCATTGTATATGCAAGAATACTATTACCTATAACTGCAGTTCAGCTTTTCATCTGTTTTCGCAAATACTGACTGATCTGGATGACTTGTATGGAATTGCTCTTTCTCTACAGTGTGATTTCATTTGTTGCTATGAGAAGAAATACAAGGACGACAAGGTCTCTGTTGAATTCATTTAACTCTGCCCCTCGAAAGTGTACGATGAGTTAACCTTGAAGCTCTTTTCAGCACTGAGTTGTTTCTGTCATATTTCTGCCTGTATATACAAAAAATGGGTTTGCAACAGAAGTTAGTGAGGATGGTCTCTGCCTGTGCAGCTACCCCTGGAAAAACACAGAAACTATTCTAATGGTCATCAAACCAGATCTTTATTGAAGGATACTGAGGTGTCCAAACTAGAGATGGACCGATCCGATATTACGTATCGGTATCGGTCCGATACTGACCTAAATTACTGGATCGGATATCGGAGAAAAATAAAAAATGTAATCCGATCCATTAAATATCACGAAAGCACCTCACAAAACTTGCAACACGCTGTAACTCACCTCAGAACGTTAGCACGTCGGAGCAGTATGCATCACGTGATAGAGCGGCTGTGGCATGCGGGACCTGTAGGTGGTCTGGATAGCATGTGGAGCTTCGCTAGCAACCCGGCATTTCATCTCCGACAAAGTTATCCCCGAGAGAAGTAAAGCAAGTGTGTAAGTCCATCTCTGAATGTTTGTAAAGCATTCCTGCGTTAAGCTTAACAAGCGACTGCCTCTCCTGCTGCTACTTCAATCATGAAACTGCTTAACGATCAGCTGATCGGCTTTTCTGTCGCGAGTCCGTGTCTCTAGTTTGCTTTTGGCCCACTTTGCACCAGAAAGAGGAAACCAGCGGCTGAACAACAGCAGCACGTTTAAGCTTGATCAGCTGTTGTTAGAATGTATTTATTATTACTTTCTACTCGAGGATCTTTTTCTACGTAGCTGACGCTGGTAGCTGTGCAGGGGCGGATCTAGCAAAGTTTAGCCAGGGGGGGCCGATAGGGCATTAACAGGGAAAAGGGGGCACAAAGACATACTTTTCTTTCTTATTCTCATTTAAAATGTCTAGCTTTTAATAAATAATTATCTGACACCCAAAGTTTTAATTTGATGTAAAATGAATAGAAGTCAATTACTGTATATAGTAACTATTACGTCTAATATATATACCCTAGTAAGCTATAGTACTTTTTCCTTTGGGAAGGTACCATCTGTGCAGTCTGCAATTTTGTTGAAGAAAGATGTTGAATCTATTTAATATTTCTTGAAAAATAATTGATTTCTGTGCATTTTTTTTCACACTGCATCAAATTAAGGTTGATTACGTCGATTAAGCATCATGAGGTGGAGCGTGAGGGGTGGTTCCCTATTTTTTATTTATTTATTTTTGTTGTTGCTGGGAGTTGGAACCCTATTAGTTAGGTTGCTTAATATTTATGCTAAGTACTCTTTAAAATACCAGAATAGGGAGGATGGTGCAGGTTTAAGTTTATTAGATTGATCAGTATTGCTGAACTATGAAATATTTTTTTTTGCATACAGGTATAACAGAATAGCTTTAGTGTAGTTGTTGTTTTAAACTTGAGTATGAACTTATACAAAATGCAGCAAGATATTTAAAAAACAGTTTTGTTGATTAAAAAACACTGTATCGGATTCATATCGGTATCGGCAGATATCCAAATTTATGATATCGGTATCGGTATCGGACATAAAAAAGTGGTATCGTGCCATCTCTAGTCCAAACTCGTCATTAAGGGTACAGGGGTGGTCACGTTGCACTCAATTTTGTCTCCATCAACGAGGCAGTGCAACATCACACTCATTTCTGAAACTTCTGAATGTTCAGATGATCTGCCAGTGTGCTAGTGTTAGACCAATACACAGGATGGCTGCTGCCCCAAAACATTTGGCTCTGCTGAGATCGCTGTGCCCACTTCCTAATATCTAGGAGTAGAGCACTACTGCTTTTCAAATCCTGCTTGGGTCTCTGCGCTCCTCCTCTACCCGTCTGGGCATGTTGGCACCAACTACAAAGGAGCTGAATAGTTGGCACACATTGGGCATCCGAGGGCCGGGGATCAGAGGAGAGGAGATCACTCATCCTGCCATCAACTTGGCGCAGGCTTTTGGGACAGACTCACTACAGATTAGCCTGCAGTGCTAACCTGTGCGACTGCAGACCATTGGCGAAGCACATCAATGGCTGAGAGACTCCCCGCAGACTTTAAAGACATATGTGCACATGGCAGATCAAATTAAAATGCTGACACTGAGGTGGTTTCATCTTTTGGCACTATCTTCCAAAGAGCCACCTGGCCAGTGCAGCGTGCCTGTGCTCATCACAGTCCTCATTGCAGATAACTGCTGGTGTTAGCCTGGAAATTCCTAGCACTTGAATCCAAAGCCATATGTCTCTGTTAGCCTGCGCATAATATTGAATATATTATTGCCACTTGCTGCTGTGCCTCTTTTTTTCCAGATTCATCAAGATCCAGTCCTGTGTGGCCCTATAAGACTGAGTAATTTGTCTCAGAAACAGAAGATAGGCTATCAAGCAAAACAACATATGCAGGATAGTTAGCACCCTTTTTTTCCAACCAAAAACCATATGCACTAATGCTAATCCAGCAGGGTTTAAAACAAAATCAAATGGCTTCAAGCTGTGAAGCTTGAAGAATGACTGTGTAAGCCCATAAGGAGAAACAACTGGATTGGGGTGACAATTATCATTTAATATGTTGTTAGTTTGCGCAGGAAAGATGGAGTTGTGACGAACCATTTTAAAAGTGTCTAATAGAGTCGACAGGAGGTCATGAAGTCCTGGAGGTTTTCCCAGAATGCCTCAGCAAACGTAGATGGACATCTGCGACGACACAACAGCGGCCTGAGATCATGTGTCTGACTTCATTACGCATTATGCTTCCGACACGTTGGCAGTGTAGGGGCTCAGGGTCTGCACAGTGACATGCGCGCGCATGCGTGTCCAAACAGACGCACATCCTACTTTTACTGACAACACAAAATGACCCTGGACTATCTGCAATATCAAGACTCACGGATAGGTTGGTGCTTGTTGGATGCTAAATTAATAACGCAAACATTACTTTTAAAAACAAAGAAGAAGAAAAAAGAAAGACATGCAACCCAAGGCACTAATCTGGCCAAGCAGACAGACTGGCTTTAAGTGTAAATCTAAACGGTGTTAAACTGCGCTGCAAATATGAGGTCCCCTGTTGCTAATGAGTCGGTTTAGCCAGAGGAGGCCAAACATAGCTGGAAAGCCTTTGACTGATCACAGTGCTAAGAGGCATTTATTGAAGCTGGCGGATCTTATTTTCACACTCCCAGCAAACCCTGACTCCTGGTGTGAATGTGCAGGGGGTGTGATATGTGCATGTGTGTGTGCCAGCTGCATTTCACTGTTGATGGACAAGCAGATTTATGGGAGGCCAGATGGGTCTCAGGGTATGCGAACTGAAATTAGGTTCAACTGGCACTCCGCTGTCCTGTGTTTGCCCAAGTAAAGGTTAGTGTCCAGACGCTTTTTGTTATCAGCCTATTTAGTTTTTATAGTGATGAAGCAAAATGAAGTAAAGAACACGAGGAGAGACCGCAGTTAACCAACCATCCACTAATTAACAGGAGAACGCGTGGCAGGCTTCCAGAACACACACTGCAATGACTGCTGATTTAATCAGGGCAACAAAAGTGAGATTATTAGTAACCCCAAACACCACCCAAGGTGACCGACAACATGGGATCCCTATGCTGCATCCTGCTTTGTCAGCACTGCTACACACAGTTAAGCTGCAATGCACAGCATACACTGTGTGGCACTTTTATGGGTACGCATCATAGCCACGAAACCGAGTGAAACAAATCGCATCTGAGTTGGGTTGGAGCCTGCACGCTCACTATATATAGAGGTGTAAATGCCTCGCACCGGTCCACCTCAAAACATCTGACGATGCAAATCTAATCTAAGCAAACATGCCACAGTTATGTCGCGCCTCATTTTAGGTTTGTAGCAGTGGCCTTTAACTGGATTGTGGAGTACAGCCACCCTTACGCTGCTTTTCTCTAAAGGGGAATAAGGGGTGGGGGCTGGGGGGGAGTGCAGATTGGCTAAGAGGAAACGACAGGTGGACACTTGGGTCATGAAACCTGGATTGCCACTGGGGGGCCTGCTGGTTGCTTTCAGCATGGTCATGTTGTCATCCCCCCTTCCCAACTGTTTGACTGCCAACCCCCCACTTTCTGGCTTCGTCCACTCCCCCTGCAGCACAAGCACCTCCTGTTTGCCCCCTCTCACCCACACGACAGCAGAGACCCCCAAGCAACTGGAGCCGATGACACTTGTCAGCAAAGAGATAGAGTGTCTGACTCCAGCCTCTCAGACTCATGCACACACTTACAAGCTTCATACATGTCCATGTTCACACACACGCACACGCATTTTCTGACACCTCCTGACAGTATATGTCAAAGATCATTCTAGAAAGTCAGTACGCGTGAGACGAGACTGAGACAAAGCCGATGCACACAAATGCACACACGGCTTACTGGGTGGTTATACAGACACGACGCACTGTACAAAAGCTCGCTCAGACACTTTCACTCGCACTGCAATGTGGGCACACCACTGCGCTGACATGGTTTTAAACTAACGCTGGGAATTGCAAAAGAAGTCACTACACTATCATGATACGTTACCCACAATAATGATGTATCACAATGCAATTATACAGACACTGCCAGGCAATTCTGTACAGCAGGGAGACACAAAAGGAAGAATGCAGACATAATGTGTGCAATCAGTCCACACTGTGTCGACGTGTGTGTGCGCTATCAAGTCAGTTCAGTTTTTAGCTTTTTGATAACCCTCGACTGACCACCGTTTTCTTCCTCTTCTTCCTGCAAATTCAGAGACCATCAACACCTTTTGAGGAGTCGTGAGGTGCTGATGAGCATTTGGTGAATATGAATCTGTTTAGTGTGCTCATGTTTTCAGAAAAATATCAATATTTTTTGCCAATGTGTTGATAAATGCATTGCAAGAGAAAGGAATCCACTATATTGCCATATCAATAGTTTGTCCTATCATATACATATTAAAGGCATAAACAAAAACTCCTGGGTTTACATCTTGACTGTGCTGAGTGCTTTAAGGAAATCTGTATTCATTATGGAACGGTTTTTAAATGACTCAATCTTCAGATTAATGAGATTTAAATGAGACGGGTGCTGTAAACATAGTGGTATTAATTGAGCCAATCAACACTTTTCAGTCTTTCTCTGCTATATCCCTAATGTTATGTCATAGATCATTCCTACAGCCACAGCAGCTACACGTTGCCAGCTGCAGCTGTTATAACAGTGGTTTGCAAAGACTTCATAGTCTTATTTATTCTCTCGCATGTAATGATTAGCTTGCACCCTGGAACTTTTGCCGTGTTTTGCATTAAGTGTTTCGGGGTTAAACAGCGGCAATCAATGCACTCGGTGAACACATGCTCGACAAACCATGTGCTGACTGAGAGGACTGAAGCAGCACGCAAGAACAAATACTTACGCACTGGTTTAAGACTGGATCGGCAATTTTACTCTGCAGATGTATCCTTTTATTGCAAATGCAAAAATGAATGACAGTTTCATGCAGTAGCGTTTAGTATATAAAGCAGCTCTCATAAAAATGTAATTCAGCTCTGACTCTACCCTTTCACTTCTGATCTATGCAGTATTTTGACATGCTTATATGAGCTTGACAGCCTATATCCGTGTCCACCCTGCTCCCTCAGAGTGGAGAACCAGGCACAGTGTCAGATGGCAAGCTGAATTAAGGCGATGTCAACACATTCACCGTGGCATGGATGAGTTTCAGCAACTCACTGACCGTTCTGTCACTGTCATCTAAAGGTATGCATGTACTCTATGCATTAGGAAGCCGCGTGTTGAGATGCACGGACTGCAATCAAATTGAACCGAACACAAATGTGAATATTTTCAATTATGTCCGATTTTCTTGATCACCACCTGTAATGCTCACCTGTGCTTTGACAATATCAGTCAAAGAGTCTGGGCTGAGGAATAAATGACAAAAAGCTTTGTTTAAGGTCTGCTTTACTTTAATCGTTCACCAAACATTTTTGGCTGCAGTTTACACCAAATGTGTATTCAGATGCGTACTCTTTTAAATGTATGTGTTTAAAACTGTGATCACCTTTAGGTCCTTCTTCTTCCTACAACCTACTGTGTATATAAAATGTAAAAGGAAATGAAATGTAATGTTATCATCTTGCCCTTTTTTTTTTAGCCTGAAATAAAATACACTGTTTTAGAAATAAGCATCTGCATATTCAAAGCAGGAATGAGGTTTTGGTTGTCACTTGAAAAATGACAATTTTAAAAATACGTGATTTTGTTTTCCTAAAAGAAATTCTTTGTCAGTAATTCATAATGATTTGTGTCAAACACACATGAAAAGATGCTGACACGAAACAAATGTAGACAAGACCAGTAAACACCCGAGCACTATGTTTATTAATGCATGGAGGTTGCATGGATGTAGCCCAGCATGAATGAATTATTGTACATCTCTGGTTTTTATCCATATACCGTCTTATATGTGGAGTAGAAATAAAATGAAAGCAGTTGGACGTTACAAGAAAGTGTAATAAAGTAAAAAGCAAAATATGCCAAATTGTAATTTTGTCTGTTATCTTAAATAAAGATTAAAACACTGGAGCTGCATCCTTTCTGTTCAAGCTGCAGTGCTATTATTAGGAAATATACTGTGAAGTACACACATGACTAATATAACCAGCACAGGTTTCAACAGAACTTGTGAGGTCAGCGATGGTTTTGAAGTTTGACACATGACCAACTTTAACTGAGCTCGGAGTAGGAGTATGGATATGTGAACAATGCCAAGTTGAGTCCTGAGCCAAAAGCTCCTTTGCTCAAGCCTCAGCTTCCTGACAAGCTTATTCCACTTGTCAGACAGACCTGAATTATACTTTGTATTACAGACGCCTTCAAAGGAGAACTCTACCATTTGGGCCAAAAATATCTCTGTCAAAGGAGATGATTGAAAATGTCAGGATGACGCCTCGCGACAGTGACAGTAGCTATGGGGTTTTTCTTTAGCATTGAGAGGAACAAAGCTAGCTCTTTGTGGAAAAATAAAAGTTTGAGTCTGTTATGTGTGTTTGTCTGTGGGTGGTATCTGCATGTGCTGTGTTGTTTGTTCACTGTTCATATGTCATACTGCTGTATTCATGTTAGCCATGCTTACATGAATTCTATTTTTATCCTCCTCTCTAATGCACTTAGTTCAAGAGTAAATTTCCTTTTAAATCTGTGCATGAGCCCTATACATCCGCACCTACTGCGAGTCCAGCCGAGAGGTTCAGGTGCTATGTCACACCCTCGCGGTCAAAGCCAGAATCGATCATCTCCTTCCCATCCATCATCAGACTGCAGCTTGAAGGAAGGAACGTGACACTCAGAGCTGTGGCGAACGCAAACTGCTTCACCTCCTAAACAAACTTCTCACCAGGAGAGGTTTTAATTAACAAGCGAGACACCAAGGAGCAAACAAGTCAAGTGGGGAGAAATGTAAACACATTTGATAAACTCTGGTTGTTTGCATCGGCATCCCTGGCTTCCTTTTACACACAAGCCAGAGACACATGTCCTCCACTGCCCCACTGTCCCTTCCCTGTGCATCCACAGCACTTTGCAGCTTGTTAGTGGGGCAAGATGTTTGGTGCAGTGTCCCAAAGGCAGCGGCGTGAAGGTGACATCTATCACTTAGAGCCCTGGCATGCTATAAATACCAACTGGCAGGCTCCCTGTGGTTCCGCCTTGTGACAGCTATAGCTTGGAGTGGGAGGGAAACAGCTGATGGGGGGGAGGTTGGGTGATGGAAGGTGGGGAGGAGAGTTGGAAGGGAGGATTTACAGCTGAAAGGGAGGGGCTGGTGGGGGGGGGTTATGCCTCCAGTGGATGCTGTCACTACCAGGGGTATCTTAATTATATCCTTCAGACACAAATCTAAAAAGCAGTTGGTTCGTCATGACAAATCACATACACAAAGAGCTTAAGGAGACTGTTTTCATTTCCGTGCATACCTACATACCTAAATACCAGTGAGAGATGTTCTGTGCTAAAGACTTTGCATTCAAATCACAACAAAGCATTTTACGGTGACGCAAATTGAATACCAACAAAACCCAGGTATGCGTTTCAGGGTTAAAGGACTTAACATTAAAGCAGAAGGAAAGAGGCGATGATATGGATCCACATTTTTTGGTTATTATAGGCACACACTACACAAACACAAGGCTCATTAACTCTCTGCAACACCCTTAATCTGTTTAAATGTTGGGTTTTTGAGATTTAAATTGTGTGATTTCAGTAGATTATTTCCCTTTGCTTGTCATAATCCATTCGCTATAATACCTCGGCTTTATAACAGCGTCTGACAGATGCTGAACAAAAGTGTTTTTCTCATACAACCACTTAGAAATGTGTTGCTCTGTGCCACCTTCTGTCTATTCAGCTCTGTTTGTACGCTTCTTTATCTCAAGGGCTTGGCCATTAAACAAAAGATTATTGTCATCTTTTCAACCGGCGAACCAGAAGAGAAAGGCGTTTCCCAACCCGACAAGCCAAAAGTAGCATACGCATAAACCTGTCTATAAGAAAATGTGCTTAACAGTCTATCGTAGCTATGACTAACAATCTACCCATTCTTCTCTACTGTTTTCCTTCTGCCTCCTGTAAACATTATATTCACCTGTCATCACACGAAAAGCCACAAAAACCACAGCAGCTGGAAATCAGCCACAGGTATTTTCCACAGAGCAACACGTGACGCTTGTATTTACCTTCTGAGTTACTGAATTCTTTAACGATGACTCTGTAAGCCATAACTTTTCCCCCCCTATCGCACTGTCACACTGTTTGGTAACATAGCAGCGGGAAACTGTAAAAACAAAATTAAGCCGTCAAAACATTTAATGATTAGATGACATTTACACTTCCTGTTAGGTAAAATGCCTTGACTTTCTCACGAAAAACTGATAATGGCCATTTGGCAAATATAAATATTATTTAGCATTATTATGTCTCCTAAAACAACGTTTTGAGAATAATCATCAGGGTGTTACAGACTGTACATGCCTTGCGCTAAACTTGCTTGGTTAAAGGGGACCTACTGAGCTCAAATCCAACATCGTATTTTTTTATTCTTGGCCATTACTGAATTAGCATTGTAGGATTTACAGTTCAGTATAATTATTATTACTACCTCGCCTTTGTACATGCACTTAAATTCCTCCCCAGTTTGAAAAATCTGAAGTCTTCCTCCCTTTAACTCTGATTGGCTGCCCTTGATAAACACAATGTTTGAACAGCAGGTGGGCGGGCCTTCTGCGTTTGTAATTTGAGCTGTTTGATACGAGCTTCCACAATTGTCAGAGTACAAACACTCACTGGCTACTTGTTTAACTGCTTGTTATGACAAACATCTACACATCTAAACATCTACAGAATTTGCAAACAAGGTGATTTAAGTGTGATTTACCATCCCTAGGGTTTATATTCGAATGGTCCAAAAATGAGTGGCAGCTTTCAGGCAGAAATTGCATCAGAAGAGAATGGCCAGTCTGCTTTGAGATGACAGAAAAGCAAAATTAACTCAAATAACCACTCGTCCCAACGAAGGTATTCTTGAAGGAGATGGGTGACAGCACCAGAAGACTACACCAGGTGCCACGCCTGTCAGTTAAGAACAGGAAACTAATGCTACATTTTACATGGGCTCACCAAAACTGGACAAAAGAAGAATGGAAAAACACTTCAAGTCTGTTGAGTCTCCATTTCTGCTGCGATATTCAGATGCTAAGGATCTCTGATGAATGTTTCCAGCACCTTGCTGAATCTGAGCCGTGTGTCCAAACTAATACCAGCAAGATACAGTGGGGCAAAAAAGTATTTAGTCAGCCACCGATTGTGCAAGTTCCCCCACCTAAAATGATGACAGAGGTCAGTAATTTGCACCAGAGGTACACTTCAACTGTGAGAGACAGAATGTGAAAAAAAGATCCATGAATCCACATGGTAGGATTTGTAAAGAATTTATTCGTAAATCAGGGTGGAAAATAAGTATTTGGTCAATAACAAAAATACAACTCAATACTTTGTAACATAACCTTTGTTGGCAATAACAGAGGTCAAACGTTTACTATAGGTCTTTACCAGGTTTGCACACACAGTAGCTGGTATTTTGGCCCATTCCTCCATGCAGATCTTCTCGAGAGCAGTGATGTTTTGGGGCTGTCGCCGAGCAACACGGACTTTCAACTCCCGCCACAGATTTTCTATGGGGTTGAGGTCTGGAGACTGGCTAGGCCACTCCAGGACTTTCAAATGCTTCTTATTCCTTTGTTGCCCTGGCGGTGTGTTTTGGATCATTGTCATGTTGGAAGACCCAGCCTCGTTTCATCTTCAAAGTTCTCACTGATGGAAGGAGGTTTTGGCTCAAAATCTCACGATACATGGCCCCATTCATTCTGTCCTTAACACGGATCAGTCGTCCTGTCCCCTTGGCAGAAAAACAGCCCCATAGCATGATGTTTCCACCCCCATGCTTCACAGTAGGTATGGTGTTCTTGGGATGCAACTCAGTATTCTTCTTCCTCCAAACACGACGAGTTGAGTTTATACCAAAAAGTTCTACTTTGGTTTCATCTGACCACATGACATTCTCCCAATCCTCTGCTGTATCATCCATGTGCTCTCTGGCAAACTTCAGACGGGCCTGGACATGCACTGGCTTCAGCAGCGGAACACGTCTGGCACTGCGGGATTTGATTCCCTGCCGTTGTAGTGTGTTACTGATGGTGACCTTTGTTACTTTGGTCCCAGCTCTCTGCAGGTCATTCACCAGGTCCCCCCGTGTGGTTCTGGGATCTTTGCTCACCGTTCTCATGATCATTTTGACCCCACGGGATGAGATCTTGCGTGGAGCCCCAGATCGAGGGAGATTATCAGTGGTCTTGTATGTCTTCCATTTTCTGATCATTGCTCCCACAGTTGATTTTTTCACACCAAGCTGCTTGCCTATTGTAGATTCACTCTTCCCAGTCTGGTGCAGGTCTACAATACTTTTCCTGGTGTCCTTCCAAAGCTCTTTGGTCTTGGCCATGGCGGAGTTTGGAGTCTGACTGTTTGAGGCTGTGGACATGTGTCTTTTATACAGATGATGAGTTCAAACAGGTGCCATTCATACAGGTAACGAGTGGGGGACAGAAAAGCGTCTTACAGAAGACGTTACAGGTCTGTGAGAGCCAGAGATTTTCCATGTTTGAGGTGACCAAATACTTATTTTCCACCCTAACTTACGAATAAATTCTTTACAAATCCTACCATGTGAATTCATGGATTTTTTTTTCACATTCTGTCTCTCACAGTTGAAGTGTACCTCTGGTGCAAATTACTGACCTCTGTCATCATTTTAGGTGGGGGAACTTGCACAATCGGTGGCTGACTAAATACTTTTTTGCCCCACTGTATACCTAGTAAAGTATTTGGTGATTATGACAGAAAGTAAGGGAAAGCATGATAGGGATAGGTAACTCTTTACCCTTTGAAAGCCAACTATGAGCAGCTCTTGAAGCTCTTATCATATCATTTATACTGATAACTACTGTCAAAACTTGTCATTTAGGTTATGGGGGAGGACATCATAGGGGAAGAAGTTAAAATGACAATTGGATCAGAGATATGGGAAGATTTCATTGCTGCAGTCGATGTTGCCTAATAGAGTTAGGTATAAAAAATCTAAACTCTTGTCTGTATGCTTCATATGAAAGAAAAAGACTAATAAAATACAATTAATTTACTTAATGTTTACGTTAACAGAAATCTAAAAGCCATGTGGTTAGCCAAGATGCTTTTTAACATATAAATAGAGCCTTGTTAAATTCTTTAACAGCTTTTCTAATAGCAAGACATTAAGGGCTTTACGTTTGCTATGGTAACAGTTTACAAACTGACATGTTCATTAGCTGAGGCTGGCTGAATGTAGGTTACAGTGCACCACATCAAAACAGCCAAAACCACTTTCACAGATGCCTCCAGAATGTCAATCTACAGTGCAAACACATTTTTTCCTGAATAAAACTATCTTTAAATGCAGCTCTTATGAACAATTTGAATCAGCTGCAATGTTAATAAATGACATGAACAGCCTGTGCTGACAATTTCTGTGTGGTGAGCAGTAGATAAATCTCAATCCTCATTCAAAATAATTCAGTTCTGGCATAAGTCAAACTCTGTTGTGTATGTATCCTTTAAAACCCAGAAATAGAGACTCCAGCATTGTGACAACTTAAGAAAAACTGACTTGGACAAAGCAGGGATTTGTCTGTAATGTTTTTCAGTGTCCCGTTGAGTTTCTTCCCAATTCATCTTTCTTGAAAGTTGTTTAGACATTTTATAACCAAGTTACTGGACTAAAGAACAGTTTGTTCCCTAAAGTTTTTGTTGAGTACCACCAACCATTAGTTCAAAGAAGAGAAAAAAGAGGAAATGCCAATTCTAACAAGCCTCCAGAAAAAAAGTCCATGTTTATGTTCCACTGTGCATAACCCAACTGTGTTTTGTGGTCGGGTTTTGAATAACAGCGGTCTGGCTCACAATGTTGAGGATATAAACCCCATGCCTCCACTGTTTTGGCTGAACTTAATGTAAACACATGCAGTAAAATCCATTTCATTGGCAAGCCAGCCCTTACTGTGGTTACCAAACCTGTTTATGGTATTGTCCCGTAAATGCTGGAAAAGTCACAGCATTCTCCCACAGGCTACAGTCCAAAGTATTCCCAAAATTTACAATCTACAAATTATAAAATAGCCAGTGACTAATGGGAGATTTTATTCCTCTGCTGTGTCAAATCTGTTTGTCTGACTGCTTGTCAGCAAGATAATACAAAAGCTACAAAGCTGAATTTTACAAAGCACGATGGAGAGATGGAGTTTGTGCAAATAAGAACTCATTGCAGTTTGACGCTGATCCAGATTACTTTCTTTCAAGTTGTGAGAAAGGACACTGACCTTGGCAGAGGACGCACTCTCCAAATGTACTTCTAGTTACATTTTGGCGTTGTTACTCTGCCAGTCGCTTCCGCTCGCTTAGTTGTATCCATGGGCCAGTAGAGGGGAAAGAACTGGCAGAAAAGCTGCAAAGAAATAAGTCCAAAAACAGGGTTTTTGAGACATAACTTTATGTGCATGATCTTTATCTTTAAGTGTAGTCGGTTATTCTGGCATGGATGACTTTTAAATTGGCTGAAATGAAAACACCAGACGGCGTTTGGCAAATGGATGTGGACAAGCCAGCAGCTCCAAAATTCAAAAGTCTGAAGTCATAAGAATATATTTGAAAAAAAAAAGTTGTAATCTACATTTGACATTGTTGACTGAACATCATTAAATATTCAAATCTTTAGATCTCATAGTCAAAGCAAGAATAGCAGAAGGCTTGTTTTTTGTGCTGCTGCTACAACAGCGTTATTATTTTAGGATATCTCATCAAAAACATAAGTGTCCTCATATACTTGGCTTCTCTGCCTGACAGATTTAATGCATCACAGATACAGTCAAAAACTCATAGCAACATGAGTCAGGCGCTGCTTATGTGTCCCTATGTGATGAAAAGTGAAACAAACTGATACTTACTGTATCTGTGCATGCAACCAGTGAACACTCAAACAATTACTCGGATGTCTTAACGCAGCGGTCCCCAGCGCCGATTTATGTCCAACAATATTTTCATGGACGGGCCTTTCAGGTGTCGCGGATAAATACAACAAAATAAAACCAGTACTGGTACCAAAAAAAAGGAAGATTTATTCATAACACACAGGAAAAGACCCAGGGAAACTGAGTTAATGATAAAATCGATTAAAAAAATAACGATAAAAAACAATAAAAACCCTGAAAACATTACATTTAACACATAAATTCAACTCTCTCACAGCCTGGTACCAAACGTGGCCCGGGGGTTGGGGACCGCTGCCTTAATAGAAACCACAACTACAAAGACATCTGTAGCCACTGCATTGGTCATCACTTATAACCAGCAGCAGTTATTTTTTCCAATGAAATCCATGTAATGGATCATGAGAGACATGCCAAGAACAAAGCTGTAGCTTTAGCTTTGTGCCTCTACTTTGACTCTAGAACACTTTGGTATACAGAGGAGTTCAAGGTCAACTCAATGAGTGCAAGGTGCTCACTGTGTATCTGTAAAACAAGCCTGAATCACCTCCTCCACCACCGTGCTTCTGGTATGAGGGTTGCGGTTATGCCGAGTTTGTTTTTTGCCACACGTGATGCTATGCATTACAGCCAAGCATCTCCATTCCCGTCTCATTTGTCTAAAGGACCATTGTTCCAAAAGTCTTGTGGTTTGTTCAGATGCAACTTTGCAAACCTAAGCTGTGCTGCCATGTTCTTTATAGAAAGAAAATACTTTATTTTAAACAAGCCATACTTGTTCAGTCTTTTTCTAACTTAACTGGCATGAACTCAAACATTTAACATGCTAACCGAGGCCTGGAGAGTTTGATAAACAAACTCCATGAGAGACCAGCAAACTGCCAAAACGTTAGGCTTTTATAGAGGTGTTAACACTTGCTGATGATTGATTAATTAATAAAGTGCATTTGATTAGCAGCACCTGGCTGCTATCTACCCTCTTAATTCCTGTGGCAGCAGTGAGGGTGTATAGTTGTGGGAAAAGCAACTTTGGAGTGCAACCAGATATACAGACAGCTTAGTAGGACAGGGCACTCATACCATGAGCTGGAATAGTCACGGTCCCTTTAAAAAAAATGAAATTAGCCATCCAAAACGTCTCACAACATAAATACATTTATTCTTCATCCTCAATTGTAATTGAAGAGAGATTTTCATATCTGTTTGATTGGCTTAACAAAACAGCCAAGCCAACTCATCCTCCTAAATCTCTGTTCTGGGTCCCGTTCAATAATTCATCTGCAGTGGAGAGCTCAGGATGTCACCTCCACTGCTACAGGCCTCTTGGCCAGGCTACAGTCTGGTTGGGAGGGCTGCCTTCTGCCATTAGAATGGCTCTGATCAGATTAACAGTTGGCCTTTTGCCAAAGGAGAGGAATTAGTGGGGGGAGAGCTGTGCCTGGCATGGCTTGGATATAGCACAGCACATTTAGCAGGCTGGAGTTACCACTACACTTAGCACACTGCCATCATGGTGACACAAGTGGTGTGATACCCCTGCCAGGAAAGGGAATCAGTGTAGGTTAATCACAGCAGCAGTGCTGTTTATTTGGTTTCATTACATTAGCAGTCACCACCCCGGTAACTTTATTCATTACTGTATATCATTTGGTATGCTTTCTATCATACGGCAATGTTTTCTGATGACTCTGAAATAGCAGTGCTAGAGCCTGCTGACATACAAAAACCCAGTAATGGAAAGAGGCGGCTACGAAAGGTTTCTCAAAAGAAATTCAATATTAAAACAAAATGTCAAAGAGAATAAAAACTGCCTAAAGATAGAAGAGGGACAAAACCGTTGTAAAGGACAGAAGGTATAAAAAGAAGAAGGTGAGGAGTGACAGACAGTGTTACAAAAGGATGAAGTGGAGAGAAGGAATAAAGAGTATGTGTGTGTGTGGATTGATGGCCGCCCTCCCACAGCTCTACCTGTGGTGAAACAGATTGGACCCGCCGCAGAGCTTTCTGATTGCTGTGTCGACCAAGCATCAGCTGACAGATGGCTGCCTCCGAGCACAGGGCACCAGGCCGTCCACGGCTTGCACTGATTCGAAGTCCATGCACACACAACACTCCTGACACCCACATGCACAAACTGGTGGCCTACGAAAATGGAAAGGGGGAATGGAGGACACGGCTGTTTTGATCTTGAAGATATTGGGCATTTTGACTCTTGCCATTCTTGTAAACAAGGATTGACCACCTCCAAAATAAACACAGACAAGCCGGGTCATACATTGTTCACAATCAGGGAAGGGAGAGAAGCAATGAGTGTCATTATATTTTTTCCTTTAGAGTGTCTATTTTGGGGGGGATTAAAATCTATGCATTAAGCACTGAGCAATATAGACAGAGACTGGATAAATAACCACAGATCCATATCAATGTGCATGAAACCTAGAAGAAAACATTCATATAGCTCCCAGAAACAGTCTTTCCAAGTTACTCCTGTTGATGTGTGTCAGTGTGTGTAAAGGACAACTGCTTTCAGATACCTACAGTAAACCCACAATGATAGAAATATCAGGGTACTAAAGCATTTACAGCTGTGCCTCAAAGTACAACAGTATTACATATTCACAGGATATGCTCCTCTACTTTAAGTTCTGATGAATCTAAAATCTAATTTAAAAAACTAAAAAGTTTCCAGTACCAAAATATATGGTGGCCCTGAGAGGCCAAACGGACTGCAACTTAAGAAAACACCAGCAATAAGAAAAACGCTGCAAAAGCACACAAGGCACAATGGAAATAGGAAAAAGCTAAACAGAAATAGAAAAAACAAAAACAGAAATAGGAAAAACTGATTTCCAAAAGCCAAAGGGAAGTGTTTCTGGGGAGGCATTAACCCGACAGACCAGTTGCAGGAACCCAAAACATGCTAGGTGTCTTTTATCATGATTCATATAATACTGATGATGGATTTTTAGGCTAATAGTTAGGCTAACACACTTACCTCTCATCATTTCTTTCCTAGATCCTCTACTTCTTTTAAGTGTCTCCCAGTGCAATTCTTAGCATGTTTTGGTTCCTGCAACTGGTCCGTCGGGTTATTGTCTCCCCAGAAACACTTCCCTTTGGCTTTTGGAAATCTGTTTTTTCCTATTTCTGTTTATTAACAGCCAACAACGGGAAAAACGGCAGCTTTTCTAAAAGAAAAGTTGAGCATATCCTCTACAACTCACTCCAATATCACTATCATCAGAATAAAGTGAGCTTCACTGACGTATTGTTAGATGTTAGACTATTTTTACAAAGTTTCACAGCGTCCTTCATATTAAAAAGATGTGGCTGCCTCTTACCTAGCATTGACAGCTGAGGTAAATGGTGAACTGACCGCAAACCCAGAAAGGAGTTGGGCCAGATCCAGTCCAGAGTCCTTTTGCTATCTAGCTACAGGTGCACCTGTAGCTAGATAGCTACAGGTGCACTACACCTACAGGTGCACTACAGCTACAGGTGATAGCTACACCTAATATCATCAGCCAGCCATGGCTGGCTGATGATATTATTCGAATATGTTGAAATATTATGTGTACACAAATATTTTTTATATAAACAGTAGAAGGATCACGTCTGTTTGGGGTCTCATCTCATGTTTTTGAGCTCTCTGTTGACAGCAATCTGCAATCTACTGACATCTAGTGGTGTGATTTTGCACACTGTAACTTTAAATAGAGAGGATGGTCATTTCTAATTGAGAATGTGAAACAAAGAAGTTCTTGAAAAATTTCTGTCACACTTTCATTAACACTATAGTAATAAGCTTTGCCTCAGATTGAAACTACAAAGTAACGAATATTTGTACTGCATCTGCAAGTGACATGAAAACCAGCCTCAAGCCCCCCCCCCCTCCCCCCCATATGATCTTGCCTACATTTTTCAACCCAGTCAGACTTGTGTTAAAAACACCCTCATACAAGCCAGTCAGCAAAGTCATACAAGTGTGAAATAGACAATAATACAGCATATCACAGCAGCCATTTCCCTACGCAATTCACTTTCTTTCCGCACCATTTACTCTCTCTCTCCTTCTCACATACACACGGGCATTGGATCTCTGAGGCAAATGGGTTGCGTGTGTCTCGCACCTCCTGTTGCCATAAATATCTTGTTATGAAAGGCAGGTAATGAAAAGCGCTGCCTTGGTAATCCGTGACGGAAGGCAGTTTCATGCTAGTTCAGCTTCCATCACCCCCCCTTGCTCCCTCCACAGGCCCAATGACACAAGTCCTTGTCTTTGGTACACTTGTCCTCTCTCATCTCCTCTTCTTTGTCCCTTTGCAGAGAAACGTCACGGGTCATCTATCTGCAGGAGCATTTATGAATATCATATGTGCATTCTGTGTTTGTTTTTATTTCGTTTCTTGGCCCGAAATGGAGCGCGAGAATAACAAAATTGGTTTATTGATCCACCCTGCTTTGTTTCACTTCAGGATATTTGAGGCCCCGCCCCCACATATGATGATGGATGGATGATGATTGTTGTGATCTTTTTAAACTAAGATTCTATGATTATGGCTCAACCATGTGCATTTTGATTACCTTGATTACACATTGCTTTGTAAAGCTAAATGAGCCTGAATTTATATGTTGAGTCTTTGCACATAGTGTATAAGTGTAAACTTAATTCTTTTTATTCTAAGTATGAGGCAACAAAAAGAGCTCCTTTTTTGACCTTGTTCTCTCTGCCTCACAATCAGTGAGGCAGTTGGCTCCTGAGAGCAAGCAATTGATCAGGCTGGATTGCAGGAGACAGTGGCTCAGAGCTGCAGTCCTAAGAGGAAGACCCTCTCATACATGCTGGCAGGCCTTCCAACAGAATAGATAATTCTGCAGCAGCCGTTCCCACTTTCACCTCGTGCCAACAAATTTACAATTCAAACATGGAACAAGGTGTTGAAGAGGGATGATCGAAAACACTTTGATTTGTTTTTATAAGAGATTTGACAGAGGTTGGACAAAGGAAAGCCCCAACAGTGCAGGTCCTGAAAGGAATTTAAATCACCCTTTACGGTGATTTTATCTGGTTATAGTGAAGTTTTGATGCACATGAGCTCAAGATCAAAAGAGAGCAAAGCACGGTTAAAATGTGTTTTAGCATTTAAAATCAGCATTATAAGCACAATGTTAGGAGTAGAAGTCCATTCACCCACCCTCAACAAACAGTTGGACCTAATGTTACACAAATATTGTTGCATTTGAAATGGACAAAAGTTTGTCCCCAATATCCAACAACCCGAATCAACAGTCAGGCTACAGCAACATTTAAAAACGTATCACTTTCTTACAGAGCCACTGCTTTCTTTCTCACTTCTCATGAGTGAATGAGTCACCCTAACTTAGTTATTTTAAGTAAGCTTTGCATAGTTATTTTACATCATTTGTTTAAGTTCTGGGAACAAAGATTTTACAGTGCCTTTTCTTTACTCTTACTGAGCACTCAAAGTGGTATATAAATGTAAATACGTTATATTATATTATTATGCAAAACATAAAATTGAACCATGAATAGCTCCAGTTGACCTTAAAGTTGGTTATCTTGTCCTTCATTTCATCAGGAGTTGAGAGGCTTTCATGAATTGGATTTTCTGCCAAAGTTGTCATGTTTTTCAGCTCGTGCAGATGCAGATTTGTCTCTTTTGGCATGCTGAGATCTTACGTAAGAGTAACTTACCAAACCTTTCCTTGGTGTTAAAGCGCCATGAGACAGGTTGACAGTCTAACTTACTTATTAATAATTAATAAACCATTTTTTCCCTGTCATGCACTTAATTTAAAATGTAAATGTTTTACTTCATTTTAGAGTCCAAGCCAGCTCTAAATTTTAGTTAATAATTCTATGGGAAACATTTGAGTGGAACAAGTTTAATTTTTAAACATTGTTTTCTACTAAAAATGCCAGTATGCCAAACACGTCCAACCTACACCAGTAGATACCGAAGCATATTATTGTCATTTCACATAGTCGTGAAGTGAGCTGGTACAGCTCCAGAGTCTGCAGTGTTTTATTACTATCCCAGTACATTAGCAGAAAAACCGAATAGCATCGCACAAGTTTTTTTGATATACAGACTCTTTATAATATACCTTTTCCATAGCTCAGACATGTTTGTATTTGCATATTGTTGCACTATGTTTATCTTGGACTCTGTGCCTCACCGCCTTTAGGCATGATAGCTCAAGTTCCACTGCCCTCAAAATTAAAAACCTCATCAGGAGATAATTCTGGGAGCTGCCACAATGCCAGCTATGTGCGACTGTCACCTTATCTTCCAGGCCTTTGCGAGCTGCTTCCCTTGTCTGTACCCTGGGGAAGACAGCTTAGTACCCGTTCTGGCTGCAGCAGAGAGGAGCAGGGCAGCGGAGATCACTCATTTTAATAGGCCTGTCACATCTGTTTTTAGAACCTGCAGAGGTCTCCTGCTGCAGGCCTCTGAATGAAGTGACCCCAAAATGATGTGACAAGCTGTGATGAGCTCAGGGAGGGGAGCTTTGGGGCAGAGGACTAGAAGAAGGGATTAGATACAGGGTGAAAAAGTAAAGGGATTACATCAGAATCATAAAATCTACCACAGTACTGGTTTTGTCACTTTCTAACACTGAAACATTTTATGTTTACTGAGAATTCACTATCTTAGGAGTTAATCTGTACTAGTGGATTCTACATTTTGTCATGATTGTTCTTCATTCATGCAATGTTTCATATGTCTCAATCAAACCTTTCATTTTTCTAGAAATCTATGTTAGAGACTGCAGTGTTTCATCCTTGGGCAAAATGTGCCCATACAGACACTGGCAGCAACATGCCTGACTCTGCTCTCCCAAGTATAGTAAAGCGTGTAAGCTCTCAGATATCACCGCAGTTTAAGTGTTAGCTGAGCTGTGTTCAGCCACTGTGTAAACAGCATTTACTGAAGTCTCGGAGGACCCCCTTGTTCTCGATGCAAAAGAGCCAGATGCAGGTGCAAACTAGACTCAATATGTTACAACAATACTGTGATGTTGCAATGCCGTGCTCATTACCCTCACAATAAGGTTATTTTCCATATTTTCAGGCACAAGTGGCCAAACATGCCATTATTCATTTGTGCATGGAGTGGCCATCAAAATCAAACTTCCTGACACTGGTTTGCAAGTGACCCTGATTAACAACTCAGCATCAATGCATATTCACCTGACGTGGCCACACAGAGGAAAGCACGTCACAGAAAAATGAGCCGACATTTGCACTGTAGAAATGAATGCAGGAAGAACTGCTAAAAATCCAACTTCATTGTGTTGGCCGGGGTCAGAATTACTCTCAGAATTGGTTTGGGCTTCTTTTGCTGCTAGCTTTGTGTGTAAAAGAGAAAGGAATGATCCTTTTGCAGGTGTTTTGATGATGCATGGGGTTTTCTTCTGCCCATATGGCCACTCCTCGTAACTGATAGATGCCACCGCCTCTTTTTTGGTCCTGAAAATGTCACACTTGCTTGACCATCATGAAGATAGCTGAAAAAAACTGTCCAACGCAAGTAGTAACATTGTTGTTATTCTGTATGTGTAAAATATTTATTAAATGCAATGTGATGAACATATTAGGTAAGGGAGTGCTACAGATAAATGTAGTGTGTTTTATTTTCTGATTTTGAGAGGAGAAATAAGAACGAAAAGAAATATTGCACATGGAGCAGAAAAAAATCAAACCCTCTCAGTACCATATGAGACTGTAGTTGGATGGATAGCCTCAGGCAGAGGTGTTATCTGTTCCAGAGGCCTGGCTGACAAAGAAAAGGGAGGTCAAGACCGCCGGGCTCTGTAACGACCTGCCTGAAGGAATCAGCTTGTCAGTAACATCTTTTACATCACATTTAACATCCTTTAAATAAGATACTTTTAAGCTTTCAGATTTATTTTGACAGCTTTTATTTACTTTTACTTTTTATTCGGCCTTTATTCTAACCAACTTTCGTTATGTCTGATTTTGTTTTGAACTGGTGCCCTTACTTTGTAACTGCACAGACTTCTTTCAGCACCTCTTGGCAGATTATGGCAGTTCATGATTTTAAAAAAATGAGTTATGTGCTCTGTTAATGTGTCAACACGTGCCTAAGGTAGCCACGCAATATTATGACAGACGGTTTTGTGCACTTACAAACTTCCTAGTCAGTAATTTTCACATTTAATGTCATTTTGATTGATTGTTTTGAAGAAATTGAGTGGTTTTAACAGAGTGTTTTTATATCATCTTAAAGTAAATTAATTGCAGTGACATAGTTACAATGCATATTTAATTTCGCCTACCCTTTAGCATTTAATTTTCTTTTTTCAATTTTTTTTTTACAGCTCCTCGTTTTAAAAATCCCTACTGTAGCTCAGTTGTCCTTTTGCCCTTTAACCTTATGTTCTCTACAGACTTTCAGGTTGTTGTCTGAATGCACCCACATTAGTGCATGGCTTCAAAACATCAATGAGAGTGCTCTTGCATGAAGGGTTATGCAAAGTGCATAAGAACATGTCTGAAGAGGTAGCATGCTTTCAAGCATGCAGGAACCAAGAAGAAAAAAAAATTAGGCACCTGATGCAATCCCATATTGAGTCCTTGTTTTCCACAGAAACCTGTGTAGTGCCAGTATTTTCTATTGCTGTGTTCAGTGGGTGAAAAAGTTATTTGACCCCCTGCTGAATTTGTAAGTTTGCTCATTTACAAAAAACTGTCTCTAATTTAAATGGTTGCTCCATGTTAATGGAGGGAGCGAGAATAGCAATAGTGCTGTGTCATTATGAGCCCTTACAGTACTATGGGTCCTTCTCATGTTTGTGCTGTTTGGATTTAACAAATGTATGAAACATTTTCAAAAACAGAGAGCTGACTATATACTGCAAAAAAGATTTTCTTAGTTATAAGACAAATGTAGTTTTACTGGAGCTCATACTGCGCAGATGTACAAAGATGCTGTTATGGCTACCATTAAGGCAGAGAATGAAACTGGATGAGACGGCTAGCAATGTCAGTGTCCTTGAGTAAAACACTAAACAGACTCATTCAGCTGTGAACAGTTTTACAAAGCAGCTAAATGCCTGACACTGATGGCTCGTTACAATGGATATTCAATGGTTACAATGGATGCTTGTGTTGATCTAACTACTCAAAAAGTATAGCAAACCTTTCCAGTGTGTTTTTACACTGTCAGTTCACCATGTTTGTATGTGTGTGTGTTTACCTGGTGGTGACAATCATGTGGGCGAGTGTGTGATCTGCTTCTTTCAGGGTCAAGTAAACAGCCATCAGATAAGGGCAGCCACTATTTTGGTCTCATCTGCCATACAAGTGGCAAAACAACACTTGCTTAATCATAGGAAACAAAAAATAAGAGGAAGGGAGTGACTGCTGATGTTTATCTCTGCATGTGAGGCACAAACCCAAGGGCGCCGACTCATCTGTATCCCAAGCTGGAATTTGACAACAATGAGACGTATTCCAGCCATTTTGTACCATTTGTGGTTTAGCGGTAGCTAACTGTGTGGGCAGCAATGGAATCTGAGATTCCCATCTCTGAGATTCCCATCTCAGATGGAATCTGATGGGAATCTCAGATGATGGGCGAAAAACAAACTACAAATCTAAGATTATAAAAACATTGGAAAAAAGAAAGAAATGGTAATTACAGTATCTTACAGTTTAATGTCATCAATTGTTTTGCTTTAATGTATAATAATAATGTATAATAATAATAATAAAAAACAACAATTTCAACTTATATTCGGTTGGTTAGCTAAGCATACCATGAAAACCTATGAGTTATTAATAAATGTATATTTTATAATAATATTAAAATCTACATTTTCAAAAATAATTACTTACCCAACCTCAAAAACAATGACTTGAAATTGAACTAGCAGTTTAAATACAGATTCCCTGTTTCCATTTAAAACATACCGGAGAAAATGAGCTTCATCAATAAGCGTGGCGAATGGGTACGTTTGCTGGAACATTCCTGTTTGCTTTTTACCAGTGAAGATAAATGGCCTGTAATTATATAGCACTTTACTAGTCCCTAAGGACCCCAAAGCGCTTTACATATCCAGTCATCCACCCATTCACACACTGGTGATGGCACTGGGGCGCACTGACAGAGGTGAGGCTGCCGGACACTGGCGCCACCGGGCCCTCTGACCACCAGTAGGCAACGGGTGAAGTGTCTTGCTCAAGGACACAACAACCGAGACTGTCCGAGCCGGGGCTCGAACCGGCAACCTTCTGATTACAAGGCGAACGCCCAACTCTTGAGCCACGATCGCCCCACCACACACAGATGTCTGGTCAAGCTTTCTATAGAACAAAAAAAGGAGATATTTTGTTGCCTTCAAGTGGCTCTTTGGCTGGGGTGATGTGGTTTTGATGGCAATGTGTTCAAGGTGTAGGCTAAAGCAAAGCTGTTAGGAGAGCTGTCATCTTGGGGACAATAGACCTATAAACTCAAACCAATTCTCTCAGCAAGAGAGCAAATCTTCGCCTGTCAGGGTAACGCAGGGAAGAGAAACTCCATCCAGCTGACAGCCAGTGGGCTCCTTAATGGCTCTGTCCCGGCTGAAGACAACAGAATAGAAATACAAGGACCACACTAGCATTAAAGCTTTCTGGTTAGATTGACTTGAGTGTCTATTTTTAAGACGCTGAGCTCGATTGTGCACCTGTGCCCACAGTCCTAAACAACAGAGCCCTCCGGGGTATTAAACTGTTCTGAACTGATTGGAAATTGGTTTTGTGAAATATAGTAAAACAAAGTATTGAGAATCCAAGGTCAGATCATTTGGATTTAACTGACCTGCCTCATGCATAACAGTAGCTCTGAAAGTACAATGTCACTGATCTGTATGTGAAGAAACGGTTTCAGTGGGAAACGGTACGTAAAGGAAGTTTAAAACCTGGACAAGCAGCGAAACACTTTAAATCACATGGGAAGATTTACAAGTGTTGGGTTCTGCCTGAAAATGGGTTGGGACTTAGTGTTATTACAAACTAGACAATAGATAAAGAATCATAATTTAAAGTGTGGGGTGTTAACTGACCACATTACCACCATAGAAGAGGTCAGGTTTTGAGCCATTTCTTTAAAAATAAAAGATTACTTTCCACCACAGCTCATTTCCACTGTTGCCTAAGAGTGGTGCGGCCACAGACTGAAAAAAGGTTACTGATTTAAATCAAGAAATGAGTGCAAAACAGAAACGCTTTTAAATGGCTCTGTAAAACTTTATCAAAACACGAGGACTGCGTGAAAAGCATGTCAAAGCAGCCGAAAAGGAAAGCTACGCAATTAATCAAATGACATTTTAATGACACACTCGAATTTTGCAAAGGAAATATGATCCAAAGTCATTTCACCCTAGATTTCAGTCTAACCATCCAAAGAAAACAAAAGGATAAGAGTCAAGTCCCAAGGAGAGTAACACCATGCATGCAAACACCATTTCAGCCAAGACGTGGTAACTGTGATACATATGCACATTTAATCAGCCTCTTCCTGTGGAAACCACTAATAACATCTAAAAGTCTCAGCCATTATGAAACCCAACACACTTTCCACAAAGAATGAAGGAAACAAAATACCCAAAGCCTGATTACTCAGACATTTATGTATAGAACATACGGAGCAATGTAATTTCCATTAGCATGCCTAAATTCTCTGGAGAATGTACAGTTACAGCAGTTAACAATGTAATGGCAGTTGTAGTTTTGATGGTCATATTCAACCATTAGTCATACAAAGAAAAACACACTTCCCACGGTGACATCAGATATATTAGCAGTTGAATCATTTTCAAGTTGGTGCACAGTAGTCAAAATTTAATCATTTTATCAAGCAGTTTGTCAAACAAGATTTGAGGAAATGGCAAAAAAATAAAATACAATTCCATATGAAATGATTAGTAACAAATAAACAGAAAGAGGCTGAAAATTCCAATTTATTAAGTAAAATGAACTGCGAAATTTCTAGATAATCCTTTATTATTATTATTTTGACTATCTGGGGTTTTTATTCTGACAGTTCAACAAATTCTGAAGCACAATGCTTTTGCATTAAGAAACTTTGGCTTTTATTTTGAAGGTCTGGCGCATATCTTATCCCTCTTACTGGTCACTCTCAAGGCCTGGGACTATTATTTATTGTCCATGATTCTGTGCATGTGAGAAAAAAATTAGAGCAGAGAATCTTGAAATGATTCAGCTTGAATACTTGAAACTACGCTATCATTTGAGATGCAATTAAAATAACTTGAGGATGGGCATGCAGTTCCACATACTGCATGCCCTTACTCAAAATCACAAACTGCCAATGACAAACGGGCCTAAACAGAATGAAGGGTGTTCAAATGCAGTTCCTGCTGGTCACTATGGTCATTTGTCTGAGATAGAGACAAATACCTGGAAACATCTGCAGACCCAGAAAGAGAGTGATAGCAGTTAACGCTACCACAGTGATATGATTCTCTGTAACTGATGGTGAAAGCTGTGTTCACTCTGCACTGCTCACAAGAACGAGACAACAAATTCAGATTAACAACCTGTATCGGCATATTTTCAAAACCCTGATTTTTTCTACAGATCATGTGGTCAGGGGAAGCAAGCAGGAAAGAGGTAATTTCTGCTTAAGTCCAAAAATCCTTGAAAAAATTTTTAATGGGGCAGTTAGACGGCACTCCTCTCACTCAAATAGCTGTAGATAAAATTCTGCATCTGCCCGCACTGATTAGAATTTGAAAGAAGACAAATTTTCCTTCAGTTTGGTGGTAAAATAATGTCTGCAGAGTGAAACCTGTAGGCTTACCAGCAGATTAGAAGCACATTTTTCTTTCTATATTTTCTTCAGATTCTCCCGCTCTGTCAGCTAATTAGCCCACTCTAACTCTACCATTCACTTGAACCTTGACGTGCATGCCCGAAAAAGTAATAGCAGTCATCTCACCACTGACTTGGTTAATTTGGTGTCTGTACGAGAAAAACGGCGTGGGAAGAGATACACGCTGAGGCCGAAAAATAATCATAACAACGAAACTTAGCCGAGCAAAACCTATACTGGGATTGTTGGCTCTGAAAGAATCCCACCAATTAGAATTAATTGCTATCTGCACTGATTGCATATTTCAGATACACACACAAGTTATAATTTTACTGATAGGTTTGAAATTGGCAACCAAAATATTAGTTATTAGCTCGCTATTTACGCCCATGGCTTCAGAGTATATTTCTTGCTGCTAAAGAGCACATGACAGTAACAGCTGCCATGCTAAAACTTAGCATAGAAAAAAAGAGTAAAATGATAACAAACTGAACCTACAATGATTAGTAAAATGCATCATTTGTGCTCACTCACTGTGAAACCACCTCCTACACACAAACATGTTGGGAGGGTCCTAATTCCCTGTGTGATACAGCCCCCTGAAGAGGCCTTATATTTATATCCGTTGTCAGTGCAGAGCTGGAGAGACTTGCTGGCTCATAAATCTGACCGTGCTTAGCAAGCACAAATTTCCACCTCATTAGCGCTCCACACCCTGTGGAGAGACCTGAAATACACACCAGTTTCGAAATTTTGCCAATCAACCAACAGTAGGATCGCTCTGCTGCTAGCTATGACACCTCCTCACGCATCTAGTTTCAGTAGACTGTGTCATTTTAACATAAAACTATTTTACAGCATAAGATTGTGTCACACAAAGACCGCAGTGAGCACCTTTGAGCAGATTTCTAAATGCAAATTGTTCCCAACAACCATCAAATGATGAACCACTGAGTTTGCATCCATCTGCATCCTAATTCCTTCCCTTCTTTTAAGCATTGTGAAAAATTCACACCTCTGTGATGTCCACTTTGATTATCGCACACCCCTTATGGCTTTATCCCGCACTCGTGTTGCCTGTGGGTGGATACACCCCATCTTTGAAGCCCAAACTAGAGCCACAGTGAGGTATAAAATAGGCTCAATACGCCTCCCCCTTCTCCACCTCCCACACTAAGCCTTAGCCCTTCACTCAAGCTTCAGTCTCTTCTCTCGGGGGAAACATGTATGTCAGAGACAGCAGGTGTGAAGTGAGATTAGAAAGCACAGGATAAGGAGGAGGGGATGGAGGATGATAATGGGAAGGGAAGGGGAGAGAAACACAAGGATAATGTTGACGGTATACGTGCCGGTGTCTCACTTTGTATGCAACCAAGTTATGTGAAGTTAATTTCGTATGCTTGTGCATCAGCTGAGCACATACACTGCTAATAGCCTTTGTTTCTCTTCGGAGAATGTCACTCGTCAGGCCCATATGATGGACAGCTTGGTGGCTGGCACCGGTATGTGAAGAAAGCTCCCAGGCCATCCACTCCTCAGAGCAGCAATTATCTCTTAGCCTCAGCCCCACACCATGGGGCTGCATGAGAATGAGCCCAGGGCCATGCCTCGACGTCTGGCGTTCTCTCTTTGGAAATACAGACCACATGCACATACAACACTCACAGTGATGGATGCATGGCCTAGCTCACACATACCAAAGGAGGGAGGCGGACGAAGCTATAGTATGCTAGTACCGTCCTCCAGTGCTAGTTCCTTCAAACAGAGACACTGGAACTGTTGAATATTTAAGAAACGCAACGTGTCAGCGCACGTTTAAGCAGGGAAGACATGGGCTGGAAATGAAGCTGCTGAAACTGACAGGTGAAGCCCTGTGGCCAAGATCAAGACCAGGTAGCATTTCTGCTGCAGCCTGAGGGTGAAAGAGTGCAAAGTACCTGTGTCAGGTAAGTTCTCAGAAAAACCTGATCTGGAAGTTAAATTCCCAGGACTGTAAATAATCATTCAGGTGACATTTGTAAGGTCAGTTTTAGATAACAATTATATAAAACAAAATAAACGCTAGCTTTTTTCTGGTGACACAATTTTAGCTGTGGGAGTAAAGCCAAACACTTTGATTGAAATAAACATAAAAATTGCTCGGCTTGTTTGGCATGAGCAGCAGACACATATGGCCCACGAACAAACAAAACTTCTGTCAATATTAGGCCGTTTGTTTATTTGCTTGCATAGCCCATCACTTACACTGGTGTTTAGTGTTTGTGCCCAGAACAAACACTAATTCAAGAGAATGCTTCTCAACCAGCTGAAGAAGCTTGTACATCCCGCCCACCTCCCCTGAGATAAAACTGTAAACATTTCGCAGCTGCTCTTTCTGTTTCCTCAATCTGATAGCAACAGCAAAGTTCTCCAGTGCCGTGATTCTTCTTTTAATTTGCATGAAAGCAGGTATGAGCCACGGTGGCAAGGTAACTCATCAGCATATCGACAGGCAGGCATTTTATTCAAAACTGGCCTTAAAACACATTCATCATTCAGCACAGAGGAAAAAGCAAATGCTGCTTTTTGTAAGCATCCAATTATTCACCCAGTAAACACTGGCGAACAATAAATGGCTAAGACATTTTAAAAATGAGTAGTGCCAACAATCATACCGCAACACACTTTTTAGACAGAAGTTGTTCTAAAAAAATGTTTCCTTTTAAAGTCAGCGACTAATTTGTTAGGCCAAAACAGCATATCTCAGAAAATCTTTGTTTATAGCAGTTTTTTTCTACATAAACAAACTAACTAATAAATTGTTCTCTAGTAACACATTGCTACGTTTAAATCAGGTTTTTTAGAATAGTTACAAAGGATATGGATATATTTATATATGGAGAGAGAAAATTACATCAGAGAAGAACAATATACTTGTCTTGTCTATGGGGAAATTATATGGTGATGAAACTCTGTCAAACATATATTTTCTGTACTGTAATTTCTTTGGGTTTGTCAGCTGCCAAGTACACGGTAGCAGTGCAGTTGACCAACTCTGTTATGTCTTTAAGACAGCTTTCTTTATGTGCAATGCAAAATCTTGGACATCCCTGGTCAAAACTGGTTTGACTGAAGAAAGCAAAAGACAAAGTGAGTCTAAAACCACAGTCTGGACTGCATAATCCACACTTAGTACAGACCATACATGAACACAGCTAGCTTGAGGTCCTTCAGTTCTTGCCTTAGGGGTTTTTTTTTTCGATTGTCCCGGCAAGAGATGTCTGTGAGATTCTCGGCCTATTTTCCATGCTCTGCTCTTTTGAGATCTATCCGCAAAATTCAGAATTATGTTTAGTCCAGAGGACTGTGAGAGCCTGGTCAAAAGCTTCAGTTTGCCCCTCTTGAGGATTTCTGAGGTGTGTTTAGGATCATTATTCTGCTGTAGGAGTAATCCTCATTTCATCTTCAGCATTTTTACAGAAACTGTGATATTTCTCAAGAACCTGATGGTATTTAATCGAATCCACACTTCCCTGAACAAAGCACACAGTGTGATTCACCAAAACCTGGGTATAACTGGAGAGGTATTCTTTTTCTTAGACTTTGTTATCTCTCCAAACTTACCTTTGCTCAGGGCAGCCACTGTTTCTACTCAGTCCATGAGAGTTGTTTGCAGAATGTGTCATGCTTATCCAACTGCTCATTTGCAAACTTCCGATCCTGTATTTTCTGGTGAAATTGCAGGAAAGCTTTTCTTTTAAAGACTATACCACAAAGATTGTATTTATGCAGGTGTCACTCCAGAGAACAGTGGACCACCTCCTCTGAGTCTGCTATTTTTCTTCCTTCGTTGTGTTTCCTACAAGCATTCCCTTTAAAAGGTTTAAGTTTCCCATTTGGTTCTGATTTCAGCTTGACCTGTGCCAGTTATTTCCAAAGCTTTGAAATTTGCCTCACCTAAACCTTCCTAATCATAATCCCCACCTTTGAGGGCTGAAATGATCCAAATTCTTTCAAGACTTCCATTGTAGTTGTTCTCCCAGGTGTAACAATCGGGCAGTATTGTGCAGACCTCCATTATGTGGCACTGGAGGTTAGCAGAACCCAAGAAGCAAGCTGTCAACTAAAAATTACATGACATGTTGTGGTACAGAGATTTCTAAAAAGACCAAAACAAAGTAAGATTTTGGAGGCTTAGTGAAGTTAGGCTGCCACCTTGCCACTAGCTTTTAGGCCAACAAAACAAAACAAAGAAACACCAGTAAAGGTTATGGGTGTTCTTAGTAAATGTTCACACTTAGTAATTCATTGAGTCCAGAGGCAGTGGTGTACACTGGGAAGTCTTAACAAGAGTTTCATACAACAGAGCAGAGGGTTAGACCTGGGAACAGAGTTTATACATCAACATTTAATACACTAATCTTGCTTTAAATTCAAATTAAATTTAAGCTTATAAATGAACCTTTGATTCAAATTTTTGAGACTGTACATTTGAGAGAGGTTTGGCAGAAACATCTAAACAGAAGCAAGATACTACATGGGTACGTCTCTCTTGTTTCTTCTTGAATGCCGTACTTCACCTGTAGCTGGCTCTAGAAAACCGTGTATATACCTGGCTTAAAGTACGAGGTGCACAGCTCCTAACAGCACGACATTCTATCATAAATACTAGGTTATGTGCAGAAAATGGTTTGGGCAAGGTTTTTCCCCCAGGCGTATCATTTATAGATATGAAACTTTTCCCTAGTGGAAACAAGGCCAATTTCTCCATTTGTCATTTGCAGAGCACACAGTGCTATGTAGACTCAGTGATCAGAGTCCTGGACTTTGCTGTTGGACAGATGGTCAGTGAACTTCAGTGACGACAGCTTTTGTTTACAAAGGTCAGGCCTGATCTTGTTTATGTAGGCTAACAGGTAAAGATACACCCATTGATCGGCAGTAACCAGACTGCTCTAGTTTCCTGCTGATCAGCCATGACTGGTGACAACCTGATAAGCCTGTTGCATTTTATTGATTTATCTGATATATGTTTCATTCTATTTGGCACGGCACATCTTTCAGTGTAGCCAACCTCTGGTTTGTATGTCTCTTCCAGCTCCAGTAGGCTCTGTTGGTTATGATGTTGCTGCTGCTGTTTCACATGAATTTGCTCCATCTCCAAAGGCTTGGTTTGCACTACTGGAGTACAAAAGGAAGCTCTGCACAGCACAGTGTCCGCACCGCTTTTTAGTGTTTAGAAGGCGTAATCAGAATGCAGCACAGACATGTTGTACACATAACGTGTGGCTGCACAGCAGTTCGTTTTGATTTGTACACACAAACTGGCCGAAACTACTGTGGGATTTGTTCACGTGATAGCAGTTGAAGGTCCTCGTGGAAAGTGTAAGAGGGAAAACAAAGAATAACCTCCAGGTGAGCAACATCAGGGAATAAATGTACATGAAAACAAAGCAATAATTATATTTCCCAGCAAAAAAAAGACTATATATGCAATAAAAATATATTTAAAGTGGTTTTTGCAACAGGTTTACGATCTCTCTCAAAAAACAGTGCTTGGCCGTGATATGAGGGACTGCAGGTGAGTGAGGTCAGCAATAAGCAAATTGGAGGCAAACAATGGTTTTGACTAGAATTGGGCATATTGATCGAAATATTGACAGCATCCATAGAATTGTTGGCATTGGCATTGTATTTATTCACTTCAGCTTATCCTTAGCAGGGTCACAGAGGGGCTGGAGCCTATTCCAGCTGCCATGAAGGCGGGGCACACGCTGGACAGGTCGCCAGTCTGATGTAGGGCTAATTCAAAGAGACAGACAGCTATTCACACTCACATTCACACAGCTGGGCAAGTTAGAGTTTCCAGTTAACCTAACCCCACTAACTACATGCATTTGGACTGTGGGAGGAAGCCGGAGTGCCCGGAGAGAACCCACACAACCACAGGGAGAACATGCAAACTCCACACAGAAAGGCGTGGCCAAGCAGCAACAGTACTAACCACCGCGCCACCATGCTGCCCGACGTTGCTTCATCAAAAAGCAGACACATCTGTGCAAATACCACTCCTCTTACGTCTTTGTCGTGCAATCATGTGACTCGGCGCCATCAGCAGACACATGCAGACTGCACTGATTGCATGATAGCTGTAATTCAAGAGAAGCATCCTGTGGAGATACTATCTGTAAATGAAAGCATTTCAAACTACAATCCAGGTAGGAAGATTATACACTACTGTGGCAACGCCAACAACTCATACCAACACATGAAAACACCATGAAAAAGAGAACTCTGAACAACAAAAGAAGCAAAGGAGGAAGAAGAGGAAAATCCTTCAGATACACCCAGACCCCCAGCACAAAGACAGAGGCAACTAGAGACCTTTAAGAGGAGCAAAAAATAAGCAGGCAGCTTATACAGTGGTAAAAAGTTCTATTAAAAATGTTCTTAACATGGGTGTCTACTGTCTTGTGCAGTCTGGGGTCGGGTGGGCTGCCCCGGGTCCTGTGGGGCTGGGCGGTCCTGCTGCCGTAGGCCCCGATCTGGATGGGCCTGGGCTCCCTTGCCTTGGTGGGTGCCGAAGGACGGGGGTGCCTACTGGGGTCAGCGGGGGAGCTGGCCCCAGGGAGGGGCATCTTGCTCCTCCCTTCTTTTCCCGGCTGCCTCCCTCTTCCCGCTCCACCACACCCACCCACACAAGTAGGGCCTTGGGGTGCGGGTGTGTCACCAGGGTGCAGGGGAGACATCCCCCCCCCCCCCCCCCCCCCCCCCCCCCGTTAAACTTCACAGTTCACTAGGAACAGACTAGCTCCGCGGGGGTTTAAGTGTTAATAGGTTACCTTCCCTTTCACTCTAAATAACAAATATATTAACCATTTTTGTGGGTTAAGCATTCAGCACAGGCTAAAATTCAACAGGGATGAGTTGATTTGTCACTCGGCGAGTAAATAGTAAGGATAATGGCAGCAATTTATGATCCACAATGACTGAAGCAGAAGAACAAACAGCTAATAATAGAAAAATGACATTTTCTTTGACAGACAAGGAAGTGGTTTAGTCCAGATCAGCCCAAATACCTGCCTCTTTGTTTTCTCTCGGCCTTTATTTTGGTCTCCACCGACTTCATTGTTGCTGCTGTGTACTATGCAGACAGAGCTGACAGGGAGAGGACATTTAGCACGCAGAAATACACATAGCAACTCCAGCTTCTCTGTGTGCTCTGCTAATATTTACATTGCCAGACTGAACACTGCTACTATTGAGTTTGGCCATTCAAAATAATGTTTGACTAGTATTAGAACAACAGTGAGGGTGCGGCCCAGATAGAAAGAGGAAGACGGAGGGGTGTGAGCTGATGGCATCTTTTCACACCAGTTAAACATTTAGTGAGTCAGTATTTTTCGTTGTTGGCTTTTCTTTGTTCTGGCCTTTAGTGCATGTGGAGGTGTGTGGATTGATTCATGTGTGTAGTATCTTTCTCTTTTTTCTCTATGCTTTTTCTTGCTCGCCATGAAAAGCTATGAATGGAATACAAACAGAATGATTGCTAACTGGATTCATATGTTGTCTTTAGTATAATTTACAGTCAAACTCCAAATTTATAAACTACTGGAAATTCAACTGAGTGACAGGAGAACAGTTCATCTATATAAGCACAATTACATCATGTCAGTCGTCTATTTGAGCAACTGGAAAAGTGAAGGTTTGTAGAACAACCCGAGCTAATAGGAACTGCTTTGTCTCTTGTAAAACATTAGCCTGAATTTGTGTTTGTTCAGGTTAAGTGTTTGCTGTTTTTGATAGCCAACAGGCAGAGTTCACTGTCCACAGGTCTGTCACCATTGAGCAGGTCACATGAGGCCTGACATGTAAAGAAAGAAAAGCTAACACATCAAAGGGTGTGTGGTTTTCTTTATTTTAAATTATTTCTTTTATTTTACATTTTTAAAACAGTCGAGAGAGAACCCCAGAGGTAGGTGGTGGGTGGGACACAACAGGTACAAAGCATTACAGACCAAAGAAAGCATCTTTCATGGTTAGTACTGCCATCTAATGGTGACTAATTTACTGTATTAATGTGTGAGTTTACAGAAAAGTCTTCATATTTTTGCTGAGGTATTAACTAAAAATTATTATTATTAATAAAACAAAAAAACATCAAGCTCTTCACTTCACTTGCTGATTTAACAGACTCTGATGTGTGTAGTTTTGTTCATAACTACTTAGGCAAAACAAAAAAAAGGTTAAAAAAAAAGAGTGATGACGACAATAGTGTAACCGTAAATACTTCGAGTTAACTTTAAGATGACTTATTTTGAAAGAAAACCACATATTCAGTGTGGTAGTTGAAACAATCCAAAGTGCTGCTTTGAAAAAAACTGAAGAGCTGTGTACTGAATCCGGTTCAATCTAATAACTGAAAGCACTTGAACACTCAGTTTCGGCGCTGACAGATTTTCTATGAAGGACCTAAGAGTAGCTGAACGGACAGTGAAGAGGTGAAAGTACATACACGAGTTGTCTGTTGATGTCTAAGCTGCGAAAGCCACTGCAATACGAGTTGATGGCTAAGCCTCACAACACAACCTCAAGATTTCCTTCCAGGCTTCTGATGTTATTTGGGTTTGGACCGAAGCAACTGAATCAATGGATTCACTGCAGTAATTACTGGCAGCTTTCTAAGGAATGTCTGGAGTCACCGTGCCTTGCGGATGAGATTTCAGGTTGGTAAGGGGTGATCTTGCAAAGTTAAGCCTCACTTTCCTCTGACTTTTTCAGCACTGATAAAGCACTGAGCTGGCAGCAGATGGCCTGGGCTGAAAAAGATTTACATTGTGCCTGAAGGTCAGCTTGAATCTGCTTGGCAGTTCCCTAAGCTGTTATCTCTGGTATTTCAGCAATATTTGATGTCTGACTAAGTATATTTTTCTTCCTTGTGGTCTCATTCTGAGAACCGAGCTACAATGCCACAGGTCACAAGCATCACAATAACATTAATTTTTTTATGGAAACATGGACGCAGTTCTCTGGAGGTAAACTTGTAGCTTTGATAATGTCCCTGAATTCAAACGTATCGTTTTCTTATCTACCTCTGTCCACAGTTATCCGCTCTATAATCATTGATACACACAGCGGTAGAACTGGTAGAACGAGTGTTCGTTATGCTGTGAGCAACGAGAGGCAATAAAAACAATTCAGAGAAATCGTAAGCATTTCCAGTAACACTGATGATACAGTCGCTTGAAATAGGACATTATTAAAAAAGTGCAAGGATGCAAATATTACCAGCAGAATTCCCAGCTTCTGAGTAGCGCAGAGACACGCAAGATGTCTAATAAATGGAAAGGCAATTTAGGGAGCTGTAATCAAATATGTACTTGACTTGGCTGTTAAAACCATCTGCATCCACTTCATGGTATTTGGAAAAGCTGCAACCAAATAAAACCTGGCCAGCAACTACAATGTCACTGTTCAATATACGTCTGCAGTATTTCAGTTAAGGCATTTATTTTTTCTCTAGTTTGGGAAAGCATAACAGTTATTACTTGCAAACCTTTTTCTAAAAGAATATTATTTAACAGTGTAACGGCACCATTTCAATTTGCCGCTGCTAACAAAATCTTAAACAAATATTAGCTCTGGCAGGACATCACGTCAGAAAACATAAAGTCACTGGCCTTAATGAATAGTTTATAGAGTCGCTTACTGCATATAAAGAGTGGACAAAGACAATGGGAGCACAATGGAGGGTGGAGCACTGTGTCCACTAATAGGAGGTATTTAGTGTGTCCTTATATATCAGTGACCTCTGTGAGTAACATAAGGGTTCTTTAAAACAAACTCGCACAACAACTGCACCATAATAATTGGATCTCGCCAGAATTTATTATGACTCAGTTTGTATTTGCATATCTCTGTTTGTATCTGCATAGATGCACTGGTTTGTATTTCCCCTGACAGATAGCAATTCCTGATATTTTAAAGGTCTGACCTGCCAAATCAATATCTTTGCACAAATCAATATGCCATGTTTTATTGATTTCTGTGTTTGCACAGGATATTGCTGCCAAGCGGAACAATCAGTGGCTTTATTCTGCTCCTCAGCAACGTGCCGGTACGTTTCTGGAGAGGTGAACGTCAGGTTCTGGTGAATCGGCATAGAATGGGATGAATCTAAGGTCGACTTTTATCTGAGCAGTGACCTGCTAACTGATTCTGCCTGATCGATCGGTGCATACCTACGCATTTAAAACTACTTTTTAATGATGGCAGTATGAGGTTAGATGAGGCCAGACATAATTAAAACACACTTTCAGGTTAGCCAAACTTTATTACTCTCAACTGCAGAAATAGTAATGATCGTTTGCTCACAAACACATAGGATTGAAATACTGCCCATCTAGTAGCCAGAACTACAATTCCTTTCCATATAAAAACACTGTCAAAAATACAGTTTTGCCAAAGTGATTAAACTACTAAACTTTTTTCTACTTCCTGGATCCAATGTTGTTATATTTATGTGTATATAGGTTTTTGGAAGCATTAAACAAAATCACAGAAGAAAGCAGGTAGCTAACATTCGAGGCCCTACCTTCAAAATCTCTAAAAATATGGCTACAGTGCACGGCAGCTGTCTGGCTAACGTAGTTCACGACGCATAAAGGTGAAAATGGCTCTTTTCATTCCAGAACGGAGCTCTGAACTAAAGCCCACCACGCTGCATAGTGCTACTGAGCCAAAATCAAATCAAATCAAATCAAATCAAATCACTTTTATTGTCACATCACATGTGCAGGCACACTGGCACAGCACATGCGAGTGAAATTCTTGTGTGCGAGCCCCACAAGCAACAGAGATGTGCAAACACAACAACACAAACGAGCAAAATACAAGAATGGCCAACCTGAAACTAATAAATATATGTACAATATATAATAGTGTATGCATTTCTGGATGTGTATACTAAATATTTTCCTACGTGTGTGTGTGTGTGTGTGTGTGTGTGTGTGTGTGTGTGTGTGTGTGTATACACATTTTTACAAATTAAATAGTAAAAAATAATAATAATAATAATAATAATGATAATAATAATAATAATAATAATAATAATAATAATAATAAAATATATAAAATATACAGAGTTGAATATGTGCAAAACAAGTGGCATTTATATACAGTGTGGAGTGCATAATGTTGAAGTTCCAGTAGTGAAGCTGAGGTGTCTATGACGTGTTCAGCAGTCTGATGGCCTGATGGAAAAAGCTGTCTCTCAGTCTGCTGGTACGGGACCGGATGCTGCAGAACCTCCTTCCTGATGGAAGCAGTCTGAACAGTTTATGGCTGGGGTGACTGGAGTCCTTGATGATCCTCCCCGCTTTCCTCAGGCACCGCTTCCTGTAGATGTCTTGGAGGGAGGGAAGCTCACCTCCAATTATCCGTTCAGAGCACCGCACTACTCGCTGGAGAGCTTTGCAGTTGTAGGCGGTGCTGTTGCCATACCAGGTGGTGATGCATCCAGTGAGGATGCTCTCAATGGCACAGTGATAGAAGGTCCTGAGGATGCGGGGGCTCATGCCGAATCTTTTCAGTCTCCTGAGAAAGAAGAGGCGCTGCTGCGCCTTCTTCACTGTTTTGTTTGTGTGTACTGACCACGTAAGATCCTCAGCCAGGTGTACTCCAAGGAACCGGAAGCTGCTCACTCTCTCGACAGCAGCCCCGTTGATGGTGATGGGGGTGTGTACTTCTCTGCACCTCCGGAAGTCCACTATCAACTCCTTTGTCTTTGCGACGTTGAGGGTGAGATGGTTGTCTTGACACCAGTGGGTCAGGGCGCTGACCTCCTCCCTGTAAGCCGTCTCATCACCGTTGGTGATAAGACCCACCACTGTAGTGTCGTCCGCAAACTTCACAATGATGCTGGAGCTGTTAGTGGCTGTGCAGTCGTAGGTGTAGAGTGAGTAGAGGAGAGGGCTCAGTACACACCCCTGTGGAGCACCAGTGTTCAGTGTGATGGCTCCTCAAAGAGCTGTGGCATCTGTCTAAAGAGCTGCACTTTTCGTGTTCCAAATTTAAAAATATATCTGCAAAGGTCTTAAGTATGTGAAATATAATGAATATTAACTGTGTGGCTTTTACTGGGCTAAGCCTCAGTTTATATATTTTTTAATCTGAATCATAAATTGTAGAGCGTGTTAGAAAAAACAGCACCTGACATGAAAGCCACGTTAGCGTGCTTAAAACAGAAGTTACAATGTGATTTCTCCTAATCACATCCAATGTGACAATGCTGGCTTCTTTAAAAAGAGCTTCACTAAAACACACTCTGCAGGGGGATGAAAAGGCTTGGTATGCCATTTTCTTGTGTGCTCTGCTGAAAAGAAAAGCAATTATGTCTCTTTTGAAAAGCCACTTGGACAGCTCTTGTGGCATCCTGTGAGTAGCCCCACTCATACATGACTCATTTCTACTCATTTTCATCCAGCGACTGAAAATGCACTACACTACTGCTCCTGCCAGCTTTTGGTGCAATTATACTCGCACTCCTCCACTCTCATATCTTCTCCATGTGAGGTCAACTAAGGCCCTAATATCTGTGTGATTTAGAATAGAGCATCTAGCACTGAAAAAGTCCTTTGCATTTTAACAGAGAAAACTGCACCTATGTACTTATAGTGGGACATTATCACAATCTCATATAAATCTATATATTGTATACATTTAGTTTTGCAACAAGCATAAAGTTTTTATAAGCACGATCTTGATTGTTGGTTCCTCTGCTCTTGGCTCGTCTATAGACGCACCCATCTGGCACAAAATTAGGTTCCCCAAAAAGAACAACATATCAGACAAAATTATGTGCCAAGATACAAGATATGGAAGACATGAAAACAACAATTTGAAGTACCACAATCCTTATTAATAATTTTTCCAAAAGAGTACAAACCCACAATACACACACAGTGGCACCCACACTTGTAGCCATATACCAACAGGTCACTTGTTCTTCGCTGTGACTGAAGACATAAAGTGAACCATGAGAAGGCCATGAAACACAACAAACCTAATCGAAAACTTAAGTCATCCTCACACAGCTAAACATGCACGTTTCAAAGAAGCCTGACCTCTGGGTAGCTAGCTTTAGCAAAGTTCAGCTATTCAGAGGTCAGAGCCAGACTCAAGCCAGCAGTCTTTGTATGAGCAAAGAATCAAAACAGTTATGAGGAAAATTACAGAAATGACTAAAAAAGAGACAAGTGTCAATATTCTGATATCCTGTGAAGTCATAAACATAACAGAAAATGTTGTAAATACCTGACATTTGTTTTGCTATAAATCTGTTTCACCTGGCTTTGTGTGTCAGGGTAAAATATATCAAACAAAGATGGCTGTACACCATCTGATTTTCAGTTAATTACTTGTACCTGCTTCGAGTAGAAGATCACTTTATATTCAAATATTTCAGCGACAAAAAAGCTTGATATGAAGTTTAATAATTTCTTTAATCATGAAAATAATAAATGGCAATAAAGTCAAGCTTTATATGGGCATTTATATTAATTAGAGTGATTTTTATTGATTAGAGGGATTGATTTATTATAACCTACCTGGAATATACTTTGTAAGGGTTTATTTTTAATATATGAACTATTGCTACACTTTATGGACTCGCTGTCCAACCCATATATCCTTTTAGTAGTTATGAGCTGCTATCAGGTCATGCATCCCTTGTAAAAATAGTTACTCAAAACAAGCAATATAACTTTCCAGAAAATGCAATTTGCACTTCCTTGAAATCAGGGTGACTATGGTATGTATTTGAGTCTCTTTCAATAGGCCAAGTTAAACATTAATTTCAGCCATCCACACCAAACTGTCATTCACTGGATGTTTACAACGATGGTGCTGCCACATGACTTATGATCCGGCACTACACAAAGGGTGGAAAAAACTGTGTATAGATTGAGGTGGTAGAGGGAACAAAGTTATTTAATAGTTATGTTAAAAAATAGAAAAACCTGCATAAATCAACCTGATATGGTAACATAATCTCGCACATAAAAGTTCAGATTTTAAAAGTTAACATTCATTAGGTGAAATTATGATATATAAGTAACTAGAATTCAAATAAGTGGGAAGAAAGTAGGGTGTGGTTAATGGCTTTGAGTGCAGCACGGTGCTCACTGCAGCAGTGTCCTGACCGTGAGTCCACCATCTGCCCGCGCCCTTTATGTGTGATGTTTCCTCCGTGGGTTCCAGCTTCCTCCCAAAGTCCAAAGATGTGCAGTTAGTGGGGTTAGGTTAATTGTTAAATTGCTCATGGGTGTGAATGTGAGTGTGAATGATTGTCTGTCTGCCTGTCTATCTGTGTTAGCCCTGTTTCAGACTGCCTCTAATCCTGTGACCACTCAGATAGGCTCCAGCTCCAGGCCAAGGGGCTGGAGCACTTTCTGTGCAATAGTAAAAAAAAAAAAGATCTTAATCCTCACTAATATTTATCTTGAATTCAAATAAATACAATAAAAAAATGAAAACAAAACCCCCCTCAACACAAGAGCCATTTGCATTTGCTAATTAAAATGATTCATCGTTTTCTGTGTCATGATTACTGAAACTAGATTATGTCAGTACAAACAGCAGCGTTGTTCCACAACACAGGTGTAACAAACTCGGAGCCTAACAATATAATGTGAGTTGATGAACTCTAATATGGACAACTTTCCATTTCCAGAAAGGCTGATCACTGTTAGTTCAGTCAGCTTGTTCACCCTGAGTTAAGAACATGTGTTAGAGAAAGCCGTCATATGTGGAGCTCCAATACTGCAATTTACTATGGCAACAAACAAGTAAATAAATAGCACCAGGGACTAAATGTAGGTAATAGAAACTTAAAATAAAAATACTACTCTAACAAAAAGAACTGTTTATTCTTGGATCTGTGATATTATTTAGTGAGACTGATTAACATGGATTTTACTGGAAAAGAGATCAAGGATTTTAAATTTTCAGACAATGTAACTTCTAAGTTTTGCTTGGCATCATTTAATGACTGGATTTCACATTTCAATTTCAACATGAAATCAGGCTGTCTGCAGTCTGCATTCAAAAATGTACTTCAAACTAAATTTTATCCAAATTTAGGTCACACACACTCATTCATATATATATGCACACACAGTGTACTGTATACTGTATATGAATATGACAGTTGAGTATTGGGAATCAGACAACTTCATGGGTTAGTTTGTTCAGCTCTAACGACCAGATTTGGTTAAACTGAGCAATTTTCTGTTTCAGGGCCTTATTTTTTTCAAGGATGTATAATTTGTTTGAAGATTATTTTATTGCCAGCGTTCAAAATGGTTTTCAATTTCAGTTCAAAGAGATGGCGAGGACCAAGAAGGCCATGTGGAGAGCGTTAGGGCTGTAAGGAAATTACTAGCAGAGGGAATTTGCAAATATAAAGGCAAGTAATCTAAGAGGCAGAGTTACAGAAACAATGTTTGGATGTATGTTTTTTCTAAACTGCTTAACACACTTCTTGTTGCCATTGCCCTTGCCACTGTGTGCGTGTCTGCATGTGTTGGACATATTAAACCATTCTTAGTGTAATCAGATATGTGGTACAATTACACAGCCCCATTATCACTGCAATTAAAAATGATTGGAATACCATTCTGTCAGCTTTGGCAACCAAACACTGGTGGCTGGCCGCCAGCCTGGCACTCATTTCTGAAAGCTACTTTTAGGAACTGGAACATTTAGCACAAAGCCATTTTCTCAATATTAAGAAAACCAGGAACACGGTAAATAATCTCACCATATTGCTTGTTTCCACTGACCACCGTTTCCTGCGTATGGGTCCCAGTCCTGCTGTATAATAAAATGGCACGATTTCCCCAAATCCCAGAGAGCTGAGGGTACCATAAGGCTTGTGCTAAGATGAAAGATGGATAATTTGCATTGATAATGTCATTAAATGTAAAACATCATGAAAAAGCTTCTAAACTTTTTGTAGTGTTGTATGAAGTCAACAAAAGCATCATTAAAAACTCAACGCTTGAAAGTAAAAGGAGACTGGGAGTTTAAAACCAGAGCGGGAGTGCGATAGAAAACCATGCATACTAGCCTTTAATGAGTGTGGGCGGATGGGCATCAGTCTCAAAACTGTCATCATAAAGACAACCACAGCCAGTGAAAAGTCAGCCTGGGATTCACAGCGCCTTAGCAAAACCACACCACTGACAGCTGCAGAAACTAAAGGCTGTGCCAGGAACACAAGGAAAACATCCAACCCACTTTGGCTGAGAGTGTTTATCCCTCAACAATGCCTTCCAATATTTTCTGTGGATGCAAAAACCCAGAGCTTTCATTGTTCTTGGCAGGGCCCTTCGTGTCCTGGTTGGTGTTGATGAGGAACCAGCTTAACAGCAATCACTTACAAATGTATTTATCTTTTATTGCTCATGATTGCTAAATGTTTTCTACAGAAAGCTGAAGCCAGTGTTTGTCAGTTGAGGCATTTATTTGAGATTCCTTCAGGAAAGTTACATTTAGGGCCCTTTTCACGCTCGAATGTCCAAACCAAAGTATATTTTTGTTACATTTAATCTCGTTAGTTTTGGTTTCACAAGTATGCAAACATGATAAAAACTTCACATATTAATGCACTGAAAAAAGTGGCTCGGCATTCAGCTTATAGCACTGCTGAGG